>NC_080634.1:58263850-58882841 GCF_027579445.1 Ammospiza nelsoni | reverse complement strand
TATGTCCATTTTTCATAAACAAATAGAAAGCACATTGCTGTGGGCTTCCCAGTGACAAATACACTGAGACATCAGCAAGTGACAACACACTTTGTACTCTGACATGGATGAAAGAATTCAATTCAACTTTTCTTTGTTCTACCTGGAAAGAGAAACATCTGGGAAAAATTCTTTTTAGCCCTGCGTCCTGAGAATGAATCTTAAATGATGCTCTGTCTACAGCTTCATCTGTTTCTCCTGCCTTTCCTTTGCTAACTTTGGGTGGCATTAGTTAAGAGTGACCAAAACTGATAGAGGGCCCTTCATTTTAATGAAAGTGGATGATTAAAGGACAAAAATAATAAACATCTCATGGTTAAAATGGCAGGCACTCAAGCTTGCATCAGAAAATTCACAGAGCCATTACCACTAAAGGAGAACCTGCAGAAACAAGGTGAAGTCAGCTCCATGCTCACACCACTACCATAACCATTTATCTGGTTATTTTCCCCATCCTTTAGAATTCAAAACATCCCAGTTCAAGCAACTCTTATTTATGCGAGCATTCAATAAATACAGACACACTTCCATTGGCAATGCTTTGACAGTTGATCTTCACCCTACGGTATTATCTTAATAAACTGTCTCTCAGCCCCAGGGTCTTTGTTCTCACACAAATGACCCACAGTTGGTCACCCTGGATCTTACACAAAGCATGATGAGCACAGGGGTTATATGAGCTAATTGCATAGTGACTGCAAAAATAGCATGTTTTCTTCTCTTCAGCAACGTGTTCTTTCTCTACTGAAAACAATTCAAGATAATGACAGAACTGTATATCTGGATAACTCTATCATTACTTAATGTTACCACCACATGAGCTTGTCTGCATGGTATTTGACAAAGAAATTCAAGTTAAACAGCCTCCTCCAGAATGAAGACAATATTGGATTAATTATGTAACTTGCTACACATTTGGAAAATGAAGATGAATTTCCCTCTTATAACCTTATTAAAATCCTACAGAATAAGAACCAGATTGTAATCTGTTATTGAAGTATAAGTCATAAATATCTTTTGAATTACTCAAAATTTAAATCATTGGGGATCTGAATCTGGCCCCATACATCTTAAAAGAACATTTGACTCATTACTCATGTAAACCTCCATGAACACATAATGCACAGGAACTAATTTGTTTTCTAGGAGAATTCAACATTCTCTGCCAAAAGAACTCATACTCTGGTACTTCTAATACACTATGTTATTTTTATTGGTCTACGTGCTACTTTTACTACTAGTTATGGAGTAAACATCTGAAGAAAAGCAGAAACTAGAATCTAATGGACTCTTAGTCTTTTCCCCACATGCTTCCCAGAATTCAGACAACTTTCTTGCTCTGATTGAAGACAGCAACTGGAAACACTGCAAGAAGTCCACAAAGCATTTACTATTAAAAACACAAACCGCAGACTACCAAACTAATTTTGTAACATGATTATTCCTCCAACGTGGTCCAAAACTGAAAGCATACAACTCAAAATACACAAAAACACAGTAGCTGAGTTGTAAGTCTCTAGACAGTAAGATCTACCATTCTTTTGGTTTATTTTCAGGGGTGCCTTAACAACTTGGGATACGGCTACATAAGCTTTTAGAAAAGAGATTAATTTTCTCCCTATCCATGCTTGCTTCATGATGTATTTGCATCAGCCAGGTCTGAACCTCAAGTTGTGTTAGCATGGGATCATGAATGACAAAGTGAATTTATCAAAATGTCTCAGGCCTAACTGTGCAACATGGAAAAACACAACACACCAACCTGGACAGGGGAGAAAATTTTCAAGCCTGAAACCTCCATGTTCAACTGGCAGCATCTCCTACAACTAAACTGCCATATATTCCACTGTTCTGACACAAACAAAAACCAAACACAATGCACAGATTCATCATGTGGATTTCAGCTCAAGTTGGGAAACCACGCTCCTTCTGACTGTCTCATTTCCTGTTATCCTACTCACTGTAGGGCTTGGTCAGAATCAGACGTAAAAAATGCTGGAACAACCATGCAACAGAATCAGTTGCATTATTTCCAGGCAACATAGTTGCATCTATCAAATTCTTAAAAACCCCAACTGATAAAGCCCTACAGTGTTCACAACCAACCCATGCTAGGGTCACTCTGCATTCCTGACACTAGAAAAAACTTTGTAAATTTTTTATTTCCTGCAACATATTCAGCCCATTACTTTTACTTTACTCACTGTGGGCACTGTAGACATTTTCCTTGCAGGTCAGACTTCTTCCTGTTCTCCATCTTCACGTAAAACATTTTAACTTGCAATTCAGTTTTTATAGCTACTGAAACCTCCTTCAATATTTTTTCTCAGATATCTGATGTCAGTTATTTGCAAGTTAGATGAAGAAAGTTTCTATCTGAACTGGAGCATCACCAGGCTGTAGCTGCTGGAAATCCTTCTGAAACCATCATTATGTGCCTTCCTAAGATTTCCACTTCCCTGGGGAATCTCTGGGGAATTTTTATATTTATATAAAAATATAAAAGAATTATACAATGCAGTATAAAAAGTCTTTACAGAAGTCACATTCAACTTCTGTTTAAACCAAGCTGTTGCATTATTGAGGACCACAGAGTAGAGGAAAAAGTGAAAATAAAATCTTCCTCAGATGATGTCTATGAGTAACTGAAGGAAAGAAGTCTAAACACTCTTTTTTGTTTCCAGCCAACTGCTAATCATACAGACAGTTCTCTCTCACCAAGATGAACTCAGCATCAGGACAAACCTACCTCAGAAGTTCTCATTTCAATTTGTTTCTGCTACTACTACACTTGCTCCTCAGGCGCTTACAGAATGCCTCCTTGTTGTACAGCCATCCCATGACATCCCTTAGAGACATGGCTGGGAGCACTACAAAGGTCTGCATTTTGTCTAGCACGGATGCTTCTAGCCACTTTCTGAACATTTTTCATATTCACTAAACACCTTGCATCAACAGAAGTGCTGTTTCATTTAGGTTTGGGGTTTGAGTTTTGCATTGCCCTTTTCCTTCATTGGTTTAACAGTGAGCTAGTGAATTTAAATGTCTTTGAAAGGGCAGTACATACAGGCTTACATCTCACTCTATATTGCTCATTTTGTATTAGCATGAAAGGCGGTTTCTCTCCAACTCTGAAGTCTTCATTTTCCTCGTGTTTAAAACATGAGTGGCTCTTGCTCTTTGTCCCCCCAATAACAAAATTATTCCTCTACAACACAATTACATTGAAGTGCCACTGAAACCTAGAACAGTGACTTCAGTGATCATCACAACTATACTTCAATGATGCAAAGGTTATATCAAGCTTGAAGCTATCAAGGTCAAAGTTGTAGTTCAATGATGCAAGGGATCTCATCTTCAGGATTATCAAATTCAACCTTCTGCTTTCAATTCAATATTCAGTTTCATCAGGTAGCCTGTCTGACACTGGAGAATCAAAAGAAACTTATTTTCTTCATCATTTCAAGATGACCACTATTTCTTTCTGCCTAGCTACTCATGCAGCATTGATTCTTGAGGTATAGAAGAATTGTTTGATTACAGTAAGTTGACTGACTCACTTCAAACTACTCCCTTGATTCTTGGGCAAGATGAGCCTGAAAAATATTACTTTTCTAATTTCTGTTTTATTTGTAGTATGTAACACCAAACAGAATCAACTTTGTTTGATTCTGTGGAAGAGGTAAACACAGGTGTCAGACCAGCAAGCTGGCCTTATACCACTTTGCTCACCAGATGTGCCGCCCACCTTCAGCTTGGAATAAATGAAGCCTGGTCTGACTGCACAGGTCTCCCTTCTCTCCCCTTTCCATGAAGAGTGGATTACATTAAGCAGCTACTTGGTTCTTTCATTATCAGCAAGGCTTCTTTTCCTTTTCCCCAGAGACTTCATCCAGTTATATAATCTCCCTTAGTATTTTCCAAGAAACTGAAAAAGAAATTCCAATTTTCCAGCCTCCTTTACTTAAAAAAATGTTAATAGTTTCCTTTGTAGGGTGAATTTACAGCTCCCTTCTCTTTTGTAAAGAAAACAATATAAACTACACATTGTATCTGTTCTGTAAGATGATACAAAAATTAAGCAAACATATCACGAAAAATAAAATTGAAAAACCCAACAAATGACAAACACACCATACCTAGTTTCACAAGCTTTTACGTAACAGTGTTAAGCTTACAGAATTGGCAAGAAACTGTGTAGCTAAGTAGATTGGCAACAGCACGCTGAGGCTCTTGCTGAAGCTTCACCCAGGTCCCCCTAGGAACTCAAATGGCATGTTCCCTCACAGGCTGTCAATGAAACAAATGGTAATGGCTCTCTGCTTCATGTGAAATGGGAGATTACACTGCAGAAAATGATTCATCAGCGCACACAGTATTTCCTCTTACTCTGAAGATATGAATAAACTTGAACCAAAAAAATGGCCAAGGGTGCCTTCAATTGCTAAAAAGAAATTAACCAGAGAGATGCTCATTTTAGGCAAACTAATGGAAAGACAACATATAGAAGATTCTAAATCAAATGCACTTTCCAGGATCTTTAAATCATCAGCTTTCTTATGGAACAGTCTGTCATCAGTACTTCCACTTTGCTCTGCCTGAAGACAGCAAAAGCCAGAAGGGCGTGTTCATGGGAGGCGTGAGGATGCATGAAAAGATGACCCATTTACACCTAGTAAATCCACAGAGTGTTTTCTCCCTACCTGCCAGCAGAGGACCACAGCCACACTCTGATGTGTCTGTAGCCATACCTCCCGTGTTGTGATCTCAGCAGATTTCACTGCTGAGCAAAGGTCCCACCTCTGAGAAAAACTCCAAACTAAGCAGATCGCTTACTCAGAAAATGCAACTCTCTCTTCTGAGTCACGCCAACATCTATCAGAAGTCATCAGAAGAGATTAATCCATGGACCTCTAACACCAAAATATCTCCATCACTGCAGAAGGAGAGGGAATGCTTCCCCTGGTAGAAAATAGCAGGCTCTTATTCCACATACAAAGCAGCTACTGAATTAGAATATAACACAATTTCACAGGATGTCAGACCAGCAAAATATTAAGAAGCAATCTGCTGCTTTCAGATGAAACAAACTTATTTGTCATTGCTGAAATACTTCTTATAAGGGCAGAAGAACCAGTGCTCGTTCTAAGAGCATGCTCTCATTCTGGTTATTGCAATCCACCTCCCTAAATTCACCCCACACCTTTATCAGCTCCTTCTATTTCATTTCTTCTTTGCTTCCCTGACAAAATGCTTCCTAAAAGGAATGAATAAATCTAAACAGAATTGTTAAAAATACTATTAAATCCTCACCGTATTCTACCACAGGCAAAGCTGTTATGTCCTGAAGCATTTTTACACTGTGTAGGGCACAGGTCCCTTTAAAACCTACACAGAGACAACCTGCCATACCAGAACAGTTGTGAATTATCCACTCTGGACATGGAGAAACTGCTCCTCCACAAGTATTGTTAAGATCCAGTATACCAAACCCCACATCCTAAATGGTAACACTTCATTAAAAGTACCTGTATAAAAGCATTTTAAAGCCTCATTTAACTTAACTCTAAAAATAAGGATATATTAACAGAAACAAGTTGTAATTAAGATTATTGTTGACCTAGCTTCTTCCTGCAAAAGGGAGATAATAATCTCACATTTACACAGTACCTTTCAGTCTAAACTATCCCATCCAACAAGCCTGATCTTAGACACACACACAGAAGAGTGTTATTAACATACACAAATGAATAATTTGTGTCCCCAAAAAACGTCCCTCTAGCAGAAGCAATGCATTAGCAATCAACCTCAGTCTTAATCCTTATGTTCTGCCTAAAAACAAAACTTCCTTCAATTTCATTCCTTCAAAATGAACCTCTTCTCAGATCTCTATCACCAACCAAACCACCAGCTCCCAGAGACAAGCACCAGCAAGGACTGAACCTGGCTTCATTCTCAGAGGATTGTGTATAAGCAAAGACACTTGGAGTGTATTGGGAGTGTACCAGGTTTTAATAGACAGACCAATTTTTTCCACATTACACTGCACACAGAAGACCTAAACCTGTCTTTCACTGCTTCAAAATGCTCCTTTCTTGCACTGTCAAGTACTTAAACCAAAGGTCACTCTCACCCACCAGCTCAGCCCAGATATCCCAGATAAGCCTTCCCCTGTATGTGATACTGCTGCAGGATTGCTGTTTTAATCATTAACATGCTAAGAAGGGTTATTCTGAATCACTTGTTTTTACCTTATGGTTACCAAAATAGGCCTTGTTTAAACAGTTGGCTGTCAGGTATCCATAAAGCACAGCAGAGGGAAATCCACCTCCTCCTCTGCAATTGGCATGGTTGTTGGAAAACACTCCCTGATGATACCAGTCTGCACAATTATTTTTTTTTCTGAATGCTTGCTTTGAGTAACATGAATTGCAATAAACCAAATTTATTAAACTTCATTCCAGGAAAGGCTGTCATTCCACAAGAAAGCTGTCATTATACGTTGAACCTGCATTTTCCTTGAAGTCTTCTCTCAGTTTACATGGATGATGGGGACATTGAAACCAATGCATCCTTGGAAAGATCATCTCTGTGTCTCTACCCCTTTCTCAGTCTGGTGGCAGTGGTCATCAGGACTTGCACTGCACACTGACTAGCCAGATCACAGGAGACAGCTGTGCTGAGATCACGGCATTGTGATGGGGGGACAGGAAGAAAGGAACAGTACCTGCTATCCATCATTGCACCTGATGGCAGTAAGTGTCCTCAAATGATAAAAAAATTGCTGCAGAAACTGTCAAGTAAGAGGAAGCTGTCACCTCTGTGCCCTCTACACCACCTGAGATGCTCATCGTTTCCAAAAAGAAAAACAAACAAATAAAAAACCCATAGCTGTTTACTAAAAAATCTACTGTAGCTAATCCTTGTACATCCACCATCCCATCAATGACTCAGCCTGAGCCCACATGGTGACCCTGTTCTGAATCCCACATTACAAAAGCACAAAATCCAACTGTCCCAGCACTGGAAACCAAGGCAAGGCTGGCTTGCCTGTAATCTTCAGGTGAAACTAGACCAGAACAGAAGCATGAAAAGGGGCTGGTTGATCCTGTACTTCACCTCCCTGAAAATGCAGTATTGCCTTCTCCAATACCCCTGTCAACAATTTGCCTACTTGAATTTTAAACATCTGAAGAGTCATGGGGGGCTTGCATTACACCCAGACTAATATAAACAACAATACACTTTTCTGCTACTGAGTTTTGGCCCAGAATTCATCTTAAACTTTTATTGCCCTGGTTTCTCCGTTTAGTCATAGGTATTCTCTCATATAAGGCAGGAAAAAAATCTGACTGCTTTGACTTAAAATACATTTCAAACACAGACACATAGTTAACCCATCTCCCCATATTCAGTCCAAAACTAGAGATGTCTATTTCTGAATATTTCCCTTCAAGCTAGTTCCTCCAGACCCATGAGTATTTTGTTGCTATTCTTTGAGCCTCCATTAAATTGTTAATACCTTCCTGTTAAGACAATATTTGGTTTTCACGTGTTCACAACAGTCTTATAAAAAGGAAATACCACCTCTTTGCTCACCAAAATGTTACCTTTCTTTTGACAGCTCAAGAACAAACCATATTTTCTGTGATTAAATCCCATTCCAGACTCATTTATTAATTCTCAGTCCCTTCCAGCATCACTATCACCCACCAGCAAGTTCCTGATTTGATACTCCTTGCCCCAAGAACTTGCCTTTTCCCCCTACTTGTTCCCTTCACTCTACAAGCCTGGAGGAATTGTCCTGAAGTTGTTTATTACAAAGCAAAGACATTACTTTGAAAGGTTTTGCCCTATTCATCAAAGTATTTAATTACATGCCTAACTTCCACCACTTTCTTAAATCCAGTTGATCTCAGCAAGTAGAGATGAGCTTAAGCACACGCTTAAAAAAAAAGTTGGGTGTGCAAGTCAGTGCTCTGCTGAACCAAATCCTCAGTTTCTGTAATCACTTGGATAGTCTACTTTCTGTATTTGGCAAGAACTGACAGCTCAGTGATTAAAGGTAACAGTATTTTAAAAACATAGACTCAAGAGAGTCCAAAACTGGCATCACACTTTTGTCCTTTCTTAAAAGAAGAACTGGAAATAAATACCTAAGTACTTATCCCTCAGTACAGTAATCATGAAGCCTATAGATTTAAACATGCAGTAAGTATATTGTCATTACTTCAGTACTCACTTTGAAAAATAATAATAAAAGCAAGCCTTGTTAAAAATTTGGAAAGGCTTGTGTATCTCAGCAAGATATGCAGCATATTCACTGGTAGCTCATTAGCCACAACCATCATTGTGCAGTTAAGAGACAACAAAGCTGTCCATTTCTTAATTCCTGTCTCCTAAACACCTTTAAATGGAATGGACATAACTCACGGTTCCACTTAAGATGATCTTCAGTGGGGACAAGGGAGAAGAAGGTCTTTGGTTTGAGCCATGGCTTGGTTGTCTCCATCAGCGGCCAACCACATTACAGCAGATGAGATGAAAGCTTTATATTCACCACCAGCAGCAAATGCAGTTGGTGTAAAAGGACTTTTGTGGAGAGTATTTAAAATCACTTCCAAATGACTTCCATTGTTTATACACAGCATACTTCATGACCTGTCTCTCCCCTTTGTTTTTTGTTTGTACTTTTTGTTTTCTTTGCCTCCTCTCATTTTGCTGCCTGGCAAACACAGGCAGAGGTGAAGTAGGGACTGTAATTAGGCAGCTATATCAAGCTTCATCTGTGGACTACCTAATTGTAAGATTCAAGTTTTGGGAGTAGTGCCATGTGAGAAAGAAGCGGAGAAGAAAAATTGGAAAATGACTAGTTCCTCTCAATCCATAAAGCCTTCCAAAATTCAATTAGCATGTTCTAAACCAAACCATCCACACATGCTACGGCACAAAAACGTGTGATTTCAAATATAGACAAGAAAGTAGCTGCTCATAGATATTTATCAGAATTATAATACTCTCTGACCATTCCACTTCAACCCTTTTTATTCAAGTGGCATCTGCTGTAACCCTTTTGTACCTCAGTACTTGAGATGAACCAGGAAAATACCTATGGGCAATATAAATAAATTGTCTGTGACTGCACATGGGATCTCTTAAATAATGCTGTGAACCCCTAAGTCACCCAGAGAACACCCTTTGCATGCCTAGCGTGAATACTGTTGTTTAATAATGCATACTTGACTAAGTTTGCTGTCTTCCCCACAGCAAATTTTTCTTGTGATTTTACAGTTTCCCAGACTGGAATAATATTTTCACTTTCACAGAATCACTGATGCAACCAATAGGAAAACTGCCTCTGTTTCAATTTACTGTGTGATGTCTGTAAATACTGCTGGATAGTGAAGACTTGTAGGTAAAACTCGGCAAACACCTTTTTGCCATTTTCTCCTATAAAAGAGACAAAAGCATAGAAATTTCTCTGCTGCCTTGTACATACAACTACACATCCCCACCTGCTCAGCTCATTTTCCTACAGCAGCTCAGCATCTCCAGCAGCTTCCAGAGCACAAACACCTGCACCCATCCCAGGTCAGATCTCCAGCTTGCACTAATGGATTTTTTCAGATAGATGGCAGTGCACAAAGTGCATCCCAGATTGATTCAGGGTCGAGAATTTCAGTGCCATTTCAGTGCTCAGGCACTCTAACTAAAGGAACTACTGAATTATCAAAGGCACTTTTAGAAAGATGATGGCTCAGGACCCAATCCTGCGGCACCGTGATAGCGCTGATTCCTTGGAAGGGCTGAACTGGGTGCCAAGAACGTAAACATGGCAAGGAGGCACTTAGGATTTTACTTTCCATTCCTAGGAGCCACAAAGGATTTTTCTTTCAATACATTCTAACAAACATAGTTTTAAAACACAAAGCTAAAGGATGACTAACAACACAAAATCCAGAAAGATATTGGATACAGGAGATTATATATTTGATTTGCAAGGGTCCGTAATAGCACAGATTTAGAAACAGTTCTGCAATATGAACAGACAACTCCAAATCATTCTTAATGGCAAAAATTCTACCTAATTTTGTGTCCTCTTCATTCCAACAGATATTATTATAAAGAGACCAGAGTGAAATTTTAACCATTTAACTGCACTTAACCCAGCAAATCTTTCTGACAAAAGGCAAATATTAACTACGTAGTTCAAACAAATAGGAGTGAATCCCTCAGCACAATCAGTACTCCAGTATCTACTACTTGGGAATTTCGACATATAGCTATCATGATGTGGAAGCATCCACCACCGTTTTGTTTTCTGTTTGCAGTAGGGGGTTGCTAGGAAACAAAATACTATTGTCTGATTTCATGATCTATTGCCTGGTTTGCCTGGCAATAAAGTCTTCTAAATCTATTACCGGATTATTTTGTATTTTAAAGCGAGATTAAGACTAACATTAAAACACATGCAAACAGAGAAGAGCAGCAAAAAAATGCCTCAAAATTCAGGGGAAAGTATGTATATATTCCAGGCTAAGGAAGACAAACTATACCGAGGAAAATGAACTCAGGCAATCTGGTGATATTTATATATGCACACACTCACACGTGTATCAGCATTCCTTGACTGTATCTATAGTTTTGCTGACTTGTCAAAGACTCTCTCAAGGATACAAAGCGTTCTCTTACTACTGGAGAGCTACTGTACACTACAAGTTCTGTAAATACCACATGCTGCAGAATGCCTGGTGCGGGCAAGCACACATGCCACTGTAATTTTTGTTCTTAGAATTCAGACCTAGGTTGTTTCAGTGCTTTAATTTCTTTACACAATTTTTTTTGTCTTGTACCTTTGGACACAAAGAAGAGTCAGAGACTATTCCCTGCTCTCCCCCTCCCTCTTCAGTTGCAACATTATTAGACAAATTATCAAATAGAGAAATAAATAAAAGCACCAGGAAACGCGATCTAAAATTGAAAGCCACAATAGCAAGTTTCACTTATTTTTGACCATGTCAAGTCTTTGCAAAATGAGTGAATAAAAGATTATGAGAACCAGGCAAATGTAGGTGCCCACCAATGCATTCCCACAACAAAACAGGAGACCTCGAGTACAAAAAACAATCACACTTAAAAGCTGAGAGACAGATGAAGAGCGTTCAGCACAAAGTCATAGGAAGGTTTAAAATAAAACCTGCAGAGTAATTATTATTCTTTTATGTATATCTACAATTTCACACCATGCACAACATGCACTATTTCAAAGTCCTTTCAACTCACTTATTAACACGTATGCATTTTATCACTCCATTTTAAATTTGAGAAAAAAAAGAATGAGTTTCATTGCAAAAAATCATCAAAGCTTTTGAGACATTACAGCAGAACTCCCAGTGATAAGAAAAAAAAAGAAGTAACAACACACGACAGAAAGGGAAGGACCTCAAAGCTTCTTGCCCCTCCTGGTCAGAGATGGATTTATTCAACCTCCATAGTTTCTGATAGTTTCCTATCAGAAACTAGGAGCCCCCACCAAACCCCATTTAGAATTAAAGAATAAAAGAGTAAAACGCAAGCGAGCTGCTTCTACCCCAAACAACAGCAAGCTACTTCTAGCAATTAGATGAAAGCAGCGGAAGATGGACATGACCCACAGCCAATCCCTCTCCTCACCAGGGTCGAACGCGGCTGTTCCCCAGCTGATAACCCGCTACAGTAACACTGCTAGTTACAAAACGGAGCAGAGCTCTCGGTGACACTGGGATCCTGTCACCTACAGCTTCACTGAAACCTGTTTTAAAACACTCTCTCAAGGAACGAGGAGAAACAGGAGAGGGATGGGACAGTCTCCTCCCGAGCTGCCACCAAAAAACTGTTCTGCCAACTGCAGGAGGGCTGCCGGCAACATCTCAGCCGCAGCCACCCAGCTCCTGGAGGGAAGGGGGGCAGCGGGAGGGACCCGAGCTCCGGCCGCCCTGGGTGCGCTGCCCGCCCGCCCACGCGTGTGCCCCGAGGGAGGCTGCCCAGCGAGGCGGGGGCAGCGCCGGCCGCGGGAGCCGCTTCCACCCGCGCTGCAGCAGCGACTGCAATTAAAAAAAACAAAAAAAAAAAAAAAAAAAAAAAAAAAACAAAAAAAGAAAAGAGAAATAAATAAATAAATAGCCCACTAGCGGGAATGGGAAAATAAAAGCCCAGCCTAAACAGGCGGACCCCAAACAACAACAAACACCGGGCGCCCAGGAGAGCAAACTTTCTGACTCACCGGGAAGAGCCGGTGCCCGGGGGGTGCCGGGCAGCGGCGGGGGCGGCGCGGGGCCCCGCGGGAGCACGGCCGGAGCAGGAGCCGGGCGAGGCGAGCGCCGCCGGCGGGGCTGGGGCAGCGCGTCTCGCCCCGCTCCCGCTGCCCTCCCTTCCCTCCTTCCCTCCGTCCCCGTCCCTCCGCAGCGCCGGGAGCTGCCCGGAGCGGGCTGCCGCCGCGGGACCGCCGTACCTACCTACCGCTGCCGGTGCGGGGCCGCGGAGCAGCAGGAGCCGCCGCCGCCGCCCCCCTTCGGCGGCTGCCGGGCCCGGCGGCGCTGCAGCAGGCGGAGAACGCCCCGCGGCGGCGGGGAGCGCGGGGCCGGGTGCGGAGAGGCGGCGGCTGCCGAGGCACGGGCAGCGCGTTGCTTCTGCCTGTCCGGCTGTGTGCGTGTGTGTGTATGTGTGTGTGTGTGCCGGGGAGGGATGCTGCAAGGGACCGAGGGAAAATTCTCCCCTCCAAGCAAAGCCGCCGACAAATGGCAAGTCAGGTGTGCAGGGGAGGCAAGGCTCCCGAAGGAGGAGGAGGAAGAAGAGGAGGAGGAGGAGGAAAGGGGAGAGGGGCGGTGAGAAGGGCGGGGAGCGCACAGCCGTCACGGCGTCCCGGGGACAGCGGCCCCGCCGGGGAGGTGCCGGGCGCGGCCCCTGGGGCGGGCGCTGGGGCCGCACGGAGCGGGGTGAGCCCCGCCGCAGCCGCGGGGAGCGCTGCCCGCTCCGCCGGGGGCGCGGCGAGGCGGCGGTGGGTGGGCGGCGGGGAGCGGGCCCTGCGGAGCCGCGGGAGTGCGAGCTGCAGGCACCCCGAGCTAAGCATCCTGCCGCAAGTTTTCCCCGAGGCCTCCCCCACCTCAAACGGTCCTTGTGGCAGCCTGTGCAGCTTGATGAGCTGCCCCCCAGCCGACGGGATCTGTGCTTTCTTTGGGAATCCTCCCGTGAGGAGTAGTCTCATCTACGAGGCTTCCTCCTACCCTTTAGCCTGGCTTTGAAGCAGCACCTTTTAGAGAACACCTTTAGCTAGAGGGTCTGGTTTTTTGCTTATTCATCTGCCGGGCAGCAGACAACCAAGTGTGGCAAGAGCACGTAACCTCACCTTTTCATCCGGGAAGCCATGGGGCAGGCGGCCGGGGACAGCTTTTCCCAGGACAAGGCGCTGGGCCCCGGGGTGCTGGCAGCAACAAGTGCTTCCCCAGAGCCCAGCGCTGTTCCCAGAGAGGCCGCTGAACACCTGTTCTGAGCAGAGAGTTAAGTAAGGCTTTTACAGCTGCACCTCTGCTCCCAAGGACAGTGCTGGCTAATCTGAAGTCTTCCTGCTATTCGAAAGGGGAGAACCTGCTTCTTTCCTGGCCCGAATTACCAAGCAGGGCTGCTGTAAGCAGTCCTTTGCTCTGTAGAGATGGTTGTGATTTAGTGCTGGAGAAAGCCTTTTTGTGCTCATTTACAATGTGTTTCAGCACACTTGTAGGTGACGATTAGTTGGCAAGTGAAAAGTGGCTGTGGCTGAAAGGTGGAAACTAACATCAGGTATTAAATATTGCACACAGCAGCTATGATTTCTAGAGGTAGGAAGAAAATCCGATAGAAAAATCTCCTGCCTGTTATTTTCTACAGTACTTCTTTCAGCAAAGTGGTATGGAATTACATCCACAGGTGCTGGGCTAATTATGTATGCTTACCAGCCCATCAGTTTGGGTCTACCAGTGAGCACACTTATGCAACAGAAGCAATTTCCACACCACTGGGCTCATCTGATTTAAACAATACTGGCTTGTGTTGCCTCTGTGTGTAGTTTTTTTCCCTTGGCTGGCAGGGTTAGTGTCACAGCTTTAGTTTGAGAAGTGACAACAAATAATACTGACACATATTATACCAAGAAACACAAGGACACACATGGAGGACAAAATAAGGAAATTAATGCACTGATTTAGGTAAGGAGCAGGAGCCACTCTTGATCCAGCTGTGCAGATGTGGACTACTTATTTCCTGACTGGTTCTTGCTCTACTTTTTAGTGGTAGATAGCTGAATAAAGAAAAAGTTGCTGGAAGAATTTCTGTTAAATGTAGCCCTGATGAAAGTAAGATGTAATTATAGCTTGGGAATCCTCTTCTAAGTTATTTACAGGAAAACACATCTTTTCAGTCTTTTAAAGCCCAGCCCTGTTCACCCCTAAGCAAGCACCTTCTGAAAAGCACACAGAAATCTCATGGGGAAATTCATGCACAACTTATATTTCACCTGTAGTGTAAACTAGCTTGCAAAATCAAAGACTAGTGAAAAAAACCTGCACAAACTTCAGGGCCTGAATATATTTCTGAACTGTATTTCCTTTGGCTGTGTTAAATTTGCTTCTTCATTTCTTTCTCCTAACACTGAATGCAACTGTACTTGGAAACACAGATAAAAACAAAACAAGGTTTAACCTCTTGTCAGTTGCATAAGACTTCGTTGATACAAAACAGAGGTAAAAGAAAATATTTCTGCCAGTATTTGCCTTTATTTGCCTTGTTTAATGTAATTGCATGAAGCATGAACACACTTGTTAAGGTTATTTCATTATTGAAATTTAGGGCTGTCCCCTCCTTCCTTGCCACAGAACTGCCTGGACAAGTCCAAGCACACAAACATGGATGCACAAATCTGCAGAAGAAGGTGTTCCTTTCTTTACTATATTTCACTAACATGTTCAACATTTATTTTTTATTTGCAGGTTGGTACAGAGATGAGTTCCAACCAAGACCTCCCTTGTTGTGTTCTGAATAACTCTTGGGAAGTTGCTGGCTTGACCCTGGAGACTTTACAATCTAATTTTTTAATAACTGAAGGATTATTTTTTTCATTTAAAAAAGGACTCATTTTAGCTGTCGCATAAGCATGCATTATATCCCAAGACTTCAGTCGGAGCTGCACAGACATATCTGAGAGCACAATTAGGCCCTCTGGACCTTTTAAAGCTTCAAAAATAGTCATGTGTAATTCCTTCTTCTGTGGATCCTGCAAGCTTTAAGAGAATTTTTGAAAGCTGTAAATTCCTATTTATCCACTAAGAGGCTCACGGGCAATCTTCCCCTAATGGAAATAGAACTGTAAAGCTGAAACATTAATATACACAATATGATACATTAGGCAGGGAGACTCCTCGGAGCCAACAAGAGGGCACGGCGGCTGTGCCGCAACAAAGCCACAGCCAAGCAGGTTCATTCCACTTTCCCTGCTTCCTGCATGGGGGTTCACTATCTGACTAAATATCATTAGTAGTGCACAGTTCTCTCTTTTAAAATTAAAAAAAAAAAAAAAGCAAACAAAAAAACAAACCAAACAATAAAAACCATCTAACCATCTGACCTTTGAATCCCTCATCTGCATTGGCTGGCAGCCGGTGCTGGCGAATCGGAGGGCACAGTTTGGTCTCAATGCAAGACAGCTATTCTTCAATAACTGTGCTGTTAATATGCAAATCTCAGCCCTCTGCCAACTGTAATCTCCCGCCTCTGATTGGCTTCAGTGATGAAAAAGATCCAGGTTATTTGTTAGCAGGGAAAATTTGCTCTCCAGGTTCCCCCTTAAGATGAAGCATTATGAAGCCTCGAGAACATGCAGGGTAGTGACAAACAACAAAAAAGCAAGACAAAGAGAAGCCAAGAAAATGGGATTAGAAACACTGTAAAAGAGAAAACTGCAGTTAAAAATTTTCCTGATTCCTTTTTTTCTTCCTAGCTTTCCCTTGGGAGTTTTGCCAGTGACTGCAGATGGGCCATTTTTGTTAAATTTTTTTTCAACCCTTGTTTTCTACATATGATGTTGTACTCAAGTTCACAGCAGAAGATTTGAATTTGTTCTGAGAACATGGTTTCTGTATTGGAAGGCATGCATGTGTCTGTCTTCCTGAGTCAGCTTTGTTGGCTGGCAAACAAAATACTAGGAGGCAATGTATCAACATGTATTGATGAATATCTTGATACCAAAAATGGAATGGAGCAATTGAGCAACAAGCAGTCCATGATTCAACACTTTGAAAGCCATTGCAAAAACCAGCCACCAACATCTGCACCAATGTTGGCTTATTCTTCACAGAAGGCCAGACTTAGCTAACCTCTGGATTTAGCAGAATGTTTTCTGTAAGACTTGAGCTGATGGGAATGCTCATGCCAACTAAACTGTTGAGACAAGCAGTTCATTTTTCCATCAGTGTCTGATACAGCATACAAGACTAAGATGTGTTCTCCATTACATGGTATAAAAATTAAATAATTCTACCAACTCTGGTAGTGTTAAATTCTGAGGAACCTTTGCAGAGCTGGGTCGGGTTTACAAGTCCCCAAAGCAGGTGTGCAGCCACTCTGCTCCTCCATCTTTGGCTTTATTTTGTGAATTTTCCTTTATTCTTGTGATTCACCTTTCCTGAAACAGAACACGGAGCATTGTATTCACTCCTGCACAGATGCAGCCAGCTCTCCTGATTTTTGCTCTGAAGCTGGAAATGAGATCAAGTCGGTAATTTCTTAGATCAATGTATCTGGGCTGAAATTGTGTTCCCAGTAAAGGCAGGTATTAATTTTGTCATCTATTTTGTCACAACTGTGATTTTGCTTCTCAGGGCTGGCAGCAGAGTGTTTGTGTTTAAAATTGATTTTAATTTCCCAATAAGATGAAGAAGGCCAGGTGCTGTTAGTGTTCAGTGAGTGGCTCTTTTCTTTCCTCAGGCTTTTCACCAAGGGGGAGCAAGGTAATTTTTCTGTGGATGGACAATCCCTCTGACTAAAAAGAAGCAGGGTTCTGAGAAGTATAGTAATCTTGCCTGTCTCCCACAAAGCAGGTAAGGCAGCTCCTTGTAGAAATTACTAGACAAAAAGTGAAGCACACGCACCTGTAGGGAACGTGCAGTGAGAGTGTGACAGGGTTACCAGACTGCAGGTACTTGAACACCTGGGAAGGATGGAGGGCTGAGCTCAGAGAGGGCTTCACACAGGGCTTTTGATTAACTTGCCACAAAGAGAGATGCTGTAAAAAATAGAGAGCTGTGCCACAAAGCCACTTTCCTTTTCTGTCTCACGCATTTCAGATACAAAGATAATGGCAACAGCACAGAGAAATGCAGGCAGATATCTGAAACTAAAGGTTAGAAGGAAAAGATTTTGACAAGAAACACGTAGGTTTCCCACAGCAAAGGTCAAATAGTGACCTCCATGCAAATTAATGCCACTTCAGCTATTATAAAGGAACTTAGTATTTCAGTTTCAGAAAAAGTCTGAAAAATGCATTATGCAATCCATTTATTCTGTTGAGGATTTTTCCTCTGTGATATGACTGTCTCTTTCAAGTATATATAAGGATTCTCATTCAATAAATAATAATAAAGGTAGGAAATAATTAACTCTTAAATGTGTTCTCTGCGGTCTTGCTTTAGGGAAGAAGGGGAGGAAAAAACCTCTACATGCTTCAGCAGGCAGAGTTACAAGCACGTCCAACCAGATAATTGACACAGCCGTTGAGCCAGCGCAGTGTTAACTCTGTTTTAAGCTTCCTGAAATCATCTAGCTTTAGAAACCATGTAAATTAATTGGATTGCCACAGACCTGACAGCTCCCCGTGTACCGTATGCTAACGGATTGCATCGCCGCCCTATGATCGGCTACGTGAGCTGCCAGTCCTGGCAACTGCCACTGGCCCTGAAGCTTGGTTTGCATCTTCCAGTCACTATCAGGAAATGAAAACAACTGTGTTCCTCTCCTAAGTGTGAAAAATTAAATCTAGGAGAATTCAAAACCACCACATATGGGAAGCAGGATATTTGGGCCAAAGCTTACACATAGATGATTTTCCACCCTGTGGCCAGTTCCACTGAAACTCCAGTTAACTCAAAGAGGCTTCTCAGAATAATCACTCTGACTTAGATAAGGAAAAGTCTGCTGAACAAGGTCTTTATAATCCCACAGGAAAAAATATGAAGACAGTTCACAAGGCAACACTATATAAGCTCAGTAAACTCAGGTAGAGAGACAGTGTGGATAATACAAGCTAAATAGCAGACTGACAAATACAAAAAGGCAGTTTCCATTTCCTAGTTAATGAAGCAAAAACTAAGAATATTTGTAAGCTGTAGATGTCCCCAAGACACAAGTCACAGGTAGGTGCCAAATCATCATCAAAAGTCTATGAATTAAAATACCTCTCTGCCTTTTGAGTCAGAACACACCTCCCTGGCTTCACAGTTTTTTCAAAAGAGAAGATTGGTATTTTGACCTTTATTCTGTCTCTTTGCTGCTGATCTCATGAATGCATACTATACTTTATCACTGTTCTACTTAATTGTATTTTCTATTTAGAAATCACTCCAAGCAGGCATAATCCTTGTTCTTTATTCTTATCCAGATATCATTGCCCCATCAGGGGGAAGGGGGTGTACTCAAAGCACAGACTTTTTCAATTTTTCTCATGTTAATGTCAATAAATACTGAGTTAAGTAGGCACTGATTATTTTGTGGACAAATATCTGTTTTTTCAACAAGACCATGGGTAATTTGCAAAACAGACAAAAGTAAACATTCTGCAAGATTCAATTTTAGTAGGCTAGTCTTGATTTTTGTTCTTGGGAGATAGAGGAGGAAGGTTTGTTGTTGTTGCATTTTTCTTAAACTGTTCATAGTGACGTCTTTGCAGAAAATGATGTATAAAGTTACTGTGTCCAGACACTCTTCTCTGAAGGCACTATCACCATTTTTTCCTCAACTGTCCCTCTTCTTTTTGCCTTAGGTAATAAGTAGTCCTTGAGCAATCTCATCAGATGTGCTGTTAAAGGATTATTTTTCCCAAACTAGACCATTCTTCAAATCAAAGACTCAGTCTGACCTACCTTGCCTGCAAAGATCTCCCTAAGTGAGACTACAAAATCCTTCCACTGTTCTTTGTCATAGCCACATCACTATTCAAAGTTTCTACAAGCCATTAACTATCTGTACAGTCCATCCACATTTTCCATGCATACTTCCATTAAATAATCCTTAATTCAAGCAACTCTCACCCCAACATTGCACTTTGATGTTGTTAATAGTCTAGATTTTTACTAGGAGGAGAGATTCTGATTTTTTTCCTTAGTTCAGCCATCACTAAAATGCAGCCACAGGTAGGGTTGCTCTTCAGCAATACACAGCAGCGCTATGTAATGTGATGATCAGGAATGGAAAATAAAGACTAATATATCCAGCTGAATCGGCAACTGAAATTTCCATGGGCAGAATATAATTACCTAAGCTGGCATTCTGCCAGGACACTGGGGTTAACATTATTACTCCTACAATACTCCTATTTATGAGTAATATGGAAGAAAAGTAGCAACAGGATTTTTTTAATTGAACCAGTGTGAAGCCAACTACAGTAGGTTGCAGTCCAATTAAAATTGACAACCCAGTGAAGCGGATACACATAACACGGAGATAAATATAGAAAATCCAAGTTGTTCTCTTTTTCTTTGTCTTCTCCTCTTGGTGTGTAGAGGCTTTTTTCCTGCTGGATATTTCATTTCATTTTCAGAATCTTTTGATGCCAGGAAACTATCATTGATTGGAAACACTTACTAGCTTTTTGCAGCCAGTTTTCATAACTTAAAATAAAGATGGAAAAATATATCCTTTTAAATGTTTCAGCATTGCATTTCTTTCCTTTTCTACAGCACACGGTATTAAAATTACATTGGGTCTGCAGCAGGAGATTAGAAAGAGCAAAAGCTTTTAACCTTTAATAGTAAATGATGCTGAAGTCACTTAATCTGTCTTTGAAGCACACAAAGTGCATGCACTATCAATTGAAAACTTGGAGCTAACCTTTAAACAAGCAGTCTGATCCCTCACCAAAAAGGCTGCAGTCTAACTCCTGAAAGGCAAAACTACTTCCTTTACTCTCTTTTTTTTTTCTTTTTTTTTTTTTTTTTTGGAAAACTAAATACTTGAAATGGCAAAATATATTGCACTGTTTACTCCTGGCTCTGTATTCTTTACTCACATGTCTTTCTCTGTCACACAGGACCATGCAAGGAGCCACCGAGGTCAGTGGGACTCCTGGGGAATTACTATTCCCTATCTGGCAGAGGTGTTGCAAGGCACAGTTCATTAGGTCTCTGAAGCACTCTGAGAGCCCTAGATAACAGCTGCTATATGTTGTAATAAAATACAGCTATTCATTATTACAGAACAGCTAAACTGTGTTTGTAATTGACCACTGCTCGATTCTTTTCTGAAGTTATTTGGTTTAGAGATACATCTCAAAGTAAATCTGTTATTTAAAAGAATGAAGAAAGTAAAGCAGCAATGGGGTGTGTTTTAAGAACAAAGCAGAAGAAAGCTCCCCTGGGCTGTATCCTATTGACCTCTAGTTCCATTATTGTTTCTAAAATATTTTTCCATTTAAGGCATTGTCACCGAGTCCTTCCCAGGAAGCTCTGGGAAAGGATATAAAGTGAGGTCTCTACTAAGCTTGTTAAGTAACATCTCTGAAAATGGAGGGTTGATTTATGTTTTACTGACAGCCAGGTTTAAGGGGGGAAAACCCTCCAAGCTTTGGTTGTGAATCTTCTATAATATAATAAATGGTGCCATCTACTGGCTCTCTTTTGCTTGTGATTAGTGTCACTGATTGTGCTGTATAGCTACTGCAAATAACATTAAAACACCAAAGGAATCAAGCCAACCTGACTGTAGCTAGATTTCTTCTTGGATCTTGGAATGATTTACGGGAGTTTCCATAAAGCAAACAAGCCTAAAATGAAATAAGAGTAGTAGGAGAAAGAAAAATTGCAAGATGCAAGCAAGGAAGAAAAGGCAGGATTCCAGCAGACATGTGAAACTGGATTAAGGGTTGATACTGAAGACGGATACAGCTAAGCTGAACCAGATGCAGCCATCCCAGAGGACAAATCAGGGATGAGGCTCCTCAGAGAGAAGAAGAGAGCTTCTCCAATCCCTCCTAATTAATCTTCTGTTAGAAAAAGAACAGCCAATCATGATGGTTTTTTTCCCTTCCGCCCACTCCACTTCCCTGCTATTAAACAAAGTAGAAAATGTAAACAACCCTGACAGAAGAACTATGCAGACAGACAAAGATGTTATGGGTCAATCTCTTTCTTACAGTTCAATATTTTTCCTGATTGACATCAGGAGCCAGATTTGACTCTCTGGCTTATGCCTCAGAAAACCACATGAACTGGGACTGTTAAGTACACTAAGCAGTCTTGTAATCTCCTCTGGGGTCAAACTGGACTCCCTGTATAAAGGAACTGCCAGGGATATTATTTTCATTGCTTCTTTTCATGTATCTGGATAATTTGCTTGAAAAAGCAAAATTGGCTGTAGAGCTATTTTAGTCTGATTTCCTAGGAAAAATAGACTAGTGCAATCACAGTATCTGGCAAAGGGGAAACAGTTGCAAAAATATACAATTATGTTAAGTGCTTCACAAAAAAGCAGAGTGGCTGTTAGTGCCCCTTTGGAGGAAAAAGCATGAACGAAAATTCTTTTTAGATATAACACAGCTCCAACAGATGCAAATCCACAGAGAATGCGCTCTCCTTCAGTTTGACTTGTCATAAAATATGTTTGTTATGATAGTTTTCACCCAGTAAGAAACAGATAAGCAGGAAAGGATGGGAATACAGGTTATCAGGGCTTTTATTGCTACAAATGGAACCCATATCAGAGCAAATTCCAGCTTCTTGGGCTTCAGCTTTATCTCCAGCCAATGAAGATCATGTTCACCTGTGCCTCATGGAGTGATTTTAAATTTTAAAAATATAAGAAGTTTGAAGCCATCTCTTGACACAGATGTAGATTTCACAGAGTATTCTGAGTTGGAAGGGAATGGACCAAACATGGACCCACATGGACCAACTCAAGTCCAACTCCTAAGTGAATGGCCCATATAGGGATCAAACCCACAACCTTGGCACTTCAGCGCCATACTCTAACCACCTGAGAATGAGAAGGGCAAAGATACTCAGACAACTCTCACTGCAGAGTCCCATCTCCACTCCTAGACTTTAAGGCAGGATTTTGATATAGTCCTCAGGAGCAGGAGTTTTGGCAGACACATACAGGAATTTCAGGCAACGCAACTCCATTTTAGAGTTGTGCTTGAAAGGACTGGGAACACTGAAGTTGCTGTGCTAGCCTTTCAGACAGCCCTTAAGATGAGAGGCTTCTGAAATGTAAAATCACAAAATAAAGGTTAAAAACTCTATTGCCACATGTGTAGTCATGACTTATAAAAGGGAGTAACTGGGGGCCAAAAAGAAGCTTATGACAATTGAAGTGGTAGACTTTTTGTGATTAGCAGGCAAACCTGCTCCAGCAGACTCTATTTTCATGTCAGTGTGTGCAAATATTTTCTCAGTTTAGTTTACCCAGTAGTTGATGGCCCTATATCATAAATCCAAAGTTCTAAGGATTTGATATCCTGCTAGATACAGGATAAGGCTTTCATTAGTCTCCCTGTCCATTTTTCATCACTGTCGGATTACTGTAAGGTTTAACCCAATGAAGAGGATGTTCAGCACATTGATTCCTTCCACTGCACAGGGCAGTTTCTGTCCCAGTACAGATGTGCAAGGGTAGAAGCTCTCTTTTTGCCACCAACTCCAACCTGCTGTCTAAAACAGCCCCTGGCTAGTCTGTGGTAACCTCTTAAGAGAAAAGGACAAGCTCCTACAGGAAAGGTGCTGGTAATACTTCCATTCTCCAGCTCCTGTAAGAATTTCTTTGGGCAACATGTAGCCTTGAAGAAATTGGCCACTTGCTGCTGTGCACAAAGGCCACAGCTTCCAGCTCAATTCCAGGCTTCCAGAACAGGCTGGGAACAAGCATGAGCCCAGGCAGCAGATGGGGATGTTGCTAATTGGTCTGTTTTTATGCTGGGCCATCAGCTGACAGGCACTTTGCACTTCTCTCTCAGCAATGACTTGCCATGTCAAAGAGCTACAGATATGGGAATGATAACAAAGGAAGTGGAAACAGCAATCACTTCAGTGCAGACAATCTCTTTTCTTCCACTGTGCTGACCAAATTTGCTGCAGAACGTTGTGAGGCAGCTTGGACTCGGCAGACACCTGACAAACCAAAAAGATGGGGTTTGTACTTCTTACAGTGTCAAGTGACAATTATTTTACATGAGTTTTGTAATTCCTAATGCATTTTTGCAGCTTTCTTAAAATGACTGGTGATAGTTATAAATGAAGGAAAGCAGAATGCGCAAAATAATACACTGGGTGAAAACTACAGTGGCTCATAAACAAGGAATTAGAGCTCAGTAGAGGCTGTGACTGCAACAGAAGTTTCATTGCAAAAGCAGGATTCGCAGCCAGGAGCAGGAATAAAAGACTGCAGTTAAAACTGGAAGAGAAATCAGGAGCATGCTGGAAACAGTGGAAAAGTTTGAGACCTTTTACCTCAAACTGTTCCAGTCTAAAAAATGGCACCAGATTACAGTCTTTATACTATGTAAGACTTCAGCTTTCAGGTTTTCTTCTTCTCCAGAGATTACTGACTACAAATCTTAGTAATTTTGCAGTAACAATTGTTGCTTTGTCTTCTGTAATGTCTCTCTGGGCTCTGCCAGTAAATGACCATGATTATACTGCTTTAGGGGAGGTACAATATCAGAGATTCTGTTTGCATTTCACTTTTGAATGAAGTTGCTATGTTTTCTGGTTTTTTAAGAATTTTTCTGACTTTCTTAAGAATTTTTCTGTTTTTTTCATTAAAATGAAACAAAAATACTCATTACAGATCAGCCATTTAACATGCAGTAAAACAAGCAAAATGTTTATTGAATGTAAGGAGTATAATGCCACAGGTGCCTAAAAGGAATTTTACTGTCCATGTGGATCTGTTTAATTATCTCACATGGAAAAAATCACCCTCTAGAGGGCCAAGTTCTATACTTTCATTTTTGATGGAGCTGTGTATTTCTAAATATAGGAGATTGTCACGGAAAATGCTGTGGAGTACCTCAACAGAGAAGGTAATTTGAAATTCAAAAGCAACTGTTTGCCTTGACTTTTCTGAATGTCACCACCTCTGTCCCAAACACAGGAAGAAAGGATTTGCTGCGGCATCTCCAGCACCACCAAAAAACTCTAGTGAAGGACACCACTGCAGGGCAATTCTGCTTTCTTAGAGCAATTAATTTCACTGACAGACACTTGAGGAGAGGGTGAATCCTTCGTTGCAGGTGATATCCTGCCCTGCTGCCCATTCCACTAGGGAAAGTCACTTTGCCGTGTGGGCAAAGAGGGGGCTGATCAGCTGACACAACATCAAGTGCAGGCTGTGCAGGGAGACGAACTACTTGGAATCCCATCACTAAAGAGCCACACTGGTGTGTCGTTCCCAGCTGGAGTTTACTAGGCACATCTGCAGAAGTGAGGGGTTTAATGGCTGTGAAACAGACCATTCGCTTTCATGACTGCTAAATCCCCACTGAAGGAGTGCTCCCACTTGGGTATTGATTCAAAGGAACCCTCAGGTTAAACAAACTTGTCTCCAGCTACGCCCCAAAGACGACTGAGGAAGAAATAAAGTGGGCACGTATTTCACACTGGTAATTTGGTCTCAATGGCCAACGGTTCCCTTTCGTTATCCCTCACAAGTATGCCTCATTTTCCATTCAGGAGAGAAAAGAAACTCAACCGATATATTTCCAATCAAACATTTAATCAGAATTCTCAGCTTTTCTATTGCATGTATTTAAACTTCTATTTTTAGTATACTAGCAGATGTTTTCTATTTGCAGATCTTCTCTTTCTCATTCATACTTGACCTTCTATACATCATTAATTAAAGATGTTAGCATAACAATATGCCAGCTCTTCTTCTGTTCTATGGCTTCTAAAAACAATGTTGCATTGCTGTTTCTCTGATCAGCTGCTCTTTTATGCTTTTATGACAGCTTTTGCATTGTTTGTTTCCCAACGTACATGATTTTCTACATGCAAGTATTAAAAGCAAATAATACTATACTAAATGCTATCAGAAAATTAAAGCATTTGGGATGGACACTAAAGAAAGTTTAATACTCCTTTTTATGAGAAAATTAGCACTCTCAAAGGTCTAAGTAAGCATAGTTAGGAAGTCTCCGGTGCCAATAACATAAAAAGTAGTCAAAATCCCTTCTACCATCATCTAGTAAAAAAATCATGAAGACAAAAACAAAGTAAAGCAAGCAAGTACTTACGAGAGAAGCAGAGAATTCAAAGCCATTCAAATGGAAAGAAAGCCATCTGCAGCTGCCTGGGCAATATGAAGGCAAAGTGAGTTAGATTAAGTTTTCAAAGTGACAGATAAACACCCTACAGGTGTAACTGCCAACACATGGCTCCTTTTTCCACTCCAGACTCCAACTTACTGAAGTGAGAGGGTTTAGACTACACAAAAGCTGCAGTGATTCAGCAACTGATCTATTAGATCCCACTTTCAACAAAAAACCAGAAAAGCTTTGAAATTCTTAATTACTACATTTCTTAAAATGGAATAAGCATCCTCTGTAACTTCTGTTTCTTTATTGAAGGAAAGGAGTCAAATCCACCAAAAAACTGTGATTGCTATTAAGATCTGAAGTGGTGTTATTGTAATGATTTACTTTTGTAATGAGTTACTTGTGATTTCACACTTTGATCCCCTTTTGAGTAGTGAGATGTTTCTTTGTTGTTTTGTGAGTGCTAATTGCTTCAGTGCTGTGTTAAATCATTGTTATGCTGGTTTTCTTGAGCAGCAGAATGAATAATTGAATAATTATGAAGGAGAAGTTCATTAAAACGGGTATGGCTATAGAAACAACATTTTCCAGCAATTCAGGGAGGGGTTGTGTACACTAATGCAAACAACCTGTTGAAAAATGATTTTTTCCTATCTAGAAAATAAAATCTTCTCTGCACACAGCTTCCATCAGAAGCAGACCAGGGAATTACATAACTGCACTGGGATGAATTTCTTCTCCACACGCTTCTGTGAGAAACCTCACTCTGGGTAGGATTCCAAGTTCAGCTATAGAACTCTGCTGCTATTATGGGTAGCTCACCAAAACTCAAATTCTCAAATGAATGTATAACCAGATCTCGAGGGTATTGGAAGTTTAGGAACTGCTATACACCACTGCAGAATAACAGAATACCTTAGAGAGCCTGCAGCACAACACAGAACATTAAGAAAAGAAGAACAACAAGAAAACTCTCTTTCACTTGGGACTTTCAAGACATTTATTTTCTAGTGCAGAAGACAGCAAAAGGTTGGGTCCTATGGTGCTGAACACACTTGAGCCATTAGATCACAGAGTGAAGCAGCAGCTGCAGTGTTGAGCTGCAATGGGATCTAGGTGCTACCTCTCCAGCTGCTGTACTTAGTGCCTTAAAGAATTTAAGCAGCTGCTGCATCCTGTGAGGAAGCACTGGGAGGCGCCATGAAGAAGAGAAAGAAGTTCCATGGAAAACTGAGCATCAAACAAATAGCTTAGTTCAAAGAGCCAGTTAAAGAAGAGTAACCTTGTGAGGTTCTTCTGACATTTGTGGAGTTAACAACAGGATCAATCCTTCAGATCTTTTGCATGGGTCCCTGTCACATGAATTAACAGACCTGGACAGGGCTGTTACTGTTCTCCAGCAGCTTGAGCAAGACAAGCCTATCAGCTGACCATTGAGGATTTTTCAGACTTAGGAACCTCATGTTCCACTACAGGCTCTGTAGTATAAAATGGACACAAGCCTATGTGCTACTGTTTTCCCCTCCCCAATTTCTTTGCTTCTACTCATTGCAGCCTGTGTCTGTCTCCCAGGCACATTCCTCTGCTGTACTTGTAAACTTTTGTTTCCAACCACGGCTCAAAGTTTTTCTGGTCATTAGGTACTAATTTTAAAAGTCCAGATGGCAAAGAAGACTCTGGAAATTTTCACTGATACAAGTATTATTAACAACTGGTGAGACAGTTCACATGACCAAAATGCTAAAGACCTTTAGACAAAATTTGTTTAGCGCAAGAGGTGAAGTAGTGAATAATGAAGTGGTAGTACTACAAAGACACTGCTAACCTGTCTGTATATCCTCATAATTCAGAAACTAATTGTGAATGTGCTAAAACATAGAAGACATGAAGAGAATACAGCAGAGTGGGAAGGAGGGAAATTCTTTATAGACCATGAAACCATAGCTGAATTATTTCTTATGACTTGTCTGCAGTGAGAGGCAGACTGCGGGGGAGCACAATTGTCTTGCCATGGGAGAATTCAATTTCAGAAATGTAGCATGGAGGTCACACAACTTATTAGAGTTTCTAAAATTATTCTTTGCTATCCTTTAACACAGAAAGTATTATTGCTCTTAGTGCAGAGTAACTCAATTATGGTCTCACTACGATGGATGGAGCTAAATTAATTCCTGGCCTGGAGTCAGTCAGGGATAACTGGAGATAATAGATGGGATTTATGTCATGTAATTTTAATCATCTACCATGAGTTTAGAACTATTTGCCCTGGACTCTTTCTTTAGGCAACAGAGCCAATGTGCTAGAAGGCAACATGCCACCCATCTTAGAGCCCTAGGAAGTCTCATCTTACCTCATGTTAGCTATCCAAGAGGTAGATTTCTTCCCATCCAGATCCCTTCTGTAGTCAATGCAAAGAGCAAGGCACCAGCACAATGTGACTTACTAAATTCTAAATAGGTGTCCAAGACAGGAAAGGTGATTCTCCTGAACATTAAAAATGGCTATTTTTCCATAGCTGATGAAAACTGTGGGTGTGAAGAAAAGCAGATAAAAAGAAAAGAAAAATGGGAGGTCTATGACAGAAACTGAAAAGAGCTAAAAAGGAGAGTACTCCACCATGAAAGCGAAAACCTTTAGCCAAAAGCCTACTCTGCTTCACTGCAAATAGAAAAGGCTGTTAAATGCACCTCCCACTGCTCCCCAGGGAGCAGAAACAGGGAAAGCAGGACAACATTGAATTGTTACATTATTGAACATAATATAGAAATGAGAAGCTTGCAGCCCAGGAAATCAATAGGCAAAGCTAGAAATGCAAAGGAAAATATATGGCCAGCAATAAGACAATAAAGAGCCTTTACTAGTAGTGATCTTGTGACTGTGATGGCTTAAGAATTTGAGGCTTGGATGCATCTTACCTTACTTTAGACATCAGAATAATAGTTATTTACATCTGAGCTAGTGACACTTCACTCCTTCACTTCTTTACAGTCAACTGAGAGGGACTTTTTGGGACACAATTCCTGTCATCCTAAACAAACCATGTAAAGCAGTTCAGATGAAGCATCCCTATAAGTGTTTCTTTCCTTCCATGACTAAAAAAGAAGAACCATCAGATATAACCAGGAAAAAACTTGAGATACCCAAGCTCTCTTCTGCAAAAATATTTGCTTGCTTTCCCAACTGCACCAGTTAACCCAAAATAAATGCACTAGCCATTAAAGAAGTCTTAGCAACAATATGAACTCATAATTTGAGAGATGGTAATAATTTTAGTGGAGATGCACAAAAAATAGATAATGTATTAGTACTGCACCTGAGGCAGGGCATTCAAATCCTTTAGTAAATATGACAGATATGACAAAGCCCGAGGATAAAATTTTAATCACGAGCCTCAGATAGCTTTTATCCAAGGGGATTGAGAAGGCCACTGTTCTACTAGTGTACATTTTATTGGAATGTTACAAAGTCAGGATTCAATATATTAGAATTCTGTGCCAATACTCTAAAAGAGAAAAAAAATCTAAAAGTCAGTCATTACATGGTAGTTATCCTGAAACTGTCCTCCTTCTCCCCTTAAAATCCCCCCACCAAAGCTGTCCCTTTCTCCACATCCAGCAGCCATAAAATAAACCTTTAAATATGTGTAAACAACAAACCATCTGCGCTGTTTCTGGGCTTATACCACATCAAATAGGTATTTAATCGAGTCTTTTAATTTAAGGATAGTTGCACTAGGATTCCTTTGAAGTGTCTGGGAAGAGCCAGACTCTGCCATAAGGCATGCAAGAGCTGAATCAGCTGCAGGATGCCTTTCTCTTGTCAAGTATATTGGGAGCCTCGAGCACTGACATTCATACCTTATGTTTCAGCTTTCCAGAACACTGACCTTGAAACAGAACTGCAGTTTCAGGCTAAAAGATTCAGTCCAGGCAGAGTTATTTAAAAAGGTTGAAAACACAGGTTTACATAATATCTTGTAAATCTGTAACTATCAACTGCCATTGCTTTTAGTCAGCTGTGAGTCTGATCTGATAATTCTGAAATATATTCTTCATCAAAGAGTGGGGAGACAAGGATCTTAAACAGAATAATTCTTACTAAGAAGATAGTGACCTGAGGAAAAATTTGTAGCAGACAATACAAAATATTTTTCATTATGTTATAACAAAAATATGTGCATTCCTTCCATTTTTAGTGGACTTTTCATCATAACTAAAATTAAAATTAAAACAGAAGATCTGAGATTAAAAAGCAGATCAAAAATTAAGAATGAGTACATTAAATCCTCCAGTTGTTGTAAAAGTTGGAATGCAGAGCATCTCCTTTTCATCCTGCACTTTTAGAAAAAAAAAAAAAAAAAAAAAGCATTTCGGATTATACATCATGTTCTGTAGAAATGTGAACGCTTCTCACGTTAAGGATTGACCTTCAAAAACAGAGGATGAAAGGCGCCTTTGCCATGTAAGAAGAGGTTTCACCACTGGAGGGAACTATTGGACTTCAGTGCCAGCACGGGGAAGCAGCAGCTGCGTTTCAAATGCCGGTGCTTGTTCCACCCCGGAAAAGTCTGCTGAAATCACTGCAAATGATAGATTGCGTTAATTAATACAACGTGAAGATAACAGAAAAACATCGAAGCTTTTATGTCAATAAGTGACAGTCAATAAGTGTTGAATATATGATATATGGTATTTATAATAAAATGAGAGGATAAGAAGCTTGCTGCTCTTGGAAAGATTTAGAGGCAATTTTACTGAATTCTGTAAAAACATTGAACTACTTAAATTAAAAAGCTACTGAAAAAGGTAGAAAGAACTCATATGATTTCTAACTGGAGAAATCCCTGTTCAACACAGAACATTGTCATTTGCTCGTTATTGCAGCAACCATTTTCAACAAGAATTATATTTATTGACTTGGTAAAGCTGTCTCTTCTGTTTGCTTTCACAGAAACATAGGATGGTTTGGCTTATAATGGATTTTTAAAGGCCATCTAGTCCAAAACCCCCGGCATAAGCAGGGATATCTTCAACTAGATCCGGTTGCTCTAAGCCCAGCCAAGATTTCAGGGATGGGGCATCCACCACCTCTATAGGCAACCTGTGCAAGTGCCTCACCACACTTTTAAGGCAGTTCCTCAAAAGGCCACTGCCCCCACATGACCCAAAGCTACATGCTACAGTAGCATTTTAACAAAGGATCTAATAATTACTTTGGTAATGATATATTCATGCATTTCAGAAAACCTGCTAAGAGTTCTGAAATTTGTTTTTTTCCCCACCCTCACCAGCATGATGTACCATCAATGCATGATGTGGCCATGATTCTTCTCTGAAGCATTGTGTAAGAACTATGGTAGAATATTGTGCACTGTTTCCTGTCACACTCATGCACAAGTTCTGCAAGTGACTCTCCTGAGGAACAAAGGAAACTGTTGGAGAGGCAAAGCAGCACAGCACTGATGTCTACCCGCAACCCTCCTTCCCTCCTCTGTTGTTCTGTTTTTATGTTGTTTATCTGGTGCAGCCTTGGGGAGAGCAGTGGCTTTAACAGGTATGTCTGCATTATCTGACATTTCCTCTGCTTCCATCACCTGAGGTTGTTGAGTCACATGAAAGAGTTTCCTGTGGAGCACTGGCTTAGAGCATGGGGAAATACCTCCCTTTATCATACAGCACTACACTTGCTGCAAGTCATGAGTGATTCAACAGCTGTATATTTTCCCTGTCAAGTGTGGAATTCCCCCAGTATTATCCTAATCATTGACACTATATTGTTGGAATAAATCCAGCTTCCTGTGCTTCAAAGTTTTCCTAGGTGGTGGGTAGGACTCGTTGGTTGGCAAGTTTTCTCACGCTTAGCTATTTACATGCCCACTGCTCATTGCTGATTTGCTGTTTAGAGTGGGCAGCGGCTCTTCTTGCCATTCTCTGCAGAGCACTGAAGCCTGAAATTCTTCCCTTAGCCCCACAACCATCCTCAAAAATGACTGATATGGGTTTGGCAGCACAATTTGGTTCCAACAGGAGCTGAGAGAGCTTCATTTAATAAGAATACAAAGTTCATTCACTAAGTTATTTCCCAAAAATAATAAACCATTTTCCTATTGTCTGTGCTTGCTTGCTAAGGGGAGAAAAATGCTCTGAAATCAAACTGCTACTGTTTAATGTTGTACCAAGAAAATTATGCCTCAGGAGGTTGCCAGGATTTGTTGAAACTAGACATTGTTATAAAAAGCTACATAATTTCTCTTTTTTTCATTTGTTGTACAGAAGAGTTAGAAAAGGTAGTAATTTTTATTTCCTTGTTTCAGCTGAATTTTTTTCTCCATATGAGGTTTTCTCCCAATTAACTGTAATTCCCTAGTAAAATGTTTATACCTTCCTTATATTTATTTTCTGAATGTTAAATTTGAGATGTTGCACCTGGGAAAATATATAAGTAGTTTGCTATATAACGTTCTGTTTAATGCAAGTGCACAAAATGTGTTTGATCCTCTAAAATGTGGTGTTTAGCACTGAATACAGATTTCAGGTGTAGTCACTGGCTAAAGCAGAAATCTGTTGGAAGCTGAGAACAAAGCTTCCAAAATTAAAAATTAATGAACTCATGTTTTAAGGCAGAGTTTAACACACAAATGATGTGTCTATGTGGGATGAGAGATTATAATTGTGGCATTTAACTAGGACAGTGATGTGGGACAACAACAACAATCAATACTAGTGCATGCATAGTGTAATAAAGCATGTATTTTCAATATACACATTTACATAGACTAAGTTGTGCCTCAAATACTCTAGTAACTACTGGGGATTCCCTGGTAATAGCTGAGCTATCAAAAAAGATCCTTGGTCATTTGTGATTCCTTCCAATTCACATCCTGGTTTTACCAAGAAACTCATCTGTGCGGGCCAGAAAGGAGCTGTTGCGTGGTTTAGCTGTGTCCCCATATGAATGGAGTGAGCTTTGGAAATTATTAAAGTACACCTCAGCTTCTCAGCCTTACTGCCACAAAATGTAGCTACAGTTCAAGCATGTATACTGAAAAAGCAAGTTTTACACTGAAGAAAAGCTACCTTTGGTAACTGAGATCCCATGAAGGGGTCAAGGGTCCCAGTAGGAAAAAAACATGGGCTCTCTTGCAAAGAGCAAGAAGGAGTATACGACAACTTCGATCTTGGATGATAGGAAGATGTTTGTATAGAAGGGAACATTTCCTCCACATGTGGCAGTAAAGGGAGTACTATACACAGCCCTTGTATGCACCCCTGTTAAATTATATTAAACAATTTCAAAACATGGACAAAGAACTATAGAAGTAATTTGAGATACCAGAAATTACTGAGATTTATGGAAAGGAACAAGGAAGATCTAAGTCCAAGGTATTTACTTGAGATGAGTGAGTCACTCTGTATATGTGTTGATAATACAGAAACCATCCTAATTCCCAGGTATCTTCATTGGTCAGAAAGAAAAACAAAGGTGTGATATTGTTGTTACATTAGATGGTTTGGATTGTTTGCTATAGTTGTTTTCAACCGCTAATAAATGCAAGGCTAAACTGTGACCATGGTAATAGGTGTCAAAGTGAACTTAAGTTTTGTAACTTACTTCAACTAAGTTCAACTAAGTGAACTTAGTTGAAGTAAGATACAAAACATACTTTGATGCATTAATTGTTCTGGAGCAGAACTAATGAGAAACTAAAAATAAAAACAAGATAATATCAGTTGTAAAAGGCATATTTAAGGGTACATCATCTTAAGACCCTGAAAATGTTGGATGTTGCACCAGTTTGGGGGGGATGCATTAAGCTAAAGCTGTTGGTCAGATCTGATAATCAAGAAGGCCTGAACTATTTAACCCAATAAGAAGACAGAACATCAGTATTTTTACTTATATCATTGTATGTGATATAAAGTACAATCATTTCACTTGATGGATGAATAAACTGAAACTAGGAATCATGCAAAATAAAAGAAGAGCAGTTAATCACTGAAACTAACAATAACACAGTAAATTCTCCAACTTTTCAGATCTGGACCCTTTCTAGAACACACACATGCATAAAATGGATGCTATGTTGCTCTGTGTAGGGATAAACAATTGTAATGTTACAGGTTTGCACTACATACTCAATAAGACTCAATATTTAGGATATACTATTACTATGGATTTGGTTATTAGAGTTTTTATTTCTACTTTATTGCTGTAATGAAAGCAGCCTGGTTCCTATTATTGCAAAGGAAAAAGACTGAGAAAAGAAGCCTTGAGAGATTAACAATGTCGAGAGAGAGCCTTAATGAATCAGGATATTGCTTAAAATAACTTTATATTAAGTGAAATAACAGATTAAGGGAAATGTAAATATATATGAATGTATGAAGGTAATAATGATACTACATTTTAAGCCTTGCTTTCCTAAAATAACAATATATAAGCAGTTTAACATTTTTCACAGTAAATAGTCAAGTCTTCATTTTATATTCATGAGTAAAGGTAAATCTAAATTATTCAAGACAACACCTGAAATAAAAATCTACTTTCATAGATTACAAGTTATGTTCAAGCAGAACGACTGCCTTAAGTGTAAATTCTTCAAACCCCAAGCAATATAAAAATAAAAAGAAAGTAAAGGAAAATGGCTACTGTTCACTACTGCTTTAACAAGAATTTTTAATACTTTGTCATTTATGTTGAATCATCTTAGATAATTAAGCACTTAGATGTTAGATATTAGTTAAAATCTTCCAGACAATAAATTCCTCTATCATCAATCTATAATGCATTCATGTTTCTTGAGGGTGAGTTGTTCCATTTTACAAGCTGCCCAGATGTAGTACCTACTCACTCCTCTTTGCTAACATCTATTAGACCAGCTGAAGTCAGATGATTTGAAGTCCAGTTTGGAGCGTACTTGTTCCAAAGCCTTTTACAACTGGACAGCCTTTGGCCCCCATTCCAAAACATCCTAGCATACTGTAACATCTTCTATGTGAGTTTCCCACAGAGCAAAATACGGGCCATTAAGATTTCAGAGTTCCTTAGCAAGTTGCAATAAAAAGGGATGTGGATAAAAGATAAAAGAACTTTGGTGTCTCAGGAGTGCAAATATATACCAATATTAATTTCTCTGTAGGAAAAGCAGCATATATCCCAACATCCGGAGACCAAGTGAGATATAAAGGGACTTCCCAAATCTTGTTTGGCTGACTTATAACTTTTTAGATAAAACTGACATATATTTTGAAAACACCTGGAAGTGTCACAAATTTTCTTCCTGAACAACTAAGTTATTCCTGAACAGCTAACTCATTATTGTGGCTATTAGTTTGGGCCACAAAATGAAAGAGAGAAAAATATTAAAAAGAAAGAAATCACTGAGGCCTGGCCCAGTTATCAGGCTATTTAAGATTTCTAGCATTTCCAGAAAAAAAACCACTGCCTGGAAAAGATTACGTGCATTCTATTCTTTGTTAAGTTTGTTACATGATGTTTTGTAACTCTGCTACTCCAAGACATTTTCTTAGTTCTGCAGCCTTCTTCTCCAACTGCTGAATGTTCCAGTGCCATTGTCTTTTATTTGATTGGACTTTGTTCAGTTGGCAATGCAAACGTTTTAATATAGCATCATATCTCTTATTCTGTACCTAAAAAGAAAAAAAAAAAAGCCTTCATAAAATCATTCCAGTAAAACTATTTACAGAGGTGAGTTCAGCTCAGGAATGGGTCTGGACAGACACATCCTTTTTGGAGGGTTCCATATGATTACATACACTTGTACTAACTACAGTCATGGAATGCATGCAAACCATTCCTAGCAGAAATCCCAAAGCCTACCAACCAACAGAAACACTGCAAACAGCACACAGTAAATCTTAGTACCAAGAAAACCTGTACCCCTGCCTGCTTGTCCTGCCTGCATGAATTGCCTCACAAAGTGCCGTGCCACGCCTCTGTTTGCCACTCACGCCAGAGGCCCCTTTTAATTCAGCCCCTGCTCCAGTCCTGCGTGGCCCTCAAGCATTCATCTGACCTATTTCAGATATCTGGTTTAGGACATGAATCATGCCTCACTTTCCCATTAAGGAAAGAAAAGCTCTGTCCTACTAAGACCTTAAGTGTGGAGGTCAGTGTGGATATCTGCTCTGCAGATGTTTAAAATTTACCAAAGTTAATACCACCCAAGGACAGCATGTCACATCTCTGGCAAGGCTTTACATGTGGAAGATTCGAGGCTCCAAAATGAGAGGTGAGAAAGAAGAAATTTTCATTCTTTGACAAGCATGTTTGGGTATAAATGGGAATGTAAATGAGGTAACCTTGCTGACTGTAGTAGCACCTTTGTAGCTGCACTGCATTTAAAATGGCACTTTTATTAGGCAATACTGCGGCAATGCAGGACTGTCAATTCTGCCCTCATTGCTGCTTTATGTGGAGAAGTAAATTTGCATTCTGAAGTGTTAAAAGAATGAAACACTCACTGCAATAAAAATGGAAATAATGAGCATTCCCTTAATGAAATTTGGGCTTACTTACCCTAGTTTAAATGGCATATGAGTGGTAGTGTATAATTACTCTTGTGTCTACTTATTGAAGATTCATTACATTGTATTTCACATGCACATGATGATGTACAGCTGCATCAGAACTCACAGCACTGTTGGTGACTTCCTGCAAATCTCACTGCCTAAATTTCACAAATAACTAGGAAACTGGCTCACTGGTGTTCTATAAACTGCCTTATTTTATTGGTGATGGCTTGCTACCTCATGTTACCTCATTGCCTCCATGTTACCTCACTCACCACTATAATTGTTTGCAACTTTTTGAGGGATGCTGTCAGATTCACTCATCTGAACGAGTGCTTGGGGCATCTGCATCACTAGGACTGCACTGTACAACACTGAAACATCTATGATCAATATTATCTGCTTTTTTTAGAAATGCCTCTCTAGCATCATTATTGGGAACAGTCTGACATCTGCTGAGGGAGGGAGCACTAATATGATTACTGGAGACAGGGAAGGGACAACATTGTGCTTTCTATTGGATCTTGTGTACACGAAAGTCAAACATTAGAAAAAAATTGTCTGGGCATTCAGGGTATCTCCACCACTAGGGTTGTTTAAGGACAGGATAGGCAAGTATCTGCCAAGAGTAATACAGTCACACACTGGCATTGGGGAAAGAGGGCAGCAGGGGAATAGACAGTCTTTTGGGTAGGGATTTTTTTTAATTACTTCTACATAACAACAAAATTTCAATTATTTGTGGATATCTTGAATTATCCTTATGACCGAAGCCTTGACCCTGCACAGATAACCACCCTGATTTATTGCTGACAACCTTGTCCAATGCTGGGAACAGGATCTGCTTTTCAAGAAATGGGTGAAGGGGCTAGTGCTCAGGAAAAAGAATAAGAAAAGGTTCACAGGCTGCTTTAAGAGTCACAGAATATGCTGAGATGGAAAGGACCATCAAGACCATCAAGTCCAACTCCTGGCCTTGCACAGGACATTCCCAAGCGTTGCACATGTGTCTGAGAGCATTGTCCAAATGCTTCCTGAACTCTGTGAAGGCTTGGTGCTGTGACCACTTCCCTAGGGAGGCTGTTCCAGTGTCCAACCACTCTGTGGGTGAAGAACCTTTTCCTAATGTCCAACCTGAACCTCCCCTGACACAGCTTCAGGCCAGTCCCTCAGATACTGTCACTGTCACCACAGAGCAGAGATGCTTCTTTCGCCCTCACAAGCAAGTTCTAACTGCAATGAGGTCTCTGCTCATTTCCTCTCCTCCAGGCTGAACAAGACCAAGTGACCTCAGATGCTCCTCCTATGGCTTCCCCTCCAGGCCCACCTTAGCTGCCCTCCTTTGGATGCTCCAAACAATTACATCAAGTGCCACCAGTCTGTAGCTGAATTCCACCACTGCAGCTCAATGAAACCTCTTCCATGTGCCTAGTATCTCACTTTATTCCTGCGCTTGACTTGAGTATTCTTTTCCAAGTTGTGCTGATGACTGCTGGGTATAAATGTGTCTGTCTATCCACTGTCAGTTCTTATATTAAAAACTGGACTGTTTTCAGGAGAGTTCTTAATAGAAAATAATACCCTGAAAGGCTTTGGGTTTGAACCTGCTTCCTTCTGAGATAGAAAGAATATATAATGCAAACAACTGAAGAACAAAAGTGAAGATTAACCTTCTCTATTTAATTAAATTGATTTTGATAAGAGAACTTTATTTTTAGGCTACCTAATTTAACTTTGGATTTAGAGAATTTTCTTAAGAGGATGTTGCCTTGGTAATAAAAAATTTTCTCAAATGCTGACTAGCAGATCTATTCTAAAGCAGCTGTGTTTTACTTTTCAGGTTAAAAATTCTCTCTGTTCACTGTCACATGAAAAAAATGATTCTTTCTTCCTCCTACATTTTAAAAAGGGCAATAGACCTAACCTTAAATCACTTAATCTTTATATAATTAAGCTTTGCTCATTAAATTTTGTGGCATTTATTTAAACTGACAAGATAAATGGTAAGAAACTTCCAAATTAAAAATTTTCTAAGGGTATTTTAGTAAGGAACAAAATGAAAAATATAGTTCAATTATTTAAAAGACAAGCTTTTAACTATTGATTAGAATTTTAAATTATCAGCTAATTAGGAGCTGTTGTGTTATTCCTAATTTAATGCCAGCTTAAATTAGGGAGATTCATAGGAAGTCCACTTTCCTGGTGCATTTTAGTCTCCCACTGATGAGTTATCAAGTCATGAAAAATCAAGTCAGCAGTGAAATGTAAAGTATTTCAGAAATATCACACAAATTTTAAAATGTGCAGTTGCTTTACTACTATTCAGTGACCTCTTCTTTTTCAAGGAATCCAAAAGTTCACATATGAAGTCCTTCTGAAAAGACTTCAGAAAAAAAGTGTTCTTCACAATTAAGTTCTGAATTTTAGAAAGACTATCAGAATTTAAGACAGCATCATTACTACATATACTTTAACAATGTATAGCCAGCGCTGCTGTATAAAGTACTTCAAACTTCATTTGCATTATCTACATTCCATCAGGAGAACTGCAATTAAATTTTATCCCAATGACTCACCTCAATTTCCTTTCTAAGCTTAGCATGCTTTTTTTTCTCTTCTTCCAGCAGATCTCTTTTTTTATTGATCAAATCTTTCAATGTTGTGACTTCACTTTTTAAATGTGTGATTTCTTCCTGCAGATGAAAGTCAAGATACAGAAATTCACTCCCTGAAATGTTGCACAGTTCATCTAATATATTTATTAAAATTGTCTCATCTAAACAGTCTCAGTTAATGGAGATGGGATAAAGGTCTATAATAAGCAGTTTCACAATAAACCTATTAATACTAATTAAAATTATAATAATTTAGGATGGGTAATTAAAAGTTATTTATTAAATATTTTATCACATGGTTCTACACCTGTAAGAATGTATACTCTTGATCTGAAATATAAGAACTAAAACAATACAGGATTTTGAGCTCAATTTGCTGGTCTTTATTTAAAGTGCAGTTAACTGCAAAATGGAAGAATAGTGTAATATTTTAGATATATTTTTCTTTCTCATAGGGAAATACAATATTAATTAGTCTTTATTTTTCAGTATTGAAAGATCTGTTGTACAAACAAATTTTCATCAACTTACATTAACAGAATACTATCAAATTTTCAATAATGCAAGTTACATCAAATTTAAATCAGTGGTCCCCTTTCAACTTCATACTTGTGTTTGTCCATATATTGGCAAAATTCCACGGTGAAAAATTCCTGTGTAGTTGTTATTAGTAAAAATTGTAATTGGGTCAAGTAAAACCAACAGTGTTAGATTAGAATACCAAACATGTTTTTTCTCTCTTCTTATTTCTATCACCATCTCATCAAATCTACCTCCTGTTGGCAAACAGCTCAAATTTATTTTGTTGACAGTAAAGTGTAAAGAATATGATGTTCTTACCTGTAACAATATGGCAAAAGTTTAAAGAATATTGTGTTCTTACATGTAACAATATGGCAATCTTCACAGAATTCTGAAAAGTGTCCATGTAAATTTATCCAATGATAAAGCTTAACTTACAGTTGTGTAATATTTTCATATTTGAGTTCATTCGAACACACAGTATAAATATTTTTTACAATATTACACAGATAACAATACTGATATTTTTAACTGGATATTGAACTAAAAATTTTTCCAATTAATGCAGCATTATGAATTACCTATATTCCCTTGTACTCAGTCCCTCATGAACCATAGACATATTAGACAAAATAACTATATTATATGAATGATATCAAAATTATTTCACATAAAAGGAACTAATCAAAAAGGAAATATCATACTTGCACTTGTTTTATAACAGATCCTTCTGGATTCTGCAGATCACATTTTAATTCCTCTTTCTTTGCCTTTAATTCTTCCACAACCGCTTTCTTTTCAGCAAGTTCAATCATAATTGGCAATTTACTTTCCATCTCCCAAAAGAGATGTTTATGATCCTTTATTTTTTCCCGATATTCATTATTTCGTGCAAGTTTCATCTCAAACTCCTCTTGTATTGTTTCTGCATCACACCTCAATTTTAAATTTTCAGAATACAGGGCTCTGACTTGGGCCTCCAGATTTTCACAGCGATATTTTGTCACTTCTGTGGCATCGTCTTGCAGATGTATCTCCCTTTCTGTTGTCTTCGTTTCTAACAGAACAGAATTCATTTCTTTTTCTAGTTCCTGGCACTTTGCCTGTAAAATATTTCAGTGTTCACTTAAGAATTTTTTTGTAGAAAGATATTAAGTGTCTAGTTAAACACTGTAATTTATATTTACTCAACAGCCTTTTTTTCACTTGTCTAATGTGGTTTGAATGGAAGATAATTAGACTTATATTTCTTAATATCATCATCTTAGAGGCACAATGTAAGAACACTATCTTAGTCTTCTCCCCTTAGATTGAGTCTAAAATATTAAATAAGATACCTTTGAACTCACTTTTAAATACCTCACAGTTGCAAGATAGATGCCAAAAATCCCTTGAAAACCTATACAGACACATAGAGGGGTGTGTCTGAGAGGTGATGGAGCTTAACTAGACTGTTCAACTGAGGTTTTTAATCCTGACTTCATCACAGTAGTAGCTGGGAGTTGAATTAATCACAGCTTTTTTCAATTCCATATGAAATATCTATCTAGTCCTAAAAAGGCATCTACATCATCTCACTGAGGAGAAGTGAACAAAACCAGGAAGCAGTACTTCAAACTATCATAAGAAATTACAGAATCATCAAGCCTGGAAAAGACCTTTCATTACCTAGGGCTCTAAAGTTCTCTGGGTCTGTTTTAAAACAGATACATAATTTTAAATTGTAAGATCACAAATTATTGTTGCAGTATCATCAGACTATATTTTGGGATACAGGACAAAGCTTCTTGTAAAGTATGGCAAGTCCACTGGCATTCCTAAAAATACAAGATTTCACTGTTACTTCAGAAATTTTATTTTTGTGCAAAATTTCAAATATCAATTATTTCAGTTGTAGACCTATGCACAGATGTTATAATTGGAACAGTACTATTTCCATTTGTGTTCTTCCATCCTCAAAAATGTCAATTGGAATCATCTTTTCTCAGACTTAAAAGTAAGTTTCTCAATAGAAACTTGATCTTGAAGGTTAAACAGTAATTGAAAGCTTAATAAAAGACAAAAAAAATGATCACAGAGTCTTCACAAAAACTACACATGCCCAGTGCTCTACAAAATAGTACCAAGTAATACCAGTGTTTAATGGCTACTTAAGATACACACTTCAAACATAAGGGGGGAAAAAGTATTTTGTGTCAAAAAAGATGCTAAGAAAAAAAATTATACAGTGTGGTGAAAATCTGAAAAAAAAATTAATTTTTAAAATCCTTCCCCCACAATTTCTTAGGAAATTATTATTTATTTTTTTTTAAATCAAAAAGCTATGACTCTGCATTTAGTTGTTGTGGGTTCACTTTGTGGGTTCAGCCCAGTATTTTTGTTTTGTTTTGTTCAAGTAACAAACCAACGTTTCACCGGCTGTAATGAACACTTAGCTGTGTTGTGGCCTTAAAAACAAAAGTACACACCCCCAGTTTTGGCTGAGCCTGAATGCCACACACAGGAACAGAAGAGCTGTCTTACACTTGAATGCACTCGTCCATTAAGTACCACCAGCTTCTCTTGTTCAAGGAAATACTTCTTCATCAAATGAAAACTAATTGATTTAAGTACTCTAAACAAGGTTTATTACCTGCAATAGGAAAAGAACTGCTTTGCTTTTTTCTATGTCTGATGCCTGTGACTGCTGTTGCTCTGCAACTCGTTTTACAACTTCAGCTAGGGATGGGGAATTTTCCTTGGCCATTTCAGGCAGAAGTGATGAACTGGAGGGATAGAAAAGAAGTGAATTGCTTTATCTTCTTTCAATTTAGTTCTTGTAGACAAAACAATATTGAGGGCTGTGCCGTGGGATCGCAGGTCGAGCCATTTATTTCATTTGGTTCATTTTTAATTAGCAAGAACAGGTTACTCGAAGCTAATCACTGAGAATTAGAACACTTTCTTGCAGAATCTCATAAAATAAACCTGCGATGTGATACTACGATGTTCTTCCTGCTTCTCTGCAGAGCAGACCGTCAGTTTGTGAGCAAAGTCCTAACTTTTTAAAGTACCCTTAGAGCATCTTAAATGCCCGAGGCCGCGCTCCCGCCTTCCTCCCGAGTCCCGGCCGCCACACGGCACCCGCAGCGCTCTCCGGGCCGCCGCCCCTCAGGCCGCCGCTCCTCGCCGCCGCCCGGGCCTGCGGCAGCCCAGGGGCACGGGGAGCCGGGAGAGGGGCTGATCCCGCCGGGAGAGGGGCTAATCCCTCCGGCAGAGGGGCTGATCCCGCCGAGAGCAGGGCCGGTCCCTGCGGGAGCCGGAGGGAACACGGCGGGAGGGATCCCTTCGGGAACGCGTGGCGGTCGCACCACCCGCGGCGGTGGCGCCGCCCGGCTCGGCGGTGCCTGAGGGCGTCCTGCTCCGCGCCCTTTGCTCCCCGGCTCCCCGAGTTACCCATTCACTGGATTAGACTGCACTTGCTGCCATCACTTCTTTTGCAGAGAACATCCAGTTTTCCCAAGCACCACTGGGTTACGAAGGACAAGAGATGTGGCCCAGTTTCTTCTGGCCTATGCCATGCCCTGCTCTGTAGTCACGGACTTGTCTCTGCCCCGCTTGTACTCCTCTAAGCAATTGCAGGGAATTTGAACCCCAAATCGCATTATTTTTATAATTCGATTTTTAAATTTACCTATTTTGTATTTTTTATATTTTTATAACAGATTTAACTTTAAATTACAAATATTATATGTTATGTTAACCAACTTAATTATATGTATTATATATATTAATCAATTTACATATATAAATAAATATAAAACATACAAATAAATATAACACTTATACACTATACTTATACTTACTTATATATTTGTAACAACTATTTTTTAAACTAATAGCTCATCTCTGCATATGACCTATTTATTTAATCCCTTTTCTAAAGTGCCATAAGCTAAATATAGTATTTCATTCATTTGTCATTTTTCAATATTGTTTTGTACCCTGAATATTTTCTGTCCTTTTCCTTCTCAGCATTCTGCACCAAAAATAACACCAGTAATTACTTTTACTTCCTTAGTCTGGCTGAAGGAAAGAAAATTATTGTATTGGTTTCTCTCCACCAAGCAGCTCCTCTGTTAATTTTTAATGACCTCGCTCGGTCACGTTTGGCAGTGGGATGGAAAGCCTCAGAAATGACCGACTTTTGCAAACTTCAGGAAAAGAGATGTCTGGGTAAGGAGGGACAAGATTGCGTCATCAGTCCCGTTCAGGAAGGAGAACCAGGATTCAGCTCTCATCCCTCTGTCCAGCACATGCTGAACAGAATAGCAGGAGGGGAAATCGCAGAGCACTCACCGTGTGTGGTTTGGACCTGGCAGAAATGTAGGTTTACTGTGGTTGCAGGGAAAGGGGGAACAGGAGACAGCATTTTATATGGGAAATCAGACTTTATTAATTCCTCTGTCCCTTAAAAATTACTGTCCTTTTTTTCTTGCCCCTTTCTTCCGTTGTCATGTACTTAACAGTCGTGACTATGATTTTAACGCAGCTGAGGAAGTGTATTTACTATCTTTTGATTCTTGCACAAAGCCTGATCTCAATCCCTCACTTCCTTGCTAGCCTTTTAACCTTCGCATTATCCTGTCAAAGGATTAAGACTTCTTCACTTAGCTGTGTGAAATTCCCAACTGCTGCAAGGAGAAATTGCCATCCTCATTGGGGACCTGTGGCCCCAAAAGCTGGCATTGTGTAACCTCTCTGCGTAGATCCAGATTACACTCCTTCGTGGCTGGCTGCCAAATTCTTCAGTGAAGAAAGTTTCAGCTTAGAAAAGGAAACTCCTCTGCTCTGCATTAGTTTTCCTTTACCTTCTTTGCGGGGTTGTCGTGTTTGGCCGCGCCGTGTGTTTGGGAGCTGGTTTGTGGTTGTGCAAAGCCGGCGCAGCAGAAGGAGGTGTGATCACAGCAGAGCTAACGCCGCTTCCGCGTTCAGCGCTCCCCGGGCACTTGTTCATCGTGCTGTGCCTTGCAGTACAGTTTGTTCTTTCCGGTGTAGCCAGCAGCAAAGCACGGTCCAGTCAAAAAGAAGAAATACAGGTTCCTTTACGTAGGGTAGGAATTTCCAGCTTGTGCAAGTCAGCTCCGAGATTGAAAGAAGTGCGATATATAAAGCTGGAAATGTCTGTGTATTTTGTCAGAGGGTACCTTTCAGAATGCAATAGGATTGTCCACCTGTGTAAGTAAACTCCTGTGTTTATGAAAACTGCGTGTGCTTCAGTATTTTCATTGTATGTGGTGATTTCTGCTTCTTCAACCTTGCCTAAAATAAACTAGGTTAAAAGAAGCAGAATGTTTTATTTGAATCCAGTTTAAGAACGTTAAATGTATTTCTTTTTCCCCTCTAGTTTTTGAATTTTCTTTTTTATGTTTGCTCTTGTTGAAATTTTACACACGTGCTATTATCTCTGTTCATTTGGGCCGCTTCAATGACCTGTTTTCTTTCTCAGGGCATCTCTCTCTGGCAGATATTAAATATCTCCTGCTATTTTAATTTTCAAAAAATTATGTCTGTTCTCTCAGTTTCTCTTCTAATATAAAATGACCAGCAGGATTCAAAGATGCAGGAAATTGTTAGCAATCTTTTCTTGGCCAGCAGTGCACTTTTAGAATTAGATTTCTGGGGTTCTTGAAAATTGCTTTTTTGCATCTCTCTTCCACCCTGGACTGTCTCTTCTCTGCAGCTTGGTTTTATTTCCTTCATTTTTCTTTTTCTGTATTCATTTTGCTTTTCTGCTTTTTTCCTCTTGTTACCTTCCTCACTTCTCACATTGTTATTTATCATTTTCTTTGACCTACTTTTTTGATATCTGTGCAAGAAATTCTCATAACCTCCAAACGTTTGTACTGTCAGTTTCAGGAAGTGAGAAAACAGCTAATGGGTGGCCTTGGCTTCAAGTTTGTGCAAGTGTTTGTCATGAATTGTGTACCAAAACTATCAACTCCTTAATAAATGTACTTATTCTTTTGGATGTGGCTTCAATGGAACACTGGGACTGTAGATCATGTTAATTAAAACCTGAATAACCATAAATTCATCTCCCATAAGCTAAAACATTGCTGTGCTTGGCAAGCATGTATTTTGAGAAGGGTGGTTTTTTGGAGTGACTTAGAAAAGAATCAGTTTTGCTATGATTGTAAGCAGATCTATTCTGACACCACTGTCCTCACAAGGACTCTGTGATGCAAAGCTGGAAGGATATGAGGATGAATCAGCCCCATTGTTCCTATGTGTACATCCCAATAATTGCCCCTAAGGAGTCTTTGCAATGCATACACAACTTAATAACAATGTATGCAATCAAACACTTTCCTTCCACCTTTTCTTTGGTGGTATTTTTCTGGGCAAGTAAAAGAACAGCAACGAGCTCTATTTACCTTCCACTACTGACATATCTGAAGTGGAGCAATTACCTCATTTTGCACTACACCCCTCTGTTGTGCTGTCTTTCCTGGGACTATTTGCTGTACTGTGGCTGGGATGGTGTCACACTCAGACAGGCCTCCCACAGAGAGAGTGTCAGGGTAAAGAAGGAAATACTCTGATTTCCTAAGTCATGGTCTTTGGCACGAGTCTGTTTCAGCACTGTTTTCTTAGCAAGCTCTTTGCTCTAAAATCCATTATCAGCTGTGTGTAAATAATACTCTGAGCAAAATCAGGAGTCATAAATTCCTTGGCAGTTGCTTTTATTTGGTGTCACATTTTGATATTTTCAGCTCACCTGTTTTGATAGTCACCAATTAATCTTTGTAAGTGTTCAATTCGCAGAAAGGAAAACATCATTTTCAGTCAGGATTATTTTTCTTCCAGTCTGGGGGAAAGAACAATGAAGAAAATACAGAATTTTTTCTGTAAAACCTTCTCTAAATTAGCCATCTTTTAAAACCACAAAGGTCTTTGACCTCTCATTTAAGTGGAGAAAATTTGGGAGTCCAGAGACAAACATAAAATGCCAAGTAGTACATCACATATACCATAACAATAGGCCTCAAGTACACATGGAAGTAGTATTTTTGCAGGATAATGAAGTGATGTAAAGCCAGAACGTTAATGTGGTTACAGGAAACGGAGGTCTTGGGGTAGGAAAATTGTGCCAGGCATTATTTAGTGTGGTTAGCTCTGGTAGCAGAGCACTGATTTCAAAGACTTAAAAAGATTCTCAAGTACTTTGTTCCTGCAAAGATATGAATTATCCTACAAGTAAATAGTCATGCCCAATTTGTTGCTGTACAAAAAAAAAAAAAACAGATGGTGTTGAAAAATACTCTGAATTATTATAGGGTCTTAAAACTGTTGGTAAAGGTGCATATATTTCTCATAGATCAAGCATAGTGCTTAGTAATGAAATCTAAGTAGGGGTCTTTCAGGTTCCCAAAGCAGAGGGATCTAGCCTTTTGTTCCAAACCTCTGGATGCCTGCTCTGGAAACAGAAAGATTATCAGAGAGAGAAAAGAAAGACGTTTCTGAGAGAATATGTAAATTGGCCCCTCATAGCAACAGAGAGAAGAAAAGATGGATTGACGTGTTTCCACAGGTAGGCCTAGCTGGGCTTGGATCAACAAAGTTCAGGAAAGGAAAAAATCTAACACCAAAACTGGAATTACACCATGGACCACAAAACAAAATGTTAATGAAAGGATGATATTGGATAAGCTTAACACATCTTGATTTCAGCTGCAGAGTGCAGCTAGCAGAGTAAAAAAGCTGAGGTATGAAGTTGTGTACCATATTCTCTTGCTTTAATTTAGTTCTAAGTACTTCTTCCATTACTAGGTGAAGTTTCAGTAACCACTGCTGGGTTCTTGTGCATGCTGAAAAGAAGAACTATCCTGGTCACATGCTCCTTCACACAAAAGTCAAAAATTAGCAAGTCAATACTTTTGGAAATGCAGAAGGGAGAAGTACGAAAGGTCTTGTGAAGGCCTGTCGGGAAAAATGTCATTGCCCTCACAGCTCAGCACTCTACTGCCATGAACTCCACCTTAGATATGAGTATGTTAAACACCTCCAAAGAAATTTTTACAGAAACTCCTCCAGTCCCAGGAAGCTAAAGGACCTCTGTATTTGTTTGCATCATGGAAACTGGAGGACAGCCCATGAATCATGTCATGAAGATCCATTAGGCTAATGAGTGTTAATTGATTCAATAAATCTAATCTTATGTACCAACCTTTCATCATCCCTGACCTGGGAAAGACCTGAAGTAGGTAGGGTGGTAGGGAAATATCTAAATGCTTAAATAAATACATAATTATTCCCATTTCCTCTAGTTTTCTTTTGTTGGAATTTCTTTTGATGCTGGGAAAGCCTAAGTCAGTAATTAACTGCTATGTACCTTCTCTACACAGTATCACTGAATTAAATGCCATGACATGATTCTGTGTTCGGACTAACAGTGCTGTTATTGACTTTTTGTGTGTTTTTCTTGATTTGTTACTACTTGGCAGTTGGAGAAACCTTTAAATATCCTGGAATATGGTGGAAGCAGTACTGATAGATCTGTTCAGCTTCACAGCCAACTTGCAGAGCAACATCCAAGGATTACTACACAACACTCTGGAAGCTATTGAGAAATGCTCTTCCAGCCATGCTCCCTTTGTTTATGTCATGTGTTGCCAGAGGCAGGGGAGTGAAAGGAATGGTGAGCAAGAGTCCTTGCTTCCAGCTCTGAAAGGTTTTCAGAGTCTGAAGAGAAGACTGGAGGTGGTATGTGCTCAGACTACAGTTGCTGCTTTGTACACCGTCAAACAGAGACTGGATGAAAAAGACCTGAGCATTATTAAAGTTATTGTCCCTACCTTCAGAAAAGACTTAATGAAAGTATATATAGACCATCTCTTTACAGCAGTCTACCAGTTTGAATTTGAGGATTTACAGGTGGCACCTGACAGTGAAAGCCTGCAGATATCAGAACATCAGCATGAAGGGCAAATGCTTCCTTCACAGGACATGGCACTCATCCAAAGTGAGATTCAGATGTACTTGGAAAGCCTGCCAAGCCTGAAAGGGGAGCTCACCATCCTCAGATCTTCCCTGATCCCAGGTAAAGAGCTCCAGCTAACAGTTTTATAGAGACTTACCAAGCATACTTCTTCCAGGGTATTGCAAAATGACTAAGATTTGGAAATGCCTTCAGGCATCAAATAACTCTATATGATGTTGTAACAGTGTATAATAGTGTATAAAAGGAAGAAGTGTCCATAAAAATACAGCAAAAGTCTGGCAAGACTGTTTGAGGCCTGAACATGATCTGAGAAAAGACAGTCCTGGATTTAGGGAGGGCCGACCATAAAATCTACTCCTGTCTGTGTAGGAATTGCACACTTCAAGAGTTACCATCATAATTTGGAAAGGCAGGATAAGAGTTTCTGCTGGTCTGAAGCCCCAGACATTCCTGATGTCTTAGTGTCCCTGCTATGGCATGATTGTGAGCAAGAAGGAAATTAGAAATCCTTAAATTTAAATACCACAGCTAAATCTAAGGTAAAGCAATACTTTTACTTGATTGGCTGATTCCAGGTCACTTCAGTATAAACCCGTGTAATAGTTGGTTTGATCTTGTTTTGAAAGCAATTGTTTGTTGTGTTTTCTTGCCTTGGCAGATGATATTTTCTTACATGGGTTCACCACAAGGACAGGTGGGATCTCCTACATACCAACTCTAAGCTCCTGCAATCTCTTCAGCAGCTCCAAGCGCAGGGACCCACAAGTTGTTGTTAAAGAAAATCTCCGCCGGCTTGCTAATGCTGCAGGATTTAACCCTGAGGCTTTTCACAGAGTCAAGGTATCTTATAAAACAATGGATTCAAGTAAATGGCTGAGATATTCCTTCATGTATCACTGGCTAAATTGTAGGCATTGTTCTTATCTTTGTCAGCAAGAACCTGTGATAAGCAGGACAATTAAAGCATTTATGTGGGGGAATATGTGCAGCTTATCTGGGGGAATAGCCATCCAAACTATCAGCCATTTGTCACAATATAGAGAAGCAGCACTGATCCTTCCAAGTCTGTTCTAATATTTAACTTACCACAAAGCAGAATAATCAAATAAATGATCAGAGCACCTTCTCCTAAAAGAAAAATACACCATTGCTTTTATAGTGGCTTTCTACTGATACATCTTCATGGCATTTGAACAAGGGAGACCTGATTTCCATGCATAATCAGTTAATGCATAAGAGTGTTTCATGTCAAAGAAAAAACCTTGTATTAGTCAGAGCTGGGTTGTTTTGCAGCCATATCACTGTCCACATTCTGGTTTTGTTTTGACAGGTAGATCACGCTAATGCTGTGTGTATTGTGGGAAAGACAGAGCCTGACGACTATGATGGAATAGTTACAGATCAGAAGGGTGTCACGCTGGCAGCTCCAGGTGCTGACTGCATACCCGTGCTCTTTGCTGATCCTGTCCGAAGAGCCTGTGGTGCTGCTCATTCTGGTAGGAATTGCACTCCCTGTGCAATGCAGAGATTTCCTGGGACTCAAAATGAGATACAAGAACCCAAAGCTGGGCTTTCTTTTATCTGTTCCAAGCAATGACCAAGGGCAAACTTAGCTCCTGTCTATTCCAAAAAATATCTCTAGCTTGAGCCTGTTTTTTGGGGTTTTGTTCCCCCTAAAAACAACATTAAAACATAATAAAATATATTATAAAAATATATTTCTGACATATTTCAGTTGTATGCCCACTTAAATGTTTCAAACACTGAGGAGCTGTGAGGTATGCTCTAATTGCCCAAACCAGGACACCTGGAGAAAAAGAACTCTGGAATTCTAATCTAAACACCTGTCTCTGGTTTCCATCTCCACAAAATTATATTTGAAAACTGATTGCTGTTAATGTGAAATCTGGGGGGGAAGGGGGAGGCTTTCTAAGCTAATTTATTATTAGATATAATTATTTAATTTTAGGTGTAAATGCATCTCCTAATTTATACCTTTAATAATTGCATTTATTTTTAGCTGCTAGAAAATTAAAAAAGAAAATTTATACCAATTTTTTTTCAACTTCTCATCTCTCACAGGATGGAAGGGCACATTGTTAGGAGTGTCTATGGCCACAGTGAATGCTATGGTGTCTGAATATGGCTGTAACATGAAAGATATCCTTGTGGTGCTGGGTCCATCTGTGGGACCTTGCTGCTATAGACTCCCTCATGAATCAGCAAAAGAATTTCACAGAATTGATCCAAAATGTGTGAGACTATTTGACTCTGCAAATCCTTATATTGATATCAGAAGAGCAACAAGGTAAGCCTCCTGAGGGAACAAAAGATTAATTCCACATTTATTACAAATAATTATTTTGATACTGTATTGTTCAGCACTAATATGGTGAAGGTTCTCAACAAAGTACTCTCTAGTTCTTTCCTGATCAAGAAAGGATACTTTTGAATGAATGGTATTTGCTCACTTTTGCTGGATTTCAGTGATTATTTTATTGTTATACCATTACATATTGTTAGTCAATGGATTACAGACAAAAGTTCAAATTTAATGTGACTTTACAGGTTGCACGAAAGTAATTATTTTAGTCTAATACTGAAGAAAGAAACAAAAAAAGCAAATGAAAGCCCCAATCACAATATTGGCACAGTTTGTTCAGTTGGTGTTTGAGGTTCTGCCTTAATGATAGTGCCTTATGGAATGTGAGGATGTACAAACAGTAATATTTTCTGTTTCTCTTTTTTTTTTTCAGGATTCTTCTTGAGAAAGGTGGGATTCTTCCTGAGAACATCCAAGATGATTCTATCACAGACCAGAACCAAAACATAACTTTCTGTACTGCATGCCACCCTGATAAATTTTATTCTCACTTCCGTGATGGCACTAACTTTGGGACACAGATTGGCTTCATATCAATCAAAGACTGAGACAGTATCTCTTACTCTAGGACAGCATTTAGATAATAAGTCTGCTGCATTGTCTGGCATCCTGCTCTCCTCATAGAAGTTTTTCCTCCTTTCTTTCACAGACTTGTAGTAGGGAATCCATGGGTCTTGAGATTCTCCTGCTTGTTCCTTCCCTTGCCCTTCTGAGGCAAGAATAAGTACCTTTGGTGTGGGGAGAACAGTTCTTGTGTGAGACAGGGGGCAAAGGAAACAAGGACAACACATACCAGTGACAAAATCCTTCTGCAAGACCCAGACGCATGCTCCAAGTTTATGGATCATCCTTGACCAAATGTTTTCAGAAACCTCACTATCTTAAGGTGGTGGAAACCCAAAAACCACTAGTCTTCATTAGCTTCTGGTTGAGACTGCTGAATGATGCTAAGTATGACATTGCTAATACAGAAAGGGAAGCCAGTGTTGCATGTTAGCTGTTTGAGACACTCAACTTGAATAGTTTCAGCTGAAACCTTAAAAATTTTGTGCATGGGATTAATTTTCTCCTTTGGATTAGTTTAAAGAACTCCAAAATACTTACAAGAATTTTCCTATGGAAAATAACTTGACAATGAGAAGCAAGCAGGCTCCTTTGGAGCAGATATTGAAAGTGTATGAACTCTCACCCTTCTGTAATTTTTGGTTGTAGGAAAAGTAGGACTGAAACCCTTAATTTATGATGTATATATTCATGTCTTCTTAGTAATTTTTTTTCTTTAAACAGTGGTACTTTGATAATGTCATTGACACACTCTCAACAATGCCAAATTGTTCAATAAATATCTAAAAAAGTTACATGAATTTATCCTGAGTTAATTTTACTGACCAGTAGTTGGTCTTATGTGTCTTACTAAGCAAATTCTAAGTGTGCACTGTTTTCTTTTGGCCAGTAAAGATAATGCCTCTAGATTTTACAATAGACATGATGTCTTCTGACACGCAGGCAGTGAGGGATTGCTAACAGTAAAGCCGTGCTGATTGCGGCTTGCAGAGCTGCCAAGCACAAGCCTTGGGCCAGCGGCGCTCATGACGTGCTTTCTATTTTGGGTTCTGCGAGCCTTCCCCGCTCTGACTGCTCTGCCCACTAGAGGTCAGTGCTCGCTCGCGCTGCTCTTCCATCCTGGAGGCACGGATGGATGGATGGATGGATGGATGGATGGATGGATGGATGGATGGATGGATGGATGGATGGATGGATGGATGGATGGATGGATGGATGGATGGATGGATGGATGGATGGATGGATGGATGGATGGATGGATGGATGGATGGATGGATGGATGGATGGATGGATGGATGGATGGGGGTCCAAACCATGCGGTTTGCAAAGCACCGCACAGCACATGCTGCTACTTTTGCCTCTACAGCCATTTGCCAAGTTATTCTAATATCTGTGGTTGAGGAACAGTCTGTTTTCATTTTGATTCAGAGCTGACCGAATTAGACCGTTGTTTTCTGGAAGAACAGACATTTTTTAAAAAAACTTCCTTTTACCTGTAAATGGTGTGTCTGAGAAGAGTCTGGCTCTGAGTATGTTCCCTGGCTGTAACTATCTACGAAAAAATATGCTTCTGCCAACTATCTTACTTCTTCAGAAATATTATTCTTCTGCTGCTGTAGCCCTGCGGTCATTGACAATCTTCAGTTACCTTTTTAAAACTCCTCTATTGCTTTCACCATTCAGCTGGCTTCAAACCAGAGTCTCAGGATCCAACAGGGGCAACACTCACACTACTCAGTTTAGAGTTGCCAAGCACATTGCTGCATACCAGCTAATGGTGTGTATGGTATGCATTACGTGTATTATTGACTTGTTCTAAATATAGGACAGTATAATTATATGGAGACTGACAGGCTTATCTTGCTACACTAGTTAAAAACACCAACCTAACAGTCTACCGTTCCCTTTTAGTTCTGTCCCTTTGCCCTGATTTCTGTTCCACTTTATGGATACTGACTGACATAGCAGTGAGGTAAGAATCCTTCCTGAAGCTATAGGGGCAGTAGCACTACATGGCTTTCAGTCACTGCATTTAAAGCTCAGCCAAAGCTGAGTCCCCTTCACCTAACTCTTTTTCCTTGTGTATCAAGGGTATGCCATCAAAAACAGCTGAGTTACTTGGTTCTGCAAGGTACTTAGCAGCTGAAGATCATAGGGGCCCATATGCCTGCTGTTATCCCATCTCACCTCAAAGATGGCTTAAAACTAATACTTTTATTCTTGCAGTAACTACAAAGACCTCACAGTCCTGCTACTAACCACAGTTCAAATGCTCAACAGTATATTAGATCACATTAACATGATACTGAGAGTAAGCCCTGTCTTGTTCTTACCTGCTCAAGATTACAATAGAGATTTTATGTTTAGAAAAATACCATTCACACATCATGGTAAGGGTGTGCAAGCTGGAGAAAATATCAGAATGAGCAGGAACACCAAAGGCTTCACTTTTTGGAAGACAAATCATTACCACAATTGTTCTCTATTTTTTTTCTTTTATATTAATTACCTAGACTCTAAACCTTTCAAGACAGGAAACAGTCTTTTGCACATGGATGACTGAGGTGGAAAACTCCACGACCGATAAGAAAATATTGTAAGGTTCAGTCTCAAATCAGGCTAGGCTCTGAATCATTACTTCTTTCAAAAGTCCCTGCTACAAAGGCACTGTAATCCTGGTATTAAAAACAATAATTTGGAGGAGAGGCATGACAAGAAGGAGACTAGGCTGTTTCACATCTCCGTTTATTTACTTTTCATTCTTGCTGCTCACTGAAGGAGGCAAACACATTACCCCTGATTCACCACCTCTAGAGAAGCTCTTAAAATGCTTCATAAATTGTTCAGCTGTACCTAGCTAATTATCAGATCCCATTTATTAACCTAATATCCATTGAATTTATAAGCTGCATTTGCCCTATTATTATTATTAAATTACATTATTATTTATGATAATGGTGTGCCCTGAGGAGAACACACAAAATGATCACACTGAATATTGGTTTTGCTAGTTGTTAATGTGCAATTAACATTTGTTACTATTGTAGATTCTCAGTATGGGCCTCTTTATTAACATTATATACTTGAATGAAGTGTACTGAAACATGTCTGAGAAAGGTTTTATTCACTACTCCAGTAGGAGGGCAGCTCTAGCAAAGCTGTCTGCCTGGCGAAGCAGTGTGCAGCTTCAGAGGAATAGATCAAAGCCTGAAGTAATTAGTGAAATGTTTATCCAAACCATGTCATTTATTGCCATTGGTAAAGCAAAGATAAAAACTATTAAGGAAATTAGGTGAAAAATGCTTTAATGCATTTATAGAGGTCAGTTCCTTTAGTGACTGCTGGTCTCTCTCTGCTGACAACTTGAGGAGACAGGATGGGGGAAGGCGGTTTTGCATTTGATAGTTGCTTTTGTGATTAGCTACAAATTCAGAAGCCATGGGCCTGGACACTCAGCAAAACATATGGGCACATCTTGACTCACAGAAAGTATGTAATCCCTCCCAAATTACAAGCATTCAATTACAAGAAAGCATCTCCTTTCCCCAGCAGTATCATGGACTTGCAAAATGGCCGTCTTTGCTTGTGTTGTTTTCCTCATGCTTATCTCTTGTGCATCGCTCTATTTCTGTCCAGCACCACTCACAATCACCCTGTGAGGACTGTGAATCTGATCACCAGGGGGTTGGAAGACACAGATGCCATTCTGCTCAGAACAGCACCAGTGCTGCTTTCTTTTGTATGCTTGTGCTTTTTTTTTTTCTTTTAGCAACAGTGTGAAACTTCTTGTTCTCAGCACAGGGTCTTTATCATTATCCTCTGAACCATTCCCATTTTACAGGTTTCCAAAAGAGCTACCACTTTTCAGCTTACATGGCAGAGAAGCCAATATTCCTAGATTCCTTCACTGCTGTCCTCATTTCCACTCCATGTTGAATTTGCTGCTGGGCAATGCAAAGAGGGAGATGAGCTGCACTCATTTGTGCGGAGGCCCAGAGGGGCTGCGCGTGTGGACTTGCATCCATGTCACGTGTGTGAAGCTTTTGTTCTCTGAGTACTGGAGTCCTTCCTGAACTCCAGCCTCTTGTGCAACAATATTAACAGGACAGTGCACTGACAGGAGTGGTAAATCCTGTATGTGACAGAGGAAATAGTGTATTGACCTGCTGAGGGATTTACATACCTCCAAAGACTGACAACAAGCTCTGCCTGTGAGGCTGGCTTGTTCTACTTTCCATTTCCAGCAGTTATGATCCAGTGCTTACAGATGAATGACTTGGATAGATATGTATGTGGATTTAAAAACGGTCCTGATTGAGTATATTCTTTTATCCAGAATGCTACTAATCATTATTCAGTGTAACACCTTTTTAAAAGACAGAGATTTTGCTGTTGTACTTGCTTTAAATATACAGTGCCTGTGGCTGTGCTGCTAAAAAGCATGATTATGTATTTCCCAAAGGCATGCAGAGAAATAGGAAGCTAGCTTTTTTAAGTGATCCCTCTGATCTTTCATTAGTAAGTGTTTAATTTACAAATACTTGGCTGTCTTTGTCTGCAAGCTCTCAGGGGTGAGAGGAGACCCACAGAAGAATTTTGGGAGCATGGTCTCCAAAGGTCAGCAGGACTGAATTCTCTCTCTTATCCGTCTACAAATGCAGCATCATGTCTCCAGGGCAACCTGAATTCTGACAGTCATGGAAGCAAGGACATGGCATGGATTTCTATTTGATTCCTGCAACTGAAAAGAGATCTGAGACAAAAATCAATATGTGACTAGACTAAGAGAGTTCTTTTCACAGTTAATTTTATCTAAGGGTTAATTTTCTATCTTCTTGTGCAAATGTAATTCAGAACTACTAACTATTGTGTTTGTTTTGATCTTTCCCCTTCTACATGTAGCAAAGGCCTAAACATCTGAAATAAATAGGCTGCAGCATAAAAATGAGGGGTGAGCCTACCAAAAAATTGAACATGCGTTTTATAAGGGAGCCTGAAAACAATGTTTATATTTCGAGATGTATAGTTTTTGCAATATTTTTAAGCAGTGAATCATAGTTCTGGTTAGATGTTTCAATTGAAAGTGATTTTTCCAACAACAGCTGTATGAAATAAATACCTTAGTATTTCTCTTTGAGGCACTGAGCTCTATCCTAAAGCAATATTGAAGCATATGTTGCAGCTAAAGGCAAACATTTCTGTTCTGCTTTGATTATCTTTCTTGGAAATATGCAAGCTTGATTTTCCTGCACAAGAATGAATCACAAAAAAGTCAGCTGTAAAAACAAAATTGTGACAGATGACTCAAACACTTTCAGTTGGTTTTAATATGTGCTTTTAGTAAATGCTTCATAAAGCTATCATTAAAGAAAACTGGGTCATGCAGGTGATTTTATTTTGACTCTCTGCTTTCTTCTTTATACCATCCCCATAAAAAGCTGCAGGACATGAAAGGTGAGTCAATCAAGAAACTCCGTAGAGAGGCTCCTTTAGGTTTGTGGATGTTTATTGCTATATTTGATACTTAGATCTTCCTCAGTCCCCTCAATTACCCTGAAACTTGGATCCCTGGGTTCCCTCAGCACTGACACATCCTAGCTCATGTAACTCCATGCTAACCATGGCAGAAGCACAGATGCAGAGTTGATACTGATGTTTGTGTGTTGTAGCTTTTGTTTAAAGTATATGTTGCTGACATAAATGATATTGGGACAAAAATATGATGCCATGATGCTAAGATATTTTGAGAAAAATCTCCTGAGCAACCCTGCATTCACTTAACATTTTAGGGGCTAGGTTAGTAGCAATCTTTTGCTTTTAATGAGACTGGGAAAGTTAAAGGTAATTGTACACACTCCTTATCTAGTAGATGTGTTCATCAGAGTGACAGTTTGGGGTTTAGAGTCTCGTCCTGTGTACAATTATACTTCTCTAATTTCCTTTAATAATGGCTTGTTAAGAAGGGTCTGACTGTGTGTATATTGGCTAGGAAGTGCAAACTTCAGCTGATCCCTCTTCATTAGTTTACATTACTATTTATTATAAAAGTCTGTTAGAAAATACAGGCACCACAAAATGGGAAAGCTGGACTGCTGAAACTAAAATGTTCTTTTAGGAGAAAGGGTAAAGATTTAGACAAAGCTAGTTTCAACATCTTCAGGATGACTGATTTCAATACAACTTTTGAAGCGGCTCTTATTTCCTGTTTTGAATATTAGGAGTAATCTGAAATAAACTTTAAAACTGAAGAAGTACCATTGCAAATTAAAACAAATATTAAAATCTCAATTTATGCTGAAAAGAGCCTGTCTTCCACAGAGCTCAGCTTACTATTTATGTATATTTATCTGCATGAACCAGTCCTCTTATTTCTTCAATAAATATTTTCTTCATAGATTGTAGATTGTTATATTCCCTTCAATAAATGTTTAGCTGTTTTACATACAACATTTAGCTCCATTAATCTTTCCTAAGATGACCCTTCAGCTCTTAGTTCTCCAGATTCTGCCTTATTAATGTCCATTAGGTGTTGATCAGCTTTCACTTACATGCTGTTTTAGAAGGAGAGTGACATTTGAACTTTGTACAGAGACTTGGGGTTTTTTCTGGTAGACTTTCAAAGTGGTGCTTTTTGATACAAAAAAAAAAAAAGAAGCTTGAAACAGCTTAATTGAATGACCTTTGTTTCCCTCTTTTCCCTATTTTCCAAAAGAGTCATAACCTCTTGCACTTCAATTAGGATTTATTTTAGGCTTCCCAGCTATAACTCATAATTCATCACATTGTTCCCAGAAACAATCTTCATGAAGGAGGCTCAACCCAGAAAGTGAAAATAGTTGTTATTTTTGAGGATAACACAGAATTTATGGTAGGAGAGCGTTTATAACTTAAGCAAAAACTTTTTAAAGTATCTGAGGTTGGAAAGCTGATACTAGGAAACTAAAACAATATGGAAATAATTTCACAGTTGTTGCAGGAAGAAAAAATACCCATATGTGTGATGCTGAAAATTCATTCCTTGAATTATATTCACATCAGGACTGGATGCCTTTGTATGTACTCATTTATCCCTAGCAAACTGGGCAGAGGCTGGAGGGAAAGAATGAGGTTGTTTGCCCACTACAATAAATTATGGGAGAAAAGAGGCATACAGCAGCATTCCTTTTAGCAAGTGAGTTAAAGAGTGCACAGGCTAATGATGAACCACTTTCTATGGAGCCAATATCTGAGACTGAAAAAGCAGCCAGTCATTCCTTGTCTCTGCTGCAGTCTTGGAGGCTGTTATACGCAAACAGAAGCAGGGAACAAAAATCTCATTTAGGATGCAGCTAGCCTAAAACAGAAACCCATGAGAGACACTCTTGGATACAAGAGGCAGAAAAAGACAGCATCATGATGATGAAGACATTTCTACTCCTGCCTATTAAAGATTTAGTGCAAGAAGAGTTTATTGATGTGGAAACGTGGCCCCTGCCTTATTGTCCGAGCAGAGACTGGTTCTGCCAAGCATCTTCCTGTGTGCAGCTCTTTGCCACAGTTGCTAAAGCTATTGAGTCTTCTTTGTGTGGTCATGATTCTTCCCCAGAACCTGGAAGGACTGGAGTATTGAATTCTTATGGACTTATCTCAGTTCTCCTTTTTCTTCATCCCTGATTCAAACCCTACTACAGGCATACCATGAACTCACAAGCTTCCAATCCATGAAGGCAGGGAGAGGACCACAGTTAATTGTGGGAGGCAGACAATGATAACTGTAATGATACCTGTGTGCAGGACTCTGGGACCTTGCTGGAGCCAGAATAATCACGATGAAGGGCAAATCTGCCCTTGCCCACTGCAGCAGTATTTCTGGACTGAAAATGTGGAAGAGAAGCTGCTTTTTGAAATTTCACTCAGCTTGGCTAACAGCCCAATTCAGCAGACTTGGAAGATTTTCCATCATAATATTTCTCTGAAGTGAGCTGTAAGATTAAATGGCATAATGTGTGTTTGGCTCAAGAGATGAGAGTCTAAATTTTGAAGAATCTTTTCTTGTTTGTTATGGAACAAATCCCAAACTTATTTCTTAGAAGTCCAGGTACCCTGCTGATATGAGGCCCCATCTGAACATCTTGAGTATAGGGGGCAAGTTCTCTCCTGTGTGAATAATTGCTAACATTTCTAATCTCAGCTGTACCAATTACTGTGGCAGAAGTTATTTCACAATGGACAAGGCAGATCAACCTCCTGATCAGTCCTAGAAGGGCAGAGAGGACAAGGGGGATAAATATTGTGAAACTACTCCTTACTTACATGTCAGCCACCTGAGACTCCAGAAAAGGCTCCAGTGCTGAGAAAAATGAAGAGAAATAACCCAGGTATCTTGGGTTCTGATAGAAACACAGGAATGGGCAAGGTAGATTTTTTTGTACCCTATCCACTGTATATTTTTCTCCAGTTTGTGCAGTACGAAGTTACCAAGCACCTTGAGCAATAGACAATAGCACTAGACTGGTTTTGAAGCAGTAGCCATTTCTGATGTTCTTGATCCTGTCTTACCTCAACCAAATTGGTAGTAGTAGATTCAAGATTTTGAGTGATCAGTTTAATACGTATTCCACACTTCTGATAAGAAAACATTAAGGAGAAACTTGTAATCTGTGTATTTATGGTGGTTTTATTCTTCTTCCTGGGTAATGCCACTACCAGATTCAGCAACTCTGCAGACAATGCACAGAGATCTGAAGGATCTAGATGTTTCAGATCTACACACCAAGAGGTATTGTGTCAAACTTCAAGGCCTGAAAGCACCATCCCAAAATTTCAGAGCCATGAGACACGTACCAGAGGGTCTCAAATCTGAGGAAGGAGAAGGAGAGATTTCTAGGAGATGGCCAAAGAATGGAAATCCCATGGCTTTTCCTACTATGTGTTTAGGGGGCAACTGCAGCAGTTTGCATTTGTCGCAGAGCACCCCAAATGCACAGCACCTACAATGAAAAAACAGAACCTTTTCATGAGTTTTGAGAGACAGCGTTGGTTTTGGTGCTGTGCTGTAAAAGCTTGTGACCCTCATGCCTCTCAAAAGTCTACCTTGGATGCTGTGATGCTCTACCAGAGTTTTAGACTGGCTGTGGATGCTGTTAGAAGGCCCACTATGCAAAAGTGGATGCTTTTCTAAGGGATAGGGATAGTTGTAGTAGAATTCTCAAATTCTGAATATGCAGTTTCTACAAACCAGCTCAGTAAAATTTGAACTGTTTCCTGCTTCCTGCCTTGTTCATTGTGGGAAGCAGCATTTTAATTCTTATTTATTTTGTAGAGAGCAGAGATAACGATTTGAAATTGCTGTAGCATTTTTACTTTTGTTTGCAGATTGCAGATTTCATAGGTGTGGTTTGAGTTAGAGGAGATTTAAAATGTTCAGCTCTGAAGATTGATAATGAGCAAATGTTTTGTGGATGTTGTGGCTTGTGTTTTAAATTAGTGATCAGCTGTGATTAATCTGATTAGTCCTTTGGCTGGAGGAGTGTGAATTACCTTCCCGCAGGTATAGCTGCTTGGGAACTGAAATTGTGTTTTATGGACACAAGTTCAAAGTCCTCATGATGGGAGAATAAGTGCCAGCAAAAAATGAATAAAACTTGTGAAAACAAGAATATGAACTGTAAAATCACTACCAAAGAGAGTGTGTTTAAATACTGAAGTGAACAATCCCAGATAGTTTGGAGTGGAAATTTTGCTTTGTTTATAGAAAGCACAATATCTCCCATAAAAAAAAAAAGGAGGAGGATGGAGTAGCCAAAAATAGCTTTTCTTAGCCAAAAGCCAATCTGTCATGGCCTCTTGTTATTTGTTTAATGGTGTGCATTGCATTCTTCGTTGTCCACTATCAAGTATTAACTTTTAATTTTTTTCATCATACTGGATATAAACTGAGATGATACTATTTTCCAGTGGTGATGATGACAGAACTGTTCAAGCCTACCGCACTGGGAACTAGAGCTGGATTTTGAAGAATTCTCTGTGAGCTGGAATGGAAACCCTATGGTTTCATCAGTCTGTAGGAGGACATCTTAAAAGAGGCCAAACTCTACTCCATACTGATTAATAAAGAAATTACTCCTGAATGAAAACAAGCATGAGTACTTTTCCAAAAGAATATGGTGGTAGGATCAATATATGAAAGTCTTACATGGAAAATATTTTTACTGTGATCACAGAATTATTGGCAGAAAATGTGAAACATAGCAATGAAGTTGAAGGTCTCCAGTATCTCAGAAGAGACTGTTTTGTGCTTGAGAACATGCAGACAAGTCCAGGAAGAAAAATTCTTGGAACTAGAGGAAATCATGACACATACAGATTTTTCTGCTGTTTGAATAGAGGTGCCAACTCATTTGAATGCATATGCTCCCATCCATATTTTTATCACTTATTTGCATGCATAGGCACAGAGTTTCAGCTATGCATCTGTGTTTAAAAATGCACACAAGAGCCATGTATGACTGAGCATGTTTTTGTTAATATATATATATTATGCCAGCAAGTCAAATAGCAATAATATTTCTCCTGCTTGCTCATTCTTGGATGGCTCATTTACATATTTATGCAGCTCCTATTTTCTTTGTAAAATAAAGATCTATTAAATGATCTGCCTAGGCTTTCCCAAGGACACAAATCACTAAGCTTGTGATTTTTTTATTTTTGCAATTTGAGACATTCCTGAAAGTGAGGCTATGCAGTCATTCATTTGCTTTCAGCAAAAGCAGAGCAGATCAAGAATAAGCTCTTAATTGTGGTCAGCATTTATGTCAACACCATCCATAACAAAACAAAAATTGGTGAATATCAGCTTTTTTATATTTAAGATGTAGGGCTGACTTACTGTATTATCGTACTAAGTTGCTTAAGAGAAACAGAAATAGATTAGGATAGATTTTGGATTGGTGTGATTTGTTTATTAATTTTCTTTGAAACAACAGGCAGGTCATTGCTAAAGAAAAAAAAAAAGAAATGTAACTAATCAAAACAGACTGCAGCTTTCAATCAAAGTACGCTCACAGGATTCATTGCACAGTCACAGTCATGCAGTCGTGACCTATGTGCTCTTTCTATCTGCTTTGTGCTCAGCTACACTGTGCTTTATATAGATTGAAAGACCTACAGGGAAAGAGTTATAGCCTGGATTGTGGAGCAGCCTTTGTGGCGTGCCTCCAAAAGCAAAATGCATGTTTGCACCAACATCAGATTATGCCAAGAGGTGTAAATCCAGATCAGCTGTCAAAGGAAGGATGAACCCAAAATAGAAAATAAATTAGTGGCCTAGCATAAATCTTCCCACTTCAGCACTAGTGCTGGATAAAAATTCTGATGGGCAAAAAAGCTTTTCTGGGGAATCCTAGCATTTGAGCATGCACTTCGCAATCTGAAATGTTTTAGGGTTTCCTCCATTTTGAAAGAAGACATAACTGATTATTGCCCCGTGACTGGGGAACCAAGGATGGGATTTGCTCACACCCTAATAGCCCTCTTTAATGGAGAATTTTAGAGAAAGTCAGAGTTACACTAACCCTGAGTGAAAGGATCTCATGCTGCAGAGTGATGGAAAAAGGAGCAGTTAGTAGCTATGTCAAGGGAAATTCTGATTGCATGGAAATTGGGTTTTTTTCTTTCCCATTGAGGTCATTACTCAGCAAGGCAATGATATCTGCAGCCATGGAAATTTTAAATCTCAGCTAGACAAGGACTTCAGCTTCAGATCTGGCTTTGAAGTCAGCCCTGCTCTGAGTAGGGCTTTGGAGCTCCAGACTACATTAAATCATTCTGTCACTCTTTGACTTCAGACAGATGAAATACTGATATTTGCACTTTATTTAGTCACCAAGACCTCCTTTATAGTCAGGAGAGAAAAGCTGGGTGTGATTCATTTTCATACTATGCAATCTTCGTCTGACAGGTTGCAACACTGACTACAAAAGGTTTACCTAGCTCAGGTTTGTGCACCTACATGGCATCTAGATAAGACCAGATTTTATCTTCTGTGGAGATGTTTGGGCAGTGGGCATCCAGAACTCACAGGCTGCTTGACCTCTGAGGAACTTGATGGGATGTGGGAACCATGGAAGGCTTCAGCAGATGCTTGGTGAAACCCATATTCTCATTTATATATTCCAAATAGTTTTATTTCTATATCATTATAAATCTTGAAGGTCTCTGCAATGGTCCTTTTATTGAATGAATTCAACTAAAATAAATGTTCTAACAATTTGTGTGTGCTGGTGCATCCTTTGGGGAATTTCCAGTTTTATTCCAGTCTTATTCAAACAAAAGAAGCTTTAGAACAGAGTTGTCATTTTTACTTTAAATTTTATAATAAATTTTATTTTATTTGGAAACTTGCAGGGTCCAAATAAGGGTTGAATGCTGAAAATAGGTTTTTGAAGCTCTTTTATTCATATTGAATGAGAATATAGCTACACTACTCCTGTTGCACATCTGCAAGAAAGTGAAACTGAGAATAAGAAATATTTGCATCATAGTCCATTTATGAACCTGACTGATGAAGTAATAGCTAGTGCATCAGGGTCACCCTGCATTGTGCTGGTTGAAAAAAACACATTTGGAGATATATTTAAGTGCAGTGGAAGAAAAAGTAGAGTGTACCTAACAAATCCCATGCCAAAACTGTGACCTACAACTCTAAGCTCTGGAAGCTCCTCTAGAGGGGCTTTCTTATCAATGTGGTTGTGAAAAGTAAAGCAATTTTCTCAGCCAAGGGACACTGTGCCAAGAGGAGTCAGAGTCCTTTTGCTGCATTTCCTCCAAACTCCATTCTTACTCTGACAAATGGGGACTTGGCATTTGCCAAAACAAGGACAGTAACAGGCATTTTTTGTCAGCACATGGGAGCAAAGCCATTAAGTTTGGTTTTTTTCCTAGGAGGTACCAATATGTCTCCCGAAACTGTACACAGAGTTTTAATTAAGATGTGATGTTTAGTACCATCTTTCTGAGCCAGAACAGATGTTGCTCTCCAGCAAAAGGCTCTTCCAAGATGACTGGAGAATTCAGTGACATATGGGAATTAATGGGAATTTTGTGGTCAAATTTATCTCAGCATTGTTTTCCACAAGGATGTCTTGATTCCTGAGTGCAGTCTTTGGGGCTCTTTCACCACATAAGTCCAATGATATTACTAAAAGCAATAAAGCAATGACAAAACCACTTTCAAGGTGCTTAGAAACATTAGTGACTATAAATAACAACTAGGTAGTGAAAAAACATATTTATGCCACTAAGTGAACCCTCTTTCTCCTAGATGAAGAGACATTAACTTGCCCAAAGTGTGGGAACAATCTGGTGGGAGAAATGGGAATAGTCTTGACTAGTATTTGAGAGTGGGTGGATGCCAAGCCATGCACTTCCCACTGGTGGATGGGCTGAGAGCTCCATGAGAGGTCAAGGCACCAAGCTGTGCTGGGCTCTGTAATGTTTTCGCCCTAGATGGTGAGCCTGCACCAAAACCAGGCTCAGCCTGGCAGCCTCTGTGTTGGTAGGACCAGTGCCAGCTGTGATCTAAAAGCTGGGGATTGCTTCTGCCCAGTGCTGAGCCCCAGCTCCCCCATCCCAGCTGCCAGCAGGGCTCCCTGGTGTGCATTTGCCCTGGATGTGTGGGTTGGGATGTTCCAGAGCACAGGAAATACCGGCACACATGCACAACATACAGTGCATCCATGTCTTGGGAAGCCTGCTAAAATCAGGGAGAATTTGGCCTCTCCTCTGTATTGACTCCACACTGAAGAAGAGAACATTTTGTGGTACTAATAAGAACACAGCTAAGTTCCTTGGTCCTGAGGCAGACAAATGTCAAATGTGCACAACTAAAGGAGCACTTGCTTTGAAGGCAGATCAGCTGCAAAAAAAAATGAATTGGCTTTGCTTTCCATATCCTCCTACGCGTCCCCAGAATACTTGGTGTGGTTTGCAATTATGCCATCCTATTTCTGAGCATGTTTTCCTCTCTTTTGTACTGAAATAAAAAAAGTCCTCTTCATCAGGAGAAACAAGAGTCTTCATATGCTTCATGTGGGTAAAATCAAAACAGCAGGTATGACTGTTTTAGAGATACATGCATCTCTGTCACACGATAAAGAGGGGTTTTGTAAATAGCCCGGTGTTCCTGTATTGACATTTTCTCTGCAGGCAGCACTCCAGCTTTGTGCGGGCGCCTGGCACTTGCACACAGCTCTGCTCTGTTATGGAAAGCCAGGCATGCGTGAGCTGATCACTAGAGACAGGCAAGGAAAAGGGGGACCTCAGCAAAGATGAGTCACTTGGGGACAGGGAACACTGCATCTTTTGTGGAGTGGCGTTAAGAGGGAGAGGGGAGCGACAGTGATGCTTGCACGGCATCCCCATGGCCCCCCCCTGCTCCCCAAACCAGTGTCAGAAAAAGGCAGAAAAAGGGAGACCTGCTGGAGCACAACAAAACCGTGCAGCAGGAAAATGAAAGCCTTGGGGGGAAATATCACTCCCATGTATTTGTGGAATACAAGTCCCGGAGAGGAAGAGTGGGGGAAGTCACGCCGTTGCTGCTATGGAAACCAAATCCTCCCCATCACGGGGAGGAGATGTGCCAAGTCCTGGGCAGCCTGGCTGCTGCTCACATCATAAGCCAGACCCCCCCATTTCCCACCTCTTTGCTCTCTCCTAAGACCCTAACGGTTTTGAGGCTTTGTGTACAGAAATGAAGGGTTATGGAGCTGCAGTGGTGTTCAACCAACCGTCCTGGCAAAATATATTCAGGTCTTTCTTTGAGAAATGCCAGAGGCTTTCTAGTTATCTAGTTATTATTTGCCACTACAGGAATGTGCTGAGGTTTTTTGCTCCCCCCTTGACTCAGATTGAAAGGAGGATAAAAAAAAGGTTTAGAGGCATCACCTGTGATTCATGTCTGTCTCCATGGCTTTTTCCACTCCTGAGGCTGGATGAGAGATACTGGCTGGAGAATGAATTTTGGAGTGGGCTCCTGGGTGCCAGTAATGTAGCAGAGGAAAACATGGTTCCTACCCAGGTTATTTCTGATGCATCCATATCTGAGGAAATGACAACAGGATTTTACCAGTGAAGGCAAGGGGGAGTGAGAACCAAGGAAAAGAAAGCAAAAGAAAAATTGTGATAAAGACTGAACAGGCCTCTTGTTATCTTTTCTTGGTCTGTGCCTGTGCCAGGCTGCAGGGTATGAAGCGTGATTGCTCTCCAAGCCCTGGATAGAGAAATAACTTGCCATTTTACTTTTTTAAACAGCAGCTGTGCTCATGACAATGTGTGTTCATAGCAGTTTTGTATTCATCAGTTTTCTTATACCAGAGCCGGTGGTATGTTGCTGAGTGCGTTCCTGCAAATAGGAAAAGATGGCAGTCATATATATACTGCATTATCCTTACACAAGTCCTTCATTTCAGAGAAATCTCTTAAACAGGCTAATCTGCAAATATAAGTGAAGTAGAACCCATGGCATAAAATGATCATAGTTTAGACCCCTGTTTGGAAGGAATCTTGGTACCTGCTGGGATGACAACAAATATATGTGCTGAATTTCACAGGAGATGGAAGAACATTCTCTATAATAGGAATCCAAAAGTCAAGTACTGTGCGAGTGGCATAGGAAATTACTGGAAACTGGGAAGACACATCAGGGAGGTATGTCTACCTTATTCTTTTATTCTTTCCTTTGTATCCATAACTAACTGATGCTGGACAGCCTGAATGCAGATATTCTGGTAGTCTGACAGAGTTCCCTCGGTGAGGAGTAGTCCCATTGAGCCAAATAGCACCAGTTGTTAGCATATTATTGTGAATTACCAGCAAGTATTTACAGGATTTTGACTTTATTGAGGCTTACAGGATTTCTGCATTGTTGTAACTCTTTGAATATCAGGGAAGATAAGCCATGCTCATTGTGAATGCCAGCATCAACCCTGTCTCTGCTTGCTGCTACTGAAAGTTGCTGGGGGCACACCAGCCAGCTTGCAGTACATGCTGTAAGGCTGCAGCATATTTTAACCATGACTAAAGGAAAATAAAAAATAAAAAGAAAAATAGGAAAAAGGCATCTGAAAACAGAGAGACCTGGCTGAGTCCCAAGAGGAGGAGGAATTTCACTGGTCTAATGATCAGCATCTTCTTCAAAGACAGGAGCAAAAAGAATGTTAAGTATTTGTCCTATCTGCATTGTTCTCTGACAGGAGATTCACCCTCTGTTAGGAGCCCATTTTGGATACGGCAGAACTCCTGCAGGCCTCACTTCAATGATTTTCAGTGAAAGGTCAGAAGGAGGGAGGCACTGGTGCAGCTAATTCAGCAATTGTGCAGTACCAGCTCTTAGATTCTTGGGGTTTTATTCTGTATTAAAAATAAGATGCAGTTGTTTACTAGGGGATTGCTGAATGGCCTGTGTTCCCACGATACCTAGAGGAGGCTGACAATTATTCTCCCTGTGTTCTCCCTGGAGCTACTTTCTTTGCTGGCGGGGAGGAAATTGTTCATGTTTCATTTGCGCTGCCGTTGTTCCAGCTGCCAGAGCAGGAATGTTTGCCTGCCAGCCCGCATTGGTGGCAGCGGCTCTTCCTCAGACCTGCCATCTGTTAGCGTTATTCCTGATGTCATCTGCGTGATGGCAGCTCCTGGATGGATGTTCCCCTGTGCTAGGCACTGTTTCTCTGTGTCAGGAACAGCAGAGGGGCAAAACAGAGGCAGGTAGGGAGCTGGAGAGGGGCTATCTGTCACAATCCTCCTGGCAGGCTGGAACAGGGCCTTGAACTTCATTTTCCTGTTTCTGACTCCTCTTGGTCTCTTACTGAAATACCTCCTCAAGTATCCACTGTAAATAGCAGCTGCAGCACAACACAAGGGTCTGCAAGTCCCTGACTTAGAAAACATATAAACATCCTCATCCTGAATCCTTGTGTGATCTGGACAAATGAGGAAAAAAAACCAACGAAACAAAAAACCCAACAAAACGAAAAACAAAAGAACCTCAAACAAAGAAAGAAAACCAAAAAGAGGCCCCCCCCAAAAAAAAAGAAAAAAAAAAAAAAAGAGGAATTTTCCCTTCATTTCACTTGGTTCTTAGCCAATCTGTATTCTCTGTAACATGGGGTCTTCACTGCTCAGGAGAATATTTTTTTGTTGACTCCTTGGTTCCTGCAACAAACCCTTTTAGGCTGAGCTTAAGCCCCATCACGCTGAGCCCGTGTTCTGAGAAACGCAGCCCACTCCCGGCCGGCCAGCTCTTGGCAGCTCGGGCGGCTGAGGTCAGAAGCATCCTTGGAGCCCGGCTGCGCTGGAACCCCCGGCCCTAGCTAGCACCTGTCATTGTCCCTGAGCCTTCCTTTCCCGTTCCCTTTGTGTGGAGCCAGCAGGCTGCGGGCCGGCGGCAGCCCCGAGGAGCCTGCAGTGCCTGCAGTGCTGCAGTGCCGGGGCAGCCCCAGGAGCCTGCAGTGCTGCAGTGCCGGGGCAGCCCCAGGAGCCTGCAGTGCCTGCAGTGCCGGGGCAGCCCCAGGAGCCTGCAGTGCCTGCAGTGCCGGGGCAGCCCCAGGAGCCTGCAGTGCCGGCAGTGCCTGCAGTGTCGGGGCAGCCCCAGGAGCCGGCAGTGCTGCAGTGTCGGGGCAGCCCCAAGGAGCCTGCAGTGCTGCAGTGTCGGGGCAGCCCCAGGAGCCTGCAGTGCCGGCAGTGCCTGCAGTGCCGGTGCAGCCCCAGGAGCCTGCAGTGCTGCAGTGTCGGTGCAGCCCCAGGAGCCTGCAGTGCCTGCAGTGCCGGGGCAGCCCCAGGAGCCTGCAGTGCCTGCAGTGTCGGTGCAGCCCCAGGAGCCTGCAGTGCTGCAGTGCCGGTGCAGCCCCAGGAGCCTGCAGTGCTGCAGTGCCGGCCCCGCACCGCGCAGCGGCACCGTCCGCCCGGACACGGGGGCGCGACCGGCCGGGATCCGCACCGCGACCTGCTGGGAACAGCCGCAGGGCTGCTCTCAAAGGGAGGAAGGTGCCCCCCTGCCTCGGCCGGGCACGTAGGCTGCCAAAAAAGAGTATTTCTGCGAAATCTCAGCCCCCAAATCTCGGGGTTACCCGCACTAGTCTATCAAACAGCAGTGCTTGCATGACGGGTTTCTGTGAAGGGTGAATTGGTAACTAAAAATGCTGTTAAACCATCCAGGGTTGCATCCAAACACAGCAAGGAGTTTTTCATAATTTACAGCATTTGGATTGGTAGGAAGGGCTTGTTTGCTTTGGTTTTCCCCTCCTGTCTTGCTTTCAGTTTTGAGATTACATTTGTGCTTCCAGATGCTCATATGATGCAATATTAAAAAGTTTGACCAATGTTTTTCTTTTTTTTCCTTTTTTGTTTTTATGAAACTTAGCAGGAAAATTTTTCAACTTTAAATTAATCCAGTGTTTGTGTTTGCCATACTATGAACAATGTTCCTAGCAAGTGGTGTTATACAGGTCAATATCTAAATCATGTCTATTTTCACTTTCTGAAAATAATGAATTTTTTTTTTAACCTGGAAATCTGGATAGGATATTTAATGATTAGCTGTTATTTTTAAGCCAATTTAATAAGTCTTAAGGAGGATATAAAAATAAGCAGGCAAAAAAGAAACATTTCAAATCCTGTCAAACAGAAATCAGTTCTGCACTTTCCATTAATTCAGTTCCTTCAGGTTTTGACCGCACATCATCCCAGTAGCTCTCCCAGTCCTAATTTGAGCACTGCTGTGGCTGGTGTGGGACTACCTGGGGCTATGTAGGAAGCTCTGCCACGAGTCCCAGCCTCCACATCATGCAGACTAGGGACACATGCAGGATGCCACATCTCCTTTCTGGAGGAGACTGAGGTGACAAGGATGACTTCAGGGGTGCTCTACCATCTCACCCTGGTCATGATATGTGAGTCCTACTTCAGGAACTGGGAGTCTCCTACACTTAACAATTTCTGTGTGGCCAGTCTGTCTGCTTTGCCCGGCAGGGCCACTTCCCTCCTTCATCTTTCCCAGCCCAGAACTGAAATTTCTGTCTTTATTTATCTGTGTGTTTTGGAGTAGTCATTTGGACATGATTTGTTGCCATTTTGGAGATCAGGCTTGCTCCTGCAGCCTGATGTGTTTGCTCACCACTAGTGCATTTGGAAACAAAGGACTCTAAGAGCTTCAAGCAAGACAGTGTTTGCCAGCATTTAGATAATGAAATTGATTTAGTTTACATACATTTAGAGAAGATGCTTCTGTGGTTGACATCCTGTGGAATGTTTAGTTTTTGTTTGTCTGATGACTTAATGTATCACACACACACATACACAGAACCAGTAATCAAGAGCCTAAAGTCAGACACCAATGCCTGGAGGAGGGACTCAGCATCTGAGGAGACTCTCAAGTCCAGTTTCTCAAAGTTACACAGGGTACCTAAATCCCTACTGAAGTCAGTGTCCCTGTGTTATCTGTGTGGACCTTGCATGAAGTGCAATTGCAATGTTTTTATTGTCTTTGCTCTCTGTTTCAGCAAGTTCAAGGTAGACCACGCCAGGCTGGCCCCAGAAGTAAAGAGCTGAAAGGACACCCCATGGACATGTTTGGGAGTCCATGTCTGCACATCCCTGCTGTACAATAATGTCCATTGTTTCCTCTGTCTTTGGTGTTTTAAGAAAAAACCCAAACAAACCCACCCAAATAGAATGTGGCCTGCTTTCTCTCTCTTCTCAAGATCAGAGTCAAATTCTTGTAGTTCTGCCCTTCTTCTCTCAAAGGCCCTTTTCCCAAGACTCGTAGCACAACAAACAAAGCTTTTCTAAAGAAATACAGGCAGCAAAGTGTTCTTTTCCCAGTGCCATAATTTCACTGGCTTTGAATCCAGAAGAGCTACTCCTTGCCAAGCCTAAATGAGCTGTGTCAGCTTGGGTTTGGATGCTTGCCTTGGTCCCAGGCATTTTCTTCCACAGTAAACAGAGCACAGGTAAACAAAGCAGCTGCCAAGGGGAGCTACTGAGGGCTCTCCAAAATGTCCCGTCACCTCTTTGTGCAGGTTGCAGAGCCAGGTGGCCCATGGCAGCCAAGGCCAAGGCTGAGGTGATGGGGGCTGTGTTTGCACTTGGAAGAAGAGGCAGCCTCTCCTCCCACGGCCCTTCATGCCCCATGGAGCACGAAGGAGCAGCCATCCCCTACCACCCCTTTCTGTGGCAGGAACAGACCCAGCTGCAGTCCACTGTCAGAAAAGCCAAACGCAGCCTTGTCTAACTTTGATCAGCCTTGAACTTGACCTCTGAGTGGGGACATCCCCCTGTGATGCATCACACTGTCTCTGAAACAGCACTGTGCCTATCAACAACACTCATCTGCTGTGAATTGCTGGGTGGAGAATGAAAGCAGGGAAAGAAAAGTCAAAAGGATCTGCTGAGCAGCATAGATGCAGCTCCACAACACTTATTTTAGGGGAACAGCTGCCTTTTTCCCTGTGTGGGCTGAGCCATATAAACACAAGGACCAACTCTGTTGCATGCTGTGGTGCAGGTATGACAACAGCAACTGGCTGCAGAATTTTCACTTTACTTGGACCCCAGTGCAAGAGTTGGGGAGGGACAGCCAGCTGTGTTTACCCCAAGGCTCCCTGCCCTCCTCATGTTCCAGCTCTCTACAGGGAAACTGAGGGCTCACCTCCCACAACCAAGCAGCTTTCTGTGAATTGTGTCCATCCCTTCTGACCTCACAGTCAGCATTTTAAGGGCTTCTTCCCAGACAAAAATAGAGGGTGAGGGAATGACCTAGCTGTCTGTCCAAAATTACTTGGGAGAGTAAAAGCCCTTTGTGTGTACTGTGTTTTTTTAGGATATCTTTGCATTTGTGTTTCTATGATCACTGGAGGGGCCACTTGAGGCTGTATTAGGGACTATGCCAGCACTTCATGAAAAAGTTGGATGTGTCCTGAGGACCCTCCCAGGAGTTAATGACAAGTGATGCAAATTGATGAGAGCCTAGACAGTGTATCTAATAAAGCATACTGAAATGATCATTTGGCAGGGGTGTTATGTAAATAAAGTAAAACTTGGTTATTTCTGATTTCTGTGCAGTCATTTTTTCTTTCAGATATCACAACTGAGAAGGCAATTTGAGAGGGAGGAAGAGCTCATTTCTGCCACTGTGGCTGAAACCCAGCTGTAATAGCAGAAATGTTTTTCTGTCTTAAATTTTCGGGTTAGGACTTGCTATCTTCTCAAAATACAAATGCAAGTCATTGTGCTCACCTGGAATTGCAAAATCATGATAATTTTGGCTGAAAGTGACCTCACCAGGTCATCTAGTCCTGCCTGTTTCTCCAAGCAGCACCAAGCTATACCAGCTTGCTCAGGGTTATGTCCAGTCAAGTTCTGAGTATCTCCAAATGTGATACCTTTGGAGACAGCTCCTCTGGAGTTCTATGCCAATATTCTACCACCTGCAGAATCATCTTTTTTTTCCTGACACATAATCAGAACTAGCATGTTGCAGCATGCCTTCTTCCTAGTATTCTGCAGCTTTGAGAAGGAACTCCTCTCTATACCTTTCTCTTCAAGTGGTTGTAGTCAACTGTAGCAGTAATTTCCCCTCAACAAATCTCAGCCTTTTCTCATATGCTGAGTGCTCCAGCCCCCTGACCACCTTGGTTGTCCTTCTCTGGACTCCCCCTTGTACATCCCAAATTTGAGATATAACTGTAGGTGTAGTTTCACCAGTGTGTGAGCAAAGGGTAGCGCAGCAGACCCGCTGGCTATGCTTTTGTTGACAGATCCCAGTATGCAGCCATCTCTCTTTGTGGAAATGGCACACTGTTGGCTCGTATTAAACCTGCTCTCCACAGTATCACCCCAATCCTTCCCTGCAAAGTTGCTTTCTATCCAGCTGACAACCCAGCCCATACTGGGGCATGGAATGACTCTGTCCCAGATGCAGCACTTTGCCTTTTTTGAAGTTCATGGTTCTTGTCAGCTCGTATCTCCAGCCTGCTGTTTTCTTTCCAAACAATATTTCAACTCTCCCACTTATCAACTGTTCTCTCTAATTTGATATCATCCATGAATTTGCTGAGTGAGTTCTGTCCTATCATTTAAGTCATGGATGAAGACATTGAACAGATGGACACCATTGCTCCATGACCTGGATGCAGCCCATATTTCCTGCTGCTCATGACAGGCCTTTGAACCCAAAGGTCCAGCCAAATTTTACTGCAAATTACTGTCACTTTTGCAGTCAATGCCTGAACAACTAGCTGGAACTAACTTTTGGAGACTGAGTCCAAGATCTTTCAAAATCAACATCATCTCTTCTCCCATTGTCCCCTGAGCTGATCATCTGATCATAGAGGAAAACCAGGTAAGTGAGACATGATCTGTCCTCAGAAAATCCATGCTGGCTGATTCAGATCACCCTATTGTCCTCTGCGTGCCTGGAAATGTTCTCTGTTGTTGTTGTTATCTTATTGTATTTCATATTTCTGGAGTCCCATCTTAAAGTCCATACCTTCTTGCTGGTCCTATTATGCAGCTCCTCTCTGCAGCACAGTTCCTCATGGCTTCCATAGGGGCTCCTCCTGGGCTCTCGACCCAACCCCCCTTTTATCCCAGAGGCCTTCATGAGCTACAGCTGCTACCCAACCAAGGATCCCACAGCTGTAGCTCATCCAGAGCAACAGGACCCACCTATCTAATACATAGGACTCTCACTACATATATATATTCACAAGGACTCCTTTATAACAATACATATATTCAGGCCCCTACATTTCCCCCCATTTCTTTTAACAATTTCTCCATTACACAGTTACAATATCCATATCTGTCCCAGCTCTCAGGCTGCCACAGCTCTCGGCTGTCCTATCTTCCACTGTCCCAGCTCTCCGGCTGCCACAGCTCTCAGCTGTCCTATCTTCCACTGTCCCAGCTCTCCGGCTGCCACAGCTCTCGGCTGTCCGGGGGATTCCATACCTAATACATATATTCAGGCCCCTACATTTCCCCCCTTTTCTTTTAACAATTTCTCCATTACACAGTTACAATATCCATATCTGTCCCAGCTCTCAGGCTGCCACAGCTCTCGGCTGTCCGGGGGATTCCACACCTAATACATATATTCAGGCCCCTACACTCTGTGGCCTTTACAGGGACTGAAAGGTGAGAGGCATTGGCTTGTAGGGCAGAAGGTCTCACCTCTCACGGTCTTGCCTCTTCAAGAAGTCTCCTCCTTCTTGGTTTTCTTCAAGAACACATGTGTGACTTTGGCCTTTTTCAGTCATTGGGAATCTTGACTGATTACTGCAGCCTCTCAAGGACGACGGGGATTGCACTTGCAGTGACACTCACCACCTCTCTGAGCCCCATATTATTAATCACATCTTGTCCTATAGACTTATGCATGCCTGATTGATTTTGGTGATTACCTTTGTCAAAGGTTCTGCTGCCCCAACTTTGCCACATTCATTAATGCCATAGAATAAAACCAGAAACTGCTGCCTACCCACTCCAAACATTTTAGATATCTATCAGGAGCAAAAGTTTGATTGAAGACAGTAGTTGAGATTGTTTGAATTTTCCCTTCCCTTAACTGCTCTATGGTCCTGTCTCCATTTTTGTTAACTGATGTTCCTACTTTTTTTTTACCCCTAGCAAAACACAGAGAAAAAATTAAATGTCTCAGAATGTTGAACCTCTGTTTGAGTAAGGAGCCTCTCTGTCAGCTCCCCACTTTCTGTTGTGACATTCAGGTTCTCTGTCAAAGTGCCCACAACCATCACCGTCCTCTCGCCCTGAAGATCAAATAATTCTGATGACAGTAGGCTATCTTCAAATTACCATGTGATGATGACTGGAGACCAGGAGCAAATGGCTGCTGAAAACAAAGATATGCCTGGGAAAATCAATCTGTTGTGAGTTGTTAACAAACACATACACACACAAGACTACTTTGAACATTCAAAAAAATACATGCTACTTTCCTCAGAGTACAAGTGAGGTTGAACAGTTCTTAAATTCACAGAATAGGACTCAATAACACCATATGGTCTTGGCTAAAATTATTTTATATTGTAACAAAAGCAAAACCATCCCACAGAAAGCAAACCTTGAGCCAGTTATGTGAGTGCTGCTGAGGGATTGAGAGACCTGATTTTCTGACAGACCATAGGGCAAGTCACTTTGTCAAGATATCTTAGCTGTAAACTTTAATAGCTTTGAGAATTTGGACTTTAATTTCTTCACCTATTAACTTATGATGTTGGTAATAGCACCTCTGTGTTGTAAACTACCTGGATACTGTGCTACTGGTAATCGTATCAATATCACAGCATAAATTAAATAGAAATGGAATTGCTTTACTCCAGACTGCTTTACCACTGTCTAAATGCAACCCTTAAGTAGGTATTTTTGCTTATTTTTAATGCACTATTTCCTATTTTTAGGGTGGTTTTTTCCTTACGGTAACTATGGCCAGAAATGTCACACCTTAGAACTGGCTTCTTTAACTTTGAGGAAAATGGGACTTATCCTGCCACTTCCTAACTTTTTTTCACTGTAAGAACTACTCTGAGACTATCCTGTAGGATATGCTGTATTATCCTACTATCCATATAGGATAATACAGCATTTTAACACATGCCAGTGAAATATTATATTGTTTTATATCACAGCTCAATGTCCTGACTATACTTTACTATCAGGACCATAATGCTTTGTTTTGAAAATGAATTTCCAAAATTGTAGCTACAGTACTGTTGGCCATAGTTGGCTATTAGCCATAGCCATTGCTTGGCTTTTGAGCAGGATGGGAAGTGTGCAGGGAAGTAATTATTCCAAGTAAAAACTTTACTTTGTTGAAGAACAATTCCTATTGTAGAAGTGCATCTATTATTTCTACCATGCAATAATCACAGAATGCAAAAGGGATTGTGTGGGATAGATGGAGTAGGGAACCAGCAGTCAGAACTTCTGGCTTCTCTCCCTGGGTGTGACATCCCTCTCTTCAGCTCTAGCATGGGCAATGACTGTTTGCTTGTCTCCTTGGAGGGGTGTTTTTTGATTAGCTGTGGGTGATGTTCTTGCTGATCTGTGGAATCAGAGCTTGACAAAAAGCAGCCCTTTTTTTTTCTCTCTTTACCTGGGTCCTGTTTCAATCTTTGCAAAACTAAAGATCTGTCTTGCAGTGTGATTTGTGATCAAAAAAAGTGTGAACATTGCTTGATTAGACAAGTTGAAGAATTATTCCTGTTATTACAACATGGTTCAGAAGCCCCTCCCAAACCTAAATCCACTCCTAATATGGGGCTCCATGCTTCTGAGTGAAGAACACCAAGATTAATAAGGCATTCTAAAGTCTATTTTCTATTTTATATTCTCAGTTATTACTTCAGTGTAAACAGATTGCAGTGCTTTGCATGGGGAGGAGTGTGAGCTTCAAGAGCTGGTGAGCCATCAGAAAAGATAATTGGAGTTTCTGGCTGCAGAAACACACACAAACACACAAATCCCCACTGCAAACACAGTGCAGCCTGAGCTGCAGTTATGAGAGCCGTTGCTCCGTACTCATTTTCATTTCTAGCCAGTAAAATAATTCACTATGTCAATAGTACATGGGAGGCATGGATGCTAATTTACATTCCTTTGTAAAGGGTTTCAGATGATTATACTTCCCTCACAGCCAATCCTATGCTAATGAGAACTCTCTGATTCCAAAACACTGCCAGGATTAATGTTCATGGACTCTGCACCAGGGTAAATGACCTGTGGCATAGCTTTAATTAAGGAAGACAGACACATAATTAGAATAACAACAGCTTACTATCAATTTCTGCAGCAAGTCTCGGCCCCTGGGTGATACGTCATTTGTGTGCACTGCCTGCATGTGGGTGGACTACTACATGAAAGGCCCAAAAAAGAAAGCTTTGTCATTTCTAAATGGATATTACATAAGCTGCATCCTTTGTAGAATCCCTGAAGCAGCAGTTGCAGCTTATTATTGCAAGAAGAGGAACAGAAACTAGCGTTGCACAACAGAGACCAGTGAAGAGATTCATATGAACTGATCCCAGCACTTTTGGCCTGCCTTGATGAGCAGATATAGTAAAAGATATGGTGATATCTCAGTCTAACACCTGCAGCTCTCTGGAGAGAAGACTACACCTCAAAATATCTGGTTACCTGACCCCACTTCCCTCCTTCACACAGAGTACAGCGCATCTTGCAGTGACAGATCCCACCCTCAGGATTTTAGGCCGAGTTTTTACTTGTGAACTGTGGTGAGCAGGAACCTGCTTAGAAAAATAAGTCACCATTATCACTGTGCTTTGCAGATATAGCTTTGTATGAAGCTGATTGGCTCTAAACATGCTGGTGCTGTCAAATTTGTATATGGACCCTTCTCTGGCAGTGACTATCTTCCTGTTTTGGTGCTTGCATGGCACCATAGTCAGATATGCTTTTCGAACATTGCATGTGGACTCAAATTCTTTTGCAACATCAATTCTTTAAAACTGTGTTTTAGACCCCACAAGTCCCACATTTGGTACTGAAGCAGCTCCTCTCGTGACGTGACATGTCATGACTAAACCTCCTTCCAGTGTCTGTCCTAGTGACCCCAGACAGCTCTGCTGTTGTTCTGACCCTCACCTGGCTCAGGATATGCCTACTTCTCTGCCTTGACAGCCTGCCCAGCTATCCCATACAGTCACAAAGCAGAAGGAATCTCCAAGGGTCATCTAATCTTATCCCACAGCAGAATGCATAGTGATGGTACATGTCTAACGTCCTTGAAGAAATTATTATCTGTACTCTTTTTAGAGTCTATTGCACTGTTTCACTGTCCTTGGAATTAGAGAGCTTTTTCCTCGTGTTTCAGTGAAATCTTCATTGCTGCAAGTTAATTCTTGTCCTATCTAACACAAATACTGGAGGGAAGATTAATTCCTTTGTTTAGAGCAATCTTTCATGTGCTTGAAAAAGGTTACCCTGTCCCTTCACAAATGTTTGATCATTCTCATTGGTCTACTTGATGGCTCTAGAATTGATTAACATCTTTCCCAAAGTGGACTCTATCTGCTTTTGTCGCTTTTGACTTCATCTTTGAGTTTCCCTGGATTTTAGAATTTTTTTTTTTTGCCTATGCACACAGGAACTTGTAGACCTTACAGAAATAAAAAGGAATTTTGTTATAATTATATAACAGAAACAAGGACAAAAATAATTATAGAAGCCTCTTAGCTGTATAATGACACTTCAGTGAATAAGGTGATACAGAGATAAATGAAAGTAGTCAGCCTTTTCATATGATATCCAGATGAGTTACCTCACTGTCAAGTCTTTGAACCTTAAAAAAATAACATTTCAGAGATTTAGTTGCAACATGACACAAGACTGACTGGAGTTCTAATTAGTCTGGTGGACAAGAGACTTGTTCCTACAGAACAGGAAGCTAATTATTTTTGGTTATAATAAACTCTTCAGATTTCACTCGTAACATCTGCTCTTCAGCACTGGCACAAGCACAACACACAGACAATGAATAATTATATTAGCGCCACAATGTTACCAGAAGCGGGGTTTTATTCTAAAGTAAGGCTTCATTAGTCAACACTGTAATAAAGAACACAGAGTCAAGTGCAGTAAACTCAATTATGAGTTGTGTGACTGTGATTGCTTCATATAGAAATTCAGGGAGCCTGTAGTTGATTTTCCTGATCCTCTGTGATTTGGATAGTGTTTCTGCATGAGTAGGACAAATCTTTACTACAGAACCAGCCCAAATTCTCCATCTCTTCTTGTCTACCTAGCATGTAGAAACTGAAACTTTGCTACAATGTAGTGATGTAGGCTGACAAATAAGTTTTTTCTAAACAACATATTATTGTGTATGAGCTGCCCAGTATTTACTGCCTTGTGTCAGGGTGTGCCTCAGTTACTCCAAGGCACAATCAGCAATTTCTTGGTCTGAGAGAGTCTTGTGTGCAGTTATGGGTAAGAGAAGGCACCCAGAAGAGTACCACGGGTGATAGTGCCACCTCCTTGTTTGTACATATGTAATGGAAGTTAATATTAACTTACATGACTAGGCATGGATTACAGACAGAGCTCTGCTTTGACTTGGTTGAGTTCACCTCATTTCAGGCCACTTGGGTGGTGATAGTGTTGCTTTTTCTCTTGCAAAATGATAATTTCTCCAATGGTCACCTAGAGAGGACTCCTCGAGGAGTGGCTTCCAAAGGTTTGGACCAGCAGATTGCCGGTAACCTTCAAGCTTTGGATCTGTGGATCTGTGCCCCATACACTAAGAAGATAAACAATAGGCACTATTTCAATCTGCTCTGTTTGTGAGCCATCACCTCTAACCTTTTAGGACAAAAGTCTATGGAATGTGCCTCATACTCACATGCACAAATACTAGAGCATTGAGAGTAACAGAGCAAAGGCTGTTTGCCACAGCCAAGCTCACCCCTGCATCAGGCTGTATCAGATGTAAGTAGCTGCTCACCTGGTTAAGCAGAAGACAAAAACATGTCCACTGTTAATATGGGGAAGAATGTAAACACACCATTCACAGATCCTCACTTGGACAAGCACTCAAGGTTGTGCGCTTCTTCTTATACTGGAGCAAGCTGCCCTTCCCAAAATGAGGTTTGGGGTTTTCTTTACTGCAGTGTGTGTAGCTGCACCTCTCATCTCTTTGGGATTCCCCAGCTTTCATTTCTTTGCCTTCCTTGCTTTAGGCCATGTGCATGACTAACCTGTCCTTCCAGCTCAGAATTGTTAAACACAACCCCTCCCTGAAACCATCAGCTGCAGTCCTCAGACCTGCCAGGTCCTGTGTGTTTTAGCATGAAGCTCCCACCTGGCTCCCTCACCACCCACCTTTGCTTCATGCATTTCCAATGCAGAGTGGTGGTGTCTCTGCCACCCCGGGATGTGCCATGCTGGTGTCGGTATCGCTGCTCATGGGATCCTCTGATCTCCTGGCAGCTGGACTAGGAAAGGCAGCTTGCCCAGGCACTGTGCAGTGCCCCCATTGTTCCCTCTTCAAAGGAGCCCTCCTAGGGCGCATGTGATCCCCAGGAGCATTTGGAGCTCCTCATCATCCTGTGCTAGCAGGAGGAGATGGGCTGTGATGCCTTCTCAGCTTTCTGAAATTCAGATATATGACAAGTCACACTTTGAGGTGGGATTGGGTGGCAAGTTGATGGACAAGCACATTTAGGCACTTTGGTAGGCAGAGTTCACTGCCCCTGCAGCACTTGTAGACAGTGATAGCAATGCAGATGGAGGTTTGGGCAGGATATCTGAGTGTGAATCTCATTCATAGACACATGACCCTGCCAGCAGGCTCCTTTAGTGCTAATTTGTGGTGTGGGATAAATGATGTTCAGGGGGTAATTTAGAAGGTGCTGCTTGGTGAAAGAAGCTGTCTAATGAAGTAAAAAATTACCTTTACTGGGATACTTCTAGCAGATTGTATTTATTAGAGGTTCACTATGGGTCTGTGATATGCTTTACCTTGTGAGGATTAGAGAACAATTACTGCAGGTGAAAGACAGTACAAGTTCAATTTGTCTCAGCCTGCAGAAGTCTTTTACAATAGATAAGGTGAACAATGGCTTGGAAGTGCCTCTTTCCTTCCATTGACTATAATTTAGGAAGCAGAATCTGTTTGGCTCACATATGTATGCCAGAAGTTAATAAGCTAAATCCCATATTAAAAGCACAATAAGCAAACCTAAATCTAGGATATGGATGTTCCCTGTGTCTCCAGCTGCTGAATGAAGTGATCCTTGTGTTCTGTTTTATGAGTATAAATACAGATCCTTTTTCCAACATTGTTTTTTCAATCCGCTCTGAATTAGAGATCCATATCCCTTTATTTCTCCATCTCTGGCTTCCCCAGGCTGCCATGGAGCACTGTACCAGTGATCTGCTCTTCTTCCTTGTCTGTGATCTGTGAAAGCAGAAAGTCCCCACATGTGACAGTCACATTTCCCAAGCAAGTGACTCGCTCAGCCCCAAGCCAGCCAGGCAAAATTCTTGTTTTGCTCTGTTCCTCAGGAACTTGCTGTGAACAGGCAAAAACAAAGGGAAATGCCACGAGGCTACTACTCCCATGCCACAGAAAAGGCATCAAGGAAAACAGGTTCATGGCACCCATTTTGAAATACTCAAACTAAATGAAAAAGCCAAGTGTCATAGAAGTCTGGGTTGTTTGTATATCTCAGGGCCAGGACAGGGTCTATTTGTACACATCTGCCAAGGGTTTTCTGTTGGCCTCAGTTCCCAGGTCCCCATGGAAGCAATCCACTCATCCCAGCCCAAACTGATGTTAAACGTTACTGAATCGTGGCAGAAATGTCTCTACCCCATTTTGTCCTGGGGTGGATGGCCACCACAGGGGTTGAGAGGGGGAGAAAAAGCCCTTGAGCTTTTGCACTGCTCCTGCCACTGTCTCTTGCTCTCTGCCAGAGGAACAAAGCACTGAACTATTCTCACGTATACAAAGCGAAATGACTGACCTCCACCTCAATGATACACCTCCGTATTTCCCAAAGTTTGGCAATATGCTGTTTAGTCTGAATCAGGGAAGATTTTGGCCAAGCATAATTGCTTCACAGGATGCAGCAATGGCAGACAAGGAAAACACCTTATCAAAGGAGCGGGATAAGCTCTGCCAGTATAGATTGGATCGCCCTGATTTCACTGATTCACAACAGGATGAATTACCTATCACATCAGTAAGAAAATCACTTTCCCTTTCCCTGTAGAAGTAAATCTGATACTATGGTACACGTGTCAGGATTTGTGCTGAAATGGGACAGGAGAGGAATGTTGGACTTTGATTTGTGAATCAGCGTGGTGCCTTGTTTAAAACAGGCATTTTTTAGGAAACATACTGCTACATTTTCATCTACCCACAAACAGGAAAAAAATTAGAGCAAGAAAAAGAAGGATATCACAAAATCCATTGAGAGGAACATGCACAAAAAAAAAAAAAAAAAAAAAAAAAAAAAGAAAGCAACTGGAATTGATCCTTTTGATCCTTGTACCTATTTCCTAAGCATGACTATTCTGCTATTTCCCAAAGGCATCATTTCAACCATCCATCCAATCCAGAGAAATGTGATGGGAAGAATATAAATTTTTTTCCTACAAAGCTGGTGAAATGGAGTCACTTGGGCAGGTGGTTCTCAGGAGTAAAAGCCCCTGCAAAGTGGCAGCCAGCAGAAACCGATTTGAGGATGTGTGCTCTTGCCCTGAAATGGGCAAAATCCTTTCTTCCTCAGAAGAAGGCTCTCTTTATCTCAGTTGAGCTGGCCGTGATATAACTGATAAGGGAGTACCAAGCTGGAGATAAACTGGATGGAGGCTTCCTTAGTTTCTGTAACTACCAGGATATGTGAACATCCTTTGCCCCGCACTTCATCATGTAAAATAGTCTAAAGGACTCTGAAAACAGATAGGAACTCTGTCAAGCCAGAATGATGTTTTTTTCTCTTTCCTCCTTTCTGAAATAAATCTGTCCATACAGTAACAGGGCAACAAATAGACAGTCCTACTTTGTAAATCTGTTTTTTTTATTTTGTCTTCTCTTACAACATTGCATGAGAAACAATTGTGCTGCCATTCAGGATGGTAAGAGTGCTGCTGGGATTAGCTTTCACTCTAGCACGCTCCTGGTTTACCTCTTTCCTTGAAACAGGATACAGTGTCAAAATCATCTCTGTTTGAAGAACAAAGCACAGAGTGATAAGCAATTTATGTTACGAGTACTTTTGCAATGCTTTCTCATCCCAGTTCCCAGCATCCCCACATGACTCATTCCGCCTTCCTGCTGTGAGTGCTACTGGTCCTACATGTGAAATTAAACTCTGGAAAGCATTCACAGCAAGAGCAGTTTGCTCTTTGGGTTCAAGCTCTGCCTTCTGTTAGGAAGCATGCATTAATTGTTTGAAGGCTAACTGGTTTCACTTGCTAAACCTGCTCTTATTTATAAGCAAAGCTGCTCTTGCAAAATATGAATCATCAAAGCTCAGAGGCTGAAAGGGTAGATGGGGTTATCCTCTCCACTCCCTTGCCAGGACAAGCTCATACACAGCTGTCTGTTCTGTGTCTGGGGTAGCAAACATTTGAAGAAATAGGATATCCAGCATTTCTTTGGATACTTTTGGCTGAAGAAGCAAATGATGACTTCTGACACATTTCTCCTAATTCTTTCAGATCCTGTAGCATCTGTATACACAGAACTTAATATCATCCAAGAATAAATATGAAACTCACAAAGAGGAGGAAGCAAATGGCTCGAGCAGTAGCAGGTGCTGTGTTAGGTATAATAAAATTACTGAAAAAGTTATTTTTTCTGAAATCTACACTAACCTCTCATCCACTTAGCTCCCTCTCTCTGTTCCCTCTGCATCATTCACTGTAGTTTGTTACAATTAAATCAGAATTTTAGTTCCTGTGGTCTGTCCATGAACTTTTTTCTTTCTCTTAAATCAAATCTAACAGAGATCTCATTTTACTTGTGCTCTGATCATGTTCTTCTTTAAAAAAGACTGTCTCCATTTTTCGGTAGCACTAATGTGGGCTTCAATTTACTTTTTTCCTGCTCTGCTTTGGATGCACTGGATTCCCTCTCTTTCAAAACAGCTGATTTAATCTCTCCCCCTTCCCTGCTTGGGGCATCTGGGAGCAACTGGACTGACTTTATACTCCTCTTTGGTTTCATGCTTTTGCCTCATTTTCTGATGCTGGCTAGACAGACTGAGAGTGTCTTTTTTATTTTCTAGAGAGAGATCTTAGCATGGTGACAGCTTCAACGTTTGTGTGTGTTGTTGGTGTGATTTCTGATTTTTGTATTTTCCCCCCACTAGCTGTCAGTGTCAATCTTTTCCTTGTGCCAGAAATGTTCCTTTCCTCCTATGATTGTAGCTGTGATGTGTGTCATCATTTGCATACTGTTTAGGACTGTGTCACAGCTTCATTCTGGCTTGCTGTGAAACCTTAGTTATCCCATTTTGCTTTACAACTTCATTGAGCCAAGCTCCTATGCATAAATAGAGGTTTAAATACATGGCTCTATTTGGAGAAAACAAATGGCCTTAAGCATACCTTTAAATGTGCAGGTAGAAAAGCTCTGCAAAATCAAGACTATACACTGTAGTGACAATAAGTGATTTAAAACACATGGTCACAAGCCTCATTTCTATTTTTGCTCATAGCAACGCCCTTTCACAAGACAGGGTCACCACAAATTGGAATGTGCAATCCCTCATTCTAGCTTGAGCATAATCAGAAGGCTCAGAACAACAAAACCAACCTCAGACTTCCTGGGCAATAGGGAGGTACAAAGCAGCATTGGTGAGGCAGCACCAGGTGGAGTTTATTAAACTGTGACTTCTCACTGAGCTCTGGAGCAATCAAGTGCTCTTAGCAGGTTGACAGAGCCAGAGGGTTTTCTTTAACTGATTTTTTCCTGATTATTAAATCATAAATCTACTGACTGGGATCATAGAAAAGTGTACAAATTTCACCACAATGATTGCATCTTGGTTTGCAAGGGAAGGTCACCAATGGGTCTCACAGACAGAATTGCATTGCACAGGAATATCTGCTAATAAATGTAGGCTGAGAAAATTTTAAAGCAATTTACATTAAGAACAAAACCTGCCTACAGAAACACATGTATGCAGTAAATATATGCAAGCATATGTACAATTCTCATAATGCCTTGAGATGGCCAGTCTGTATCCTTTTGTTTAGGAGAACTGTAACTCATATTTTAAAAAGGATGATGTGTCCAATTTTGGCCATGCTGGATTCTAGAGCATCCTGCGGACATAGATGAATTAGTGTTTGATCTCATTCTGTTTTCTAGGTGACACTGGCAATCTGTGCTATGAATCCATGTGGTGCTTGGAGGGTCTCTCATTTCATTCATTTGCATTTCCCAGTAGCAGTTCTGGTTCAAGCTACAAACCTGCAGAGCAAACTGATTTGTAACCTAAAAAAATGCAGAACTGACAGCCCACAAAAGGGTCCCAGGAGGTGGTGAATATATTCTGAAGCCCTGAAATTAAAAGAAGAGCAAATAAATAAAATTAAAAAGCAAAAAAAAAAAATAGTATAAATGTTTAATTTATTTTAGTGCTGTCTTAAAATGGAGTTATGCTATGACTAAACCAAAACTCTTAGAATCAATTAGTTCCACAACAGGCTATACCATTTGTCTGCAACTTTTAAGGTTTGAAACACTGCCTGTATCCTGTAATGTACCGAAACAGAACCATGATATTAATTGGGAGATTGTGTATATGAACACACCTGGCCTGACCTTCCAGGTCCTCCCTCCTCTACAGAAGCAGCTAAAGGAGCTGCCTCAGGGGCTGGAGCCTGACCCAGCTGGCCGTGGTCACTTAGCTGTGCCCAGCCCTTGTACCAGTGCTCCAAGGGGCTCCCCATGTCTGCTCCTGGGATCTGCCCCCTCCTGCCAAGTGCTTCAAACTGCTCAGGTCCACAGTGCCAGTAATGTAGTACATCCTCATCCAATCACCAGGACAGATGGGAGTTTCAGCCCCTTGTTTGGCACTATTTGTTGTGACAATTTAATAAAACAATACTGTATTTTTATTTTTTTAATGCTTGTCTTAATGTAATGCTGAGCATAACTAAGAGAACCAAGACAGGAACTCAAATGAAAAGTTCAGAGGCTAAGAGTTGCTTTTAAGCCTTAGGAAATGCTGAAATGGAAACAAAGCAGGAATTGTCAGACATGTAGGAAATAATTTCTGCTTCTTATTCATTGAAGACATTGGAATTGTTCCAAAGAGGAGCCGGTCCATTAAACCTCCTAAGAGTGTCTGCACTGAGTCAAATCAAAAGCCCATCAAGACAATATCATGTCTTTAACAGTTATTGGTAGCAGCTACTGAAAAAGAATAAAAGAAAGAGGTCAGGGAAAGGGGATCTACCTAACCTCTAATAAAATCCATGCATTAGGGACTTCCAGACCTATTCTCCACCTTACCCTTTCAGGACCAATGTTCACAATCTTTTATTGACCTGTGAGTACTTTTGGTATTCCAAAAGTTTATGACGGTGAATTTATGGCAGTGAAAAATTTATGGCAGTGACTCTCCTTCCTGAATTATATTTTGTGTGAAAGAGTGTTCCTTTTAGTTTCCTTGAAATGTTCTGCCTGATCATTTAATTCAGTGTCCCCAGCTCCTCCCCTGCAGTGAGCAATTACACACTTTCTGACCTATCTGGAAAGCTGCAGGATTTTACATTCCATGTAATTTTCTTTTCCCTGCTGGAGAATCCCAGCCTATTTACTTTCCCCATAGACAGGGTAAGCTGGTCACCCCCTGGTCTCCACCTATGCCTTTCCTGTAGTTCTACTATAAGGCCCTCAAGAATATGAGAGGGTCCTGCCTCATCTGTAAAAAGTGCTTTCCACAGCAGTGCTGCCTTCTTCTAACATGGCTAATATTACAGACAGTGAGGAGGAAAGCACAGGCTGCAGAATTTCTGCAGGTTGAATTTATGCAAAGCGGTACATTTTCTGCATTGCACACTGGTAAAGAGATAATGTCACTCCACCAGTTCTAGCATCTATTTCTGGTTCCCACTGGCCATGCAGCAGCCCAGTGACATTGCATTGCCCAAGGCTGGACTGGGCAGGATTAACAGCAGGAGATACTTTAGTGAAAACCAAGCACCAGGAAAGCACTGATGTGTTTGGATTTGTTTTATAGCCTAAGATGCAAAGCAGGTAGGAATACCCTGGAGTGATTCCAGCTATACTGCACAGCGGCGCCCAAAGATATCAGCACTAAAGAGCCCTTTTATTTTCGGAGCCATGCCTCAGTAGTCAGGAGAACTTGTTCAGTGGGCCTGCAGCCAAAGGGCCCAACCGTCTGACTTTCCAAAGCTGATGTTTACTGTCTCTTGTATCACAAAGCTGCTGCCTGGAGAGCAGCTGGCTGGAGGTGTCTGGAACAATCCCAGCCACCGTTTCATAAGAAACTCTTTCTACGTCTCTGCTTCCCCACAAAGGCTCATATTTTATGATTGCTGGTGGGCAGGAGGCTGATGAAATGCATAGCTGATCTGAGAACATAAAAAGGCAACAGGCAAGATCTAAAAAATATACCAGTCGTGGTTAGGCCCTGTGAAATCAATAACACACATAGTCATTGTGCAAGGAGGAACAACAAACTCACTGCACCCTCCACCAGCTGGTTTCCTGTCTGTGGTGTAATGGGTGCGAGTCTGGGTGGTAAATTTACACTTTGCTAAAAGCCAGATTATAAATTTATTGTCCTCTCCTTTCGTCCCCCTCTTCTACGTGGTCTCCAGAGCTAAGACACTAATTGTACCAGATTCATTTTAACTACATATTTATTTTTAGAAAGCCTCAAATGTCACTTTCTTGTGCATGAGAACAAAGGTTTTTTTGAAACAGAATCCCCCCTTCAATCAGAAATGGGGTGAAATGCAGTAGTGTCAGCTTTGACACCTTGGAAATTGTGAACCCTGGTTCTCCCTTGGTGGTCCCTTTCAGTTTGGGTAGATGACTTCAGGAGTGGAACTGAATATGCTAGCACCGTTGTTCCCAGTCCCCATGCAGAAAAGTGGAATTTGAATCTCCCATGCTCTCCACCTGGCAGTCAAACTCCCTGGTAAAACGAAACTGAAAAACAATCCCTGTCACCATTACCCACATGCCTGCTACTGTCTCTATGTCACCTCCTTTGCCCGAGGCCAGGGGTCAGGGAATCCCCTGCAGTGCTGGAGACCTGCTATGTGGCCCTTTCACATCTGCTGATGGTCACAACCACTGTAGGTGCTTTAGAGTCCACCTTCACAGATCTGCCTGGGGATGAGTGCTGCAGCTGTCCCTTCTGTCCACAACATGTTGCTGACATTGCCCAGAGGTTGTGAGCGCTCAGGTGTATCTTGAGGCTGACCTGAAGGAAAGCAGATTGCAAGGGCAGTTTCAAAAATTGTGTTGTGAGTGAAAGGCCAGGTTGTGTTCCCCCGACTCTCCTCTGATGTTCACAGCCTATGCCAGCAAAAAATCAAAAAACATTGCTTAGGATCTGAGTCCAAGATATACAAAGGCCAGTTTACCCCAGCCAGTGTACTGAGGATGCTTTACCTTCCTATGGTTGGAATACTGAAATTCTCCCAAGCGACCAAGAGCCACAGATCACCACACACATCTCCTGAAGAGTCAACAGGAAGAGAGAGATAGGTGTCCCATTTGCTTTTCAACACATTGGGGTTTTGCAGATAAGAGACAGAGATGCTGGATTTTCTGGCTCATTTTCTTGACCGTGAAAGATGCAGAAGACCCAGCAGCCCTGCACCATCACAGGATGGAGATATTTATATGCAGTGTGCTCAGCTCAGAAAGGAGGTCTGAGCTGCCTGTGAGCCACCCTCACCTGCTGACCATCTTCCAGCAGATAAGAAATATATTTTAGTTTAAACAAGACCAGAGTCCCATTTTCTAGAAGAATTTCCTCAAAACTTTTCCAAATATGAGCAAATAGGTCAAATGAGGAAAACGCAAAGTTTTAGAAAAACTCCAACCTCCTCGGGCTACTTATTCAGCTACCTGAATATTGCAGTGCACTTCAATGGCAAGACAACTGTCTACAGGGCTGTTCCTTAGAGACAGCTATGGCAATGTTAATTTTGTAGGTTGTGGGGCAGCCTGTGTATGTGATTCATGACAGATCAGCTTATCTACTGAGAGCTTCTTTGAGAAGCTGGAAACCCATTCCAACTGATACATTCACTGGTGATGATAAATGTAAAGGGAAACCAAGTGCACTAATTTTTTTTTCCTTTTTGAGCAGTGTGTTTCACATAAAGGGACGTGAAGATGCTGTTTTGTAACCTGCTTTCCTCCCGAGGACAGAGAGTACAGTTGCATTTAGCTGAGTAAAGCATTGTCAGTGCACAGCCCAGAAGTCTCCAGCCACCCTGGCAAGCAGCCAGACAAAAAAGATTGCTCCATTTTCAGTCTCAAGTGTTATTGAAGTGTGACATATTAGAAAGAATGGTCTTGGATGGAAAATATACCTTGATCTATGACTCAGCTAACTGGATAACAGAAACCTCTCGCTCTGTCTTCTAATTTTTACAGTCTGGGAGAATCTCTGTTTCTGATAACATGGACCTCATCTCAGCAGTGAAATTGCTCTCTGAGCAGCCTTCCTAATTGCATCACATACAGCCTTCTGCTCCCTTTCACTGATAATCACCCAAGCACCTTGTGGCTAACAAGCAGATGCAGATTTTGCTTCTGTGGGAAGTGCCATTAAGGAAGTATTAACATACTTTGGCTTTCTGTTATATAATGAGGGGGTTTATCATCCTTTGTGTAAAGTTGACCATAGGCGCCTGCTTTTATTTTGTATTTCATTCCAGCCCACCCATCTGTTCTCCTTCTCTGCAGTGGAAGTAAAGAAGTAGGTTGGCATCTGATTAGCTAGGGCTTCACAGACAAGCACTGGCTCACCTCCAGTTCTAGGATTCTTGTTCCTGTGTACAACCTTCAGATGTGTTCAGTGCTATGCTATGCTATGCTCTGCTCTGTTCTGCTATGCCACACTGTGTTGTTCTGTTCTATTCTATTCTATTCTATTCTATTCTATTCTATTCTATTCTATTCTATTCTATTCTATTCTATTCTATTCTATTCTACTCTAATTTTATTGACCTTGTCTGGATTCCAGGTCAGGTGATGCATACTTCAGATGCTGTACATCAGCTATATCAGATGTCTGTAAATCAGGTACTCCATAAATGTGCCCACTATGGCAAAAAGCCTCTTCTTCTTTCCCACCACCTGACTAAGACCTCCTCTGGAGTGCTCCATGCCACTGAGGGGATGCAGGCTGAGTCCCTTCCAGCTGGTGTGCTGGTGATTCAGTGATTACAGGAGCAGCACCCATTGCCAACTGTTTTTGTGGATTAGATATGCAGGAATTGCCATGCCAGAACAGGCCACTGGTCCATCTAGTGGCTAATGTAAGGTTTTTTAGAGAAAGACATAAAAGGCTTACAATGAATCCAATTAGTCAATATTATACCAGTGGGGGATATTTCTCCCTGACCTCAGCTGGTTATCAGATTATGTACCCTGAAGCACGAGGATTGATAGTCCTTGTCATTTCAGTGCATCCAGAGCAGCTGCAGATGCTCTGCTTATTCCTATTTATGCTTAGGAACAAATTCAAGTCATATACAAGAATGTGCAACACCTCTACTGTTTCAGTGGTGCCAAAATAGCAGTGAATCAGATAAATTTATTGATTAAAGGCACATCTTTGAACATGGAAGAGTAATGTTAAGCTTTGATTTTTTTTTTTCCTACATGCTAGGAAATAAACCAGTTCCTACAGAAGAGTGTTGCTTTTACTGTGATATTCTTTAGCAGATTTTTTCAGTGTGGGCACAGCAATTTCAAAGAAAACAACAAAACCAAACAGCTGGCGTTTACCGAGGCAGACTTTACACAGGAGCAAGATCAATCTAAGGAAAGTAAACCTCAAGTGCCTTCTGTAATATTGATATGTACCTCAGATTTCAGTGGGTTTTAATGCATTTTTGATGAAGAAATGCTTTTTCAAAGCACAGCATGGCCCTTCAAAATATTGCCACAGTATTTTCTGCTGAATTCACCTGGCTCTAAAAGGTAACACAGTAGTGCTGAAGGTAGGTACAAAACCTCCCAAAATCCTGATATTTATTATGAATGTGACTTCCATTTGTGAGAAGGAAGCATTTATGTGAATGTCGGTGTGTGTTTGTGCATTTTTAGGTCTGACATCAACGTGGTCTGCTGTTTTGTATGAGAGGTTACTGAAAGCTGTACACAGGGACCAGTTTCTGATGAATTTAGCCAGTCCTCTTTGTGATGTTCAGGGTGACTCACTGGCTGGTGGGGAGAACATAATTCATCCTGCAGATTTCTTGTGGTTTTTACTATGATTATTGCTTTGAGTATTCACTGATTTACAGATTCATCTAGGGGCTTTTGGGAGAAGCACATGTACAACAGGTGTTGCTATTTTTGAAGAATTCCATTTGTGTAAGTTGCATAGTATGGTTTTGGCATTACTGACATACTGATTTTTTAAAAGGTAGAGAGGCAGCAAGAGAGGTGCTGTATGAATTAGAATATTAAGTGTTTGCTAAAGAAATTACCTCTTATGTAATTAATACTTAAACATTTGTTAATATCTGGTGAACACCTGCGCATACTATTCCTAAAAATAACATATAATTCCAGGAGAAACATTAGAGACTCATGTCTCTTTCCTATGATGTGGTACATTTGAAAATAAAACAGAAGTTTGGTGCTTGGAAGAATTCTGAAAGCTTTCCCAATTCATTATTTGCCCTTCTTTAATGCCTCTGGGTTCATTCCCTGATTTGTCATTGTGTTGCAATGCTTTTCTGCAGCTGTTCATGCAGGGTTTAAGCGACACATCGCATCCCAGGCCCCTTGCAGGGTTTCAGATGGCCAATTACACTTGTGCCAAGGGGATGCACAGAGGGAGTATTTTCATCAGCTGCCATCAGCACACAGGAGCAGAGTGTCCTCAGGATCCCCTTTCCTATGGGAGGAGGAGCAGAAGCTATTCCAGAGACCAGCACAGAGGCCAATCTTGTCCACTCAATCAATTTGAGCCCCCACCTCCCTCACTGGGGACCACCACCTTGGTCTCACCACCTGGTTTGTGTTGCCTCTCTGTGGAAAGCTGTGTGACAGAAAAGCTCAGGGTCTGGTGAGCACCTGGACTAGGACTTGTCTGGCACATGCCTCCAGATGAGGAGCTTGGAATTGTGCTCAGGTGCAGTAAGATAGGTACAACTGTAGAGTGTCTGAATTCAGCTCCTCTTCTGAATATCCATCTGTGGCAAAGTCTCTCCTTCTGCACTGCAAAGTAAGCTTAGAAGTTGGATTTAAAAAATAGTAACCCACCACAAAATACCTATGGGTAGAAGTAGGGCATTTTGGCTTGCAGGAGGTTTGGACACGCTTTCTACTGGTGTTATTCTGGGATAATAATCAATGTCTGGTTTGCCCTTCCAGACTATGACTCAGAAGCCTATCAGTCTACTCTAAAATTTGGATGAACAATCAAAATCTAGATTGAAAATCAAAGATGATGCAGGATGGCATCTATCTCCTCTTCACAGCATGCATCTTCATACGCTCTCTGAATATTCCAAAGTGTTTTGGCACTTATTATCCTGAAACGTTTGTTTCAGCTCTGGCAGTTAATGAAAACTCATCAAATGCAGTATTATACTGACATTTAGATGCATGCCTTCTCTATTAGTAGTTCTTCTCTATTCATTTCCATGAACATAAAAGTTGCAAAGTTGAGTCTTGGTTTCTGATTTATGTACTGCCTGTTCCTAGCACAAGGATTTTTGTAGAGGATGAACTGCAGCAAATAAATTCTGAGCAGACTGCCAGAACAGCTACTGAAGTGACCCCAGACAGAAATTTGTCCCACCATATCTGCTTAGAATTTTTGACTATTTACAAAGGAGTTGGCTGAAAAAGCCCTTTAGTTTGAGCATGTCTAGAGTTCAGTTTATTTTTTCCAGCTCAGGTCCTGCAGGACTCCTAAGGATTCCAGGCACCAGACAGCTGTGTTTAGCCTTGCCTGTTACAGTAACGTCAAGGAAACCTATCATAACTGGCAAGCCTTCTAAACACATGAGTGCTTATGGATTACAAAAGGAGAAAACGGGCAGATTAAAATAAACTGTTACCAGACAGAAAGACACCCACCCTCTTCCCCTATAACTTCTTTTAAAAAGCCCTGGGAATTTGCTTTGATCAGACTTTAAGGTGAGAGCAGATCTCCTGGAAGTTATCTTCAAGCTAACAAAATAGTGATAAGCAAGGGAGGAAATGGAGTCAAGATACGTCATGTTTGTTAAAAGACAAAAATCTGGTGATTGTGACAAACCCTGCTAAGATCTAGCAGAGAGGACATTGCAGAATGAGCCTCACTGGGACCTGAACAGGATTTCCATTCCTGCACTGCTGGTCTGTTTGTGTGGCTTTGGGATTTGAGCTTCTCTGGAGGACACACAGAGAGACTTAAAAATTCAGCCACCTCTGGCTGGCTTTCCCCTTGCTGGGATGGAGTCAAAGTATAGAATGCAAGTGAAAAACAAAGAAATGAGAAGCAAACTCCAAACCAACCAACCAAAAAACAACCCCACCCAACAAAAACCCACCCAAACCTCTCCCTCACTATTGGTCTCTATTGAGGAGTTGAGTCACTCAGTGATTTCAAAGCCAACACATGCTCATGTCCAGACTTCTTGAAACACCAGGAGAATGAGCTTCCTAAGGGAACATTTTATGTTATTATGGAAAAAAAATAATTTGGTCTGCTCAGTCAAAGCCACATTAGTATTCATCACTTTACCAGGCTGCTGTAAACCCATCCTCACTAGCCAGTGGACAGAGGGCTTGTGTTGAGCAGCTGGAAGAGCCTTATGAAATTGAGCCTTTAATTTTCATGGAAAGCTTCCAGGTTTAAAATGGAGTGAGTGAGATGAGAATTTTCAGTGAAAGAGCATGGTTCCATCAGCCTTCAGCCAACAAGAGATGGAAAGTCTCCCTGCCACAGCAGGAGCAGCCAGGTCTAAAAATGTTGCTAAGATGGGAGTCCCCACCATCCCTAAAAAGGTGTCCAGAGGAGATGGGATGCACCCTCTCTGTGGAGTACTTGTGCAAGAGAAGCACAAGTAATGTTTTTGACTCTTTGCTCAGTTTTGTATCCCTAAAATCTGTGTCTGGTTAAACAACTCAAGGAAAATGGCTCATTGCCTCTGCAGATGCCAAGGCTGTGGTGCAGATAAGCAGAGGACTCTACTGTGTTATTGGTCAGGGCTCCTCCACCCAGCAGTATTTAGAGTAAAGAAGCCCAACAGCACAAACAGGATTTGTGTGTGCAGTTATCTTGTTTGCCTGGATTTTTAATAGCAGCAAATTGCTTGACAGGACACTCAGAGGAAGGTGAAAACAGTCTTCCATCTGGAGTTTCTCTGCTGGTACAGGGTTTTAACCTGAGAGCCCAGAGTAACCTAAAGTCACATGGAGAAAAGGTCAGAAGTGGTTATGGCCATGAAAGAAACTGGGTGTTTGCAAGCTGCTCATCAGCAAGGACTTCTGCTTAGCACATGATTTCCACAGTGCAGTTTTGTTCCAGCTGTGATAGATATAATGCTTAGATAAGAACCACAAAGCACAGAGAGTAAAAGGATTTGCTATTCAAAGTTGTGGTGAACACACTAAGGACATGTCAGGATTTACCCTGGTGTACTCAGGGTAAAAAGGAGAGTAAATTCCAGGGAAAAGGAGTGTGCCTTGCACATCAACACAGAACATTTGTCTTTTATTTGCTGTTGACCTTTTCCTAAGACTGTTCTGAAACCATCTATAGTGTCAGGGAGACATTCCTGTAGCTAGTTTGCCATGTGTCCTGAGACGCACGATCCCTTTGGATGCAGTTGGTGTTCAGGGGATTACCTGGCCCTTTCAAAGCTTGATGTTCACTGGGTCTGACATCCCTCTGTAATTGTGAATTAATATGCTATTAGTCACTGCCAGTCTTGCTTTAAAATGTTTTCCTCAAATTCCATACAATATCTTGCAGCTTCTGGATCTTCAGATAAGGTGTAGAAGGGCATTTTAATGGTGTCATTTATGTACTCTTTGAATGTTACATCAGTCTTTGGCTTCATTTCCCCTGACTTGGCAGTAGGATTGTTTTGCTTTATTCCTGTTTTCTTCCAAGCCTTTACCAGGCACTGAGTCTGGGCTGTCAAGGAAGGTAGGAGAGGGAAATCACAGAGAATTGTCATAGTCCTTGGCATGCTGCACCTTGGCTCCATCACCACTTCGGAGCAGGAGTAAAAAGGCAGCACAAGCAGCACATGCACAAGAGGAAGCAGTGAAACAGGGCCCTTTGTTCAGCCAAGAACCACAGCTAAATTAGACAACAGTGCTCACTTTCCTTCCCAATCTGATGGCCTGCACAGACATCTCACAGCTCTTGGTTTTCCAGTTTTATGTTCCTCCTCACATTGCTGCTTCTTGCCCTTCAGACCTTCCTCTATCCCACCCCATCCCACCTCATCCCTGCCAACCAGCCCCAGGCAACTTACACAAGAGTTTTGGGGCCGATAGTTTCTCCCTGTCCAGGTGCAATGTGGCTGCTGTTCCCTCACCTTTCCTCGCCAGCCATCACACCCACATCCAACTGCAGCTAAGCAGTGCAGCACAAAGCCAGCAGATTTGCATACATCTGTGCAAACTTTCTGTGAGGTCTGAGTGGCTGAGTTTCACTTTGGGTTCCAGGCTGATGTGGAGCCAGACAGTGGTGGGCATCAGCAAATGTGCAGAAGGGATGTGTCTCGTTACTTCTGCTTGCCAGGCTGGGTATTCCACTGTTGGAAAATTCACTGTGTGCTTGTATTCAGAAGTTCCCTTTAGTGAGACTAAAATTATTGTCAAGACTTTGCTGCTTTTGGCACTGATACATGTGAGGGAAGTCTCTCGGATTGTTTAGTCTACAGAAGAAATACCAGTTTTGTACCAGTTTTCAAATAGGGTAAATATTGCAAACTAGGAAAAGGGCATGCTCTCCATGTCCTTGGACAATAAGGCAAAATGGAAGGGGCTGAAATTACCAATACAGAAATCTTGCTTGGGTACCAGGGAAAGCTTTCTCATGGTAAAGATGACAGTGCAGCCATGGAGCAGTTTATTAAAGAAAATTGTGTAGCTTTCATCAAGCTGCCAGAGCAGGAGGTGGCAAAAGTCCAGCACACAGATTAGATCGGTATCTGACTCTGCTGGAACAGGCAGATGGACCTGGTGACCTCTCAAGGTCTCTTCCAGGCCTGTTTTCTCTGACTTGTTTTCAATAAGCAGTACCAAGAAACTGCAATCAGCACAGTTTTGGAGGCTGTGTTAAGATGGGTAAGAGAGCACCTCTGCCTGGGGAACACAGAGAGTCAAGAGAGATGAGACAAAATGTGCCTGGGGGAGGAGGGAAGCAGAGAGAGGGAATCCAGGTTTCCTAAAGCTGCCTAGTGTAAAGGCAGTGGAGAGGAATCTTGCTTTTGGAGCCAACATCCACTGGTTGTCTGACCAGAGACAGGTCAGAAACTTTAAGCTTTTGTGTTGCCAGTGGGTCTGAAGTTTGGTGAATTTTATATTGCTTTCAAATACATTTCGTATTCTGCAATCTGTGTCAGAAGGCTACAAAACTTCACATTCTGCCTTTCAGAGACTCTGAAATATTTCAATTTCCTTATCAAATTCCCTGTCAAACAAGGTTTTGCTCAGATAGTCCCAGTGAGAGATTTCCAGGTGATGGTGTTCTGCAGAGGAGCCCAAGAGCTGAGGCAGAAATCAATCTGATTTGATGAAGTCATCAAATTCTCTCTGTCTTTCTTCCCTTTTCTCCATGGGTGATCAATTGGCTGCTCATCTGTGAGCTGAAATCCCACACCACTCAAGATACTGACTCACTGTGAAGAGGCTGCTGAAGAACCAGGCTGCAGCAGCAGCTGCAAAGCAACTGAGGCTGCTCCTTCAGCTTCCCCTGTGGAGATGAGAGCAATTAATAAATTAGGCAAAATAATATTTATATTAATAATTTGATCTTGATCTTTTAGTGCTCCCACTTGCTACCTGAGGGACTTCCACAGACCCAGCTGGAGCTGGCACTTGAGTTTGGAGCAAGGAAAGTGTCCAGCACTGGCCTGTGCTCAGAGGCAAGCACACCTATCCCTGGTCATTCCCTGACAGCAGGAGTGGCAGCTCCCAGAGTGATGTTATCTCCTGGAGATGGGGAATCTGCAGAGGGGGCTGGAAGGAAGTGTGAAGCAGAGTACCTGTCTTTGTTCTTTTAATTTCCACGTTCACCAGACAAGCAGTGCCACCCCTGAGCTCACCAGCAGAGAGTTTAAGGTAGCTCACACTGCTGGCTGCTTTGGAGAGCCTCAGCAGCATGGGCACTGGAGGCTGGAGCACATCACGCCAGGGGCTGCTCTGCTGGGCCAGCAGCAGCGGGGTGCAGGCAGGTCTCTGCTGGCAGGGCACAAGGAGCCCCTGCAGTCTGGCAGGTGGATGGGCTGTGCCAGCTTGACTGAGAGCCAGCAAACAAATCGGGCAGAGTCGAGGGTGTCTCCAGGCAGCTCAGCTCCTGCAGGTGTTGTTTTTATTTCCAACATCAGGGGAGCAACGCTGAGACCCTGCAGAGAGGCAGGGGAGAGGGCAGCTTGCCTTGTTCACTCTGATTTCTTGTGGAGACATCACAAGAGCTTTTTCCAGAACTGGATGCATTGCCTTCTGCAATGCAAAAGCCACCTAATTAAGGAGGCATAAAAAATTAAATTTTTACCCTATTTTTCTTTTTAGGAACTAATCTGACTCACTGTATTGACATGCATTCCTTACAGACCAGCTTATTTCTGTTTATCCAGTGCAGTGCACAGTCTTGCACTCTCTTCTGGCTGTGAAACCACAGCACCCAACTAGACTTTGGTGACTTCCCAATATCTCCACCAGCCTTCCTTCCTTCACAGGCTCACTGCTAGGAGCCCACTGCTCTTGGTCCAGCTGCTCTGCATTTATGTGGGGAAGTCCAGGACAGCTGTAACCTTCTCTTTCAGCAATGATTCATATTTCTGCTTTAGTGGGCAGTGGTGGCGTCTCTGGGGAGTGTCACAGTCTGCAGGAAGGCAAGGCATCCTCCAGTCTAGCTGCTGTTTGGGTATTTATTAGTGGCAATTATTAACAGGGAGAACTAAGGCCATCCTCTCCCCAGGGGGTCACTGGTGCTATTTAAAACAGCAGAACAACCAAACCAAACCAGGAGAAGAGTCTTAGGGATATCAGCTCTCAAACACAAAAACACAGCAATACTCAAACCTTTCAAATAACCTTCAGTTTCGTACATCAATGAAGATGTTTCAATGAAGAGCCACCCTTATAGAATTTCCCAAAGACCAAAAATCTCTGGTTACTTCCAGCATTAAAAGTTTTCTCTATGCTAAGGGGAGCTTGCAGATACAGCATCTTCAGGCTAAAAATTAATCTAGTTGGAAAGCCTTTAACCCACCATGAGCTGGAAGAAAAATTGGCTTCTGGGAAGCTGACAACAGGCTGTGCCCTAGAAGTTCCCAAAAGTAACTCTGTGCAGTTGACTGAAATGAGTCACCACAAAAGCCCGTGGGATTTGGAAATGGGAGCTGCTATCCGTAGAGTGAAACCTACATGTTTTGTGTAAATCTATCACCTCTGCTGCTCTCCTCAGCAAGGTCTTCACTGGAGTTCACTTCTGCATAGAACCCAGAGCCGATTGAATGTGGGCAGTCATGGCTACAGAAAATAAAGCGCTGAGTGCTTTGAATGGTTCCCACCTGAACACTGAGGGAAATGTGTGCAGCAGCCCGTGGGGTGAAACTGAACCCTGTGGCAGGTCTCAACAAACAGCATGTCAACCTGTAATTGCTTCAGACTGACCTGAACTGTGGCAGGGCTGTGCAGGGTAGCAGGGTCCCTGCAGATAAGCAGTGAGAGAGGGATGTTCATGTACAGCACCATCTGGCATAGCTGGAGCTGGCCCTAGCCATTTGTTACTCTGAAATAAACCCTAGGAAAATGTGGATCCCTCTGTGTTTCACTGATCTATCAGGAAAGATTGACAAACTAAGGGCATCTTGGCTAACAAAACAAAAAAATAGCCTCTGGGTCAATGGTGGGAGTGCTGAGGCCATTACTCTTGGATATAACTTCAGAAAGGTGGGGGGTTTTTTAAAGTGATGGAGGTAGCAATTTTCTTTTATTTTTTTATCCTTGTTACATGAATCTGAGAAATCATCTAAGCTTTAGCAACACCAATTTACAGATCCAGGCATTAATGATAATTATGATACAGTGATAGGAAAATTGAAGTTGTTGGGATGTGATCCAAATTCAGGCCTCCATGTAAGGCACAATCCACATTAATTGAGTCTAATTAAAGATGTTTACTTGGCTACAGAAGAAAGAGAAATTATAAGATGATAGTATTGACACAGATACTTCTAGAAGAAGCAGGGGGTAGGAATAGTTTAAGCTGGCATTCACTGCAGAGAAGGATCTGTTCTATCTCACCCTAAGTATTTGTCAGTGTTACTGCAGTGGTAATTTAGTCTTCTTGAGCAGTGTAAATAGAAGTTATTAAAATACAAAATGAATATTTATAAATAACATTTTCATAAACAGGCACAACGGATGCACATGCAAAAACTTGTTTGGGTGAAAACAAAGAGTAGCTGCAGCTGCTGGTACACGTGAGCAGCTGCTGGAATTTACCTTGAACACAAAAATGTTGATTTGCATAGTTAAATGTTGGCTTCAAGCAAGCACCTGGATTTGATGCAATTAATGGATCTGGTGGGTGCTGTTGCAATCACTCTAACACCCATGAGACATACCTACAAAGTAAATGAAAAGACTTAGTAGAGGGTTTTGTTCTGAGTAAGCCTTATGGCTTTATTTACCATCTCATTTTAAAGCTTTGCTGGCTTGTTTGGCCGTTTATCTAGGTCTTCAATAACCCACTGAATTCTGGATTCTTAGCTTTTTTGGTAATTAGGATTTGCAGTTCTAATTCCATTTATTTACAGGAACTAGGGTTTAAGGAGTGCTTGATGCAGGGTCTAATGAGGATAGAGAGGGTCAGCAGCCATATCATGTTGTTACTTCTTTGGGAAACACTGGGATTAAGGCAAGGCAGGACAGCCACATCTTCCACATCTTCCACTCTGATGCTTGCAGGAGACCTGACCAGCTGTTTATAAGTCTCAGGGTAGGAATAGAGTGTCTGACCAGGGACTGTGCTTCATCCTGGCCCTTCCCAAGCACCTAGATAGTTGGAATTAAACAAAGGCTTCATTTTTGTGATTTAAAGTGATGACTGTATGTGGAGGTGACAGACATGGAAAACACACACCAGGCTTTCTGAGGGAAGGACCTGGTTCTTCCTGCTACTTTGAGGCTCTGGAATGTGCTAGTTGAAATTAGTTTTCAAAAATCATGTTAAAGCACTGGATCCCCTCTTACAGCACATGGAAACCTTACTGCAGGTGGGCCTGTTAGCAGATCATATTCTGTAATTGCACCTGGATGGAAACCTGTCTGGAAAGCTCTTCAGAGTGGCTTTGACCACAGGGCCCATGGCCATGGGTCCTGGAGTGAAGTGCTGCAGCTGAGTGTTTGAAAATAAATTGCTACTGCTGCAATTATTATTGCTCCTTTATGGTTAAGACAGAGGTTCTCAGGCTCCACTTTGTGTCTGAGGAGAACAGACTTCAGCACAGAGACAAATACATCCTGGAAATATTGTCAAATCTATGCAGCTGCCTTGGAGTTCCAGTTTCTGTCCTGAATCTGTACCTAACTGTATCTCAGCACTTCATAGGCTCATAAAATGGCAGAATAATTCATACTGGAGGCTCAGAGCAGGCCAGGCAGGCACTGTTCCCCAGCTTCACAGCTCTGTGCTGAATGGCATCCAGCACTATCTCCTTGTGTTCCTGCCAAGAAGTCTCCTGGCAGCAGCAGCCAGGAGTGTCGGCCGCATCCAAACAAGTATCAACAGGATCTTGGTTTTCATAGTGTCTGTTTCAAAGCTAGATAACATCTTAACCCTTCAACTCATGTTGAAGTGATGTACATGTATGTGCAAGGGCTTTGTGTGGGGCCTCGAAGGACCCTGGAGCCTCCAGAGCAATGATGGAGGATGATGAGAGGTTGAAGGAACGCCCTGTGGCACTGTTCACAACTGCTCTGTAGTCTCCAGTCTCCATATCATAATGGGAGCACTCCACTAGCCCACATTCAACTCAGCCAGTGTAACCTTTAATTCACTGTAGCATGATGTAGCATGACAGTAACACCTACAGGCATTTAAAGGCTGGCAAGTGGCAGGGCAGTCTTTAATTTTACTTTACAGAATCATCATGTTAATGCCTGGCTCCTGGTGTTCACCACCTCTGCTTACAGACCTTTTTTACCAGGTTCCCCTTAGACATTCAGGCCAAAATCAATGTGAGTACTCCTTCTGTCCTCTCCCCTTCCCTCAGCACCTTCCAAGAGAAGAGTGGTTGACCTCTCAGCCTTCTGTGCCTGCCTGTGCCATTGAAGGTGTGACACTGCTGCAGCTTCCTTTGCGCACCAAGTCCTTGCTGCCTCCAAGTGCAGAGACTTCTCTGACAGCCACAGCAAGGGAGCCACAAAGCATGCTAGCTACACATCTTAAGCATGATGACTCAGCACTGCAGGTGTGAGGAATAGGAACCAGGAGAGTCTTCCCAGAGAGGTCAGGGAATTGGCTAGAACCTACTGTTGTAGTCCAGCAAAAAAGCAAAGTTCATCAGGAAGTATTAACTTCTGCAAAGCCAGAGGATTTGAGGCTGTGATGGAGTTCCATCATAGTTCCATCCAACAGAAAACATAGCTTTCTGTTTTCTTCATCTCTCTTATGATCCAGTAGATCCAAGACTATTTTCTCCCCTCTTTCTCTCAAAAGAAATAAAGGTTTATTTGCTCCGCTCAATTATCTTCATTGCTCATCATGCTTAATATTCCTATTTTGCCCCAGTCAGGAGACAAACAGTGTGGGAAATTTCTCAGAAGCAGCACTGAGCTTTAACAAGTTGTTCTCTGGAATGTGTACGAGAAGTTTTGAAGGACAAAAACTAGTAGTAGTAGTAGTGGTAGAAAGAGATGAAAAATAGTAATAAGAAAAATCTCAATCTCACAGAAATTATTTTTAAAATTCTTAAAACAAAGGGACCTTCTGAGGCACAAGGGAGCCAAGAGCTGAAAATGGATTGACATTTCTGTGTTTCTTTTTTGACATTGCTAGGGTTGATTAAGTGATAATGAGGCCAGAGAGAGCACCAAGAGTCACTGCTTCATCCTACTGCTTCACCCCCTCAGGACTTGTCACCATTGAATAAAGGACAGAAATGATGTTAGAAATGCCTGCAGTTTTGAGAATGTGTAAATTAAGAAGCTTTTTCATGCTTTATGGCTGATTCGAGGAAAATCAAATTTCCAGCTTAATTCCCACCCCCATCCCCAAAATTTAAGGGGATCGGGTTACATGCTCTTTACCAGTAGGATCTGCAATCCTCAGAGCTGGTGTGTGGACTTTAGTTGTGTTTACATTTCTGTAGACTTAATACAGGAGGTACACAAACATTGCCCACACACAGAGTGCAAAGTAAGGACAAATACCAGCTCTCCCCAAAGACAGACACTGAATAATCCAATAATAACTATTACATAAAGTATTTTTCAACCTCCCTCCTTCTCCACAGCTGAGATTTCCAGTCCTAGGGGGAATGCACATTTTAACTTTTTTTTGTTGTTGTTGTTCTGATTCAGTAAAATAATTTTTTTTTGTAAGTATGCCACAAAAATCTCCCTATCCCAAACCACTAAAGACATGTCCCTGACTGGAGAAGTATGTACTATAGGAAAGTTTTGAATATGCATTTGAAAATTCCCTAATTGATTGACTAGATTCCCAAGTGAATTTAATTATATCTCTTATTACTTAATTATAGATTCTTTCATGAGGTTTTTAATATATTCTAATTTTGTGAAGTTTTTTGTGCAAAACTATTTTTTATTTAGAATACAAATTATTCTGTAGTGAAAATATTATAACATGTTTAGAGTGTAAATAAACTATGACTGAATAATACCCCTTACATTCTAGAAGTTAGTGTCTCCCATTGATTTGCAAAGAAATTATTTATTGCACAGCTCAGGGAAAGATGAGCTCTGAGCACAGCACCTACAGGGATTTTAAGTTCTTATTTAATTAGAATATGACTTAGGTGCATGTATATGAATTATGTGAGTGTATCTCATAGCAGCCGTTTCCAATTTCCTACCATTCAATTGCTACCATTGCCCATACAGCTTAGATAATGTCATAAGATCCTAGGCAATTTTTATCCTGGCTTTTTCAGTTAAACTCTATGAAAAAAAAAAAAAATTAATTGGTTTTCTCTCTTTACCTTCTGGGAAAGAAGAACATGGAATGGCAAACAGGGCAGAGTATGGGCATGACCTAACTACAGGCCTGATAAAATTTGAGCAAAAGCTTGATGGAATTGGTTAATGTATTTACCTGACTCTATTTATTCCCATTCCTGGAAACATTCAAGGTCAGGTTGGATGGCGTTCTGAGCAACCTGGCCTACTGGAAGTCTCATTGCAGGGACATTGGACTAGAAGACCTTTAAAAGGTCCCTTCCAACCAAAACCATTTTATGATTCATTCTATTAAAAAGTGTGGTAAATTCACTACTCATTAAATTTACTTTTTTTTTTATTCATGGTTGATTATCAACCCTGTAGCACCTTGCATTCCAACACCAAAAGGTTAAGCTCATTTCCTGTTCCCCTTCTGAAATGACCATAGGCTAGTACTGAAGCCTTCCCATGTGTCTTGAATTGCAAGTTATCCCCAGGAGGAAACAGAGTTAATGCAGACCATATTTAAAGACTTTGTACCTACAGTGTACCTAACTATACAATACTTCTATTAGACCATGCCAAAAATTGTGAAGAGCCTGACTCCTCTTTATCCCTGGCTTCCCACTAATTTTGAATCATCAGTTTTCAATGACCAGCTTCAAGCTGGTCTCATTGCCCATGAACAGCTGGAGTAGAAATCACATGATTTCTGGTGGTCTGGGCCCAACAGTGAGTTTTCTTAGAGTTAGTGGGGAAACACAGGTACATCTGCAGTGCTTTGGTTCATCCTGTCCTGCCTGCATTCCCATTCCCTTGCTCTCAATATGTCTCGTTCCCTGAATTACAAGTGCAAAACACAGCAGGGTGGATGCTGCAGGTACATTCCTTCCAATGCAGAGGAGATGAGTTGTGTGGCCACTGCTGCCTGTATTGTTTGGAGTCCTTTTGCTTGAGAGGTTGTCTGATTCCATCTCTCATGCATCAGGCAGGACAAGAGCCTGTAAGTGCCCTGAATCCTGTTTTCTGCTGGATGGAGCCCCACCAGGCTAGCAGGGTTCCTCAGAGGCAAGGAGAGGCATGGCACCTTAGGAGCCTCCTAAAATGTTGTGTCTCAGCTACCAAATGGTATGCACAGCATCTGGTGCCACCGATTTCCTTCTTTAGCCATGCCAAGGACAGGGCTTGCAACTCAACAGGCCATCAGGAGGCATTTTCATTTAATTCCCCAGCTCTTTTCAGTTGTGCACTTGAGTGTTCAGCTGTTACCATGCTGAAATGTGAAAAACTTAGCCAAGAGGCACCTTCAGCTATAGGAGCTGTTGGCTCACTCCTGGGAGAGGCAGGACTGCATAATTTATCTCATGTTTCTTCTGTGTAAGAAGAGCATATTTTCAAAATCAGAACTCAAAATAGGTTTGTGGTGAGAGTGCTGAGATTCCTGAGATAGCTCTGTGCCAGTGCCCTGGCTGTCTGTCTGTCTGTCTGATAAACCCTGCTGAAGCTGCTCTTGGCACCCTCCGACCGCCTGGCAAGTGGGTATATTCCTCTCAATGGAGCGATTTTCCAGTACCAGAGCTGAACTGGAAAGTGAACCTGGAGGCACAACTCATTGGGCTAGCACCTGTGGAATGTGAAAGGAATCCAGACACTTAATTCCTGGGTAGCTCTCTGGAAAATCCCTGCCTTGCTGCTCTCAGTAGCTTTAGCATGCAAGCCTGAGCAGCTGGCATTGCCAATGGGCGGGCGCCTGAACAGCTGGGAGAGGGCACACTCATGGGACATTTCTCTTTGCAAATGCTTTGTCCCACAGCAGAGAGGCTGCTTCAGGTAGCTGCTATTTTCCTGGCAAATCTGTGATTAAGGCCAGTGATCTTAGTAATTATGAAAAAATAATAATGAAAAAGGAGACATATGTCTGATGAAATCCTCTGTAAAGAAAATCCTGGCCATTTTAGCAGGCATGAAATGCTGGGCTGAGATGACTCCTGTTGGTAGCCCACAAAGGAGGCAAAAGGCACACAGCTCTGTAAACATTTGTCCCTCTAACCTTGTCAAGTGAGACCCCTTCTACAACTCACAGGGATCCCCCAAAAGGTAGTGCACCCCACCTCATCATAGTGTCTAGGAGCAGCAGAGTGAACCAATCTCTACAGGGCCCTGTCTTAGGGGGGAACATGGCAGAGCCAACACCTGACTTAAACTGACGATATTTCAGTGAGAGGAACCCACCCTCCATTGTACATAAACATTTAGCTCACGTGGCTGAAGCATATGGACTGTTGTGTTTATAAGTTCAGTACTCACTATGCACCTAATAAGGCAGGTCTAGTTAAAATATACAGAGTAAAAAAGGGATATTTTTCCTTGTGTCACCACCCCTCTCCAGCATGACTGCAAACACCACAAATATCACTACATACAAGTAGCTCAAGTGGCCCCAAGATGTCTTGGATTTACTCTCACCTCCAGCTAGAGTATTAAATCAGCAGCTGTGCCTCTGAAGTGAAGGTCAGCCATCACTCAGAAAGTTCCTGATGGGGTGTCATTGGCTTCTAAATCAACAGCTTCCTTAAAGAAAAAAACTCTTTTTTAGGAACAAACAGCTCCCTTGTCAGCAGATCCCTGGCCAGCCCACAGGCAGATGCTAATGACTTCCAACAGGGAGAAGGGTCAAACTTAAAAATCCCATAAATCTCCTGAGCTAGATGAGACCAGTCTCATCATAGTTGAGAATGGTATCAACCATTAAGACCCTGAAATAGTGATTACTGTCATGTTTAGCACTGGTAATGAGAAATATCTGTTGAATCTGTTTACATTTCTTTGTATAAAGCATTCTTGTCAGTGTGCGTGTTGCAGGAAATTACTTACTCGGTGAGTAAATTGCAGTATGAGGTTGGAGTATGACTTCCCCAGGTGGGAATGCATTTTACCCTGACAAAGGTTAATGACTTGCTGGCAGTTCAGCCAGGTCATTATCAGCGATATCTGTTTGCTGCCAAGCTGGGAAAGGATGGCCCCTGCCCACCAAAAAAGCCATCAGCATCCTTAGACAGCTGAAGGCAGACACTAGCCTTGGGGCAGCAGTGTGGAAAATGTTCCCCGAATAAATTAATACCAATAATCCCGGGAGTGGAAGTGACTTAAAGAGAAGCCTGAGGTCCACAAGGAAGGGGAAGTAGAAGAACTGAGGTTTTCTGTCAGGAAAGAGTATTAAAGACATGAATCTTAGGTAAAAAGTAGGTCCTTAGATACGGCTCATTAGGTGAGAGTGAAAGAAGTTCTTGGAGCTGATTGGCTGATAAGCAAATAAGTGCTTGTGCTTTTGTCTTCTTCCCCCGTCTCCAGGTCCTTTCAGCGTGTTGTTTGCATTTAGGCTCTGTAAATAGGCACAAGTGTCTGCTATGTATTAAACTGGTGTTAAGGATGAGGAGAATGTGTCTGAGGCACCTGGCAAACAGCAAAGCTATTCCCTGTTGCATGGCTGTTGCAATCCTTAACCATATGCAGTGCCCCAGCTGTGTGCTGAGTTCATTTCTGTGGGCATTTAGCTGCAAAAAGAGGTGTTTTCCACACAACTGTGGGGTTGTATATTTAGGAACGAGGAGGAGGATCTACCTGGACTTTTCTAGCGACCTGTGTTAGCTGGGAAAGGATATAATGCTCCAGCAAAATAGTAGGAGAGTGTTCACATCCCCAGGGTTTTAGCAACAGGCACATGTTAACAGATAATATTGCATTTCAAGTAACAGGACTCCAATGAAATGAGTAAACTGGCGGAAGTTTAGGATCAGATGATTTTCTTTCCCTATAGGAATTTTACTTACAAGAATCCTGCATGTTGCCGTGGTTTAGCTCATCACGTGTATGTCAACATCTTTAAGGTTGGCATGATTTCCCAAGTCTGGAAGGATGTCTCTAAGTGAAGGGCTCTCATTTGCAGACATAAAGAGTGCATGCAGCTCTCAGGGAAATGCCTCTGAAAAAATTCAGCTGTTCATACCTGTACTGTGAGTTTGTCCATGCACACAGGACAGTGTTACAGTGATCCCAGCCAGCCAAAACTTCGAACTAATCCTAGTTCCTTTCCTGCTCTTTTGTCAGGGACACATCAGCACATATTGGTGAAGGTGTCCCACATGATGTGACCACTGACACCCAGGTGGTGGCTCTGGCTGGGATGGGGTTAACATTCCCCTGGGAATGCTGTGCCTTGCACTTGTACCCAGGAGGGAGCTGGTAACACACCACATGTTGAGCAGCACCCACACAGCACCAAAGCTGTCTTTTCAACACCCCCATGGGCTGGTAGAAATTCCATAGGAATATTCCATAGGAATATTCCATACCATATGGCATTGTGCTTAGCAATAAAAGGTAACAGAAAATGGGTTGGGGGGATGATTCATTGCTGAGGCATTTGTCTTCTGAAGCAGCCACTTTGCACACTGGATTCCTACTTCGCAGGAAGTGTCTGGATATTGCCTGATGATTGGAAGTAGAGCAAATGTGTCCTTTGCTTTTGCTTCTGCATGTAAGCTTTGCTTGCTTTTTTTTTTTTTTTTTTTCATTTTACTGCCTTTATCTTGCCCCATGAGTATTTTCATCTTATTTTCTCCTGGTGTCCTGCTGAGGAGGGGGAGTGAGAGAGCAGCAGGGTGTGCATTTGGCATCCAGGCAAGGTCAGCCCACCACACCAGCTATGGTACATTTGGTCCCAGATGACTGAGTGTGGTTTTTTGTCATATTCCCACATGACTAACTGGGAAAAGTCTGTGTTCAGAAAGACAACTTACAGTTCTTTAAAAATTAAAACAAATGTATGAGGGAGAGAGTACTTCCATCCCGTGTTCAGTGGAGCAAGACTGTCTCTATAGGATTGTATTACACACTGGCTTCTTCTCCTCATGACAAGATGAGTAGCCACTTGTGCTAGTAAGGCTGCCAGAGAAATGATGTGAGTGGGAGCCATCCTCTCCTGCAGACCTGTTCTTGTGACCCCATGGGACTTCTCGAGCACCCACCTATGCCCATGTGTATTTGCCCTGACCAAAAATATGAAGAACATAATGGGATTCATGTTCAGTTCAGTTAAACTGAAACGATATAAATCTAATACTGTCATTGGCAGTATTTAGCACAGTGACCTGAAAACCCAATCCAAATTAATCACTGTTTTACATGTTGTTTTGGATTTATTTTTTCATTTTATATATCAGCTTCTTCAAACCAGATGAATTGTTATGTGATTAAGGGACCTGCTCAGAGATAAGAGATGACAAATTTGCCAACGCCATAGATTGATGTGCAATTAACTGAGTAATTTTAGCACCTTAGTGCAGCAGGTCTTTTATTTAAAGAGATGATATTTTCCCCTTCCTTCTGTGGAGGGAGTTACATAGAATGCAGCAAACACCTGAAATGATCTTCAATGATTTCAGCTGCTATAAAACCCACACTATTAATGGAGCCTCAAAATTTTGTCCCAATGGAAGCAAGGACTTATTAAAAAATAACATTAAGGAGAGCATGTCCCAGGTTCTAAGATGTATTTAAGGCCTATATTAAAGACTCCATTAAATTCCTATTGATATTATTGGTGATTTTCCTTTTCACTCAGTGGGATTGACTCCATATACCTCATACTCTTTCAGCTATTATTCGCAGGCTGGAGGAGTTTCTGCTCTTTCCTCTTTGCCACAAATATGTAGCTGGAGCTTGTGAGATCCTTGGCTGCCTGGCAGGCCTTCAAAATAAGGCAGACAAACTGGAGGAGTGTGGCTTCTTTCTCACCTTTCTTATGTAGCCTTTCCTGTTTGTATTTCCATGGCAGAGCCACTGATGGTTACTGATTCTTTTCTCCAGTACAGCAGTCCTTGCAAACACTGAAAGCTGTCAGCTACCTCTGCCTGTGCATCTGCAGTGGTGAAACTCACCCTAAACTTTCTGGTGCCTCTTCCACTCCCTAGAGCTTTAGTGATTTGTGGGTGCTCATGGAGAGAAAAACACTAAACAGCGCTTTGAAGATATGGTTTCAAACTCATATCTCTAAAAAGTAACTGGCAGCAGAAACACTAAGGTAATTCAGCTCTGAACTCACTCCTCAGGTGTCTGCCTTGCTGTGGTGCAGTAGCCATTGTAACACGTACAGCCTTGGAGTGACTAAGTGGGTGTGAGAGTGTCTGTGGCTCCTGGGCACCTGTTGGTTTCACTGTCAGAACCAGAAAAGGCTTATTAACAGACATGATGCAGTCCATTTATTTTAGTCAAGGATTTTCAGCCATGCAATTTGATTTGCCTGTGGGTGACAGGTTATACTGGACAGTTCCTTATTCAGCCTCAGTTTTCTAATGCTGTAGATCACAACCTTATCTTGCTTGTTCCAGAGCCCTCCTCCCAGTTCACCCTCCTACACCAGCATACAGTTGCTTTATTTTTAGATAATTAACCTTTTCTTTTGCCAGCAGTAGATAAAGTGCAGGGCTTCATAACTGATGTGCTGTTGTCTCTGACTTCTCCACACCCCTGTGGAGGCTTTCAATCATCGTTAGAGCTGGAGTCTCAGTCTGAATCCATGACACAGTGCTGTCTTATTATTTACCCTGAGTGGAAATGCAGCAGAGATCGATGAAATGAATGATTATTATTACCCAGAACCGACTGGAATTGAGATGCTGAACGATGCACCCAAATGAATTTTTAAAAAGGCAGAGGTGCACAGAGGCTGTGCAACACCAAGTATCACTCAAAAACACAGCTCTTCTTAAGAGGTGAACATCTGACTGCAACTGGATTTTCAGAGCCCAGTTAGCAGAAAAATATGAGATTTTACTGACTAAAAAATTTCTCACGAGGCCATATTTATAAAAGCAGCACGTAAATATTGAAATAAAAGGCAGCGCCCAAGTCTTCAAGTAAAGCCAAGAAGAAAAGCAGTGTCGTACGAAAGTCCTGTACCACAAGCCTAATTTCAACAATCAGGCCTTGGAAATCAGTTTATTGGATACTGGCTGAATGGAACTTTTATCCTGGGGTGCAGGGGTTTTTAATCTTAAGATCATTGAGGGGTTTGCCTTTTATGAGAGCTGTACATAGAATGTGATTCAGGACTGCACATTGTTGTTTCTTTTTACTTGTGAACACTTGGAAAGTCAGCGTGACCTGGGATTGCATCTGATTTTTCTAGGAAATGGGATTCTGTACTGTATCTGTACTATATCAGAGTCTGACATTGCAGGTGCACCCTAATATAGTGTGCAGATATAATAAAATCTGCTGCATGCTGTGATCCCTTAATTTAAATTAATCTGCACTTTGATTAGAAGTAAGAATCACATGCAGAAGAGAGGAAAGGAAATCATTTACTTTCTTCAGCCACAGATGGAAATTCACAGGGTTTCTTCAGATTCCTTTCCAAACCCATCATCATTCCCAGTCCTCGGGACAAAAACATGATTTTACTGCAGTGGTCAGGACTCACAAGCTCAGTTTACTGAAAAATAAAGGTGAGATTGTCAGACCAATTGCTTGATGCCCAAGAGATTTAAGTGCAGTCTTTGTTTCCACTGTGAATGGTCATTCCCTAATGTAGGAAAGAGAGAGAAGACTGTTCACTGGGCTGACCCAATAATGCAGCTGAGCCCTCACACCTCACCCCTAAAACTCAAATGCTCTTTACTCTTTGCCATGCCTCTGCAGAGCACCAGCTGTGACCTGGTGAAGCTGTCAGGTGGAAAAGCAAGGAACTGTGTGATCTGTTCTCCATCACCTCCAGGTCTCTCCACCATCTCCAGGTCTCTCTATCTTCTTACCCCCTCCCTGCACCAGCCCTGTATCAGCAACAACACACAAGGGCAGGGAGCACCCAGGCAAGTGAGAAGGGAGACAGAGGGTCTTGCCCCAGCCCTGCTCTGCACAGCCTGTCTGGACTTTTATTGAGCCATCCAGAGGCCTGCCTGCCCACAATGAGTAATTGCATTTTGTTGTGGCTGTTATAAAGTACATTGGAAACATGTGTGTCTAGAAGGGCACACTAAACTCCTGCATCTCAGTTGCTGTGCATTTTTTCTGCCCTGTTTTAGTTCGATTTATCAGGACAAAGGAGACATTTCAATGAGGAGCTCTGGCTCCCTTGTGTTTCTCTGTTTTCTTCAATGGGCTTCAGGAATGTGTATCAGTGTCAGAGCAAACACAGGGCTTATAGGTTCACAGGGACTATTTTGTTCTGGTTAATCATCCCAAATGGCAGCCCCGGGTAGCATCCCCTCCCTTTAGGACATTTCCAAGTGACTTGTGAAAAGTAGGTTCATCTCTAGGGGAGCATTTGATGTCAGGGCAATACCTAATGAGGAATGTCTGTCTTTCTCAGCAGTGCTTTGTGGATATTCTATCTGTCAGAGTCACATTCCCATATCTATTCATGGGACAAGTTTTGTGCATTGCCCAGGGCTCCTGGCTCCCTATCTGAATGGGTAATCTCTTGGTTATTGCCAGTGACACTTAGGACCTGGTTCTATATAAAGCACCTGGGAGCTACCTGAAGTTTTGCAGGATCAGGCCCTGGGTTTATGGACAGGTCCCATTTTGCCTTTGTTTGGCTCCTCTTTGTGCAGCCCTGAAATCAGGAGCTGATCAAGGAAAGAAGCCAGATATGTCAGGTTTCATTATGTCCTCAGTTCCTGATAAAGGTTGAGGATTGAGCAGCCAGTTCTCACAGTTTCCAGCTTTAATCAGCTGTTGTGCACAAAGCAGTGTTTAAAATGTTGCTTACACTTTCCCCTGCAAATAAAGGAAGTCTGTGCCTCTGACAGAAGGTATAAAGTATTATGTTTATTCAGTGAAAGATAGCAATCATGAACGTTAGGCTGGGTTTAAAAGCCTTGGACTTTAAGGGAAATTGACTTCAGTTTAATAGGAAAGAAGGGGAGAGGTGGAGGGGGTGAGAGGAACAAGAAGGAAATTTCAAACAAAAGTGTTCCAAAACCCCGTGAATAGGAGTTTAATTTTGCCCGTTAAGCTTAAACAACTTTCCATTAACATTCCTTATTGAGTACTGTAAATGGAAAAAGCAAATAAACATTAGTCTGTGGCCTGATGAGTCGTCAGTGATGCTGCTCACATGAGTTTTTTTCCTCTGTCAATGAAAGGGAAGGTGCCAGCAGCACCACTGCTTGCCAGCTTGGTCAGACTCTGAGCTGCATCTCTGTGCAGAGCAGGCAAGACAAAAAGCCTTGTTTCACCTCCATGCTCCCTAGAGTGGGGAGTGGTGTGGGGGCTTATGAAGTGCACCCTAATGGCTGCCAAAGGAAAGCCTTCTGCCATCACATCCCACATTACCTTCCCTGAGCTGATCATGTTCTATTTTGCAAAGTCAGGAGGGTTTTCTGGAACCCACCATTTTCAGCTTCACAGATAAGCAAGGACATCTCTTTCATTACCAGTCTCTCTTTCTCTGTCTTGTGTTTGGCTCTTCCTCCTCTTCCCGGGTTCAAAATACATGAACATCAGTTATATCCCCTTTCAAGACTTCACACTATAAATCCCCTAGATCGTTCTTACAGAAAAGTCTTTTCATTGCACTCAGGTCTATAGCATGACTCAACAGACTCATATCACCAAGTACTTTACCCACTTTCTCCTAGATACTTGTACTTTTCATCTCATCTGGGAATTTGCCCTACCACTGACGTTGCCTTCTCTATTGCTGCATCTTTCTTTGCCTTGCTTTCCTTGCCATTGCTGTAGCTTCCTCTGCTTTGTTTTCCTCTTGCAGCCTGCACAAATTGATGTGTAGGAGAGACACTTTCAGTCTTGCCCTTTCACCTCTTAGTTTAAATTTCTTCTTATCAGCGGCAACATTCAAAGGCAAGCAAAAGAGACTTTCTTATGCAGAAAACGATTTTAAGGACATCCTGAACCTGTTTCAGTCTTCTCCAGACTTCTGACATAAAAATATAGGGGTATGAATGTATTTATCTTCATGAGCAAAAGGTGACAAAACTCGCTATATATTTATTGGAAAGTTAGAGCTTGATTCAATTGCTTAAGTGTAGCTGTCTGATCCTATTTATGACACCAGAGGTCATCTAAGACACCTTCACTAGGCCTGGAGATACAACAGAAGAGCACCACACCTTTCTGGAAAAGCGTCTCAAACACAGGTGTGCTCCTCAGGGGCGTCTGGAGGCCTGTGCTTGGCTGGCAGAGTCAGGGCAAGGAGCACAGAGCTGCTCAAGGCACCCACACCTGACTCCCAAACAGCTCTGCAGACGCTGCTGACAGTGGAGCCCGGTGCTAATAGCCACAGGAGCTGCTGGCAGAGGCAGGAGCTCTGACACACAGTTCCCATGCATGCATCCAAATACCTTGTCCCTTGGCTGAATGTCAGTGTTTGTGCTTAACTCAGGTTGCAGGGCTCTGAGGGGGCAGTGCAGAGCATCCATTAACTGGGTAAGGAATTTCTGCTCCTGGAATCAAATGCTTTCAGTGAGATTGTATTTCAGTGGAGGAGTGAATGAGCAGAGGAGGAAGACAATAAAAAAAAAAAAAAAACAGGAATGGAGGAGTTGTATGGGATCTTGGCTTATAAAACAGGTGTCCATGGCAAATATTTGTGGAGGGGTGGCTGATGAGTCAGTGACCTTTCAGTTAAAAGGCAGTATAAGCAAAGAAAAGCTGCTAAGTAAGATTTTTTTATGATTTATTTAAAAGAAAGAGGCCTTGACAGACTGAAGGAGCTAATTATCAAAGACAGCTAATCTCACAATTTGAATGTGCATGCGAGTTTCAATCAACTGTAGAAAACACCTTAAACTTCTGTTCCAAGAAAGAAGAGAAAAAAACCAGCAGAGAAGGACAACTATCATAACTGGATGAATAATCCAAGCTGAAGAATCCTAGAAACAATTTTCCAGGAAACAGAGAGAGAGAAATAGGAAAATGAAAGCAAAGAAATTATCTTAACAGTTACATTATCTTAACAGAGGTAAAAGGAAGTGAAAAAGCAAACCCCAAGTGAACTTAAGACTTCAAAGGTTGTGAGAAAGGATGACACCTTCACTGGTTATACAAAAAAATAGAGAAGTAAGAAAGTTGAGCATTATGGAGTGAATATTAAAGATACTGTAACTTTGCTTCCAAAACCTAGGTAAAGGTGTTGCCTCTGTTTTCAAGCATTTGGGGAGAAAGGCAGTGGTTAATGCAAATGAGGTTAACTACATGGAGCTCAGGGGTTTATGAATTCATGAATGGATAACCTCCATCACTTGGCTTTGAAAGAACCAGCAAACAGCACCAGCTTTGGTAGCAAAGTTTTAAAATAAAACTCACAGTTTAGGGGTGATGTTACAGAAATAGAGAACAGCAAAGGTAATATCCATGTTTTAGAAATGTGAAAAATGTGACATGGAAAAACACAGGCTTGTTCATCTGATCTCAACCAACCACAAGTCCTTAGAATGAAATAAAAGAATGTGGATAACAGGCAAATGAAGAAATGCAGCACACTAGACTTAAGTGACCTTTCCTTGGTAGGACAATTAATTTTCTGAGACAAAGAAAATTAAGTGAATCATGCCTGTCTACACTTAAGTGAAGCATGTGAAAGGGGGCTACATAGGCAATTGTTAGGTGAGTTGGAGAAGGGGATTAACAGAAGAAATGTTACAGAGAACTGGCAAAACTTGGTTCATAAATGAATTTAACATTGAAAGTCAAGGCATTATAAAGGAGGCTCTCTCTGGTGATTTAATATATATATATTTAATATATATAAAGGAGGCTGGTGATTTAAGAATTTCTTGCTAAAGCAGAGAGAAATCAGCATCTGAATAAAAAAGGATGTGATTCAAGGTTCAATTAACTAAAGAGCTTTTCTGAAGAAAATTACTGAAAGGCCAGCTGACTAGAAGGCAACTACAGCAAACAAGCCATGAGAAAGACAAATGCAATCTTAAACATATCAGTATATCCAACAAACCCAGGAAAGCAAGTATGCACTTTTAGAAGACATTTTGAAATTTTAGGTGCAATATCCCAATTAGGTACAACTAGGTTTTATTTGGTTAGGGTTTCTGTAGGCGTGTTTTTAGCTTAGTTAGAGCAGGTGACCAGGATGCTTTGGAGCATGTTAGATTTGTTTATTCAGCCAGTGGTGGTTTCTCTCACTCCAGTTTTCTTCATGTGACTCAGAGTGTCTCCTTCACATATCCCAGCAAGTCCTGCCAGCACTGCCTGGCACAAGCCTGTGACCTTTGTGCCACCTCTGCTTTCTGCATGATTTTATGTCCCAGATACCAACTGTGGCTCTTCTGGGAAACAGTAAATCAGAACTCTGGACTGACACACGTCTCTGTAACTGCAATTAAAGTTATTTTTAAAACATCCCTGCCTCTCCTACACACGGCATTTGGGGGGAGTGCAGATTACAGTGCATCTGAGGCACAGTAATGGCAGTGGGCTGGGCTGGTTCCCACTCAGGCTTTTGCCCTTCTACTGTTGTCTTGCTCACCCACCATGTCCTGATTCAGCACTGCAAGAAAAAACATCTGCTTTGGCTGGCTTTGCAGACTGTTTGACCTGATGATACAGGGTAATAAAACCATCCTAAAACCTTTGCTACTCAAGGTTAGTGTGTGAATTTGTGCTAGCTGTTCCTGAGTAACTCCACAGAAGAGAAAAACAAAATATGTTTTTGTCTCAACCTTAAATTGAGACTCTTGAGATCAAACCAGAAATAGCTATGAAATCACTACAGATAAAAATTAATGGCTGGCACAAGTTTTGGTGCAAATGACAGATTTATCTGCAGGCTTTTCTGGTACATCAGACTTCTTAAAACAAAAAGCATTAGAATAGAAGTCAAGAGCAAAATTCAGCAAAATTTATCTACAAAAACACAGGCTCTACCTGAGAAACAGAGCCTTCTGGAAGCCGTGATGACCTCTGCAAATAAGGAGAGCTGAAAAAGTAAGTCTTGCCTGTATAAACAGGCAGGTGATAAGTAAGGAACATGGTTCACCCCTGTGAAAGCATATCTGGTGCTGGTAGTCACAACTTCAGCATCGGTTTCATAAGGGAGGAGACAATAAGGAAAGGCAATAAAAAATTACTCATGGGCTGGGAAAAAAATGCCTGCAAATGTGAGGTTGAAATTTTATCAAAGAAAGGGCTGGGAAGTGACTGTACTAGAGTAGGCAATTATGTGGGATCAGTAAAAGATGCTTCTATCTAGTTGCAACATGAGATGGGAAGAGATACTTGAGAGAAGCACAGATTCCTGACCCCATTGCCAGCATATATGGGTGAACTGGCATATATGGTACACAGGTGGCACAACTACATAATCTAATGGTTCTTCTTAATCCCAAATTCTGTGAATCTTTGAATCAAAAAGCAAAGGCCTTTTCCCATTCAGGATTCCCACCCCTCACCAGATGATAGACCAAAAGTCCTCTGAAAGCCTTTCCACTGGTTTCAGGGGCTGCAGGCCAGGGCCACAACACAGCAATGACACACTTCTCTTTAGAGAAATCTCTAACAGTAGTGGCCTAAGAAATGTCTATGTTTCCAGGGAAGTGAAATTAAGACTTTTAAAGACAGATCAGTGCTGTCTTTTTGACCCACAAAGACTCAGGAAACCTCACCCAAACAACCCTTACAGATCCTGGGTGGCATGCTGAGGTGCTGCTGACACGACTCTGAGCGTCTCTGAGGGAATTAGCCCTTCACATTAATTTTCTGGCAGGCAGCTTAGGACCAATCTCTTCTATATATTACCTTTGATCTGCAATTTTATTTATCTTGCCAGGGCTTAGCTCACTGCATTGCCATATCCTCAGGTAAAAACCATGTGAGCTCCATTGTGCTGCACAGCTAGAGGGATGAGCTTCTCCTCTCGACCCTTGCACAAAGCTCGAAGGTTAAAGCGGTTTTGAGCTCCTCACTGGGACTGACTAGCTAATTATCAAGTTCAATTTCATGCACTGTTTTTATCCGTTTAGCTCCTAATGAAAGGCTTTGATGCTGCATTTAACAGAAAAATTCCAGTTTATGCTCACCAGCTTTTCAAATCTCCTTTGCCACAAGGGGAGAAGTGCACTTTTTTTCAGGAGGCTGAGACCTCTCTGCTGAGCTGTTAAATTCACTGTTAGGTGCTATAGCAGCAAGAGTACATTGTGTTTTTCACCATAAGGGCTTTAAACTAGCCAGGTTCTACTTACAAATGTGCTACAGAAAAGGACAAGGATGAGGAAAGACCCAGGCGCAGATTTCTCTGTCCAAGTGCTCCTGCATGGTGGCACATGAGAGATGGGCAAGGGAGCACAGTCCCTGCTGTGGTCACTGGTGGGAGATTTCAGTGGAGGTTGCTCTTCTGGAGGTCTCTCTCTCTCCACTGTCATTGTGGTTTTAAGTGACATGGAAAATTTAGGCCATTGGATCAGGTGATAAAATTGGTAAACCATCCAAGGACAAGAACAGCAGTTGCAGTCTGATGCTTTCTGATTCCATAAATCACACCTGAATTTCACCAGATTTGCTTCTTTGAAGAGTATCTTCTTAGGACCATGTGTAGGACAGCACAGGATTAAACACATGTTTAATCCTAAATGCATAGTTCCCTGGGTGCATCAAGGGGAGGAAACTGATTTCCTGCAGTGCTCCAGTAGATCTGGCCAAGAAAGATTATGTGTAACCTCTGTCTGGCAGTGATCACTTTCCAGGCTTGTGACCCTGATTTTCCTCAATTATGTCATCAGGATAATTATTTTTCCCCCATTCTGCCTGAAGACACATTTCAGTTCCAATCTGTCCCAGCGGAAACAGCTCAGCTTGATCTGGCAAAAAACAGCCTGAAGATTTCATTACACTGAATGTTTAACTTTGACACTGAGTATCTGAATGAACCCTTTCTTTCTTTTTATGTCTTCAACCATAATGGAACCTCCCAAGTACCATCTTCCTCTACCTGCACAGCACTGCAGAAAGAACTCTTGCCAACTACAACAGCTGATGTTGGGAAAATCTCCATGTGATTTCATAAAAGCAGTATGGAGGGACAGAGACTTTCTTGCTATTCCCAGGAAAAGATTCCTGGGTGCATCTGGAGACTAAGATGTCCAAATGGTAGAGTGGGATGAAGTTAGACTTGGAGAGGCTTGGAGCCAGGTTGTGTCTGCACATATGGCACACAATGATATCTTCTCTCTGCTGGGTGCTTCTTTGCAGGGGGTTCCTCCCAAGGAAACTTCAAATAGAAAGGATGAACAGTTTGGGCCTTTTTTGTCCTTGGCTGCAGAAAAGAAAATGGCCAAGCAGCATAGACAGCTCAAGGCCTCTGGGCTTTCTTGTTTTTTGAACTAAACCACCAGACTTCAGTAAAACCTCCTGTTTCAGCATCATTTCAAAGCCAGAGTAAGAATCCTAGGGTTTACCTATGATCTAACTGCTCAGAAGAGCAATTTTGTTTCCCTTAAAATTCAGGCTAAGGAGTTTCAAGCCTCCAAAGAATTTACTTAAGCCTTGTCAGGTTCTGAAAAAATGACTTTAATAAAGGTAAAAAATCTCTACTAAAGTGACTGCTCATCCTGGAGAGGTGTTTACTAGGGCAACTAAAAGCATAGGCATAACAGCCTTGGGTGGTAGTCCCTTGAAACCCCATGGAGCCCCATTCCCCTCCCAGGTGACTAACCCTGTTTGAAAGTCTACTGCATCCTCATTTTCTGTGTATGCTACTGGGGAATAAAGGACAAAGGAGAGGCAGAGTGTGCAAAGAACTGCTCCTGAAGATAAACTGCAGTCAGTCTGGCACAGCCCACCTCCCAGGCAGACCCACAGCAAGGGTTAATGAAATCAGAGTGGATCACAACACTCCTCTGGAGTGCCTGTGCTCTGCCGTGCAGCAGCTGTGCCTCGTGAAGGGAAGGCTTGAAGCTTTAACTGCAGCAAGAAAACCTTCCCTACAAAGAAAACACACAAGGAAAAAGGTGAGAGCTTACAGTCTGACACCAGAGACTTTAAGCCATGTCTCAGTAAGGCAGGCAGCTTGTCTGGCCAGCGTGCTATTCAGAGGTGATATCAAGTATTGATTTATTTCCAAGAAAACTTAATTACATTGTTCAAAGTCTTGAAAAAGAAAGAAGGTCTTGGAGTTTTCCGCAATTCAACACCAGGCAACTGATAACAAAACCCATCAGTGATTTTGAACTGTTTTAATACACTTCTTGATAAGTTTCTTAGAAAAAAAAAAAAACAAAACAAAACAAGAAAAAAACAAAACAGGAGACAATCATCAACAGATATGCTCTTTTAATCTAACTAACCATTGCAGCATGCTGGCAGCAGCTTGTTCCATTACCTCGTCACATTGTCGAGGCTTTATGCTTCACTTATCTGAACAGATGAGCAGACAACCTCTATTTCCAGAGCATCCTTTGGATTTTTTTGGTGTTCCGAATTAGTGATGCAAATCTAATTTTGCCAAAACAGGCCTATACTTCATTACTGAAGGAGCACTTTCTATGTGGATTAACAAGGCTGCATTGTGTCACTGTCTGATGTCAGGTGCAGAAATGCCCAATTTATCAGAATATTAAATGGCAGAGCCTGTTGTGGTTTTTCTGTAGGTTTCAATGTACAGAGTGTACATTTGCAGTTTCTGCAGCTGAATTCCCTTCATCAAACATTTCATTACCTTGGCAAAGTGAAGGGAAATAGCAACTTAAATACTTCAGGAATATGCTGCTTATACATTAACTCATGAACTGTAGCCATAGGAATCAGACAAGCACCACAGCGTATCTTTTGTTTAATAGAAAACCAAACCAGAACAAAATATATTCCTGTTGAGTCTGGGATGTCACTCCTGACAGAAATGAGTGTGAGGGACAAGGAATGATGTTGGTAAAGAATTCAGTATTTTTATACTGGGGTACCTGAGAGCATGCCTGAGGCGTGTGCTCCCACTCTGTGCTGAAATAAAGCACGGCTATGTGCCACCAACCCCCGCCAGGCTCCGGTGTCCCCAGTGGGTGTGCGGGCTGGGCAAAAGCTCTGACAGTCTGAAAAGTCTCTCATGTGCACTTCCAAGGGAATGTGATCCCACAGTATCCCCCATGCTATTCCACTGGGCAATTTAAACACAGACCAGGTTTTCTTTCTGACTGAGTAAAATCTGAGTGACCTTGTAGAATTGTTTCTTCTTTAATGGATGGACTATCTTACATAAATCAGTGTGGGGAATTTTTATCTATTTAGCAAAGTATTTGTAATGGAACCAACATTGGAAATTACAGACGTAATTCTGTAGAATTCCAATAGAAGGAAGCACCTAGGAGCACAGGAGCAATCTTCAGGGTCTTCCAAGCCAACATATCATTCCTTGTGACACTGTCCATTTGCAGTGAAATTGCCGAAGAGAAAACTAAATTGCAAAATATCTCTATGCAGCAGGGATAATGCATAATCCCTTTAGCACAGGGTCACTAGGAACAGGGTATAGGGCTATTGAGGCTTCAGAAGTTCTATTTTATCTTGAAAAGCCTCTGCCTCAGAGGAATCATTGCATGGAAACTCTGTACCTCTGAAAACAGAAAATGCTCCCAAATTCACCTGGAAAGCCTCTGTCATTGTTAGTATTTTAGCTGTGGCAAACAGGGAATGGTTGCCAGCAATCAGCTGAGCAGGTGCCCCACCAGATGAAAGAGCTGGCTGGGATGGTGACCTCTGATTTTGTGGCTCATGTGCTGCAAAGCTCTGCTGTGCTCAGGACTGATATACCTGCATGGGAAAGAACACTGCCATGGGCTGCTGTGTGCAAACCCAGAGCTGTTATGCAAGACTTAAATTTCCAGAGAACAGTAAACTCCAGTGAACTGTGTATCTTCTCTGTCTGTTGTTGTTTATGTGCCTATTGATTTATCTATCCATCCATCCACCCAAAAGTAAGTCACAGCTAGAGACTTCTCAAATGCTGTACGAGTGTTTCCATGTTCCTACTTCCATTCTCCCAGGAGTTATTTTTCTGGCAGTTCACAGAACTCTTTGTCAGTATCTATTAAGTAAAAAACTTAATTGTGCAGAACTGGTAGTTATTTGCTGATTGAACTCTGTCTACTGGTCACAAAGATTGCCAAAAATCACCAGCAACTTACTTTTGGGATAAAAATTGAAACATAAACTGTGTATTTTTTATTACACTGAAAGAAATGTCATTGCATTTTCAAAATGTACCTTCATTTGTACTGCTAATCACCCATTTAACCAAAGGGGAGAGCTATTGCATCAAACCATATGGGGGTTTGAACAACTGGAAGAAAAGAGTCTTCTTATTAGTGAAATAATGGGAGTAGGTAGAGTTCAAGTTGTTTGTTTGTTTAGAGTGCCCTACAGCAGATTCTATAGGCATGCAAGGAACAGAGACCATCCTCAAAGACAGTTGAATCTCACTTTAAATCCCCTTGAAGTTCCTTCTCAATGCAGAAACATTTGAGCATCCCAGCAAGTCCTGTCTGTGCCAGTGAGCTTTGAAGACCTGACCTTGAGGGTCCTTGGCCCAGACTGGTAGACACATATAACTCTCACTGAAATGGACTAAACAGGGGTTACTGAGGTGATGAAGAGTCAGTTCCTCATTTTTACTGTCTAACTCAAAAAGGTATGGGGACATAAAACTGGGGCACTATCAATTGTAAATCATTATGTGAGATCAGCACTGAAGGCCAAATCTAAGGCAGGCAGATCTAATGATGCATCACTCAAAGGGAGCAGGCAACAAAATGTTCCTGATCTTTGAAGATACTATATGCTCATACACTTGCATAAAAATTGTCTCAAAGGGGATGCAATTATTTTAATGATATCCCTAAGCTGGATCTGGGCAGGTGCAAGTGGTAACTTGTACTTCTGCAAGTGCTTCGGACCTTACAAAATAATACATTTTTGAAATTTGTGATTTTACTGAGAACATTAACTCAGCTGGCATCCTGAATGATCAAGCCAGAGTAGAATAAAATCTAGTGACTTTGGAGATCAAAAGAAGCAGTCAGCAATTTTTGCTTGAAGAAAGGAGCCCAAGGAAAGACAGAATGTCTTTTTCTGGATCTGGAGGTTTTCTTGTTGAGTGCTGTTTTGAGGGTTTTTTGGTGGGTTTGGGGTTTTTGTTTGTTTGTTTTTGTGGTTTTTGTTTGTTTGTTTGTTTGTTTTGCTGTTTTGTTGGTTGGGGGGGTTGTTTAGTTTTGTTTTGTTTTCTTTGTTTGGGTTTTTTTGTATTTTTGGTTTTTTTGTTTTGTGGGTTTTTTTCTGGTGACTAAATTGCAATTGATCCTTATCCAGGTTTAATCTATGTGTGTGATTTTCCTCAAGGCCATTTTGTATTATACAGACCTGAGTAAGTGTGCCCTGGCTCCTCTTATTTCTTGCACATGGTGTGCTTTCCATTTGTACCTATCCTGGGCAGAAGTACAAGATTACTCAAGCAGCAGCACAGTTTTTCTTCATTCAGCTGGTTCTAAGTGTAAATGCCTGAATGAAATTAAACATAATTAAACATAAAATTAGAGAAGAGTTAAGCCATAGATCACATTTTGTTCTCAGTCTTCAAGCTCTGAAAAATAAAAAGAAATTATGTTTTCTGAAACCATGACTCTTATCTCAAGATTAATTTCTATGTTCCCTTCCTTCCTCCCCTGCAGCCTTTTGGGCACAGCTGCCTGAAATTTTTCTTATCTCTCTTCCTAAAATGGACCATATCTCCTTCCCACCACCTCTTTCTCACAAGCATTTGTACAGCCGTTCCTTTCCACGGCAGGAAGCCTGAGACGGGTCTGCTCTCGTGATGATTGTCAGAAGAATCAAGTTGTTTAATTTCTGCTTTGCATTCCCTGCTGAGCCTGCTTTGACAGTCTCCTGAGGCTCCTCCCAACTTGAGCAGTTCTCTGAGACAAGCCCTGAGACACTGACCCTAGGATCACCTCCCCGGTTGTCTGCAATCGTGCTCCAGCATTAACCAAAAACGCACATCAGAGCATCGCACACACAAAGTGCAGGCAGAGGTACGGCTGCCTAAAATCTCTGTGGAAAGGCACAAGTGGCAGAGAGAAATGCTGCCCAGCCCCTTGATCTTGTCAGTTCTTTACACACAGTGAGAGCTGCCTGCACTGCACATCTGGGACAGCTGCAAGGTGGAAAGACAGACAGGACTTCTCTGAAGCCAGCTACGTGTGGGATTTTATTGCGGTACAAAAATCTGGGAGTTGCACTGGGCACTGCAGCATGCGTGCTAGAGAAATCCACTTGTAAACACACTCACAATGCCCCTGCATCCAAAGCAGGCAGGAACATGTGCACTGAAACCACTTATGCTGTGGAAAGGAAAGGAACACAAACAAACAGCCCCAGGGCTTGCTTGCGTATGGTCTAGAAGCAGACTTCCTGTGAGATAAAGAAAGCTGCTGGGGTTTATGGTTTGATCCTGACCTGCTCATAACTCCAGGTTCCCAGGAACTTTAAGAGGGATTTGCAGAAAAGACTGACTCCTCTGCCATCACCCAGGTGCACAATTTTGCATTATGTTAATTACTGCATTTGGCACATTTTAGAGGTTTTTCAGACTTCACTTCTGCTGATGATATATACACTAAGTCAGAAGTGGGAGGGCCCCAAATTAGCTAAGTGCTTCCCTTCACTTGAGGATGACCCATTGTTCTTACTCCTGTGAGAAAACACAACAATCTATAGAAGACTGAGAAATAAGGTTCTATCAAGTCATATTTCTCAAATCCTTTGGAGCTCCTGTTAAGCTTTGAAACTTAGAAGCCTATTTAAAGTAATTCCATTTCACCCATTGCTAATTTTATTTATGCTGAAATACTTTCAAATAATATTTAACCAGTGTGCAAGCAAGAGATGTGCAGATGGTAGGTAGGTAGGTAGGTAGGTAGGTAGGTAGGTAGGTAGGTAGGTAGGCAGGCAGAAGGATAATCTATGACCCAGAGAAAGCTGTAAGCCAGTTTTACTAGTTATAAAAGATGCTCTTTGTGTTTCAATCTTTGACACTTTAAATCCCAGTTAACATATATGATGATTTAGCCCATAAACCAATTCTGCCCTGAGACAATGCATTTCCTTGATTAAAAGGTTTCTTAATTTCGTTTGATTCTTAAAGGGAATATTTAATGTATCATATAACAGTAAAACTCTTTTTTTACAGACATTTAAAAAACTGGTTTTTTACTGACATCCAGAACTGTGTCAAACCAAGGTTGCACTGGCAATCCTGTATCTGCTTCACAGAAACCACATTTCTCCTTTTTACACTGGATTTTTAGAAAGTAATAAAAAAATATTGGAAATGTGAACAAATAAAAATATTCAAGCCTTTCTTGGAAAAATGAAAGGAGTTTTTAAGTAGCTGGACATACTTTCAGGTATATGGATGTATGCCATTATATCACAGAAATGGGGATATGGAGCACTGGGAGGGATCTCAAGAATTTTCTGGCTGGAGCATACCTACACAGTGCAACATTTATCACTGAAGATATATAAAACCATGTCTAGGATGTTCAGGAAGGCAGCTCATCTATTTCTTGAGATAAACCTATCCATACAGATGGTTGCAAAAAAGCCATGCTGAAGACAATGCTGAAAAAATAGGCAACATGACAGATAGAAGGAGTGTAGGAAAGGTGGTGAGAAACCAGAAAGAATAGCTCTGGGATCTTGATGTGAATCAGGAATGTCTATGTGATAAGAGGAAGATAAAACGCCACAGTAACTATCTTGTCCATGGCACTCACCCAAAAATCTCTTGGGAGAGATTTTTTTAAGAGCTGGTCTCTAACCAGTTCTTAGAAAACCCAGTGAAGGTGACCAGTGTAGTGCTTTAGTGTTTTTCTTTCCAGTGCCTTTCCTGCTGATGCCTTATTTCTCAGGGCTTGCTGTAGAAAAATGTGAGGCTGGGCACTCAAACTCAAATCAGGATTCCTCTACCAGCTCTTCCTGGATTTCACCAATTTCCTGGCTGTGCTCATTCATCTGCGAGCCACTGAGTGCAGGTGGTTTGGCCTCTGTGCAGTGACAGGAACTCAAGTCTCCTGTCCTGCCCACATCATGGTCATGTCCTGCTGTCCTGTGCAGGGGTTCTGCCTGTGCAACAGGGACCAGACCAGTGACAAGCTCCATGAAGTCTTTGTCATAGGTGTGCCACAGCAGCAGCAACATCAGTGGGTGCTTCAGACAACTCCTGGAATGTCACCTTTGGTCTCAGAAAGCTGTGAGAGGTGATACATGTCCACGTGAAGGGACAGTATGGATCACTGTAAAGACAGATAAAGCAGGAGGTCACAGTGATCAGTCAAATAGGATACACCTATTTTCTAACCACTATGTCTTCCTCATTCTGTTCTTTCATTTACAAACTTCTGATTTCCTCTTCCGTTGTTTTAGTAAACATCTATGTCCATATTTAGTTTAAGCACTTAATAGTGCCTTTTTCTTCCTTTATAGAAAACTGGATTGATATCCAAGCCTAACTGAGGGGTTTTCCTGAATCTATTTTCTTTTAGTGACTTCTAAATATAAACCTCAGTCCCACTTCCTCCCTTGTATTCCCTTTTCAATCTTCAACTCTGATGTTTTCAGTAATTCCTATTTTTTCCCCTCTTAACATTTTGACTTGCATTTATGCATACTGAACTGCAGTCCACTACCTTTTGCAGACTGTGTAGCACTAATTTATGAGCCGTAAGCTGGAAACTGCTGCTGTACCATCTTCTCTCTGTTCCAGTAACAGCAAAATTTAATGCTTTTGCACCTGAGATTGTGTGTCTAACAAAACACTATGGGAGCAGAGGTTGTCAGAAATTGCCTGAGGAGCCCAGTAATCATATAGAACAGTCTTTTTTTAAAAAAAAACAAGAAGGGAAAAAAGCTGTTTCTGATCAGTTTTGGTGCTGTGAAGGTGTTCCCCAGTTGATGCTGTGCACCCACATTTCACCCAGGCCCACATGTTTTCAAAAAGCCCCATTCATAGAAACCTAGGGATGGGAATGCAGAGGTCAGCACAGTGCTCCTTGGGATGGAGAGAGTCAGCAGCAGCTCTGTCCATGACTCAGCCTGCTGGAAATGACAGCCAGGCTCTTGCTTTGTCCTTCCCGTGACACAGCAATCTCAGAGGCAATCTTGGAGGAAAAGTCAGCATCATTCACAAGCCCACGTTCTCTGCGCCCATCCTCAAGTGGCTGGCAGAGATGAGATTGCTTGGCTCAGCAGCTGCCTGGTTTTTCCTGCCAAGTGGAAATGGACCCAATCACTTTCATGCAGGCAAGCTTTACCTTGGCTATGTTCCTTTAAATCAAAGCATTTGCAGTTCAGTAAGAGCAAGTATAAAGTATAAGTACAATGAAAGCCCAGAGTTCCTTTCAATATGGAAATGTTTCCCAAAATCACTCAAATTATATTTCATAAGAAGAAATCCATAGTTCCATGAAATTTATAGATGCATTATAGACAAAGAAGAATATTGCAGTTTAGTTGATTTAGTGTTGATCCTTTGGGCGTCACTCAGCAGAGTAAAGGAGGAATGTGATTGGAAGTACACTGGAGGGGATTCAGGAGTATGCTGGCAGCACCAAGTTTCATCCAATTTGAGGGGATTTTCACTCTGCTTGGATACTGTAACTAACTGGGTTTACTATCGAATTACATTTCTCTGGATCTCCTGTAAATCTCAGAGGTAATGAAAATAAATGCAAACATAGTGACTTTTGCCTCGCTGCGCTCCCATTAAGCCTTCAGCTACTCTGACATAATTTGTTTCTCTTTTACCGTTTCTGTTTTTACGGGCTGTGCATGGAGCCCAAAGCTTCCACACGGCAGGAGGACGCACACGGAAAGAGCCCCTTGGGGAGCAGTGCAAACAGTGCCTCTGGGTGGATTTCAAACAAACCCTTTTGTCTGGCACCAGTTACCGGGTCTGTGGGGCTGACCTCAGTGTTAGGAGGGCTCTGGGAGTTTGGAGTGGCCCTTGGTCAACGCCTGGCATTTGAAACCAGGTCACCCCACCTCGGAGGCACAAGAGGTTTGTGTGTCCTGTCTGCTGGGCACAGGAGGCAGCGCTGGCACCAGCAGGTTACACAGCAGGTGTTGCTGGCCCATGTAACATAAACTGGCAGTAAAGAGAAGTGGCAGTCTGGGTGACTCTTCCTGCCCATTGTGGTGGATGCATTCAGGAAAAACAAAATAGAAGAAGCCATTTCTTGTTCTCATGGATTGGATGCCTTACCCTCCATTAGGCACCAGAAGGAGAGAGCCAAAGGAGTCTAATCCTGGTGATTGCTCACAGCCAGGCTTGCTTAATGTAGCGTGCAAAAACCTTGCAAAAACCCACCCTGGAGCCTGTCGCAGAGGTATTGGTAAGCAGACACTTGAAAAGGCTGGGTGCTTGTTAATGTTTAACAAGCATGTCCTCATCTGACTCAGTGGTGTTGAGCTTTGTTTATCTAATCCCTAAATTCTCCAAGAGAAAAAAACTCTCTTTATTAGCCTATGACAAATAAGTAAAGTGGAGGACCTGGAAGAATCTTGCTGAATTTTCTGTGTCATAGTAAAGCAGCCTCTTCCACGCAGCCTTCCCTTTATGAGATGAAGCAATATTTTAGACTGATTTAAGCAAATCTTATTCCCTCTAACATGATGGTGAAAGACGTAATGTTTGTCCGTCCTGGGGTTTGCAAATGGATTTGAGAGCTGTCTTCAAATTACCATTTCTGCCAGACTCATCTGCAGTAGAACTCAGGAGCAAGTGAGGAGGCACTGTTTTGAGCCAGAATTAGTTTAATTTTAGACAGGCTCTCATAGTTTAAATCTAAGGCCAAACCATGCCTAAATGGAATATAGCTGTGGGAAATGTGTAGGTTTTCTAGCAACTTTTCAAAAATCAGACATCTATCCTATGGAAAATATAGGTTTATCCCTGAAAATAATCCTTGTGGAATTCTGTGGGTTCATTGTCCCAGTTTAGGCATTAGGGCAAAGGTTCTTTCAATAGGGAATTACACCAAAATCCTGATGTGGCTGACCAAGGAGTTGCTTTCAAACAGAATTAAACAAAGGGTCTCACCCAAGTCTATGGGAATAGGATCCAGTGTCATATTAAGGGCCCAGATTTCAGAGTTTGTCAAAGTCTTCATGGCTCAGGCAGAGTGAGGGCCACCGCTGCTCACAGCTCTGCTTCATAAAATCCATGTCAAAAGTGGGACCACAAGAGGTTTTGCTTGGGAGCAGTGTGGGCTGCAGGACACATTCCCAGGTGAAGCAGGATGGAGCTCCAGTCAGAGGGAGAATCCCCCATTCCTGACATCTGCTCTAACGGGGTTTATGAGAACCGTAGCACTTAATGAAGCTGCGAGTGCTATTTTTAGACTATGGCATGAGTAATTCTGCCAGGTTTCTGTGATTCAGAACAGTCATTTCGTTAAAAGCCCATGCCTGGTTTTACAATCTCACTACCCATCCATGCTTCAACCAGCGGTTTTGATTTTGTCTTCCTATTCTGACTTTCACCTCTTCTAGTTGCCATGGTGATGGCAACACAAACATCTCCAAAGGATGAGCTACTTCCCTTGGAAGAAGAGCATCTCACTGTGCACATCAGGACTGCAGAAATGTTTCATGCAATCTTGACCACATGGTAAACTTCTTTGGTGGGTCATAAAGCACAAATCACCATCTGGGTCCAAGGTCATGTCAGTTCCATTGAGGGAACATTTTATTTTATTCTTTTCCATTCTAAGGACTATATTATGTTTCTTACTGAGGCCAAATCAGGGGTATAACTTATGAAGAGTATCTGGCAATCGAAAGAACTATTTATAGACTAATCAGAATATTTACTGCCAGAAGAAGCTTCTCCTCAGATTCAGATCTAAATCAGCTTAATTGTATGATTTCAGAGACATGTTTCAGCTCTTTATCCTCCAGATCATGGCATTTTTCACATAGAAGGTTGAACAAACAGCCCCTCAGCCCCTCAAACAACACCTCAGCCCCTCCACTGAGAACTTATAGTTGTCAGCACACACCACAATTGCAATTCTACATCTGATGAAACTGGGAGAAACTGTGCAAATAACTTGATAGAATGTATGTAGGAGATGAGTGCCAGAAGCTGGAAAGGGCCTGTCCATGGACTGCATGGTGCCTGCTCCCATGTTTGGATTGCTTGAACTCAACCCTTCAGCAAACGTAGTGGTGGTCTCCCAAGCAGCTTGAACATGATCAACAAGGATCTTGCAATGTTCCTGCCTTGGAACAGCACCTCAGTGCTGGATGTTTGGTACAGGATGGTGCGTAGCAACCATCCCACCTCTGAATCTTTCCAGGGTTAAAACGTCTCAGTGCTTGGGGGTGGGCTTATTCTGAGCTGCTGAATTACTTTCCTGTGGGAGGGAGTTGTTGGACCACAGTTGGACCTTAGGAAAAAAAATGTTTGTTGCAAATAAATATTCAGGTTAGAGTCAGAAAAATCCTTCCAACACAAAGATGGGCAACCTTGTCCATTGTAATCTAGAGACAAACACAGGATGGTATCCCTTCTCTTTTTCAGCATGCAAAGAGTTAAAGCAATATACTTTCAAATGTCCCTAGCTTCAGGCTCACCTCCTCCCACTCCTCGTCCCTGCTCTATATTCTGGAACTGTAACTGGTGACGAAGATTCGAAAGGAAAAAAGGAAGGGCAATATTATTCACATTTGGAAAATGTAAGAATAAATGTTGTTCCCTTGGGAAATCACTTGAGTGACACAATGGAAAAAAGCCCCGGGGGCATGTCTTCCTGCACCATCTGCCTCCACACCCAGTGCAAAGGCCCCTGGGCTTCCAATGGAATTAAGTCTACATTTCATGTTGCACAAGCAGTACACATCTTGAAGAGATCTTTCTGAGCCATGAATATGTCCCAAATCAGCTGGTGCTGCTCAACATAGAGAGTTAAGCTCACACTGTGCCAAATTTTGCAGCAAATGTTCTTCATCTATCTTTGCAATTCTGAGATTTATAATTTTGTCATAAATTCTAAAAAAAAAAAAACAAACCACAAAACCCTAATAAGTGAATTTTTTTGGATATAATCTCAAAGATAGGAAACATTCTTGGATATATATATATATATATATATATATATATATATATATATATATATATATACAACCATAATCCAAATATTACTAATATATTTACCATCTGTATTACTTTGAGGCACATATACAGGGTAAAAAGAAACATGCTACTCAAAGGTTTTAAGTATTCTGAGAATAACTCCAAGAAGGTTTCAATTTGGTACCGAAGTGCTTGTAAACTTCCTTATGTATTTGTGAAAATGGTGGTTAGAAGGAGGCTTTTTTAAATTTACTTGGCAAAAATTTTAATAGCAGCAGCTGTCCAAACATTCTGCAAGACACCCTTACACAAATATACAACACCTACTGAGAGAACTGAACTTTTGGATTGGTATTTTATTTACAAGCAAATCCAGTTGCTCATGTACTTCCATCACATACTGCCTTTTACAGATGGTTGTGTGGGGTTTTTTGTTTTAAAGAGTTTTTGGGGTTTCTAACTCCTATGGTATCTAGATCTGTTCAGGAGCTTTTGCATCTCTATGAGTCTTCCAGAACAGAGAGGATCTTTATTTAATCAGTGCTTGAAAAAGATCTTGTGACATGCTGGATGTAAATGAGTTGTCACTTATATTCTGCTCTTCCCACTGACGCTGGGACATATTGAAGCAAGTCAGACCATCACCATCTCAGCAGTACTGGAGTATCCAGGCTGGCTAGAAAGGGCTCCAGACTGTTCTGAGAATTTGGCTCTGAGAATCAGCTAGTTTTGACACATAGAGCTGATTAAAATAATTTCTTCTGATATTCGTATTTCTATCTCTCACACAAATTCTGGATTTGGCAGAATTTCTCTCAGGTCTGAAACTTTCATCTCAGTAAGGTGAATGAACCTGATGGGAACACTTTGCAGCTCCACGGGTAAGCAATGACTAACAACTGCTGTACTGCAAATAAGCACCATGCAAAATCCCTGCTGCCACTCTGGTGCTGTTAGTGGCCCCTTAAATTCTTCCAACTTCTTTACTAACCAGTCACACCATACATAGTCTTTACGTCTTATTTGGACCATGCAAAGTTTTTCCTATTTAACCATATCACACAATCTCTGTGCTGGTCTACTCCAGGCACTTATTAATTTCTGTACTCAGGAATCTTTCAGAGCTGAGAAGTTCTGCAGACAAGACTGAGAGCCAGGTGGCTACCCTGGGAGTTTTAAAGATCTTCTGGGTAGAAAAGGCCAGGGTGGGTAATTGGGACTGTGGGTAAATGGTAAGTGGGACTGTGTCCTTTCACAGATGAGGCCTCTTAGGTTTCCATGGTGTGACCCTTTGGCAGCAGCTCTGGCAATTTCGCTCTCATTTGGAAGTCCTTGTGACTGCCAGCTGGAAATGCTCTGTGTCTCACAGTTCCTTGTACAATGGCCTGGGGAGTCACCCAAGTTCTTTTTTTAGGAGGTCTGACTGGTGAAAGCTACTCCTGTGCATACATAAGGAGGGCCCATGCTCAGGCCCCTCCTAGGAAAACCAAGGAGAGAGGTGAGAGACTCTGGTTCCTGGAAAATTGTAATATGAAAATAACCATTTTTTGAGGGGCTTCACTGAATCAGCAGAACCACATACAACTATTCCAATAGCCACTAGAAGAATACTGCTTTAGGAATAATGGGGGAAAAAATAAACAGGGAAAGGGGGAAGCAGAAATACTTCAAGAAAAAGCAGGAAGAGAACAAAGCAGTGAACTCTGGAAAGATAAGAGGAAGCAAATGAGCCAGAGTCATACAAACATCAGTTTTAGTCTGTTGCTTAGAAACTGAGAATGCATCTGCTCTACTCCCAGTAGACCTAAGTGGTGGTTTTCCCAGAAGGTATGAAAGCACAGAACAAAGCAGCATTCGGTTTAAAAGTCAATTTTTTGAAAGAATTAAAATTAAGGCATTGAAATTGTCTACCAAAAAGTATTTTGCCACCACATCCACTGTCTTCCTTACATGAAGGCAAGAGCAGTCTGAAGACCATCAAGTAGTCAGCTTAGTGGCATCTGAGCATGGACTAAACAGAGTATTCACCTACTTTTCTTATCTATGGAGCTGAGAGTAAACATTTCCACAGAATTAAAAAGATACATAGATTAGACATCCTCGTGTGTTCCCTCTCATGTGTCCTGGTATCTCCTCCCAGCCGTGTATCAGCTCAGACTCAGAGAATGGCACAGAGGTAACCATAGTGATATGTGCTTTAAAATGGTTATAGTCATGATAGACTTAACAACTTAGAACAAACAGTTGCATAAGTCTGGCCTAACCCTAATGAAATCCTCCCAAGTCTGGCAACCTAAAAATAGAAAGATTAAAAAAAAAAAAAAGAAGAAAATAAACCCCCCATCCACCTACTCAAAACCAGTTTTGCCTTAAAAAAAGGAGAATTTGTGCTCTACAGTTAGATCTAAATTCCATCTCCACAGGAGACAGGGCTTTTGTGTCACAAGTTCATTGTTATATTTTTAGACCCAGACATTGAAAGGTGGGGCCTGAATATAAACCTCATTGTACTTTGCCAGCAAACAGGAAGCAAATGATACCTCATGGAGGTCAAGCTCGACTCAAGTTCTCTGTAAGCCTGGGATCTGTTAGTTCATTTGTTTGTTTTGGTTTTCCCAGACACTATAGTTTTCTCATTACCTCCCTTCCCAGGAAGTTTTTAGTAGCTCTTCATGTGCCTATTATGGTGGTCCCAGTGTAGAGGGTTTTAAAGGCTTCAAGTGACTTTCAGGAAGAGCATCAATGGTGGGTTAAATAACCGCAGTGGGTTAAATAGCCACTCTGCTAATTTAACTTGGGTCTTCTGCCACTGCAAGCCTGAAGCCATCTTTTGTGGGTCAAGATGTCAGTACCCACAGCTGCACTTCGCTTTGGAGAAAGGTGTTGGCACACCTGTCAGCACTTGTGTTATAATAGGACAGAGTTATAATAGGTACAGAGACAAAAAGGAGAGATCGTGTCTGGATCTGGAGCTTGTGTGCAGGACTCCCGAGCACATACTGGCAGTACATCCTGGCTATCTAGGGAGCTGTGTTTATGAGCAGATAGTGTGTTTTCCTGTGCTCTTAGGAACCCATCAGTCTCCTCTCCTTCCACTTCCCGGCTCCATTTATACATTTCTTATGTCTAAGCATCCAAGAGGACCTTCCACTTCCCATGTGTGAAAAAAACCATCATAATGAGGTGTTGATATGTTTGGAACGCTATCTGCTGCTATAATAGACATTATTAACAGCGATAGATCATTTTCCACACCCACATAGATAATAGCGTCTCTCTTGGGACAGCTGACAATCTAATTGTGGCGGAACACAGGGAGGCCTGAAGCACATTTCATTAGTAGTTATTGACTGGGCTAGTCTGTCTTGTCCTTCAGGGGAAAAAAAAATTACAAAAAACACCTGACAGGAAAAAGGAAAAGCCTGTGCAGTACTTTTTGAAAATCAGCACAGACATAATTAAGGTTAACAATGCAGCAGCAAGTCAGTGCAGCCGGTCGGCATTCTCTTGTTCACCCTGCACGACAACATATTTTCCCCAGGAGACGTTTTGTGAGGTGCAAAAGTTCACCTGCAGTCTGGTAATTCACTTTGAGCTGGGACTGTGATCACTTAATGGATTCTTCTGTGCTGGCTGCTATGGTAACTGCTGCATCATGCTCTCTGTAGGCTTGTTTTCGGAGGACAGTGTAAACTGTGAGAGCAAATCTCAGATGGGTTTGTTACTGGAATCAAAATCCCAGGGCAGATTTGCAAGTCTACACACAGTCTTGGCCCACAGTGCTCTCCTTTTATGGGCATGTTTGCTCATTTGGCTTAATAATAAACCCAGTCCTTCTGCATTGTGTGCTCAAAAACACTTCTTAGAATCAAAGTCTTTTGGGTTTGGTCTGGATTGGAAGCACGTGTGAGATGTGTTAAAAAAAAAATTATAAAGGCACTGAAAACATCCTAAATGATGAGACAAAAAGAGCAGTGATTGGGTTAAAACATTGAGCCCACCTCACTCAAAGGCTGCAGAAGCAGTACCCTCTCCAAAAATGAGCAAAGAAATATCCTTACGATCTGGGGAAAAGAGCTAACTCATTTTAACCAAATGTAACCAAAGCAGGGGTGAATATGAACAGTCTGGAGCAATGTTCAGAGACCTAGGAGTGGAGATTTCTGATCCATGTCCTTGGTACAAGCTTCACCATGAAAGGTGACATGCCATCCCCTGATCTGTTTGCAGAAGAGGGGCAAGGCTGGGTGTCAGGTCCAGGACAGGATGGAGGATTGCAGCGAATGAGAAGAAGTAAAGTACAGTGGGAAAGAAAAGGAAAAAGGGACAAGAGAAAGCCAAGAGGCAGCAAACTGAAGTGGCTTCCAGGGATCTGCTAGAAGCTGGCAAACATGTTACTCCAGAAGGATGAGTGGGTGTGGGTTTAGGCCGGGCTGTGGGTGGCACACAGGATAGAGGCACTAGCAGAGGATACAGCTTCATATCTAGGCAGCAAGCAGACCTGGAGCTAGAAGGAGCCTTAAGACATCAAGAAGGTTATTCCTCTACCCACAGCAGGACCCTCCCTGTCAGGATCATTCATCACAGATGCATGCCTGACCAGTTCTTAAAGGTCTCCAGCAGCAGATGCTCCAGGACTTTCCCAGATCTTGCAGAGTTTCACCCTCTTCATTAACATGTTTATCTCAGAGATAGTGTCTAACCTTCCCACTCTTTCCCAGATGGATGAGAAGGTGAGCTTGATCATATCTTCTTTTCAGCAGTATTTGAAGAAGATTTGGTCTATTTGTCTGCATTTTTCTCTAAGATTTCTTAGAGTGTAATGCTGAAGTATTCCAGCTTACCAGTGAGCTTCAGAAGGATCTTCTCATGCATGCTATACTTGCCTCAGATTTCAGTGCCATACCATCTTTTTTGTAACAATATAAAGTTCCTGACCCACAGTCTGATTCTGATCTACCATTACATTCATACATTCCTCTTTGAAACTGCTACCAACTCATTTTCCCCAGCTGTATAATCATACAGTTGATTATTTTAGCCTGAGGACAGTACCTTTTGTACCTGCTGAATACCATTTGGATTTTCCTTTCCAACCATTTCTCAATTTGTTAGGGTAATTCTGAATGTTAACTCCTTCCTTCAAAGTATTTCCCATTACTTTGATCTCCAAATTCACTGATTGTCCCTTTTAGTCTCTCAATCTATTCTGTTAATGAAAGTACTGAACAGACATAATTCAAGACTGATTCTTGAAAAGCCAAATCGAATCTTCTCATTTTAACATGGGTCTTCTTCCTGTAAAAGTGCAGCAGATGAGATAGGAGAATAAAAAAGTGTGGTTAGGTCAATTAGGGTGAAAAAAATTTGGTGGGGGCATAGAGTTAAGTAATATGGAAATGGCTTATTGAGATATTAGTCCCTAAAGCCATTAAGGTAAGACACAGAAGTGAATGAAAGGACTAAATCAAACAGGCTGAAAGTCGAGACAGCCATAACTGAACTGGTGGGTTCCCAAAGCATTCGATCAAATCAGTGCATCAAAACAATTTTTTTTTTTAAATCAATATGGCAACCAACAAAATACAGAAATTATACATGGTGGTTGTTCAATCAGCCAAAAGGAAAACACTGTTTATGGGTACGTAGAGAGGTGTTTGTGGGCTAGCCCTACAGCCACATCAGCCAGTCTGAGAAGGGTAAAGTGCTGAGGCAGCAGTTCATGCAAGGCTGGGTTGTACTGTTCTCTGGGGCCTGCACCTGCAAAACACTCTAGTCACATCCACATCCTTGGATAAGCCCAAGGAGAAAGGAGCGTGGTATGAGTAAATATCCAACACAGTGAAACACAGAGCAGGAGACTGAATGGCTGAAAGTCATCTGATATTAGCCATCAGCAAGGAAATTATGGAGAGCTGCATATCTCCCTACTGCTGCATCTCTGAAACCTGCCATGTGTGAAATCAAGGTTGACAAAACAGGATCCATCTGCATAGCCCCAAGGAGGACAAGCAATGGAGAAGGAGGGAGGTATATCTCACATGCTGCCCTCCCTTGCTGCCCCCTTTCCAGCTGTGGCTGTCAGACACTGAGTCTGCTGTGGGTTTGCCAAGCTGCAGTATCTGGGATGCCCTGACTGTCCTCATCATGTGGCAGGAGCTATTTTGGCCATGCAATGACTTCTGAGGTGGTAAGAGCAGCCCAGTGTGAGTGGGAGGGTTGCAGGACTGGCAGGGGTGGACCACCGTGATGAGGTTTTCCTGGTCCTGGTGTGCGCCACCACATCTGTCACTGTGAGGGTGTAATGACAGGTCACCAGGCAGGCATTAAGGCCATGGGTGGGGAAATGACCATTCCAGTGTTCCCAGTAACATGCACCTGCTCCTGACTGTCCCAAAATATGCCATACCTCAGCAAGGACAAACCTCAGTCACTTGCAGTTGGCCCAAGGTCACAGTCACTGATGGTGATTCACATGCTGAGCTCCTCTTGCTCACCATACATGTGAGTCTGGATCTGATGTATATTACCCAAAATAGGAATTCCTTTTTAGCAACGTGGTTTTCTCTGGAGTCACGTTTGGGCCTCACAGCTCAGCTCCTGAGAGAGCAGGTTCACACTCCTTGGAGGCACAGAGCTCCTCTTCCTCAGCCTACAGGCACTGCAAACATCCCAGGAAGCTTTCAGCCACGCAGAGCAGACAAGCTGTGATAACACTCTCTTCCCATCTATTTTGCCAATTAGCAACTCTTCCCAGATGCCACCAGCAATGGTTTTGCTCCCTCTATGGAAGTTCTTCTGGTGGGGCACAGGGTGAAACCTACCTGAGCTTGGTCTGCAGCTGCAGGAGAGTCTGTGCTTGCATGAGTTGCACTCAGGGGAGAGGCACAAGAAAATGACACTGAGCAGGCACCTTCTGTGGCAGTGAAAGACATCACTCTAGCATTGCAGTCCTCCAGGGACTCTACTGCTTTACATCCTTCCAAATTAACCCATGGAAAGGGACCCCTCTGCTCAGTTTATGCTGGCAACTGGTTGTCACCAAAAAGAAACCCCACCCCTGTTATTTCAGAGACCTTGAACTTTCTATCATCCACTGCCCTCCAAAACAAGAGCATATATAATTTTGCAAACAAACAAAGCCCAGGCTTCTTCAGCCTCTGCTTTATGCTTTTATGTATGAATTATACCTCAAGGTACCCAAACGAGACATAAATTAGTCTAGGGCATCTATTTTCCAAGGTACCTGAGCAGAGTTTTTTGCAAGAGATATATGAGTCTGAAGCTGTCTGTTATTTCCTGTGAAATATCTCCCCTGTCTGACAGGGCTGACTGCTGCACTTCTTATTTCCTTTACACATACAGACAAAAATAATGGCAGCTCATGGCCACCCACACTTTGAGCTCAGTGTACTGATCTCCACAGTTTCCTCCCAAGTCCCTGCCAGAAAGGCAGCTCAGCTGACTGCAGGCAGTTCTCATTAATCTCCCCTATCTAAACAAGATGCGGAATGGAAAATTGCAAGGCAGGAAAGCCAGCAAATTGCACCAAAGCAACGTTTTGGGAAACCTTAGCAAGGCTCTTTTTGCAGCACACCCCCACTGATGAGCAGTTGTTTCTGAGGAGTTGCTTTTTACCAGCCTAAAGCACACAAATTTGCATGCCTGTAAGGACATTTGGAACATCTCTGGAAGGGCGCTTCCTTCCTTCCGTGTACCCACTGCTTTTTGCCAGAGTTTCCACTGCATTCAGGACATTAATTAGCTGACTGGGGGCACTGTCCCTTCTTATTTCTGCCCTTTTAAAATTGTTTGTGTTTCAGAGGAGCTGATAAAAGGCAACAGTGGCAATGCTGTAAGAGAAACTATGGCGCTGCCGCCACGCTTCCTAATGCCTCCTTTGGCTGCCCTTGTGTTTAAAAACACAGCAAGAGGGACGGGAGGGCCTGTTTTCCTCTCCATTCCTCCTAGCCAACACTGCTATGGGGAAAGCCTCTGTCTCTGCCGGCTGTTTGGCTGGATCATTTCCCTGTTTGCATAGCTCATGGGTGAGATAACATAGGCAGAAGCTTGTTGTGGCTGCTGCATGGCACAGGCAGTCTGGAGAGCAGGCTGGGCTTCTGGCCTGGAGGAGGTGGAGGAGCACCTGGTGGCAGGTACCCCTGGCATGGCCATGTTCCGTTGTGTCCCATGAAAAGGGGGAAACTTTATGGAGAACAAAGCCATTTCATGGGATCACGGGGTAATAGGAGATATTGGCAAAGACCCCTGCTCAGAGCAGGATCAACTGCAGCAGGTTTCTCAGGGGTGTGTCAAGTCAGATTTTCAATATCCCCAAAGCTGGAAAGACCACAATCCCTCTGTACAACCTGTGTCAGGTTTCAACCACCTTCATAGTGAGAAAGTTTATTCACAAGAGTTTCCTGTATTTTAATTTGTGTCCATTTCTTCTTGTCCTGTCACTGGGCACCACTGAGAACAGGCTGGTCCTGTCGTCTTTGCTCCACTGTCAGGTGTTTATGCATATGGATACAACCCACCTTAGCCTTCTCTCCTTCAGGCTGAGCAGTCCTGGCTCTTTCAGCCTCTCCATGTATGAGAGGTGCTGCAGTCCCACCATCAGCTTTGTGGCCCTTCATGAGACATTGCTGATGGGGATGCCAGTGACTGCCAGTGCAGAGTTCTGTATTGTGCCTTCTCACCAGCTCCTCTTGTGCTGTAAGCACTCTGTCAGGCTGGAGGAGCCCAGCTGAAAATTGCTCACGTGCTGATGTCTGTAAGGAAGATCTCCCAGCCCGTGCGCATGACGCCTCCCTGACAACCTGCCAGAGTTGGATCACTCCACTTGCTTTTTGTTTTCCTTTCTCTGCCAAACTCGCAGACTCAGCAGCCACAGAAATATAGCCTCCAAGGCATGAAGTTGGTTTTTTGGTAAAGACACAGAAATCAGTGTTTGGGTTTTTTTTTTTTGTTTTGGCAAGTGAAATTGCCCATTGCTCATATCCCCTACTACCTGTCTCCACTAGCAGTATAAAGAAAAGGGAGCTGACTCTTTGTGTGCTTAGAAACTCATTTCTTTTCTGAGCTTAAACATTGCAGTTGTTGAGACCTGTAGGACAGATAGTCTTTGTAAATGACTTGGAAACAAGTGGGGCAATTTATTGCTTTATTTAAATAGCAATAACACTGATTTTTTTAAATTTTTTTTTTTTAGGTTGAAGTTTCTGCAGAGCATTAGCCTCTACTCAGTGTTAACCTAAAAAAAAAATCTGTGATGGTATGACATAATGGGATACATGCAATATATTATAATTCTAGATAGATAGATTGTTATGTACTTGAACACACACATACATACACACACTATGAAGTCTAGCAACCAAAATACAGGGGGGTTTTCCCTTGAGATATTCCTGTTAGAGGCACCCAGAGCAGCTTCTTCCTGCCTTTTATTAAATGAAATTACCAAAACAGATTTCTGGGGTTCTTGCCATTACAGAATAATGGTCATGTACCAGGAACAGCTTAAGGATCTTCCGGCTTTCCTGAAAGCCACATCTGCATGGATTGCAACAGTATCCATAAGTGCAGGTGTGCTGGGATAGGTGTGCAATGGGACTGCATGTTGCTGAAAATCTGAACAAAGACAAATCAGACTGATTTACTAAAAGGATGTAACTTTGTGGCATTTCAAAGTTTTCAGGCAAAAAAAGGGGTTGGTAGTTTGGTAAATAGTATTGAAGCCCTGTAAAACCATAGTAAATTTTCCCAAGCTTAGCAGGAAGAGGGAAACCAAAACAGTTAATTCAAATAGAAAGTAAATTCCTTATTAGTCAATCTTTCTGTTGGGAAAGAAAATTATTATATAGACCTGGCCAGGGACAAACACATATTCCATCAGAGAAATTTCTGTGGGCAGACACCCACAAACATACAGTGAGAAGGGGCAGATGAAGAGACCACCGTGGCTGCTGGACAGAGTACAGCCCACTGCTCTGCAGCCGTGAGCTGCTTCTCCAGCTCAGCTGAAGTTACAGCATTTCCAAAATCCACGTAATGCACTGAAGAGTTATTAAGCTGGAGCAGACCAAACAGCAGTGGGTGTGACAGCTGTGTGGTAAGTGCTTGACTCAGATGTCTACCACAGAACTTTAGTTTCTCATATATTTCTGTCCTCAGTGAAGACAACAAGCAAGGCTGGAACTTATTGGTCAAGGGCTCAGCATGAGGATGTGTCAGGATGACTAAACACTTGTCCCGACTGCGGCACCAATCCCTGACTAATCTCTCTGTGCCTGAGGTTTTAGTCTTTCCAATTGCTTTGTTCTTGGGAATTGCTCACAGCAGGAGAAGAGTAATATTTTTTCTGGAATAATTCCCCTGGCCTTCAGTTGATCCAAGACTCAGTTAAATGTGTTGTAAGTGATATAGCAATAAAAAAACATGAGGAGAAGCAGGAAGTTGGTTAAATTTGCTACAAACAGCTATTGTCGGCAGCCTGTGTGCACTGACAGGACACAGCACAGCTTCTGGCAGGGCAGATTGGATGCGTCCTCTCATTCCGCAGATCCAGGTCAATGAGTCTTGCAGCATAAAGTGGCACACACGTTTGGTTGTTTTCAGGAACTATATCTCAGCTGTGATACTGGGAATGCTCAGATGACTGCACTATTATGTGGGGCCATAAAAACAAAGATCATCAAGAAGAAGTCCAAAGATCTTGGAGACAGAGTGAAGCACAGCACAAAATCACTCTTGGATGTCCTGCTGCTTATAGACTCTGTCCATTCAAGCGTGGCAAAAACTCTCTTTCTGGGACAACTGTTGTTCTTTAAGCTCTCTGGTATAACTTGGATTCAATAATTAATTTCACTTATTGATATAGCTGTTTAGATTAGTTTAAAATCTGGGGATTTTTCAGACTCCTTTTGGTATAGCAGCTCCCTACTCAGTAATGTGTAGTTGGAAACTTCCAGCTAAATAGGCTCTGAGCTTTTACTGTCATTTAAGGAATGTTTTGCACAGAAGCAGCAACAGAATTTGGTCCCTATTCTGCAGTATGAAGGTTTGTTAGCTGTTGCTACCAAAGCTGTGGCAGCAGGAAAAAATGCATAAATGCAAGCCTTGTTTTTCTTGTGGGTAGATATGTGTTCAATAAAGCGTGACCCAAATTTAGCTGTTAAAGTACACAAGCTAAGTACCCTAAAATAACTAAACCTCATTCTATTTCAGACCAAAAGAAAGGCTTTTGAGCAAAATAAAAAGTCAGTCTTTCCAAATGGAAACGGTCTTAAGAAAATATGTGATCACTATCTATAAATATTGTTTGTCTGTGGTTTTGGATTATCACTGCTATAATAACTCTACTAATAAACTTTATTTTATGTTGTAAACTCTGGTGTCAATCTGAATCTTGAGTTGAGATGCAGATTGTGCAGTGAGTGGAATGTTTCCTAACAGAGAATGTCTCATAACGAACTAATGCCTATTAGTAACAGCAGTTACTGATTTAACCACATGATTAGCTGCCATCTGTGAGGAACTACCTTTCAATAAGTAACTAGAAGGAGGATTAAAACCTTTGTCTGTGGTTTGTTTTGCTGTTATGCTCTAAAGGTTTTTGATTCTCCTCCCGCCTTATAAACATCAGCTAAAACAAGTCTCACTCTGACACTTATTTCTTTGGAATGCCTTTCAGTACATAATACTGAAAGTGATGGGGTTAAAAATCAGCCATTGTTAGGGGGACCTATTATGCTGACTTTGTTCTTAAAAATCCTTTGATATTCTTAATGAGATGTGAAAACGCACTAAAATAAGAAACAAAACTGTTCTGAATATATCTGCAGGTCCCCCTAGATTCTTCTTGTAATATTGAAATGCAAAGAAGACACTGAGTCTGGGACATCAGACACCATTATCTTCCTCTCTTATGCAAGAAAATGGTTTCAGGGCATGTTCATAAGGAGATAGCCATTATACACCTAAAGTGAACCTAGCTTGGTGTTTGGGAAATTTAAGCTGTCATTAGAGACTGAAGCTCAAGCCAATATCAGGTTTCAGCAATCTTCTGACACAGGCCACAAAGGAAACTGCTGTGAGTGAGTTTTGTCTGGATCTATATGCTAGGCTATACAATAGGGATGGCAAAGATGCAATGCCAATAATGTATCCAGGAAAAGAGTATCCCTGTGACACAAGAGATGCTTCTACTCGAGCCTGCAGGCCTGTTCTATCTGCCTTTTCAGTAACTTGTAGCCTAAGCTGTGTCAGGCACAAGCAGAACTTCCCTCTTGCTTGAAACAAAGAACATTTCTGTCTGAAAACCAATCCGCTCTTGATTTGGAAATTGCCAGTGATGGAAGAATAAGCCACAAGACTGGATAAATGTTTCCAATGGTTAATTATCTCTGTTGTTATAAAACATTCCTTACTTCTGGTCTGAATTTGCCCAGCTGCCACTTTCAATCATTGCATCTCATTATAGTGCTATTAACAATGTTAAAAAATCCATTTGCTCTTTTCTCTTATACATGTAGGCTTTCACAGGCAGGATTCAATTTGTTCATCTTTAGCTGCCAAGCCCTCAATCTACAATCTAAATTAAGCTGGTAGGTCCCTTTGCACTCAGTGCAGTGAGATGGCCATCCCTTATCCTCACTCCTTGCTGCCAGTAGGCGTGTCTACTATATGTGACATAGCTGGGCATTCATTCACCTTCTCTCTGCTCCTGTTTGACATTGTATGTGGCCTCTGTGCCCCTGTGTGACTCTTGCTCTGACTCCTCCATGTCTGGCCATGCACAGAACAGAGGTTTTGTACAGGTGATGTCCCTGATGGGGCTTTTATATCTCCAGGTTCTTGTCCAGCCTCCTTGAAATCCCAGATATGTTTGCCAGTGACCTGATTTCTGTGGCTTGCCCACTCAATGTTTCATAGAATCTTAAAATTATAGAATAGTTTGGGTTGGAAGCGACCTTAAAGATCACTCAGTTCCAACTCCCCTGCCATGGGCAGGGACACCTTCCACTCCACCAGGTTGCTCCATCCAAAGTCTCATCCAACCTGGCTTTGAACGCTGCCAAGGATGGAGCACCCACAGCTTCTCTGGACAACCTGTGCAGGTATCTCACCACTCTCAGTGTAAAGAATTTTTCCCTAATATCTAATCTAAACCTGCCCTCTTTCAGTTTGAATCCATTCCCCTCTGTCCTGTTTCTACAAGCCCTTGTAAAAAATCCTCCTCCATCTTTCTTGCAGGCTGCCTTCAGGTACTAGAAGGCTCCAATCAGGTCACCCTTAATCCTTCTCTTTTCCAGGCTGAACAAATCTATTTCTCTCAGCCATGGAGACATGATGCATCTCTCAAAACCCTTTGGCCCTCCTCTGGAGTTTTCCAAACAGGTCAATGTCTCTTTTACACTGTGGACTCTAGAGCTGGATGCAGGTTGATGAAGAAAGCTAATCTGCCAAATTTCAGGGCAAGCATCCCATTCCAAAAAAGGTGGCTGAACTTCTTCCTCTTGAGGAATGAATCATGATTTTCTGTAGTAGAGTCCTCAGCCCCACAGCTCCCCAAGACTCTAATTTTCCAAGAACATCAAGAACCACTGGAAGAATTTCCTTCTCTTTCCATCTCACTGTGGCGAGTCCAGCATCCAAAACACCTCCACAGCCTGCTTCTCTTCTTAAGGAGAGAGGGGGATGTTTTCTACACTTCCATCTCAAGATTTCTTACTGATCTGAGAGGGAAAGAGTGCTCTCTTTCCTTGATTCCATCAATAGGAACCATGCCAGTTTAATATCACTCTGGCAGATTCAGAACAATGGAACCATACCAAGTCACTAAGCCAGGGAATATCAAAAATAAGGATCTGAATGACCAGGAAATAACATGTGTGTCCAGCTCAGAGTAGCACATTTTTGCTTTTGCAGAAATTAAAGTTTAAAAGCTGAAAACAACAAATTGAGTAATTCAGTGTTGATTACTTGAATGTTTCCACCATCTGTATTCTTAGACTGATATGAACCATTTGTACTTTTAGTGTCAGAGATATAGCAGATACTGGAGCAAAAAAAAAATTCTTTATGTAGGGAATAATCTCCCCAGGAACTTTTTAAAAGATTAGCTGAGGTTTGAGTCTTTGTGAGTAAACAGACTGGGGTCTGGGCAACACTGGAGCAGTAACATCATGCTTCACCCAGTGCCTAATGGCAAAGAATTCCACTGCAGCAGCAATGTGGCCATGAAGACCACACTGCTGCACAGTGCTGCTCTTTACAGAGAAATTCCCCCTGAACCAGTGAGTGTGTCTGTGTTTATGTGTGTGTGATCACAGGCACAGCCCACGATGGATATCACATTAACAGAGTACTTTCACCACTGCTCACAGAAGCACAGATGTGCCAAAAGCTGTGATCCAGAGGGAACACGTCAAAGTCTGAGTGAGAACAGTTAATCCTTCACATTTATCCCATCTTTTCCACTGCGTTTGCCTGCAGGAATGTTGCCTATCACCAGCTGTGGCAGGGTGTGTAGGTGAAACTGAGCTGGGGGATCTCAGAGCACCACAAGCCCCTCCATGAAAGCTACTGCACTGTGATGGTAACACCCTGCAGCTGACATTAGCCCGGTCTGGATTTGCATTGTAGTCAGAGGCTACGTTCAGATGGCTTCATTTGTGACAAATCTGCATTCATCTCCACCAAACAAATGTCACAGTCTCTGCTCCAATGCCCACAAGTGCAGCATCCTCCTGGGTGGTGTCATAGTGTGGTGGCAGGTCCTTGACCGGGTTAAAATAGATCACTTAGATTACTCCGAGGTGTAAGACCATAAAGTCTAACAAAACTGAGATTTAGGAAGATTTTTGGGGCAAAAGTTGAATATTACCTAAATTACTTCTACTTGATCTTCATGTTTTGATACTGCAAGGGCAGAGCGTTTCCTTCTTCACTCATGGAGATCTGAGTTATGGGCCTCTGCCTTCCTCACAAGGATGTTTATTCTTTGTATTTCTCTGGAGATGGAATAAGATTTTTAAAATTTGTAAATAATTTAGGCAGATAACTGACATCCACTTAATGTAATTCTCCAGGAAGCATTCAAAAAAGTCCCAGTCAGAGGTTTTAGGAGAAATTTCTTTCTGTGCTAGAAAACCTTTATACAGCTACTGCCAGTACTACTGTGGAAATAACAACACTGTAAGATTTCAAAATCATGTTTATAAGCTGGAGCTGCAACCCAGTGATTCACCAGCACTGTTGTTATGGTTAATTTTCCTGGAAAAGTACATTATTGCAACAAGTTTTCTCTTTTTATTTTCCTTTTTTTTTTTTTTAAGTGATCAGAGTCTTTGTTTCATTGTCTGTTTGTTTTTACTGCTGGATCTCAGTTTGGCACAGGGATCCTTGTATCTAAAAAGGGTTTTAAAAACCATCAGCATTTTGAAACATATACAAATTGCCAAGGGATTTTATTTTTGGCTTTTTGAGTAATGCTGTGTTTTTCTACTTTTTAGCAGCAATGAGCAATCCACCCTCTCAAATAGCAGAGTTTTTCAGTGATGTTTCAACTTTTTGTGGCTGTGGTCCACTCTTTTATAGTGTGGGAAATGCCCTGCCTCTGAACTGTGTGAGTGATACGTCATGCTCTCTGCAAGTCTGCTTTTGAACAGAAAGGAGTAAACACCTCCGAGGTTCTGAGGATGTGTTTTTAAACTGTGTCCAGGGCTTGCAGAGATTGAGATAACGATAACTGAGGAGTCAGGAGAGAGAAAACACCAGGTCACAGAGTTGCCGAGGACAGGGCAAGAGGAGCAACTTGAACTAACAGCATAAAATGGAGCAAAGGAAAATTACAGCTTGATTGCCCAGAAGCTGCCAGACTGCCAGCTGAGCCTCATGAGGAAGATGGTGTGAGTCCCAGAGGATAAGCCATAAACATGAGCCTGGACAAAGCACTGAAAAGTTTGTTCCTTGCTGGCAACCCTTCTGCTATGTGATGGAAATAGTACAGGTGGCCTAAGATGTCTCAAAAGTCATCTGTGAGGCATCTCTAAAGGCAGATCATGAGCTCAAGGTGGTGGCCTCCAGCTCTTCTTGTTATTGTAGCCTTCTCATGCTTTCCTGACCCTGCTCCTGCTGCTAATTCCTCCACTCCCTTCCTGCTCTCCCCTCTTTTACAGCTCTCTAGTTCATTGTGGCTCCCTACAAGCAGATTGATAGCGTGGTGACAGTCTGGGTTATCTCAGTACACAAGGTATCAAGATCACTCATATCACCATCACTGAATGACACTGGCTGTCACAGACCTGCATCACCTGCAGCTTGTAGAGATGGCCACAGCTCAGCTCAAGGTTTTCCCAAGAGAAAATGGGTCTGGATGTTTGAAGCAGGGCCCTGCCCCCCTGGGATGGATAAGACACAAGGGTGCAGCATGCTCATGTGCTCCTCTCTGCATGCATGTGGGCCTGTGCTCATGGAACACAGGCCAGAAATTTCAGTGTTGTGGTGGATGTTTTCAGACAGCCATCAGAAGGCTGGTCCAACATGACAGGAACATTAGGAAAGCTTGGAATGAAGCAAAGTACAGGATAAACATCCTCCTTTTCCATAAAGAACAAGGAAGGAACAGACAGAAGCATTTTAAGAGTGGCATCAAATTATTCTCACCCAAAAGAAATCTCTCTGGGTCAGATGTGTCTGAGCAGATTAAGACACCTACATTTAGGCATCCTAAGTGTCTCAGCAACTGCAGGAATAATAAGCACATCTAAAGGTGGACTTGTCATCTGTAGGCAGACATTTCAAATGTGCTGTGTATTCCTTTGCATTGACTTAATGGGGATCCAAATGATTGGCTGAGATGTAAATAGTTGTTTTGTAGACGTGCAGGGGCAGGTGACATGGATGCTGCCTCCATGCCTTGACGTGCCCTGCTCTCCCTCTTTACCAGGCCTGTAGGCAGCAAATCTTCACACCAATCCCACCTCAATAGTTTAATTTCCCTTTGCCTTTCAGTCCATTTTTGATTCATGCCTGGACTTTGTGTCTTCTTCCTTGACACTCCCTATACACAGAACATTCCTTCAGCTGAGGTTTGACAAACATCCTTATTCTTAAAACAGCCCAGACCCACCCTGGGCATTGTTTGCTCAGCCCTGCAGTGCGCTGCTAGCACTGCCAAGGGAGGATCTCCTCTTGCTCCTATTGCACCAGCTTCTGATTTCAAGGAGGTGCTGTATCCCACAGACATTACAATAAATTTGCCTCTCTAAAATTTGGCAGGTCAACTCATTTCCTTGAACAGACTGGAAGATGGGGGAAAAGCAAAAGAAGACATGGGAACTGTCCCTTGGCTGTCAGCAGGTAAATGACTCCTGCCAAACTGGGGAAATAAATTGCTCTCTGTGGCCACTGGAGGTTGGAGGAGAAGCAATGTACTTGAATTACAGTGAGAGTTAGCTGTTAGGGAAAGATTTCTGAAGGAAAAGGTTGTGGGGATCTGCAGTACATTATCTAGATGGGACACACCCTCTTACAGCTGATTTTAAGATCAAGTTTGAGAAACGTGTCACACTGCAGTCACAGGCAGAGAGCAGAGTCAAGGGTTACATGGCTGTTCATGACCTGTTTTCCAGAAGCAGATAAATATCCCAATGTGATGTACCACAGAACAGGAATCTCAGCACATCCTGGGGCACGACAGTGGCAGAGGGGGAAGGTTAGCAATTGGTGAGGTGGTTTTGTAGCCCTGGGGAATGTTGCTGTTGGGGTCATGGCCCTGTTTGATTTTTCATGAAGTTGCTTAATTCTGCATAGCACACACGGAGAACTGCTGAGGTTAACAAGAGTTGAAGTTCAGGAGAGGGTACAGAGTGGGTAAAAAGGTAAAAAGCCCTTCAGATGTGGTTGTTACTTCTACTTATTGCTCCAAGGGATCTAGAAAATGCAGATCTGAGAGGTGATTTTCTCATTTGGAGAAGTTTTCTAAGTATTCTCTTTGTAGTTATAAGTTGCACCCCATTCCTGTAGGTCAAAGAGCTGCCATTTGAATAGGCTTGCATGTAGATGGAGAAATATCTGGTTTGACCTGGGAAAACCAGGTTTAAGGTTAGCACAGGAGGTGAGAAGCTACCAGAGTTGCAGTAGAAGTTACAGCGCTGAGGCAGAATGGTTCCCTGTGGACAGAGCTGGAAGATAAGGTGAGTGCTGTCTCACAACCTGTTTCCAACTTCCAGTCCAAGAACCACTGCAAGCAGCAGCTTTTCTCATGTTTTTTCCTGTTTCCTCAGCCTCATGCTAATTCTTAGGTAGGTTCAAGTGCTCGGTCAGGCCCTGATATCCCTCCTGACCAGAGCTGAGCATCAAAAGCAAATTATATTTGCAGCTCTTCTATTGAGTTCTGCAGTCTACCCCAAGCACCATATTGCAGTAGCTACGTGGTAGCAGTACCAAAGCCACGTGGACTATATCAGATTTATCTCCAGACTTCCATTACAGACATACAGATATAGATAGTCTTAACATGGCCCCACACAATGCTCTCATCAGTTCTCTTCAATTTCCTCTGTGCCACTGTCCTTTCCCAAAGAAGATTTAATGAATTCCTTGACAATAGGAATTTGATAACATGAAGAAAAGAAATATTTTCCATTCCCATTTTCCTCAGAGACCTCCAAGACCTGTTAGATGTCTAGCCTGTGGGACAGACACATAAGAGACATCTCATACTCAAAACCCGGGAACCATTTTGAATATATCCTAACTCCCTTCTAACTCAGTTTCTTTTAATGGAAACCCCTCTGCTGAGTCACATCCTAGTGATGAGCAGGGGTTTGGCTGAGGGACACGACTGAAAACATGAAAGGACACCGACCCAGCAAGCATGCTTGAGCTGTCTCTACACTTGCTTTGGCTTCCTGTCAGGTGGTCATTATGCAGCATTTTGCTCTTAAGGTAGGTGCCCAGTTGCTCAACTTCATCCTGCTATAAGGTCCCATCTGGCCTGTCCATTTCTGCAAGCCAAGGGTAGGATCCTGGCACTGTTCCAGAGGGGTGTCCTCTCTGGAGGCAAAGCTGTGCTGCTCATGTGTGTCCAGTGATGTGTGATGCCCCTGACACGCGTGGCTGGGCAGGGAGTCAGACTGGAGTCAGACTGTCACATGCCGTCGCTGTCCCTGTGGTGGCTGGCACAGAGTGCGCCAAGCCATGCTGCCACCTCCTGAGCCTCAGAACGTGACATGGGAGTACCACTGACTGTGTTGTCCTGCCACATAACCACACTGTGGAGGGCAAGCTGCTGCACTGAGGGGGGAAAAAACATCTCAGGACTGGCTGAAATAATGGGGAGGGAGACATGCCCTAGGCTGGACTGTTAATTTGTTCTTTTGCATTTGGGCATAGACATCACTGGATGGGCCCAGTCAAGCTCATCCATATAAAACAATCCACCCAACCTCCTTAGGGACTGTAAAGATGCCAGGGACACCCTCCTTCACATCACTTCTTCTTAGGTATCATCTCCTGCACAGTGGTCTGACGACAAATACATAGAAGTGGGGTTTGTTTCTACCCTGTGCAAAGTCAAGACCACCTTAGCCCAAACTCATGGACTTGGGAAGGTTCCAGCACTGCTGTAACCCTCCAGTCAGTCCTTCCAGGACTGGCAGCAGAAAGCCCTCTGAGAAGGGGGCGTGAAGGAGCCTCAGGAGAGGTGGAAAGAGGGAGGGACTAGCAAGGGAATTGGCTGAGCGAGGCAAGTCAGGTGAGGCGGTGAATGAATGTGTCATTACCTGAGTAAACACAAGACAACAGCCCGTGTGGTTGCCCTTCCCAGCAGGAGTCTGTGCCCACACAGTATACGTGGATTGCTGCTGGGGATGAATCCCCTCCCAGGACCCAGCAGATGAGTCACCTTTGACTCAGGTCTTTGCAGTCCTCCTTACTCCCTGCTCAAATGCTACTGGATAGAGGAGGCAAAATATGAATGACTCCAGTACATTTGTGACTGCTAGTCTTGCTGTACACTGTAAAAATTTCACAGGGGTATTTTTTTCTGGACAGACTTGCCTGCTGGTTGCACACATTGAGCTGTAAATCCGGTCTTTCACAGGAAAAACAGCATCTATTTATAAGCATCCCATTAGGCAAGAACATGCTTCATTTTTTGTGGGGAGACCATTCTCCTGCCCACATGTTGAGGTATCTTGGAAGCAGTATGTAGCTCTTTGAGGACCTATTATTAATTTGAATTTATTGAGTGCTGGCAGACATGCATGGTGCTTTATGGTCACATAAGGGAACCCTTGTGGCTGAAACGTTTCAAGAGAAAATTCTCATGGAAAGGTGGAAGCCCTCTTGGCTTAAGGAGCTTGAAAGACTCTATTCTGGTTTTTGAAATGTTGGCCTCAGAAGCACTCTGCAAAAAAATACTGATAAACACCAACAGGAGTAAGCAGGGGCTTTCTCCTCTGCAATCACATAGCCAACATTTGCTACACTGATTCTGGTCTGCCTGAGCTGTCTGAGGAACACAAAAATGCTGGGTACACAGAAATAAAATTTGGTTTCTTCTTGCCTATATAGCCATGAGAAGACTTTATATTTCTCTTTCTGAAGCCAATGTGTAGATTTAATGTTTTCTTTGTTCTCCCATCAGTCTGTCCTGCCAAAGGGATGACAACTCCTGTAAGTCTGTGGCTGCTAAAATAGGTGTAGTAATAAAGAAGAAGCATATTCCCAAAATATTTTATTTTAAATTATTTTTCTGTCACTCTGTTTCAGCAGGGATGAGCCAGAAGTCAGTTAATAGATGGACACTCATAAAATTCTGAGTCTGGGCTTAACACTACAGAGTAGTAAACCATACAGACTGACACAAAATAACTAATTTCTTCTGTAAAACAAAACTGAGTGTTCTACATGGGTAGATATGTCTGGGTTTTCTGGCTATCTATTTATGAGACATTTTTGCATCTTCCCAAAATAAATTCTCATCAAACTCTTTACCTCACGAAGAAAGCTTTGAAATACTTACAATAGCTAAATTGTTGTAAAGGCAAAGAGCAAACAAGCATGCTCCATTCTTGCAGTAGATGGGAGGAGGCAGGAGAGTCAAAAGGGCCCCCCACACACATGCTCTTTAAAACTAGTGAGTCAACAACATGTGGGGTGGAGTTTGGAAACCATCCTGCTAACCTTTTCCAGGTCCTGGAGCTTGGTGAAGGTGACAATGATTAAAACAAGAATCTGTTATGTTTGGGGAGGTGACATGGCAAACCATTGTAGTTGTTTTTTCTTTCCCCTCCCACAGGTTAGATTACACTGTAGAGAAAGAATTTACCCGAAGGCAGATAATGCTTAAACTATTTAGAAATAATTAATAGACATTAGAGTCATTGCATACTGCAGAAAACTGTGTCCTGAAAGACTGCACAATAACTTGCTTTGTTACAGTAAAGGATGTTTGTTTAGGCTTAGTTGGTGCTTCCGACTACCTAATTACCAAGAAATGAGGTAGCTGTGCTCTTAAGGACTTCAGAAACACACACTGATGAATGCAACACAGGCCACATAATTTTCACAAAAACATGCAAATAAATTGGCAAATTAGTTTTGCAGGTGGGAGCAGTGGGTCTGTTTGCTTCTTTGAACGTCTCTCATGTTTTCCAAAAGATCAATATAGCATTGTATTTCATCCACAGAATCTATTCCTTCCTTTGATAACATCATGCATTGAAATAGAACCTTAGGGACAGCTGATGCCCCTGCTCAGAACACACCAGAGGGCCATGGACAGCAACAGGACCCTCCCTTACCACTCATGGGTAAGCACCATTCCTCTTTAGGACTGGTGGCAGCAGGAGGAAATTCTTTCCAAACACCAAGTCCCCAAGGCAGTCCCATAAAACACAAAAAGTCATAGAATCATTATGATAATGATTATCATATAATCAATATAATTATATGGCTGGAAAACACCTCCAATATCATTGAGTTCAACCATTAACCCCAAGTTCCACATCCACACACCTTTTGAACACTTGCAGGGAAGGTGATCCCACCACTTCCCTGAACATCTTGACCATCCTTTCAGTGAAGAACTTTTTCCTACTACTCAATCTCAACTTCCCCTGATGCAACTTGAAGTCTTTTCCTCTCACTTGTTACATGGGAGGAGATCAACTCCCTGGCTCCACCCTCCTTTCGGGCAGTAGTAGACAGTGGTAAGGTCCCACCCTGAGTCTCCTTTTCTCCAGGCTAAACAACCCCAGCTCCCTCAGCCGCTCCTCATATGATTTATGCTCCAGACCCTTTCCTAGCTTTGTTGCCTTTTAGACACCAGCACCTCAGTGACTTCTCGTAGCGAGGGGCCCAGAACTGGAGACAGAATATGAGGTCCAGTCTGACCCATGCCAAGCATAGGGGGAGAGTCCCATCTCCTCATGCTCATTTTGGCTGCCCATTCTCCCAGGGCATGAGAAGTGCTGCTGCTTGGCTGCTGGAAACCCTTGCACCCCAGGGACAGCGCAGCTGGCAGAAAGAGAAGCTGAACAAGTCCCAGTTCCTTTGCTCGTTAAACAGCACCATGGGGGAGGAAGGGGATACATCCGCTCCTGAGGTTTTGTAGAGGAGGTTGGGAAACATCCCTTTTTCCCCTGAGATTCCTTGCAGCTGCAGTTGCCTTTTAGACACCAGCACCTCAGTGATTTCTCGTAGCGAGGGGCCCAGAACTGGAGACAGAATATGAGGTCCAGTCTGACCCATGCCAAGCATAGGGGGAGAGTCCCATCTCCTCATGCTCATTTTGGCTGCCCATTCTCCCAGGGCAGTCCCAGGGCAGGTTGCAGCCCAACCATGTCCCACACTGGCAGCACAGCACAGCCCAGCCCAGCCCAGCCCAGCCCAGCCCAGCCCAGCCCAGCCCAGCCCAGCCGAGCCTTTCTGTCGGTGCCGCTTCCTACCTCATGCTGCTCACAGCTCTGGCACACAAGCCTTGGTTTGGCTCAGAATGGGAAAGGTCTGTCCCACTGAGCTGGGATGTAAACAGGAGCTTAGCCTTACAGCAGCTGTAAGCCAGCTTTCTGGATTTGCTCCTGTTGTTTGCCAAATACTCTCTATTCACGGGAAGATGATGAAAAACATTTAGGTGAGTTTGTGGCTGTCTAGCTCCCAGCAAGCTGTAAATATTAGGGAAGGGAGAAAACCCAACCCCCAAACCCAAAAACCTGGACAACTTACAAACCTTCTCTAAATAGAGGCTTGGTCTAATTCCTCTAGTTGGCGGGAGCAGAGCTTACCATTTCCCAGACAATCACTTAAGTGCATGTAGCCACTTTAACTGCTATGCCTGTTATTGTGCTGCGTTCCTGCCGGCCTGGTTGACATGGAGCAATGAAATTACCCAGGTCTGACATTACAGACCCAGACACTGAAGCCAGAGAATGAATGTAAAAGGCAATAAATACCCTGCTAATCTCTCCAGCAACACAGAAGCAATAGCAGCAGCACTTTGCTCCAGAAAACTCAAGATGGTGTTAATTAAGGCTTTTTTTTCATTCTTAGAGTTCACCTCATACCAATTTTTTGAATATACACATATATTTGTGTCCAAATTATTCATACTGCTAAAGTAGGAGCCCAACTTTTTCCCAAAACCCCAGGACTGCATTTGCCTGTGACTCTGACAGGTCACTTAACACCTATCTGTTACTGAAGTCCCCATCTATGAAATAAGGTTGACACACTGTACTGAATTCTCACCAATGGAGCCTCTCAGCACCTCTTCTTACTGAGCTGCTTTTAGGAGTGTAGCTATGCTCAGATGGCTTTCATGGCAAAGATTGCCATCCTTGTGGCTGAGGCCCAGGTCCTTCTCTTGTGCCCTTGGAGCCCTCAGACATTCTCCTTTCCCATCCTTCTGCAGGGCAGGGCAGGAGCCTGGACTAAAAACCTGCCTGGCCAAGGAAGCAGTTGGGGTGCCCACTGTCTGCTGCTCATCTAGAGCAGGCTTGCTTGTGTGTGACCCAATGTGGCCTCAGACTGCCTGCCACTCTGGCCCTCCTACACCAACATCTTTCCCTCTTACAGAACTTTTGGAAATGGAAAACAAAGGTTCAGGCTGTCTGGAATCCACACATGGGAGCACAGCAGGATGACATCTATAAATATCAAAAAAGTAATGGCATCATTTAGCTTTCAGGGGAAGGCTTATTTATCTCTGAAAAGATTCGGAGATAAATAAGGGTTTCCATGCAGAGCAGAGCAATGGAGTAGATATAAAGCCTTGACAGGAAACTTTTTATACACAAAATAAGATTGTAAATTTCTGGTGTAAAGCTATGGATTCCATCCATGAGACAGTAAACTGGATGGTTCTGGTTTACATTCACTAGAGATTTTCCCTTTACAGCCATTTGGACTTGTGATGCTGGTAAAAGAAAGTAAGGGAGAGCGGCACGCCCCATCCCCAAAAGGACCAGCTGGTGTCTGGAGGCATGGCAGGAGACCCCAGACTGGAAAAGAGCCTGGCTTGCCATCCCAGAAGCTGCACCCATGACAAAGCACAGCACCTGGGAGAAGGGAGTGATGGCTCTGTGCAGCCTGGCTGTACTGTGAGAGCTGCTTTCGGCACTGCTGCTAGTTCTGGATGGCAAAATAAAGAGCAGGATCAAGAAAAAGCTTAAATTCACTGAGCCTGAGGCTGGAGTTGGCATCCTGGTGTCTGCAGGCATGCCAGGCATGCAGAGGGTCATCAGCTCTGAGCTGGAGAATGGTCTGGGCTATGATTAACTAGCAGAGCAGATGCACCCTTGTCCCTGGAACAGTGATGCCAGATATTCCATGGAGATGCATAAAGCTGGTAAATAACCTTCAGGATACAGAGCTTGATTCTCATCCCACTTTCTGCGCTCTGTTAGCAGTAGGACACACCTCCTGGAAGCCCAGTGACTTAGAAAGTGTCCCAAGACTATGAAGAATCTGTCCCCACCCTGCACCAACAGAAAGGCACTGAATGTATGACAGCAACCACTGGGTTTCTCAGACAGAGAGGGGAACCCCTGTCACGAGAATATAAGAGGAATGTCAGGCCAGCTGTCCTTGTAAAAATTAAGCAGACAACAGATTGACCAGTGCCTACTGGAAATCCCCAGAAGTTAGACTCCAAGAAGTTAATTGCAAGCATCCCCTGCCCCTTCTCTAATACCACTTCAATTTGCATTAAGTAGCATCTCATGTCACTGAGGTCAATGAAGCAATCCCTGTGTTTGGGACCAAAACAAAACAAAACAAACCACAAATAAAACAAACAAACAAAAAGCACCCTCAGCCCCCAAAGAAACCAGCCAAACCTCAAAACAAAACAACAACCAAAATACCCCAAACAAATCAAAACCCTAAACAAAACAAAGCAGAAAAGGAAAAGAAAAAGAACAATCCCAAACAGTGATTCTCCATGGGGCAACAGAAGGGATGTGAGAAACATCATTACAGTTTTTGGATGCAGGTTGAGTTAGATAAAGCTCTAGGTGTTTCTGCTGAGCCATGCTGGCATTGAGGGCTCTGCAGCAGGAGAGCAGATGTGCTCCAGCTGAGACAGTCTGGAGTCATGGCAGGTGGATTCTCTGTGATTGACTCCTTGGGTAGGTAGAAAAGACAGGGAGACAAAGGCAGAGAGAAGAAGGGATCCTGCAGGTGTTAGCTAATCATATAAAGAAAGGACATGCTCTGGTCTCCTTCCCAGGACATGTTCAGTGTTGTCACTTAAAAAGAACCTGGAATGCAAGTCCAGTGGACATTTACAGTTGTTGTAAAGACACTCACAGGTCTACTTTGACTCAGAGCTGAACATACACACGAGGAGTTAATAAGACACATTCGCTGTCCTGAAGAAGTTTTGGTCCAAATGCACATGTCAGGGTAAGGATGGGAAGAGAAATGAAGGTCAGACAAGCCTTGTGCCCACTCAGGCCATGGAGGGGGTACACTCAGAGGAGAAGGGATTCCTGTTGCTCTCAGGCTGGTGCACAGTTACAGCCTGCACCACTTTGATGGGAAAACTCTATTGGTGAAGTAATGTCTGGCCTCTGAACTCCTTGGAAACTGATGATGAGTCTGGAGTCATCATGGAGTTTTGTCCAGGTAATTTTAGTTATGTGTTTAGTGGGGAAAAAATGGGTGTAGGTAAACTTGTTAACGGAGTGTTTCTATCGAGTTAAAATTATACATCTATAGACCACCATGGTCACCCATTGCTGCTGCACCCACTCAAAAAAAGTGACTTGAGGCTTACAAGGCTCCTTCAATTTAGTGATGGTTTAGCAGCCCTGAATTACACTGTGGAAAGCGAAAGACCAGAGGAAAAGTCACACTTTGTAAAAGCCATTCTAAGGAAAGCAGATTCCATATCAATTCATTCTGCACTCTGCGTTAGCTCCCCAGGCCCTTGGTGGTCCTACATCCCTTCTCCAGTTCAGAGTAAAAGTGACATTTTCCCTCTTATCCTGTGCTGCAGTTAAGCTCAGCAGAGATTAGGGACCTGCTTATGCAGGTGCAAGCCAGAGCAGTACCAGGGGAGTGCCTTGGGTCTTGGCAATGCTGAGATTTGCTCCATTGTGCAAATGGGTTCCCAGTACACAGCAGGCTTCCCACTCCTTATTCAGGCATGGCTTGTCCTGGGCTGACCTGGATGCAGCAAGCGAGAAAAATAACGGACGGAGCCTTGCTAAATCCTGGGCTCTCTTTGAACTGCCAGCCCAGCCTCCTCTGTACCAGCATGTTCCATTGAGAGGATGTGGACAAATATATCTGTGCTGAGGAGTGGCAGAGGCTGCAGTCTGCATTTAGAAATGCTGAGCAGTGTGTTTTTCTAAGCTCGCTAATTAGTATGGGCCTGAAACTAACAGCTGTGTTTAACTGACAAGGCAATATGCCCTTCACCCATCCCTTGAGATGTCAGGAGAATTATTCCTTTCAAAAAGCGTGCCTGTTAACTCGTTCCTCTCTATCCCCTTTGATCTTTTCAGTATAAGCCTCTCCCTCTGCACTTCATTTCTCCCTGTGGAGGAGACCATGAAAGCAAACCATGCTGATTTGCAAATGGCTCCTCCTCCCGTGCCTGCTGGCCTGCATGGCTGTGTCTCCTGTGCCAGGGACCTTGGTCTCGTGTCAGGAGCTGGGGAAAAGACAGCACTGCCATCATCACAAAGTGTCATGACTGGTGCAATCCCAAAAAGATGCTGTTAGAGGAACTGAACTGCTGCAGATGCCTCTGTCCTTCTCCAGTGCAGTGAGGAGATCAGGAAGACATAATGATTCAGCAGGCACAAATTTCCTCCCAGGTTATTCCACTGGGCTCTGGATAAAACTAAAAATCAATGACCTGGCCTTTAAATGGGAAGGAGGATAGAGTTTTCTGAGAAACCTCCTTATGATCCAAGTACTGTGCAACCCTAGCGCAATATACACCCATATGTCCAGATACTTGTGATTTTTCCCCACACCAAGATTCTTGTTATTACTTGATGAAACCAGAGTCTAAAGTGGGAAATAAACAAAAGGAAATAGTGGGAAAGAAACAAAAGGAATATAGTAATAAATAGACACTGATGTTTAGGGCCAAATCTTGACCTCAGTTTGAAGGGCTCTGTATAACAATAGGAAACGTATGTGGATATCTGCAGTTGCATACAGTCTTGGGTATATCCAAGAATTGAGAAGTTAATTGCCACACTGGCAAATGCTGCACTTCTCAGTGTTAGTATGAGTTGTGAATGTGGACTTGCACAGGAGTCAGAGGAAGTTTTCAGTGTTTAGGTTGCCCTTGAGATACAAGAGGCATAATTTTGCAAGATAAATGTTTATCTTTTGCATTTCCAGAAATATGCTTGAAGAGACTCTCTTCCCTCCCACAAGGGTTTGTTTGGCACTTGAAGAGACTCGCTTGCTTTGCATTTCCAAGTACAGATGCCTCTAGTTTGGCTTGCACATCCAGGCAATGGGCTAACAGTAGCTGTATTCCGGAAGTGCTGAGCACTTCTCCACATTATTTACAGTTACTGCAGGATGCAGATCTTTAGGTCTTCACAAGGTCGAGTCACCCAGACTTAAAACACTGCAGCATGGAATTACAGTCCTATTTTGAGCCACCAACATTTTTGTTCATTTTGTTTCAAGCCAGCAATTGTCTGCAGTATCATACCAAATTAAAAAAAAAATAAAAAGAAAAAAAGAAAAAAAGAGGCAGAAAAATGTAAGGGAGTTAAAGAGGTTTGGCTGTGATTAACATTGCTAAGCATTGTGCAGCAAAAGGAGATGGCTTCAGGGACAAGTGACCCTTGTGACAGACTTCCCAAGTCACAGGATGTCAATGTTTTTTGAAGGCACCTACTATGTATTGCAAAGGACTGATGTGAAAAAGTGCATGCTGTCCCTAGACTAAATAAGAGTCCCTCTGTTTCCAAACTAGAAAAGACAGAAAGAAAGACTGAAAGGAAGGGAGAGAGAGAAAAAGCATGTCACAGATGAAAGCACGTCCTCAAAGGTCAGGGCAAAGTGTCCTTCCTTCAGCAAATGCTCTGGCGTAACTTCATAATGAAATAATCCTGCTATCTGATACTGCCTGAGAAATAAACAGTGTTTTTATAAAGTTCTTGCCCATTTCACAGCACTTCCCTGTGACACTGTAATAAAGTAGGTTGCAGCAAGTATCCTGCATGCCATGCCTCCAAATGTACCAGTTAATTACTGAGCCCTTTAAACCTACTAACAAGACAAGCCTTGTTCTTTCAACCTATTGCTTTTTGCCAAAAAAGAAAAAAAAAGAAAAAATTAAAAAAAAAAGTCATTGGGCAAATAAATCTTTCCAGAGAAAACAGATTTGTTTCCAAATCAGTCAACTGTGCTGAACTGGAAAGGAAGAAATGTTATTTTTTCCAGGATGAAAGCAAAACAAGATCTCTCCCTGTTTATCCTGTCTCACCCTTTTCTAAAGGAGGTCAGTTTAATTTCTTCATTACTTTTTCCTGCTGTCTTATTTATCTTGAAGTCTTCTAGTCTTTTTCAATTCCACTGTCAAAGCCCAGCCTAGTTGGTCCAACACAGGAGTGCACTGTGCTTTGCTCTTCACAGCCATGTGAAGATCCTGAATAGAGCTGGGTGAACTGTAATCACCCAGACATTCTCCTTTCTTACTTACTTTCTCCATGCTCCTGAAAAAACCCATAAATCTCAAGCATTTATTGTTGACTTAGTTTCCTTTTAGCATCTTATTCATTACAGATGCTCCAAAGCCTGTGAAAATAATCACAAATTCAGTCTGCCCCAGCCCTATGTGTTGTGCTATGATGAAATACAAATCTTTGTACCATAAGCACCTTCTAATACTGGTGCCTGGGACTGAGTTTGGAAGGAAGGAATGTCAGTACAAATACAAAACAATATATTAAGCCTGAGGAAAGAGCTTTGCTACCCTTAAAATCAGTAGTGTTTGATCTTTAACTCAGAAGGAGCCTAGGGCAACTCTTGGGGAGGGGGGGAGACTACATTTCAGCTCCAGTCAGCAGAGACCATCATATTTGCCTGTGCCAGCCCAGCTAGAATACAAGTGGTGTTTTGCATGCCACAGAGTTAAATGCAGAACTGATGTACATATCTTTGAATAGCCATGGTCTGTAAGAGAGGGTCATTAGATCAGGTTGATCTCCCAGATGACACCTTAAGGAAAGAAAAATGCATCCTGCTGAATTCTCCTCTAAGTGTTCTCATTGTGCTGGGTTGGTTACACCAGTTTAACCTCTTCTGCAGTCACGTACACTCCCCTGGGTTTGGAGCATCAGCAGAACAGCCTGAAGGGAGGTATATGCTACCTGCCTTACACAGGTCTGGCAGTGAAAGGCTCTGACACAGGATCAAGTGCCCAAGCCTTATCTGCAGCCCCTTCTGCCTTGTGTTACCTCACTGCTGCCTCGGGCGCTGCGCATGCAGACTGCACACCAGGAGCGGGGCTTGGGAAGGGATGACTCAGACACCGTACCCTGACCAGGTGCCTGCACCCCAAATGTGTCTGGGCAAGTCCAGAGGCAAACCAGGTCCATGCAGTGCACACACTGGAGAAGCTGGGAGAGCCACAAAGGCTCTTGGTGAAACCCTCCAGTGGTATCTTGAACTCACAGGTGAATTCAGTTCTCAGCTTGGTCTCTACACAGCTCTGGTCACAGCCCTGTGGTACTATGAAATGTGCTACTTTTAAAACTACAGGATGTGATAGATGGCAATGTCTACAGGATTCCATGGCTTTGCTAGCAAAATGAGCAGCAATTTCACATCTTTTTTTTGCAACTCTAGTTTAAGTGCCAACATTAGGTTCCGCAGTCCTTTCAAAACAAACCAGTGCTCCTTCAAAGCACTCTTTGATCTCTAGTCAGATTCTATCTATTGTTCCAGAGCTGCTACTGGATTTATTTTACCATGTTGTTCTTCATTTGCCCAGACACTAAAAGATTAGTTATGAATTTTGCTCTTTCCCAATTTTTGGTGGCCCAGAATGCAGACCTTCCTACACCCACTGTTTGATCAGAAATGCTTTCCATCTTTCAGTGTTTGTTCCTTTAAAAGGTGATGCAGGGCTTTCTGAAGTTACCTGGGTACTCCTGCTGGAGTGAGAACTTTTCAGGATGTAGTCAACTGCTTATTTCCAAGGGAAATGTCATCCCAGGAAGCACAAGTACTCTTTCTTGAAGTCTTCATTTCCCAAGGTGCAACACCTCTGTCAGAGAGAATTTTCTACACACAGATTTCTCTGGCACACAGGTTTCTACTAAAATTAATTGTCTTGGTTGTACTTTCCCTAAACTGGATTCTGAGATGAGAACTGATCCCATAATACCAAAGCCATTCAGAAAATGCTACCTAACTCATCTGAACTCAGGCACCCACTGCTGTGATGCATAGACTGTTGTTAAATGTCAACTGACCCATTCTGCTGACTATCACGGGAATGTATCCACACTCCATCATCAGTGTTTTCAGTTCTCTGGCTCCCTGAGACCTCTGGGGTTTGTCATTTTGAATTATTGTTAATATAAAAGAAACTATTTCCACAAAAGCAAATGGAGTGGCTGTGAAAATTGTCACACTCTCATTGAAGTCAACAGGAGTTACCTGAGTGGGAGCAGATGGCACCTGCTTTTTCTTTACAACCAGTGTTTATTCATTCCCTCTAGGTGCCTCTAAAAGCTTTACACTGCCAACCTTTCTCTAGATAGATGTAACCGAGCCTGCATGAAAGCAGCATTTGCCAGCTGGGCTTCCAAGAAATTACAGTGCACAAATAATTACTCTAGAGGAGAACAGCCTTGGCAGCAACTACCTAAGTACTGGAGAAATGCAAGTAGTCAAAGGGCAAGGCTTTGGAGAGCACTGCCGCAAACTATCTGGTGGAGTGTGTTAGAGAGACATTCAGCAAATGTGACTGAGGCCTCTGATTCCCTGCCAGCTGCCAGGTTTGGAATTACAGCCATAGCAATTAGCCATGATTACTTCCTGATGTTGTTAAGTACAGTGCAAAGATCACCAGTTGTAGTAGTTTCTTTTTGTGATATTTAAGTGGGGTGCTAGAGAGGAGTATCAGATCTCAGGTCTGAAGACTAGGGATGCATTGGCAGATGTGCCCAGGGAAGAGACAGGAGGATCAATATTTACTGTTTATGCTTATCAGGTCCCCCTCTAGACATGCAATATCTGTTAAAACATTATTGAATGGATAAATAAAGATAATAACCCTAAGTAGTGCTGAAGAGGTTACAAAGTCATCCCGTGACTGTAGTAGTCCAGCCAGTTGCCCTGTAGTTTGACCATAACCTATTCCCTTATCAAAAGCATGAATAAAAGATCTATTTTGTTGCACAACCAAAAGCAGTAAATGTTAATAAATTATTGGGCTTTACTTAGAATTTCTGTCCACCTTTGGAAGGGCACTGGTTAAGACTGCTAAGATCTCACAGACAAAATTGATGAGCAAGTGTCAAAACTATATGATCTGTATAAGATCTGTATGAGCACCCTTCATATCAGGTTATCAAAAACATGTTTCCATCTATGTTTCCATGTTTCCTTTGGGGATCATACCAAAAACTGGGAGAGAGCACCTCTCTAGGCAGCTTGGGATACTGGTTGCTAATTACAACATCAGTAGTAACCTACGCAATATTGTTATTTGAAGCAGGCGTAAACAAAATATTCTAAGCTCTCTACACCTTAATTTTGTGTTTCAGGTTTACAATTTCAGTGAGTATAGGATGAGGGCTATTCACTCTGCTGTGTAACACCATCATAAACAGTCTTTTTCCTCTTCATTTAAATACTCCCATACTTCTACCTCATATCCTCAAGGCTTTTCTGTAGACTGGGAAGTAAAGATAGTGAAGATAGGGTCTGTGTGGAAAGATGAATCAGTTCAGCAGACCATGTTGGAAGACTTACTTATCCCTGTTGACATCAAAACCTGTTGAAATGCCAAAGTGTTCTCCCAGAGACACCGTGACTCCAGTCAGCCTTGTTTGCAAAGTCTGAATTGAGGTGTTTGAGCCCCAGCTGTTGTGGTCTGTAAAAACAGTCAAAGCACACAGAATCACTATTTTTAAGACCCTGCAAAAAAAGTACCATCAGTAAAAATCCAAAGTTTTCTTGAGTACCTTGGCTGCTGGACACCTGCTGTGCAGGAGGTGTGATATAGAGCTGCTCAGTTACAGGTGATCACAGGAGGCAGAATCCTTGTTTACCTTCCCCAACAGAACAGATGTGACTTACAATCAGACTTTGGCTAAACAATTAGGAAAGAGCATTTTTGCCAGATTAAATGAATGCTCATGGAAACCAACCGTGGCAGACATTAATTCAGTTAAACATTTGAACTAATCCTCTCTGAAATTTTTTTGGTACTTTTTATTCAGCTTTAATTGTTTCATGAACGCACAACAGTTTAAACAGGGCCTTAGAACCTATGTCAAGCCCATACAGTTCATTTGATACAATTTAATTTGACCACTTGAGAGGCATAAACATTCTTAGCATGTAAATTAAAGGTGTCTCTGGAAGGCATTCAGCTTTTTTACTAAATGTTAAGAAGTAGACAGAAGCCAAACAGAGGACTGTTGTACAGAGTCAGTAATCTGATATTCTGCTATCATAACCATGAAGTTCTTTTTCACAGTAAAAACACCTAAGACTTGAGATTCCAGGATGAGGTGATTTTTTAAATATGAAAGAGTAGATGCTTTGTTTTTCCATAATTGGCAGGAAAAAGTCTTGCTGAAGTTTGCGAAAGTTTCACTTACGCAAGATTTGGAGTTATACTGCTCCCTTACAGGACACAACCTTGTGAGTTATTGTTCCCAATGTTACTAAAAACTGTGCATGATAGTGTAAGGTTAGCGAGTACAGAGCAACCTGTTTGATTTTCTGTGTCTTCTCTGGAGACAGGAGAAATCAGTGGATAAAAATTATATAGAAGATATTCTCTTAGCTCAAGTAGGAACATTTTAACTCTACACCAAGATGAAGGCTCGAATTTTCATTAAGTTAAATTGAACAAAAAGGCTTCAAAGACTTGTCTGCATCTGTATTGTTCCGGAAATAAAGATAATCCTATGACTTCCCAGCAAAGTTTGTTGTAATGAAAGTGTGGCCATGCACAGCTCAGGGAAAAACCTTGTGCACACACTAGGAGGTACAGAGCAGCCTTTGCAAGGATAGCAATGCCTTCAGGGTCCTGATTTCCTCTTGGTCTGTCCCTGCTAACCAGCGTAGCTGGAGAGATACATCTGGTTCTGAAAATCCCAGTCACCTGCAAAGCAGAGGTGCCAAAAAGCATTGACACCTATAAGGCATAAAGGCCACTGTGGGCCAGCCTCACAGGGATTTCTGGATCTGCTTAGGAGAAGCAGCTGGGAAGGTGAACAAAATGCACTTTGTACATTTGGCCTCTGGTAGGTTTGGGTACAGGAGAAGTGAGACACATGTAGGGGTGCTTCAGCCTCAGGCAAAGTGATTAGTGAGGATATCTAGGGGCAATTAGACTTCTGGTTTAAATGCTCAGCACGGGCTGAAAGACAGGATGAATCTTGTTTCCAGAGTTCACAAAAATACCTAATTAGGCCAGTGGTTACCACTTTGATTTATTATGCAAAGAGAAAAGGGAAAAAAAGGAAATAATAATAATCTGCTTTCTGAGCTACTTTAAGTAAAAATGAAAGGACATTTGTCAGTCAGGCATTTGGAGAGCAAACTCAGCACACTGTTGAAAACTGGGAGATGAAAGTGTTTGGAAATTGTGTCCATCAACTTAGCTGCTGTTTTCTTCTTAAGACCTTTTCTTTCCTGCTCTGGAGCAATTTGTGACTTACATTTTGCTACCAATAAACACCAAATGAGTGGTAGAATCACAGTTTGTCCACAGAAATGGCTGTGGATATGCTCCAACATGGTCCAGACTTCCTAGAAGTTTATCTAAACAAACAGCTATATCTTGATGTAGCTTCTCATCCCCAGATTAGAGTCTCCATTTTCTACCCAGACATATTCTATTTTTCTGTAGGTCTGGATGGGTGGATTTCTATCCCTGAGTAGGGGAAAGATGAAGGGTAATGTGCACTTATCTACTTTGGCCAAGGGAAGAGCAGGAGTGGTGCCCTTCAAGGATAGGTACAGGGTGGATTGCATAGAGAGGTGGAGCTCAGGGAGCTGCAGAATAGGAAGGCTGACTTTGAGGGTCTGGGACAGCCAAGGTTAGAGGGGCAGGTGGAAAGAGTAGGAAGTGAATGGAAGAACAAAGTTACAGTGGTTTGGGAGGCAGTGATACAGCAGAGGTAGGATGGAGCAAACTCTGAGATAAATGCTGAAGACACATTAGAAAGGGTAGGTGGGGATGAGAACGGCAGGTCAGGAATTTACAGGCTGGGACTGGAGGATAAGGGAGAGAAAAAACATAATGGTCTGGTGTCTCAGTGGGAAAATGCCAAGGACAAAGAAATCACAAGGTAGCTCTCTCCTTCCCCACCTTTAATAGGAATTATTTTTATGAGAATGACGTGATTGTATAGGATCTCTTTGTCCACTCCAAACCCATGAGAAAATCTGCCCACTACAGTCTCTTTTTGCCTTGACCCTTGTGTTAATTTAATTACTTTTAATTAAAGTATTTTAATTTTCAAAGGGCTTTTAGGAGAGCAGTACTACCAGTGACCTATGGGAACAAGAAGAGTATCTGGAGGTATTTATCAGTCCAAGGTGGGCCTGCTCTACAGACACCTCTGAGACTGCAGGGAACATACAGTGCTTGCTGCTGCTAATTGCAAACTCACTCAGCAGCAAAAGCTCAGTTCAGGCTGCAAAAACTCAAATGAGAGCTTGAGCATCTGGAACACCTTGCAGCGCAGGGGTATCTCTCTTTTAATGCTGTTTCAGATCCCTGGGGGTACCCAAGAGGTCTGGTCAGTGTGACAAATACCACAGAGATCTTAAATGCAACATATCCCTTTGGAAGAAAGAGGTGAAAGACATACAGGACATGTTTTGGCATCTCAGATAGCACTAGATGCCTCTGCATGAGTAAGCTGTGCTCGTATTTTCTATAACATTCCATTCTCTACTGCTAAAGAAGAGAAGGCAAGGGCCACTGCCAAGGCAAAGCAGCACAAACTGACTCCTGCCCCTTCTTTAGGGCTTGTGCTCTCCTTTCTAGGCTGCTTGGTCTAAGATCTCATCTGAACAACATGTAGTTTTCCTGTGATTCTGAGAGAAAAATGCTTCTTTCTGTTTGTTGTCTTTTCCAGTGGGAAGCGTGTGAAATACACTGACAGCTGTGCCTCACTCACCTAAGGGATGTTTTTCCAGAATGCTCACAAAGACACATCACAGCCTGGGGGTGTGCTATTAGAGCGTGAGTGTGAGGACACAAAGCCTCTTGGGCATGGTAGAGGACTGTTTTGGGTAGATGGAGCCAAACCTGGAGCATTCCGACCTATCCTGCATTTGGGAGAGCTCCATGGGATTTCTTTTCAGAGCAATAAGTATTCGGGATCAGCATGTGCATGACCTTTGGTCAGCTGATACAGACCACTGCTAACATCTGATGACATTTCAGGTCTGAAATGAATCACTGCCATTGCTGTCCAGTTTTCTTACTGCAGTCAGTCCCACTGAACAAACACTTGGTTGTTTGGCTAATAGGGTAGCAAAAAAATAGAAAAGAAAAGCAAAAGTGGTTGCTTAAGAAGCACTGCTTTTTGAGGCCTTGGGATTTCCATTGCTTTTGCTGGTCAGCAAAAGCTGCTGAGCAGAGCCAGCCGACTGTGCCCCCCTGTGCTGTGCTGTGGGTTTGGGTTGGAGCGTGTTCCCTCACATCCATAACCCGGCCGTGAGAACGAGCTGCTCTGCCCTGCAAACCCCGCCCAGCCCGCCTCCCAGAGCTGCATGTAGCTCTTGGCCTGCTCTCATTTTGGCACCACTTCCACTGCAGGCCTCAGTTTAATGCAATTATTAAATCTAAGATGAATACTCTGTAGGATACTGCCATCGAATCCTAGGCTACAGGTCTGGGTCTCAAGAGATGGTGTTGCCAGTCCCCATGCCAGAGAGTCAAACATACCCCATGCTACCCAAAGTGATGTTTATCCAACTTGCTCCCAAAGCCTCCAGCCTCAGAAGGAGCTCTGGTAGCTCTGTAAGTGCCAGACCCACAGCAATGGCACAGTGAGCCACAGTGTTCCCTGTGCTCACAAGCTGCTGCTCTGGGAATCAGGAGAACTAGGCATTGCTTCCCAATGCGCTTTATGATCTAACACCTGGTGACCCTTACAGACTTCTCAAACTTAGGAAAGAAGAAATGATAACATTGACTTCACCATGACAAACCACTTGTATAAAAAGCATTTTTCATAAAGATCTACAGACTAAAAAATTCCTATTACCAGCATCTAACAGTGTTAACAATTTAAAATAGTCACTAGTATTAAACTCACATAACAACTAATTTAAATGTCCTTGGAATACAAAGCCTCATATAACTGTTTTGTTTTGTTTTGTTTTGTTTTGTTTTGTTTTGTTTTTTTTGTTTTTTTTTTGTTTTGTGGAAGGGAAATTTTAGGGGACTGGTCCCCTTTCTCTGACTTCCCTAAGATTTTGGCTGCAAGTTGCTGGATGGCAAGGGAGGCAAATTTCTGCTCTTTAGTGTATTGTTTTTACTCCATCTCTAAAGGACTTCAGCAGGAAAGCAAATAATTCTTTCTCATAATCAGCTTACTTAATTCCCTGTCTGATGGACAGTCTGCAGCCAGCTGTCTCCAGGTAAGAACCAATGAGCATGGTGAGAGCACAGGGTCATCATACACACAGTCTTTCTGACCTGGAATTTTTTCATGGTCCTGGGGATCTTTAAGGTGTTTTTAGAAAGAAGACTTCAAATGCATTCCTGACTCCTTCTTTTTCAGAGAAAGCCACAATTACATGGGCAGAGAGTATATAGTGAAGGTTTTTGACTGCCAGGCACTGGAGAGAAGATCTGCAGGAACACTTTTGTTTGTGTAGCTTGGGTTATTTAATCTGGAGTGTCCTTTGACTCAACTGCCCTGTCCTCCTCTCCACCAGTGTGCACAGAAGAATGGGGCTCTGGGGAGGACTTCCACTTCCCCCACACAAGAATTTTGCCTCTGACATGTATGAGGAGTAGGAGCAGGACTGCAGCAATAAATAAATACCAAAGTGATTAAAAACAAATGTGTGAAACATTATTAATGATACACTGGAGAGAATGGAAGTGTACTATGCCAGAAACACCATCAGGAACAGAACAGATATCAAGGGCTACACAGTCTGATGTTAAAACAGCTGAAGGGGACAAAGCAGTGATTTACTGTGCAACATCTGAGCCTGCAGCTGGCTGGTTCAGGGTTGATTAGGAGTTGCTTTTAGAAATAGCAGGTCAGGTCAGATCCGGGTCTGTGCAGGTAACCTACCTCTGTCAACAGGAACTGCCATGTTTTGCCTTGTTCTCAATATTCAGCATGCCCCCTGCCCTTCTTCCATCATGTTTTCTATCCTTACAGCTCTTGGAGAAGTTTTGACAATTTGCAGACCATATGCCCTTGCTTTGAGAGCGTTTCTGGATAGACAGCTGGACTGTCTGGGTGCCCAGCAAAGCCCTCTATTGTGCAAGAGTTTGGTGATACAGGGGGCTCTCCTTTCTGTAATTTTTCCCATTTTTCCACTGATACATTTGAAGTGCAACCACCACATATGCAGTGCTTTACTCCAGTAAGTAATTATGTGACAGCTCCTGTTCTGAGCACTCATGCAACCACGTGCAGACAGAGAAGGAAACAAGTCATTTGCATACAGAGCAAATATTTTGTCATCACCTGCTGTTCATCCTAATGAGATTTTGTCAGACTCATTAGAATGATTCCACGCTTCTTAATACCCACTGGGATTGCTTTATTATTTGATGGAGTCAACAGTTGGCATATGCCACAGTGTCTCTGCATTCAGGTCTCTTGAAACCTCTGAAGGCAGCTAAACAAAGGCAGTGAATAACCAGTTTTGTTTCCTTCTTTCTCCCAGGATGTCTTAATGCTGACACCAGTGACTCATGAGCACCACAGTTAAAGGGATCTCTTTATCAGCCCGCTCCCACTGGCTTCTGGAGACAGTAGGCATCTTTTCACTGGGGACTGTCTTCTCTCTGCGTGACTGAAAGCAAGGACCCTGAACCCTCCCTGCAGAGGACTTGCGAAGATTTCTGGTTTTCTGTTTCCCCTGTTGGTTTCAAAAATCTTTTTTCAAAAATCATGGGTGGTGTTTTTTTCTCTCCTCTTACTCTATCACAAAACTACATAAACAACAGGAAGGAGACCTATTAAGAAATTACAGAAGATTTGGGCATGGCCCAATTCCACATGATCCTTTTTGTGTGTAAGCTTTCCATACAAGTTGGGGATCATGGATTAGCTCACTTGGTTAGAACTGTGTTATTAGAACATAATGCTAATAATGCCAAGATTAAGGGTTCAGTCCCTGTATCAGACCACTCACTTCGGAGCTGGACTCAATGATCCGTGTAAGTCCTTTCCAACTTGGAATATGAAATTAGCATGCTAGGAATTGCAGTAAAAACAACCCAAAAAATAGAGATTAATGCTTTTTCTCTATTCTCACAACTGTAACCTGAGGTGTTCCAATGGGATTAGTGGGGTATAATTGGTTTGGGTGTTACTTATCGTGGAGTAAAAACCAAAAATCCTGAAGTGTGATATTGAAGTTGACAGTGTCACTTTAAACAAATTCACTCAAGATGATTTTTGCTTTGGGAGTTTCCCTTTACAAACAGACTTTGCCAGGAGCCAGAGTAAACACTATGTTAATCTTAGATCAGCCTTTAATTTTCCTACTTCCTTTCCCTTCCCCTTTCCTTTCTATTTCCTTCTAAGACAGCAATATTATCGACAATTTAAATCAGACATGTCCATAGCTGAACAACAAAATCACCAACTGAGGACAATGAGAATAACAATAAACTCAACATAGTAATTATTTTCCCATCACACAAGCAATTACAAAAGCCAAGAAAGAACAACTGAGTGCTCTTAACCTGATATTGATCATTTAATTTTCTCAAGCCATGTAATATTAAGCAGGCTAATGCTCCTACAGGGAACCCTGGCAACAATTAAGCATAGCTATGAAAAAGTCAGACTCATTGCAGGCTTGAGCAAGGGGGATCACTCACTGTTTGTGCCCATGGTAGCAATTATGAGCAATGGAAATAGTGAAATGAAAGGCAGATTAATACGTGGGCACAAGTTCAGCATTTCAGAGAGGGCTGTATCTGGCCAGGTTTGTGTTAACGTGGCACACTCTGTTTCCCTGGCGTTCCCCTTTGGTCAATGGTTGCCACAGGCTGGCTGGAGGTGTGGCTCGTGTCTGCAAGGTGAGGAGAGAGCTTGGCAAGAGGCTGCTCGTGAGCATTGTGACGCACGAGCTCCACATTCACGCTGTGTGCTGAGACACCATCACAGCCTAACACAGGAGGAGCCAAGTTGGAGCTTTTTGCTCTTGGGCTGGCTCTAACTTGAATCATCTGTTGTTCATTCCACAGAGCATGAGCCTCTCTTTAGACTTTGAAGTTTGCTTGCCAAAACAGAGGTTCTGGTTGTCTTGAGCATCCTACCTAGTGTCTAACTGCTTCTCCTAGATACTACTGATAGTTCCAAATCATGTTTGCCAGCCTATGTGAATACTTGAAATATGAGAGAATACCTCAAAAGAAAATTGATACCTGTGTTGATGCGACTGGGCTGCACCCCAGCATTTGGTTCCATGTGCAGCTTTCAGATGCTGCTGGCTGCCCTGTCTGGGTTTCAGCTGGCCACACTGGGAGCCCAGGCACCTGGCTCATCTGGAGACACCGAGGGTGTGCTGTGTCTTCTGAAACCCTGGAGCTGTCCTGCAGTGCAGTGGTTGGCCTCTGGCTGCCTCTCCAGGCAGACATGTGCCACATCTGCCAGACCAGCCTGAGCACCTCGGCTGTCTCACAGCATCTCAGGTAGCTCACGGGGCTGCATGCTGGCCCCTTAACTGAGCTCATGGAGCTCCTATCAACTGCTTCCAAACAGGGAGACCTTCCAGTGCTGCCCTCGAGATTTAAACCATGAGCAAAGGAAAAGCCTGCTTATGAGAGCAAACTCAGAATTGTGCTTAATTTTGAGCACAAAAACACCCACAAGGAGTCACCATGGGAGGAGAAAGAATGGTGAACAGACACTGTGGGGTGAGGTTTTCTTCTCCATGCTTTCATGGTGGGTGCAGTAGCAGTTCCTCAGAGGCATTCTTTCTGTAAGGATCCTGTCAGATACAGAGGAAACACCAAATTGTAACCATATGTGGGGGCCCTGCACAATGCAATCCCATTCCAACTCCATTAATTTTAGTTTCTGTTATTTCATGTTGTACCACTTAAATGTCTCTTGGCAAATTATCATCAAAGTCCTGCACAAATTAGTAAAACATTGAATTTTTCCTTTCCTGATTCATGTCAAGGAAGAAAGTTCTGATTTAGACAGGTTAAGAAACTCCACCTTAAGCCTTCCACCAGTTCTGCAGGACTTTAAAGAGAGTTCAAAATGTTTGAATGGGTGTGCTTTTGTTTCCATTTCCTGAGGGAAGCTGGAGTAATTTATGTTTGCAGCATTTCTGACCATCACCAATCCCTCTAGCCAGTGAAGGGAAAGAGGGAGAAAAAGGATATGTCAGAAAAGTACCAGATAATCAGACATTCTCTCTAGTGAAGGATCATAAGTGAAAGATACATTGATTCTAATGTTGTATGGTGTTATAAGAAGCAAGCACAGAATATTCTGGCCCTTCATTTTCTTATTATTATTTCTTTCATTTTTGTTTTATTTTCCTTTTATTTTTCCTAGTTTCCATATAAATCCCATCTTACAAAACTCCATGGTTTTCATGATAACCAAAAATCAAAGAAGGCAGAAGAATAAGAGTTGTTAGTGACATAAAACATGGGCAGACATAGAAAATCCTGCCCATGTATAATCTGTCTGTGTGCAAAAAAAGAAAAAATAAATAAATAAAAAGGAGGGGGAGAAGCACAAAAGCTCAAATTGATTTTTTTTCCTTTAAATTAGAATTTTACTTATTTTTAAAATGAGCCTATTTAAAGTTGTGATGAATACATGTTAAAGCCAGGATTTACAACATTTCATAATACAATTTGAGTTATATGGAAAGAAATTTATTTTGTACTAAGCACTCTAAGTTGAATTACCAATTTTGAGGAAAGGTAGAAAACTCTGAATTTGTGAAAGTCATGGACTAAGCAGAATTCATGTGTCTGCTCAACTAGTTTTTGAAACAAAACTGTTTGCTTTGTTTATTCAGCTCAAGTGTCCTCCATAGTATATGTGGTATTGCAACGAGGACATTTTGTATAATAATAATAATAATAATAGTAAAAGCTGCTAGGCAGAGGGTGTCTTCTAGAAGAAGACACACCTCAAAACATATGGCACCAGCCACTTGGGCAGCTGTGCAGGGAAACAGGCTGGGTTTATGAGCTTAAGCTCACTTCTGTGCAAACAGGACCATCCACCTCCTGAACCTTACCTGACCTCCAAATCCCAAAGCTGCCTTCACATGACCCTGCACCTGAACCCATCAGCTGTGCTGTGTGAGCCAGCTCAGGTCTGCACCCAGGGCACAGCTCATCTGCGCCCAGATAAACTCACCTCGGGCCTTGGGCAGATGGACAAAGCTAGGTCTGCCATCTTAGTCGCTTTAGGCTGAGAATATCTGAGAGTTGGAGATCCAGGAGGACTTTTTTTCCCACTTCTAGACTCTGGGGCCAGAGGATCAGCTGTAGTCATCTAAAATCTTGAAAACCTAAGCAATCAGATCAATTCAACTGCATCATTTTCACAAATGCATCCTTGTAAAATAAGTGTATGTCACTTTTTATTTAATTCCACTTTCTGTAGGAGTAGAGTTCAACATAAACACAATAATAACAACAACAACAGAAAAAGATGAGTGGATCATTTACCATTTCCTGCTCTGAAAAAACCTATTAAAGCTATGTTTCCAAACAAACATATACCATTTAAATCAGGGGCCTCCCATGCTGTGTATCCTCTAGGACCTCTTCTACTCCTGGCTAACATTAACAAAAAGAACAGAATGTAGTTTAAAGCAGTCACATCTTATTTAAGAGATGCAGTTTAGTATTTACCAAGCAATCAGAATTTATTCTCCTTAAAGAAAAGAAAAAAAATATGAATTCAAAACAAGATTAAAAGAGCTGCTATAGACCAAGGTTCCTTGCTTGATGATTCAAAACATGCTCACTTTTGTACATCTTGTCCTAAGCTATTAATTCTGAAAGCTATCCACATAGGTTCAGTCAAAGGATTCCTTAATTACACTTCCTGCCTTATTCTGAGCCACAGATAGTCTTGTCAGTCTTGAACATCTTTATTATCCATCCTTCTCAGCCTGCTTCTTGCAGAAAACTACCTCCATCCAATGTGACATTTCAGGAAAGAAGGCTCCATACAGGCTCCTTATTGACCAGCAAGTCAATACTCTCCACATCCCAGGTCAACCCCTTCTACACAATAGAGTCAGAGGAAAGTCTTTAATGGAAATCTCCATTGTCATTCTTGCTTTCTGTTTTTTCTAGGAAAAAAAAAAAAAGGCCAAAACATAAGGTCATCCATGCTTTCCTCCAGAAGAGACAAGAAGAGACATTAAACCTCCACCTAAAGCTTATCATTATTTAATTGTTGCTTTATGCAAGCAAGTCTCTCAATATAACCCAGTATCTGATCTTGCTCTACCTTGAACATGACAAAAGCCCTTGAGAAGGCCTGGTTCTATCTCCATCTCAATCCTGCAAGATCCTGGACATCTTCCAGTTCAGCATCTAACTGGCATGTGAAACAGAAACAGTGCCTAGTGACAGTGATGGATGGTCTGCTCTAGGCTGTTGCCTGCATTCTCACTGCTGGATATCCCTACAGTATTTGATTGCATAAACCCTGAAATCCTTTTGTCCACATTAAGGATGTTCGGTCAGCACTATGAGATCTAAATAATCTCTACAGAGGAAACTGGCAAACTAGTGTCCAGTGTAAGCAGAGGGTGTGCAGAGAAAGTCCACCTGTTGAATGAGACTCACTGCTCTCTCATGACTATGGCAATATGGAATTATTTGAAGTAAACTAACTATTAAAAACGAAATAAAATTGTCCCTTTTTCTACCCCCTACCACCATGTCAAGGGGCAAGGAGAGCTCTTGAACCAGAGATCTCCCTCAAAATCTGTGCTGTATTTGCAAACGCATCTGAGGTCTATCGTCATGTGAGTCCACACCCTGACAATTGCCTGAAGGCTGGGGAGATATTTTTTAGGAGGGGAGAACAAAGAAGCAAACAGAAAGCAACCCCTTCCCTTTCTGCATGTAATGCTTTTTTGCCTGCTTATCATCAATAGATTTTGGAGCCTTGAAAAGCAGCATGAAAGAGATGGGTCCTTTCTGCATGTCAGGCCTGCCTCTCTGCAGCTGTGAGGGCTGTGGTCTGCCCTCACAGTGCCCCTGGCAGAGGGGGCTATGATTGAGTGAAGTCTCATGCAAGGACATCATCTTCCCTTAAAAGGTTTGAAAAAAGCATCCTGACCCCTGCATGTGCCCTTGAAAACCAGGGAAGGGGCAGGAAGAGATGGTAAAATCAGAGCAGGAGAAGGAATCTGACTTGAATTGGAGTTGATGGGGTTTTTTCATACCCAGAACATTTTGTTGGTTTGTTGGTAGCTTTAGGCAGCCACTTTAATAAAAAAATAGTCAGAGTTTAGGGAAGACACAGAGAAAGAGGTGCATGTGTGTGCATGCTTTTAGCAATGCCATTGCTGACAAACTGAGGCTGGATAAAGTACACTTCTTGCTTGGGGGGGATCTAACTGTACACCTTTTGCTACTGCAGAAAGAAAATGCAAAATATATTTACAAAGCCACAATAAAAACATGTTGATGTATCAGGGGGCCTTTTTTGGCACTTAAACCCTGAGAATCTGCCTGCAAACCCCTTTGGTAACTTCTGCATTGAAGGTTCCCATATGAGTTACCTCAGTTAACATTGGAAGGGGTTTAGGATAAAAAAATCCCAGTTGCAACCCCAGCTTAAACCTGCCTGTGTAAATTGGTCCTGGGTCCCAATGCAGGTGTGTCAGGTATATTTTTGTGCTTCTGGGCTTGGACCAGCCAAACACCTCTGTTCTAGAAGTCATGTGCCTGTCTTTCTCACCCACTCCTCCACCCCACCGATTTCTTTCATGATCATTTCTCCAGCCCATCTCTTCAGGGTGTTCTCAGTAGGGAGAGGGGAGTGAACATCTAATCCCTGGTTGTTGAGTCAGGTTTGTGGGAAGGCCTTTTATTCCAGGAGAAATTCAGGAAGCCTGTGTGAAGGAAAACAGTTTGCTGTGATTGGAAAGTGGGCAACAAAACAAAAAGGCAGAGGCTTTCTGGGTAAAGTTTCCCCAGGGAATTGCTGCAAGCCACAGTCCCACTATGAAGATGCTTTTCATTTACAATCACAGAGTTATTCAGGTTGCCAAATCCACCGCTAAACCATGTCCCCAAGTGCCACATCTACAGTTTCTCTAGGTACCAGTGTGTGTGCTTCTGGTCTTGATAGAGTAAACAATAATCAGGTTGTATTTTACTTCACCCACAATGTATTTCTAGAGCATATTTCTGCCATTAACAAGTGGCAGAAGTGCAAGGAGCATGAACACATCTCAACATACATGCAGGAAAGGTTCATCCAGCATCCCAGTCATCGAGCTGCCTGCTGGCAGGAAAAAGTCATCAGCGCCAGAAACTTTAAATTTTCTTTCCCAGAGTAAAACCAAAAACATTGCTCCAGTGACACACTGTCCTCTTCTGCTTGTGCAGGCAACTTAAGGCTGGGGCTGGTAACTGCAGCCTGTGTGCCAAAGCCTCTTGATGGGTGATGCAGCTGGCAGGACTTGGATAGGATCCTTCCCCTCAAAAGCTGCAAAAACAAGACTGGTTTACTTTGGGTCTTTAGGTCTGTTTTAGCATTTGATAGAACACATGGCATTATAGTCAGGAGAGTCTGCCTCTCCCCCCGAGGCGCTGCCCAAGGAGTAGACAATAACAAGCAGCATTGATTTATTGCTGCAGAGGAGGTAGAGAAAAAGGAATGTAATAAATGCTGAGGAGATGAGAAATGCACCCATTCCCTCACCCCCTACACACTCACAGGCACTCTGGAGAGGGAGAGGAGGTTATCTGCCATGAACCAGCACATTGCCGAAATTCTAATGAAACAAGAGTCAAAGCAGGTAGAAGGTGGTAGAAATGCTGAGCCTGATGCCCATTTATCATCTTCAAATGCTGAACCCAAATTGGAGAGGAATGTCAAGAGAAGGGCACCCTTATTATTTGCAAAAATATTTTGTAAGAAAAATAGAGCTAGCTATTTCCTATGTGTAATTAGAATAAATAAGCTTTATTCCAAAACAAATCAAACACCCTCTTTGAAGGAATACTAATGAGCTTGGCAGAACAGGAACACAAATGTTAGAAAACACTAATTTAAAATTACCTTTGATACCTTAATGCATCTCCCATACATACAAGAATTATGCAGACATGGTTTGGGTTGTCTGATCAGGCAGTATTTTCCCACACAGCTCCTTCCCTCAGTACACAAATTAGACCCACTTTGTGGCTATGGCAGCACCTCTTCTTCATGTTATTCCAAAAGCTAGAAGGGAATAAGGTATAGGACTGTGGGACACAAAAAAAAAGTACAAATTTACATCCTTGGATATCTATTCCAGAGAGTTGGGAAATACTGTTCATCTTGGTTTCTCATAGGTGGGTCCTAATTGTGTCCTTTTACTTTCCAGGTGCCTACCTTCCAAGCCCAGTGGTTTGGTGTGCAGAAATGCTGAGCTCCCAGTCTCAGCTGAGACAGGCAGAGAGAAGCTTCAGTGATTCACACCCTCGTGTCGTGCAGTAAGTGCTCTGAGAAATCAAGCCCCGGTGGGTTCAGGCTTGGCAGCTGCACTGCTGACTTAGATGCCCATTTGCCAAATGACAGTATCATGATATCTCATCACAGAAAAGTTCTGCTAAAATGAACCAGCTAATGGCTGGGGAGCTCTTGTTCTGCAGTGGCAAGCACTATAGAAAATCCCATGAAGAAAATATTTCAGGATTCAAAGAGCATGGTATAAATCAGGAATATAGTGGGAAATAACAGATTGAAATAGGTGCTTGCCAGCTGAGACATGTTTTTCTAGTGCACAGGATGAGGCTCAAGGACTTTGAATACATGAAGAAACCCCAAGTATGTGTGCGCAATTAAAGACAAAATTAAAGGGAGTTAAGTACTGTTGCATGACATCCACATGACTTATCAGCAGGGTAAACACCATGATGTTGAGATTTGCCAAGGCAGCTAAAAGACCACACCTGTGGGGTGAGAGCCGGCTCTTACACTATGTGGGAGATAAAACATGCTGTCAGCAGTGGTTTCACACATAAACACTGACAGCAGTGGACTGGTGAAATTTAGGAACCAGCCCAGTCCAGGCTATAGACTAGTGTTTTCTCTTGGGTGCAAAACTTTAAATGGTTACTCTTGTACTTTCTGCCTCACACTCTAGCAGTTGGCTCACTGCAAACTTTCCTCAGTCTCAACAATTCAGTCCAGTTCTGTAAAGTCTGGTGTTTGGCCCATTCTCCCACTTTAAATCATGGTATACTGCCTGTGTCAGCCCACCTCACCCAGGCCCTCCATCACTCTTCCCACAGTAACCATCAATTTGAGTTGTGCCCATAGAGTCCAATTCTGTTTTGGTCAAGGTCTGTTTTCCTTTCTCTCATACAATTATCTTTTCATTTACAGAGCACTGGAGAGTTTCAAAGGATAAGTCATATCATTTTTTTACAAACCAATCTTTTCCCTCTATCTAAGTCTTGGCCATGAGGAACAATTACACAAAGTTTTTCTCTCTATCTAAAGTAATTCAGCCTCAGGCAAACACCTGGACTGGAAAACTTTACTCCCAGTGGTCAAATTTTGGCAACAATGTAAATGACTGGTAAATGAGAAATCTTAATAAAATGCAAAACTGTCAGAGCCACCTGTAAAAACCTTGAACTCTGGACAGAGCTCAGCTGCTTTAGTGTCCCCAGCCTCAGATGTCTGTCCTGGCCATGTGTTGTGCATTTCAGCTCAGAGCTGGGTACGCACCAGCCCCCCATTTAGCTCTGTCACCCTTGTTTCCATCAAAAGGAAAGCTGCAGGGTAACCTGGATGACTGTAGGGCCAGGACCTCCCCAGCTCTGTTTCCTGAGCTGGGTAGGTATGAACCCCAAGAGATGCTCCTGAGCCCTTGAGAGACCTCCTGACATGTCCCTGTGAGGACAGTGATGGAACCATGGACTTTTATCTTCAGAGGCAGGCAGGAGGTGGTCCCTCAATCCCTCGGGACCTGCTACCCTAACAGGGGTACTTGGTGGTGACCAACATGGTCAGCAGGGTCTTGCTGTAGGGTGTGAAACCATTCCCCTCCATTTCTGACAATGTGAACACCCAGCCTTCGGCACACCCTGTTACACGCTAATGTAACATTAAACATTAACTGGAAATAAGTTAAGGTCTCCAGCTCTTTCTCCTTACTGTGGACCTACTCTCTGGCCTTGGGCAAAATGCTAAATTTTTCTGGGAACCAATTTCCTCAGCTAATAAAGTCTGTGGTTGGATGCAATGATCAATTTATTAATGTTTGTGTAGCATGGGAACGTCCTTGAGGGGAAGGCTCGGGGGAGAGCAGCATTGTTACTCTTATCTCCTCCAAGTCAGTATCTAACACATCTGCTCAGCCTGACTCAGTCCCCCATCTAGCCTTTTGCCCACTGGAAAGTATAGCAGAGTTTCTGCAGTACAATGAAGCATTGGAAATAAACCGAGACAGGGATTTATAGCTGCACTTTCTTGCAATGTGTTATAATAGCCAGCATTATTTAATCACAGAAACATGATCTGGCCACAGCTAACTAGCTTTGCTCAGGTGTGCTTGCAAATTTAATTTGAGTTCCTCTACCTTGTGCAGAAGTTGAATGCAGGCTAATGTGTGTGCTGGAAAAATAACAAATTGTATTATGGTATAGAACAGGAGACCTTTCGGTTCCACAATAAAATAATGCAATTCAATGCATGCAGTATTTATATAGCACCATTCAGAAATATATTTTAAATCTTTTTACAAACCACTCACATGCTATACTACAGCCAACATGTCAAATCCTATTAAAGAGAAGAAAGCCATTGTAAAAACAAGTCTTCAATATACATTTAAACAAAGCATTCATTGGGAGAGGAGCCCACTAACAATTGGAACTATATAGTTATTATTAATACAGGTCCTGATAAAAAACTGAATCCATGGCATAAAATATTTATCCAGTATGTTCTCAGCATAAACAACAGTATAGTGGGTTTTATTTTAAAAAGTGTCCTGAATGGCAGGATGGATGGGTTTGGATGCCCTTTTCCACTTGCATTATCCCAGCAAATGAAAAAGGAAGAAAAGGAGGGAAAAGAAGGTGAAACAGAGGCAAAAGGTGTGACAAGCCCAATTCCTCTCCCTCATTCTGCTGCCCATGTGTTCTCCATGGTATCCAGTGCCTGATGCTTGCTGCTCACTCCATTGTGTTCCCTCACCCACCCACTGACACATTGCCATTGGTCACCCACATTGCTTTAAGCATTTCCACCCCCCCTGCACTGAAAGCTTTTGCAAGGCAGCTGAGGGACCAACCACTGTAATGGGTCATGTGGTAGGAGGAAGCACATTTTGAGCCATGCACGTCCCTCTGCATCAGCTCTGGGGTCTGACAAAGCCCTCACAGCCGCCTGGCTGTGGTCCCTGAGCAGGGCAGAGGTCCCTGCTCCTGGGGACAGAGGGTGACTGCTGATATGGGGCTTTGGCTGAGAGAGGCACAGGCTGCTTGGCTGCTGCATGATGTAGCTTCTACACTTCTGCCTTGGCAATGCACCTGTGGCAGGAAGCATGGGAGAAAACCAGTAAGAAACCACTGTATTGGGAATGTACTGTTCGGTAGTACAAACAGCTGTGAAGAAAGGACAAAAAACTGCTCTTGAAGTCTCATCCTGGCTTGGTTGTAGGCAGCCTTGCTGCTGCCTTCAGAAATATTTTTACAGTTCAAAATGACTAGAGAGTATCTGTGTTGGATTTATCATAATAACATAAGAGCATGTGCCAAAGTAGTATGTCTAGCCCTGGAAACAGAAACGACCTAGCTTTTCATCAACAAAGAAGTTGGAGAATAGTATACAAATATTAAGTATTACTGACTTCTTTTCAGATGCACCTTATGAGTAAAACTGAATGCTGGTTCTCTTGGGTTCCTGGAAAACCTTATCTCTAAATTGTAATGTCAAATTAATATGGTAAAGAATTTATAACTTGTGCTTCTTAGAGGTTGTTTAACAGCTTGGTTGCTTGCCAGCAGTGCTTTGTCATTCACTACTTCCCACTGGCATTATCTTAAAACTAATACCAACAGCCAGTTGTTCCAAAGAGCTTAACTGAAATGTGCAATACTGGGAGACACAGCCAACACACCAGTTCCCACTTCATGTGCATTTATAATTACACAAGAAGTGGTGCTTATTGTACAGTCAGCTCTGAGATGACTCACCTTCTCTCACTCTGCCATGCCATGCTGACTTTTACACAGATCGTCTATCTGCATGGATAGCCAGACTCATCCTCTCTAACTGAGCTTTTTGGCTGGGATCCTTAAATTACAGCCTGTCTTTGCTTTAGGCTCTTCCTACAGTCAGAGGAGGGGAACATGCACCTCACGAAGGCGGTTCTGCTCCTTGGTGGGCTGAATCATTGCCGGAAGGCTGCACCCCCTCCCTGTTGCTCCATTGACGGGGGAAGGAGCCCCAGGCAGGGCTGGCAAGCCTGATGTGTGCCTGCCCCAACCAGCCCTCCCTGCTGCTGCCAGTGGGCTGAGAGGAGCCTTGGAAGGTGTGAAAGCCTTACTGACGCTTGTCGGCGGTGACTCGACTGCTGGCTTGGGCAATCCAGTTAAATAAATAAATGTACACAGCCAAGCCCAAGATGACTTAGGTGGCAGCCCCACTCTGAATTGAAGAGGTGCCCCACCAAGCCCTGGAAGCTGCAGTCAGGCTTTCCCAGCTTGCAGTGGCTGAACTTGCACAGTCAGTGCAAATCACACAGCCCCTGACCTCATGCAGGGCTCTCCCCAGGCTGTTTCCAGACAAAGCCCTCATTTCACCTCTCCTTCCATCACAGCACTTTGCTTTTGCTTGTTTCCCAAGTGCTTACCATGTCCCTGCTGCCTGTTTCCTCAGCTGCTGCCTCACACATGCTTCCTCCAGTGTTCTGTGGGTACACCCTCTCCCTCAAGCATTTCTCTCCTGCATTGCTGCTGCTCTTTCCCACCAAGCACGATTTCACCCCTGAGTTTCAGACAGTACTCCAGACATTCACCAGACTCCAATTCTTTGGGGTCACGTCCTGCAGAAAGCATCCACTGCCTCCAGGGACCTCAAGTCCCTTCCTCAGTCATGGGGAAGATGAGAATTAATCACAGAGCTGCAGCACTGGCTTTTGGCTCCAGCCACAAACCAGCCTATGGTCGGGGAAAGAGAGTGGAGCAGCCCAAGGGTGTTACAGATATTTTCATGGAGTAATGGCTCCCCAGTACCTTGGTACATGGAGTTACCTTCTCTAAGCCTGCTAAGCATCTTATCTGCACTGTTCCGCCATCCTGTGTCTTTTGGGTGTGAGATAGAAATCATTTTCCTTAACTTTAAATGTTTCTGAAATTAAATAACTTTTAGGCAGGAAGTCTCTGCTAGTTTGTGTGAAGTTACAGACACAGACTAAGGGGTTTCTTGAGTGGGTGTGCAGGCTTCTTGGCAGGAGGCATAAGATCCTAAAATGGCAGCCGGATTGTGGAGTAACATGGCAAGTGTGCTGGTCCACAGGGTGTAGGATACTGCAGGCATGTGACAGCCCAGTCCCCTGGACTTGGGATGCAACAGCGGATGGGATGCAACATCCTGGGATGCAACAGGTCCTTTCCACAGCAACAACAAACCAAACTATGTATTTTCCACCCCAATCTTTACTCCTCATGCCTGCCATCAAGCCTAGAACAACCCAGATACTCTATAAGCAATCTCCTGTCCACATTAGAATAACTTTATGGTCCCAGCATTATTTCCCCCTTCTGGTCTGGGCAAAAAATGAAGAGCAGAATTTTTACCTCTGGCCTAAGAGACTAGAGTCAGACTTTTCATCCTTGCGTAAGCATCGACTACTGTAACTATACACCATGAGGGAGTTATTGCATTTACAGAGAATGAACTCAAGGCTCAGCGTTTAAGGAGCATTGCTCACAGAACTACAAAGAGCTCTGCATGGCCTATTAATAGATTTGGTCATGGCCCAGTGCAGCTGGACGCCCACTGAGCAGGACAGTATGTTCTAATGGTGTTTAGTTGGCTGATTACCACATCAACTTATTTTTTTACCCCCACGTTACTACTTCATTTCCCTCCTACTGTTTCATGCTGCTGATTGATCCAGAGATGTGGGTAGAAGAAAGAAATGTATTTATATTACAGCATAACTGATCTATATTGCCAAGTTAAAGGTCTGTAATTGAGCAGGGCTGCAAACAGAGGGCAGGTGTATTACACAGCTGCTTCATCTCTGTTGTTTTGCTCCCGTGAGGAGCAAAGCAGTGTATGTGGGTGGGTTGGGGAGTGGGAAGGAGCAGGTCAAAGCACTGTTTGTGTGACATACCAATGACAACCAGTCAACTCTTGCACCTGCGTGCCAGCCTTGGGCTGTCAGAAGCATCAGAGACTGAAAAAAAATTCCAAAATATAACAATTTCTGCTCTAGTAGGGCATGTATGTGTGCATAACAGCACCTCAACAGAGAAAAAGTTCCTCTAGTCCAAAACACAGCACAACATGGAAGATCCTCATTACCCTGATTTATCAGAAATATATATGTTGTTCTCCCTCACCTCCAAACTAGCTTTCCAGGCTTGGAAGGGGTCTCTGTACCTGTGAAGGCCAGCCTTGCCCAGCCCATGCAGAGTTGAAAACCCCAGTGTCACCATGGCAGGGCTGTGGAGCTCAGGCTGAGGTGGCTTGGTTGTTGGTGATAAAAACAGAATAAAAGTCCAGTCTTGTGAGCAGTGTGGGGCACACAGTTCACTCACAAGGTAGGCCAATGGTTTGTGCTTTTTTGGGTCCATTCCTTGCATGGGCAGAGCCAATAAATCAGAATCACTGAACAGCCTGAGTTGGAAGGGACTCAAAAGGATCATTGAGTCCAACTCTTAAGGGGATAGTCCATATAGGGATCTAATATCCTGAGCTGGGAATATCTCCCAGTTCAGAGGAGCACCCAGGGTCACAGAGAGTGATGCTCTGTGAGCTGTGTCTGGCTCATGTTTGGTGGTGCAGGCTCTGTAACTTTCCTTGGTGCGTCAGAACCCTTTTGCAAGAACCTCTGACTCAGCTGTGAATCTTACTGTCAAAATCCTTGTACAGGATGTTATCCTTAGGAAAACAGAGGTTTAGTTTGGTCCCAAAATGGATATATTTGAATCCACACACCTGGAGTCTTCTGACAGCAGCACTCATGGTGCAAAAAGCTGCAGAGCTGCCAGATCCAGCAGTTACCTTCTTAACCACTTCTTACAAGTGCTGAATAGCATCACTGTTATTTTGAAGGTGACATTTTGAAGAACAGCTCCAAGCTCCTTTTGCCTTTTCAGAGCTGAAGGAATAGCTAGAGCAAGAGAGCCACGGAAGCCAGAGCAGCAGCAGCAATGAATGGTGCAGCTGAGGTGCTGCAGCAGCAGAAGCACCAAGTCTCGCAGCGAGCATCTGGCTCTGGGATAACACCATTAACAAAGCAAGAAAGCACAGAGCAGAGCTCTGTGGCAAGTTCCAGGCATGGGAGCCAGGATGTGGCAACTTCATGAGTTAGCCCTGCTGTGATAACTCCACAGATGCATGCTCCTCCCCTAAGATAAACCTAAGTTTGTCAGTGCACATGGAATAAGCTGCCTCAAATTTTCCATGGAGTAATATTTCGGAGACCAGGCAGTCATGCTGGGAACTGTTGCCGTTCTAGAAGGTCACACCCAAGTTTGCCACAAGGTCACTTTTTCATATTGCCAAGCCTACACAGGGGAGAGTAGCCAACCCAAATCGATGGAGGAATGCAAACAGAGCATCTCAGCCTGGTGTCCTCATAGTCACCTCAGCATAACCCTGTGGGTGAAGAGTGGATGAGAAAGGAAAAAAAAAGGCAGAAGGAGAGAAAGTTCTGTGAAGCAGAAAGGGGAAGGCATTTGGGCTTTTCTCAGTTGTTGCATGGCGCTTTCTTTTTAAGATAATTATTTTTAAAATACAGCTCTGCAGCATGAGATAAATGTCCTGTTGTTCCTGTGGGATATTTAAAAGTGACTCATTGAATATTTCAATAGCAATGTATTGTTCTAGAGATGGAAGGCTTGACAGTGAAAAAGAGACTTCACTAAAAATAAGGAGCGGGTGGCAGTGTGTCTGAAAATTCTGCTCTACAGCCCAGTAGGCATCTTGAAACTCAGCTGTATATCTGTTTTTAAAAGTTTGGCTTTATTTAGTGGTATAAGTTGGCAGTGGCCTCTTGATTTCCACTGAAGTAGACTGGTTGATACTGGAGAAGGAATGAATTTCATTATGTGTGCTAAAAAGAAAAAAAAAAGAAAAAAGAAAAACCTGGAGGTTTTGATGTGGAAAATGACTTCTCCCTGACGTTAAGAAATACCGTAACACTGCCCCTCCCTATAATTCCTGTACCAAGACCACACTTTGTATTTCAGGTATAGCATGATGTCTGGAAAGATGAAGTTCAGAGACTTCAAGAAGTGATGAATTCGTCATACGCCCTCAGGACTTATTTCAATGCTTAATTAATTGCTGTTAAGATGTGCACCTTATTGCTAGCTGAAACATGGTTATCTTCAGCCTCCAGCCATGGGATCTTGTTATGTGTCGCCTGGTAGATTAAAGAGTCTCTACAATAAAAATCTATGCAAAAAATTCACTTGTTACAGAATAAAAATTGGGTGAGGCATATCAAATTGCAGGTTTATAGGTCACAGGAAGGTTTTTGGATAATTTTGTGCTGATTGCTTGTAACAAATGCTGACACCACATTTAGAAAAGAATGATAGTTCTTCTCAGTAATTAGGGAAGCCTGAAGGGCCTGAATATGAGTATGGTTTCAGATGGACTGTAAGCCTTAAATTTGAAGGATAGTTTCCAGCACTATATTTTTCTTGAATGGTTCATCTGGGTTTCTTATCTTTTTTGCCAGGTGAGTCACTTCCAGTGAAAAGTACAATTGTTACAAAGAGCTCAAGAAGAATAAACAAAAGACATGGGATTGTTCTCCTCTCCCTAAGTGAGCTAAAATCACAGCCTTTGCCTGGTCAGGGTTCGGACGCATTTGGAACATATTCACTCCTCACACTCTGCATTCTTCTTGCAAATATTACATAATTATGGAGACATAGCCCTAAGTGGAAAAGGCTGTTTACACAAGCACATACAGCATACAGAAAATAATACTTTTGACATGCCTGCCTTAGAGATATTTAACAACTTAATTTCTTTTTATTTCACTTGAGGTCTGTCCTAGCACGCTAGTAGCTGGGCTCTAAATTGCTGCCTTACAGGGATTTCCAAGAGCATTGTGATTTTTATTATTGTTTGCTGAATCTCCTCCAGTTTACAGATGTCTCTTTTGTACTGAGGCACCCTTGTCAAACCACCATGTAAGGAAAATCAGTAACGAGGTAGTGGCTGTGCAGTATAACACTTTTCAATTCCTGATGCAGGGAAAAGGAACGCCAAGGAATAGGATGTGTGACACTGAGCACTGTGAAGCCTCCAACAGCCAGAAAACATCACACAATAATTGAATGGTTTGGGTTGGAAGGGGCCTTAAAGGTCATCTGGCTCCAACCCCCTGCCATGGGCAGGGACACCTTCCACTAGACCGCATTGCTCAGAGCCCCATCCAACCTGGCCTTGAACACTTCCAGGGATGGGGCATCCACAGCTTCTCTGGTCAGCCTGTTCCAGTGTCTCACCATGCTCACAGTAAAGAATTGCTTCCTAATATCTAATATAAACCTGCCCTCTTTTCCCTTTAAGGCCATTCCCCCTTGTCCCATCAGTACAAACCACAGCAAAAAATCCCTGTCCTGTAGCCCCCTTTAGGGACTGGAAGGTGCCATAAGGTGTCCCTGGGGCCTTCTCTTCTTTGAACAGCCCTGATCATCTCAGCTTGTCTTCACAGGAGAGGTTCTCCAGCCCTCTGATCATATTCATGGCCCCTTCCGGACTCACACCACCAGATCCACAACCTGTTAGGCCCCCCAGAGCTGGATGCAGCACTCCAGGTGGCATTTCACAAGAACAGAGCAGAGGGGCGGAATCCCATCCCTCACACTCCTTGGGATGCAGCCCAGGACGTGGTTGCCCTTCTGGGCTGCAAGTGTACATCGCCAGGCCATGCCCAGATTTTCAGCAGCTAACACCCCCAAGACTTTCTCCTTGAGGTTGCTCTCAAAGAAGAGGTACCTCAAAGCCTACCAGTCTCCTTCAAACAGGGCACGCAATAAGCTCTGCCCCCCATGTGGAGGAAACTGGATTCTCATCCCCCGTCACCTCAGAAGCATCTCCACAGCCTTCAATGCAATCCTAAGCACCACAGTCTGAATTTGGGGCTGATGTCTCTCTGACATGCTCACTGACCTCTGTGCAAAAAGGCAAGGCTCGCAGAGCTGCCAAGAGAGAGAGCAGGCGGGCCAGGAAATGACGGTGCCCTAGCAGGGGAGTCCCTGCCCTGGGAAAAGAGGAGTGCCAGGGCCGACTTATACATGTTGCATCATTAGATAAAACAAATAAGTAGTGTTTAAAGTAAGGAGGGGAGCTGGTTGGACTCAAGCATTGGCATGCTGCCTCAGGTTTTGTGGATACACTGCAGGGTGTTTTTCAACCTGAGCCTCTTCCTACCCTTAAAATGGGGACATACTTTTCTTGTATGTAGCAAAACAAGGCTCAAGTGGGAATACTTCAACCAGGTGCATGAAGCCCAGGAAGTGCCTACAAGACATTCCCAGTGGCTAGAAGTCAAGCAAAAGAGGGAGGACACCTGCATAGATGGACAAGGAACTGCTGTCCAAACCCAGACATAAGCAGGAGATATGTCAGGTGGAAGCAGGAACCACCCAATATCAGGATATTGTTAGAGTATGCAGAAATGCAAGTAGGAAGCCCAAGGTTCATTTGGAATTGAACCTTGCTAAGCATGTCCAGGATAAGAAGGTCTTCTTCAGATACCTCAATAACAAGAGGAATTCTAAGGAAAATATGTGTCCTCTGCTGAAAGGAACAGGGACCCTTGAAACACAGGTTGCAGAGAAGGCTGAGATACTACATGTCTTTTTTTGTTTCAGTCTTCACTGCCAGGCAAACCCTCAGGAACCTCTGACCCAGTGGACCAGAGAGGAAGTCTGGTCCCTTCCATCCTTATATGTTCCATGATTCTGCTGAACTTCTGGCATTTGCTCAGGCAGGATGAGCTGTTCTGTCCCAAAAGATCATTCCAGGTGACACTATAGGATGTGCTCCATAGCTGGCAAATGGCCAGGGTATATCTCTGGTAGTCATGTCCTCAGGTACCTTATAGGAGACGTACTCTTGAAAAGAAAATCTAATTATATGTTAAAAACACCAGTTGGGTCTTTTGGCCTAGCAAAATTATCTCTTTGGCTGCATACTGATTTTCTATTGGAAGGCACAAGAGCAAGGAAAAGAGAAAAGACAATTCTGTGAGGATCAGTGTGAGAAGAAGCTGATGCATGGACTAACCTGCAAAGACTATCTTTGAGAAGACACTTTAATTTACATAGAATGTACTTGTCAAGCTGCTCTCAATACTATGGACACCATCTGTAAAAGGTCCATATCACAGACAAGTCTCTGAAGACAACACAGTTGTCTTTTCTCAATATTTTTTTCTCTCAGAATTCATGTATTAGTATATGTCAGATTTCCAGGACTGTACTCCTCAACACAGAGGAAAGAGGACATGTTAACATACAATTTGAGTGCTATTGAAAAGGAGATTTGTGAAACCTGCATTGGCTTTTGTTGGAACATTGACCTCCCTCTAATGGGGTCACTGCATACTTAGAATTGTTCAGGTTCATCCTCATCTGTCCTTAAACCCTGTTCATGAGCTCTGAACCTCCTGAATTTGTGAAGCCAAGGCTGCAAATCCCAGGAGAATGGGCACTGCTAGTTTCCAAGCCAGCAGAGACTGCTGAGGAATTGCAGTTTTTGTGGTGCAGGTTAAACATGCATTCATCAGGAGCTTTGAGATCACCCACTGATAATGGTAAGAAATCACCTACGTGATCATGTGAAGTGACAGAAACCCCTCTCTCTTCCTTTCTTCCCCTTCCCATACAATGTACATGACTTTATTTGAAACTGAAAATATAGCAGGTACATGAGAAGGAGGATTCATCTTTTCTGAACATCACCACAACCATGAAAACCTGCCAGCCTCTTACATGAAAAAAAGTTTTGGCCAGAATGGGAAACTATCCCCAAGCATGCTATTTTTAATGAAGACACCAGGAGTGGTATGCCATGCCTGTGCAGAAAAAGCCATATTATTATCTGAGCCCTTTGCAGCCAGCCAGATTTGGGAAGAAGAATGTATCAGCACAGCAGGGACTCTGCAGCAACTCCATGCCTGTTCTGTTGCATGGTCCATAATGTGCACACCTAACCAGGTGGTGTTAGCATTTGGGCAGTGGGCATGCAAGGGAGGTGGTGTTCACCCTTTCAGTCTCTCCCATATGCACAGACATCTATTAGCTCTGCCTCTGTTTAAAAAAAGAAGGCTCAATAAACGCAGAAACAGACAAATTGCTGCTGAAGAAAAACATGGAGAGACACCAGCAAGGGGCATGTAAAACATCTGAAGAATTACTCCCTCAGGAGAAGAAAACTTGTGATGACGCACTACTCAAGACTACAGTCCAGGCTGTTTTTTAAGGCTTTTGAATTCCTTTCTCCCTTCCTGACCCTTTATGAACAGATCAGGGCCTTCTTTGCAAGTGTCATGGGAGGATGTGTGTGTCCCCCTTGGCTATCTGCTTGCAGCTTCTAACAGCAGGCTTCTCACACTTGTGCTAAGTGGGATTTAATGATATGTCAACAAGTGTGCCCAATTAAAGGAGAAGATAACCCATTAAGTGGTATTCTTTCAGAACAGATAACCTGCAATTTGAAAGCAATATGCTGTTTAAAAAACAGGGTAGTTTGTTTACAATTCATGTCAGGTTAATAAGGTTCTTATGTCCTAGATGACCAGGACATCCACAACAAACCTTACCTGGCTTATCTAATTTCTTTGTTATTGTGTCTGTGTAATTAGGCAGAGAAACAATCATGCTAGGGGAAAGCATCCTGACTCATCAAATATCACATATCCCCTTGTTTCTTTCACCCTGAGAGTCTGTAGGTTTTTGAAAGACACAGCACTGCTTGAGTCACTGACATTCATTTTCAGTGCTCAGGTCAGTTCATGATCTCCACCAGAAACTCCTGATCGATGGGATTGCCTGGTCTCTGTTTGGTTTCCAGAGAAAAAGGGCAAGAGGGGATTATGACATACGGCTTCCCACATGTAAGAGAGTTAGCTCATTTTCCCCAGCAGTGAATAAGGGGCCACCAGTATATTCAGATGAACTGTGCACTCCTGTTTATTCCCTTCTTGGACAGATTTGATCATCCTATACCACGTCCTGCCAGCTGAGAGAGGTGTAACCTGAAGGAAATGCTGATGGCATCTCTATAGGTGTGTGATACCTAAGGTTATTAGCAAGCATAAAATAACTGGAGCTCGAGCCCCATCCTGCTGAAGTACGAAGGAAAGCTTACTCATGACTCAATATGGAAAGTGGAAGCATAAGCTCTCCCTTGACAGTCACAAGATCAGAATCACTGTCAGCAGAATGAAAACTTATTGTTTAGGGCAACATATTGCACCAAAAGAAGGGGACAAATCAGCTGAAGGCAGATGCTGAACCACCCTGACCCCCTCTTCCCTCCTTACTCATCGGGGCGTGTGCTCCCGCAGACACAGGGCGGTGTGGGTGTGGGCACACGGGGAAAGTTGACACGCTGTGCATGGGACGGCGTTCCAAGGTCCATCACGTAAATGCTGCTCTGCTCCCCGTGACGTTTCGGCTGAGCCAGACATCACTGCTTCCACCATGTCCCCTGGGAGCTGCCCTTGCAGCCTGCTAGCATTACAAAGGTTATTCAGTTTATGTTTTGCTTTGTTCAATTTAATCTAATTGCTCTTAGCCATGAAAGTCCTTTAACCACACTAAACAATTCCTCTTCCTCACTGGAGTTTACACCCATCAAATACTTGTAGATAGTTATCGTGCTTCCTTTAGTCATTGTTTAGCCAAGAAATACAAGTCTAATCCAACTTCTGCTGGTGTAACGCTGAGCTAGGGAGGAATAAAGCCTGCCTAATGCAGAACATAAGGTGGGCTACTTCAGCATAAAGCTTTTTAAGAACTTCCCTCTGGCAGATAATTCACAGTTGGCCTCAAAAGAGGCATTACTAGTCAGGAGGAGGGCAAGTCAAGAGGAGCTAAAAGATGATCAGATTTAGGGCTTTGTCAGTCAGGTTTTAGTGATTGGGATGATACAGGACAGATTTGAGTATTCCTCAAAGCTGAGTCCTTCCCAGCCCAGACCAGTGTTGGGAGTGGGTTAACCATCTGCAAACCATGGTGACACATGCTGGCCCATGCTGATCCATTGCCTGGAAGAATGCAAGCTGGACTGTGTCTGTAATTGAAAAGACAGAGTATGAATGAATGTGAGAGAGTGTCCAGGCTCCTCCCTGACCATTTTCAGTCTTCCAGTGCACACCGAGTACACAGTACACTCTGCCTGGTTTAAGCCCTGGCTGAGCAGAGGGCTCACAGAAGGCCTGAGATGGGCACAACATTCAGTCCCTGCTCTTGGGCACACTTGCCCCTGCAGCTCTGGGGACTGGAGTTCAGGGCACTGGTCTGGAGGGCACAGTCTGCCCTCTGTCACTGAATTCATGTACCCATAAGACATCGTACCATTTTTGTTTCTTGCCCATGTTCTCACCTCATCTTCTCTCTCTTTGTTTTTTGTTTTTTGTTTTTTGGTTTTTTTTTTGCATTAATTTCCACCCTCTGCATTGCTCCTAATGCATTTAAAATTATCACTTTATGGAAATTCAGGATTAATCTTTGCAATACTAGGAACAGCACAAGACTTCAGAAACAGGAGAGACACCATTAACTGGTTCCAGGACTGTCTGGAGCAATGTAGAAGAATCTCTTTTACCAGGTGAACAACCCTTTGGCCATGTGCATCAGTGCTCTGGCATTTCATGCTAGGAAAATTAAGTTTAACTGGAATTGTCATATTTGAACTTCCCCACCCACTGAGGTACATGGTCATTGGCACCCTCAAAGTAAACACCTGCTCCCTCCCTACACAGCATACCTTTCCTCTTTTGCCAGGCCACAGCGGGAGCCAGCTTGGTCCTGCTTTGCACTGTGCACTTTCTGGATGGGTGCAGCAGCCAGCCCTGCACCACTCCTGGGCCATCTGTTCTGCTGGCAGCAACCAAAACCTACAGCACTACTGCCATTTCCAGCAGCAACTGATTTCTCCTCTGGTCTTCTGGACAGCACCACGAAAAGCAATGCTTCCAGCAGCAAACTAGAGTGTGAATATGTCAAATAGCTTCCTTGCAGTCTTTCTCAGCCACAGCTGGGCATGCCTTATGGACATAATGTCATATTTCAAGATGCACAGAGTGCTGGTTTAGTGCTGGTGCGTTTAGCCAGGCTTGGTCTCTCATCCTGGTGCCTACTAGGACCAAAGCCTGGAATGAGCTATGCTTATAGCTATACCTGAAGGTTATTTCAAAGCTAACCAACTTGCTTTCCAAAGGTTTGGAAAGTCACAGGTGTGGCTCTGGATTTGTCCTGAGTGGCCTTCATGTCTCTCTATGTGTGCCTGGCCTCTTCTATCCACCACATTCCTTCCTTGGCTTGCTAGGGCAGCTCAGCCCCAAAAAGCCGTCAATTGTGTTTGGCTTATTTTAGCCCCCATAAATTCAAGCTGTTTATTACACATGACTTCATATTTGTCTCAAATGGTTCTATATTTGTCTGGATATTCTTTTCCCTTCGTGCTCCTTAATAGTTTCCCCAAACTTTTTCCTGACTTGTATTTTTTTTGGGCATGGCTGTTTTAGGAATAGGAAGAAAAAGGAATAGTTTGTTCTGACTACAGATGTACTGGCTTATCCAGACCTAATTTTGGTAGGAGTCAGCCAACACAAGGTGTCTGAGCCAGCACTTTACATGATGTCTGCTGATTTTTCTCCAGAGAGTCATTTTTCTAGGTGGTGTGCTGGAAGTTCTTCCCCTGCCCAGAGGACACACACAGGTTTGCAGTATAAAGGGGAGATAGAAGATGCCTACTCTGCACCAATCCTCTTCCTGCAGAGCCAAGGAAGAGTCCCTTTTTTCCTTGCTTTTATTCAGAAAAATTTTCCTGGAAACTTGGGAGGCATTTGTCTTGGTCATAACCACATTGTACACACTGGAGAGCTCCTAATAATGTAAATCCATTAGGCTTAAACGATAAAAGCAGAAAATAACATCATAAGACAGATGAAAAAGAGACTGGCTATTATGGGTTAGATCTATATTTAGCACCTTGGACTCAAAAGCACTGTAGAATCATGGAAATTAAAAACAGACCAGAGCATCCACTCCATGCAAATGCAAGAGGTATGGGAAAAGGCAGAACAAACTGTTCTTGCTTTCTCCAGAATCCCTCAAAGACAAAGAGAACCAGGAGTGGGGGCAAGGGGAATGGTAAGCACTAAGTCCAAACTGAAGGGAGATCTTGGGAGGCAAAAAGAGATCAAAGATGACCCACTCAGTTGTGAGTGCTGGGAGGGACACCTAGGACACAGCAGCCCTGCTCACTGCTCTGTCTCCTGGGCATATGGTGAGAAAACAGTATGTTATTTATAACTCACAATAACCAGCCTGTTATCATCTATTCGTATCAAACAATGCTGAGGAAGGAACTGTACAAATTAAAAGCACAATATTCTTTAATTACAATAATTATAATAATAATAATGTGGGGACACTCTGCCTCCCTTACATAATATACCAGCCAAGGTAATACAAGGAACTCAGTCTGGTCAGTTCCTCCATATCATAACCTCCAGATGCCTCTACTTAAAAGGAAATATGTCAGAAACCTGCCTCCTTTAGCAGCATGGTAACCCCTACATGATGCCAGCCATGCACTCAGGACATGCACTCAGGACAGACCAGGGGCACTGCCGAGCCCACCTCTGAAGCAGCAGGAGCAGCTCTGTGTGGTGTAGGTGGGACTTTGGGGACACCCTGTCCTTCTTGCCCACAGAGACAACCTTTCCCTCGGTACCTGTTCGGCAGCTGGTGAACTGGAGAAATTGGATTGGCCAGTGAGGGGGATTTCTCCACTGCATGAGTCCTGGATGCATCTCCAGAAGGTTTCCCTCTCCACTCTGCTCAAAGGGCAGCAGCTGGAAGGCTCCTGCACTGGTGCTGCTCCCACCTTGCCACAGCTGTCTTAGCTCTCCACTGACCAGAAGCAATGCAGCAACCTCTTTGTAGAGGAATGATGCCCGGGATAATCAGACCAGACAAAACTATCTCAAATGAACATTTTTAAAGAGTTTGAAATCACCAAAGAGTCATGAATGATTAAATGAGACTTGGACAAAATGGAGAAAACATAAAACCCCGAGCTGTATTTTTGCTAGTATCTCTAAGCAGGATAAATTCCACCAATTAATTAGTAGCCTTCTATTTCTCTGTCTGACTTTAGTGATGCTCCTTTTGCCTAAGACAAGAAAAGCCCTCTCCCTCCTCACTCTCCTTCTAGAAGTTTATCCCATTAACTACCATCACAGTGCAATGAAGTTATGCCTATGTAAAGGAAAACATCTGAACTTCTACAAGAAATCTCATTCACCAGAAGTTCTTAAAGCCTGCACAAATGGAGAAAGAAAGGAAAAAAAACTCTTGTGGGTGGCAATGGTGGGTATCCACATTCCCATGCTTAAACTCAAGGGTGATCATTTGGTTTAGCTGTGCATTGTACTTTGCAAAGCTCTTCCACTCTTTCCACTGGTTAATTGGAAATTTTAAGTCTCAAGCAATTTAGGCTGCTCTATACTTAAGTCAAAAAATGACAAGGAAGTAAACATGCTTCTGGGATGACCTATTACTATTTAAAACAGGGGTGGGGATGGAAAGTGAAGTTTATATGCCCTTGGGATGCAGACAAACATTGAGGGCAATAACAATGGCATCTGCTGATGGTTTGGGGTCATGGGCTGTAAACTGCTTGTCTGTACAGAGAGAATTCCTAGGGGCAAGGCTTCATGTATAGCTCAGGGTGCATTTCTTGGCAGAGAGCATGTGAAAAGGGTGTTTGTGGTCACGTTTGGCTTGCCCTGTACTAAAACATATGTATGTACATAAAATTACAGTTTGTTGAAGAGAAAAAAAAACCAAGCAGGTCACCCAGCTGATGCACCTGTGACACTGTGCCTGACAGCACAACAGAGCCTGCATTGATCACCCTTCTCTGAATGGCTTGCACTTTCTTCATCACACAGGTGCATCTACTAAAAAGGTGGGTGTTTAAATGGTTCCCACTGGTTTTCTTATTTAAAATACTATTTCTTCCAACACCAACGCCTCCTTCATTCTTTCCCAAGCACTCACCACATCTTCCTTACCACTGCCTAGCGTCCCCCCAGTAGTCATGGCCTAATAGAGATTCTCCTGCGATCACTTCTGCTGAAGCAGAGACTCAGTAAAGTTGAAAGGTTTGGGGTGACCTCTCCCAGTGTGGTGTCCGACAGCAGATGGGACAGAAACCACAGCAACAGGATGAGATGAGGACTTTTCTTACTCTCTCACCTTTTCACCCCTCATCTTCCAGGGGATTTTTCCCTGTTAGCTCAATTAGCACCAGACTGGAGAACTGGTCCAGATTAAAAAACAGGACGAGGGGGGAGGGTTTTGGCAGATGTTCCTTAAGCCAGATCAGTTCCTCAGTTCAATTCAGTGTTGTGCAAAGTGTGCCAGGGAGCTCGGGGACTGCAGTGCCACACATGGGGACAGGGACAAGGGCAGGTTTTATATGTCAGGAACACCTTGGGTCAGCATGGATACTGGAAACTTTATCTCATGAAGTGGCATTATGTATTTAGGCACCAGGAAGGAGAGGTGACAGTGATTGCTTGGACGTGCCTTTGGCTCCCACAAATTAGATTTTAACAATTAACAAGGTAATTTAAAGCCACCTTGAAGAAAAACTAAAAGTACTGGAAGAGATTTGAGAAATACCAGCTGCATTGCAGGTATGCTGAGATAGCAGGCTGCAGTTGCTTTTCTCCAGCCTTGTTCCTTCAGGAGCAAAAGTCTTCCAACAGTACTTCTAGGAAAATAACATGTAGGAAGGTCTGTGTTGGTTTTGGATGGGATAGTTCATTTCTTCTAGTAGCTGCTGTGGGGCTACGGTTTGGATCTGACCTAAACAGTGCTGATAATACAGAGATGTTTTTGTTACGGGTGAGCAGGGCTGACACTGAGTCGGGGCCTTTTCTGCCTCCCACTCCAGCCCACAAACAAGAGGGCTGGGGGTGCACAGGAAGTTGTGAGAGGGCAGAGCAGGGACAGCTGACCCCAGCTGACCAAAGGAATATCCCAGACCATATGGCATCGTGCTCAGCACATATAGCTGGGGGAAGGAGACAGGGAGGGGTGCTTGGACTAATGGTGTCTGCCTTCCCAAGTTACCATTACACATGTGGAGCCCTGCTTTCCTGGGGATGGCTGAACACCTGCCTGACCACGGGAAGTGGTGAATGGATTCCTTGTTCCTCTTTCCTGGTGTGTGGCTCTTGTTTTACCTGTAAACTGTCTTTATCTCAACACACAACCTCTCCCACTTTGACTCTTCTGATTCTCTTCCCTATCCCAGTGAGGAGAGAGTGAATGACTGGCTGTGTGGGGCTTAGTTTTCAACTAGAGTTAAACCACAATGAGATCCTAGCAAGTACCAAGAGAGAAAAGGAGGTAAAAATAAGAATGTTTTGCTTTGAACTATCAACTATCTTTGATAGCACTGTTTCAGCTTTTATTTTTTTTCACCTGGAGTGTAGTTTAAGCTGTGTCCTCAGCTGGCCTGCTTGTGTACCAATTATAAGGCACAATTACTGTCATCAAATGTTATGGCTCCAAAGCAAATTAATTTTATCCATTCATCATATTGAAGAATATCTCAAGCTATGAGGTTTCTGGTTTTCATTACACAGGCCTTTTTTTTTAATTGTGCAACCGAGAAGGCAAAATTCAAAATCTGTAGGCAAGAAAATGTCACATTTTCATGGAAAAGGAAGGATGATGTATGTATTTTATACCGTTCATTAACACCAGAGATCCAAAGAAACTGTTGAGCATAAAAATATTCAATGTCTATGAATAAACAACAGTAATGATTTAGATTTAGATGATTTAGAAACTCTTCCATCGTAGTCCTCATGTCCCACTGCTGCCCAAGGCACAGTTCATGCCCAGGAGTTTGCTTGTGTGGGGGAGATCCCAGCTGGGTCAGATTTTCTGGAAGCCTGATGAACAGCTTTCTGCACAAAGCTGAATCACAGCTTTCCGTATTAAACCTGAAAGCCAAGGATAAAATCTCATCCAGTTTTTGAGACAGCTGTTTGATAAGAGAATGGGTTCTGCCCTGATGCAAACAGAGCTCAGCAGCTCCACTGAAAGCGCTGGCCAGCAGCGCTGTCCCTCATTAAGCCTTGCTAATTATATTAGCTGCCTCTCAGCTGCTGCGTGGGCAGTGGCCAGGAAAGGGATAGTGACAGAAGCGATTCCGAGGAGGACTCTCTAAATGCACTGACACATGTAATCCTGCCTTGCCAAGGGGAACAGACCAAGTGGCCTTTGGGGTCCTTTTCTCACATTTTGTAGCCCTGGCCAGACTCCCTGAGCCACCTAATGGACATTGCAGCAGAAGTTGCTGCCAGCTCCAGGTGGCAAAAGCCACCTTGCTGAGCTGGCACCAGCTGACAGCAGGGGCCTGCCTGTACTGAGCTGTGGACACCCTGCCCTGGGAGCTCTTGGTGCACATATCCTGAGGGGTACCCCGAGCATCCTGCTCCTTAGTGCCATTGTGAGCTGTCCTTGCATCTGCCCTGTGGGGGTTGGCTGGTGAGGCTGGGCCTGGGCAGGAATGCAGAGTGATGATGGTGTGGTTATTCTGAAGCTGGACTGCTGATGTAGGATGCACCACACAGCAACAGAGGCCAGGTGAGCAGTGCTTCCTCTGGGCCAGCAGGAACCCTGAGCCTCTACGGAACTCACATGTGCCAGCTCAGCCACCCTGGCAGGCATCCAGCCAGAGCCATGGTGTGATTCCTTCTACCAGCACTTGGCATCACACTGCAGTGTCCCTGCCTCTCCCCATGCCTGCAGCAAATGAAGCAGCTGACGGCAGAAGAGAGAAAGAAAGCCCCACATCAAAGGCATCCTGATTACAGCAGAGCCATCTCCCAGGATGTGGTACCAAGTTCCTGCCATGGCTGAGCCAGAGAAGGTCTCCCACATTCCAGGAAGGACCCCCTGATAGGGAGGTGAGACATGAGTTGACCAGAGTGAGGAGAACTGTGGTCTGGGCTCAGGCTTAGCAACAGAGACTGCTGCTTGAGCAGCAATGCATGTCCAGACCTTTTCTCTGTCTGCTTGGAAGAGGCAGCAAAAGGCCCCCAAGAGAGCATGGCCACTGGAGTCTCAGCTCAACATTATGGCAGGGAGAAATTTATTGGTGCACAAAGGGTGTCTAACTACTACACTAATTGAAAATTACTTTAGGGGAATATAGGTCAGCAGAGCATAATCTGTCCTGCAGTTTGGCCAGGATACTATGTTGGTACCTTGGCCACAAATGCTGCCAGGAGAGGTTCGTGGATTGTGCATGGTTAAAATAGAGGATTGTGTTACATCCTGAATACACAGGAGCAGTGCTAGCAGCCAGAGTTAATAGCCAGAGCCAGATGCTTGCCCACCTCCCACTCCTTCTCCCCAGAAAACAGGATGCCTTTCTTGTCTGCTCCTTGCTGTTCCCAGCACCAGCTGATGAGGCGTCTCCTTCTCCCCCGGCTGGTACAAAACAGGCGTCCATCTTCCAGGAAAGGCACAAATCTTCTTTGACAAGCAGTGATATTAACAGGGATTAGGGAATGCAAGAGCCACTGCCAGAACTGAACAAAGGATGCAGCCCAGGCTGCCTGGCCCTGGAAGCTTTTTAAACAAGATTAAAGGTTACACTGAGGACAGGGCTGTATTTTCAACCCACCCTGAAGCCACCCGTTTGTTCACCCACTCACTCAGAGCCAGGATTCCTGAGCAACTGTCAGCCTCTGATGGGGGGCTCACACCAGCAGCCATCCTGACCTCAGGAATGGGGTGCAGTGATGGAAAGGGAGCACTGTGGCTGACAAGGCAGCTAAGTGAAGGCATCACCCCTGCTGGCTTGTATTGCTTCCCAAGCTTAGATGGCATCATGGCACAAGACATTCTCCTATCAGAGTTTCCTTGGTGTGGGGATGACAGGCAGGCCTTGCCTTCAAACCCCATGGAACCTTCTTTGTCAGGCAAAGGTTTTGCATTCTCTCACAAGCAGTGAGTTTGGTAATTTGCAGAGAGCATCCATCCCTACCTCCTCATCTCCACTCATGTCTTCTTGCACCAAGTCCCCACTGCATACCCAAGGCAAGGTCTGGACCTGCACAGGCAGTAAACAAAAGCACCTGCAAATAATAAAATCCCATGTCAGTGGAATTGTGGTTTCCAGTGTTTTACCAAGATTATTTTCTAGATGCATTCAAAATATTTTTTTTCTTATATTTGATCTCTTTTACTCTTAAAAGGCCCTCAGGAACATTTGACATTTGTTTGTGGGATGAGAAGTGGTAGATTGAACTCTAGCAGCAGCTGCTGTCTGAGTAGCAGGACCACACTTGGGGCTTGGACATACATTTCTGACACTTGATACTGAAGTTTCAATGTCTTGAAGTCATGTGTGTGTTAACATAGCCACAAGACCACATTCAAAGATTCAGAAAAAGCAAACTCTACAGCTTGTGCATAGAGTAGAATAATCACTCTGACTAGTGCAGATAAACTCTTTAAAATGGCCAGTTTTCACAGCCATTTCAGCTATGGCAAAGTAGGTCCTGACACAGGGCTTAGAATTTCCATGGTGAGCTGAGGGAACATTCAGGCTGAGCTTTCTTCACCACAGCTGGGCTGCTGCTGGCACCGTAGCCAAACTGGGTGCAGTGCAAAGTCTGTGTACACCAAGGGGTGTGTGTGTGAGTGCACACATTCTTGCATGTGTGGCAGCAATCCTGTGTGTGTTTTAAAGTGCCACCCCATCCATATGATATGCTGGACGACGAAAACATTTACACATGAAGTTACACGCTGACTCTTGTCTGGATTGGAAGCCAGTTACACCCAGCCTTGGGTTTCATGCGGTTTTAAATGAAGGTTTTCTTCCTCATCCTTAGAAGCACCTCCATAGTCAAACAGGAAAGAGGAGAGGGAAAGAAAACACACAAAACCAGGGATGATTCAAGGCACCCACCAAACCAGCTGTCTCTGGTTACTAGGTGTCTGTTAGCCTGTATCAGTCCTATGTGGACAGCCATTAAGTACATGTGTAAATAATCACAACTGCTGAGCCCCTTATGGGTTTTAGCAAGAAAAATTGCCTTTGTGAAATTGCCACAGGATGTGCCTTATTCTCTGGTCTGTACTCATTATTCTCTTGTATAAAAATTTCATTTACGTAGTCAGAAACAATGCCATGAGATCTAGGCCAGAAACCGCACACCATAACTAACCAGGAAGAAAAGCCAAAGCAAATATTCCTGGGCTCTGCAGTACACAGTACACACTGGGTAATTACCCACCCAAAATATTCAGAGGATAACGAATACAGTATTAAAAGGAGATAATGTCAGGATTGGTCTGTGAGCCGTTCAGCAGCCAAATGCTAAAGTAACAAATCAGGATTTTGAATCAGTTGCTGGGGGGTCTGTTCAGTGCCTGGGGGCTCTGGGTCCTCCCCACTGCTGGAGCCTGCCACAGGGCTGGGGGTGCCAGAGCAGAACACCCTTCCCTCCAGCTCTGAACAACCACCCTGCCCATCTCAGCCCAGCCTGCAATGCACAGAGCTCTCCAAAGGCAGTGCTGAGGACAGTAGCTGCCCTGGGAACCCCAGGCTGTCACCCTGCATACAAACAGCGCCTGGGCTGGTGCCAGCCACGGAGCACTGGCCCCGCTCCCATGTGTGTGTGGACTGACTTCCTCCAATGCAGTACATTTGGTCCCTCCTCAGGATGCTGAAATAAATAAGGTCACTTGCACAAACACACCCTGTTTATCTTCCTCGCTGCCACCAGCTCTCACCCTCTCCAAGTACGATTGCTATGTCCCCACTCACGTACCCTGCTCCAACACCCTTACTCTGATCTCCCTCCTTGCTAAACAACGCTGGTTTTGTATTGCAGTCAAAATGAATTCCAAGAAGTGGTCCTGCAGCTGGTAAGAGATGAAATGTTATGATGACTTAAAGGCTTAGGAGAGGGCAAGAGTCAAGTGGATTACCCTCCTCATATAGCTCACAGGTTTTCTATTAGGAAAATCCCCCTCCAGTTGTCAAGAAGGCAAGTTAGAGAGATCACACACACAGTTTCTTCTCAAGACACCACCTCCCACCTCCTCCCTCTGTCCCTATCTCCCACTGACCTACACCAGTTAAAACGTCTGAGTGGCTTACTTCAGAGCAGGTTGCAATTTCTAACTCCAGTGCTCCTCCCTGGACTCTGGGTGCCAGCTGTGGTCTGAATGAATAAATAATCATGTAAGCAGACACCTTTAGGTCTGGATTACTTTTGAGAAGAGAGGTGCAAAGGCATTTCTCTAAGATACACACTAAGGTGAATGGAAAAGACATGATCTAGACACTGTCTTCCACGGTTCAGTGCTTTTAACTAATTTATTAGCCCACTAACAGATTAACTGTTCATTAAAAAAAAAAAAAAAAAACTCACAGAAACAAACACAAACGAACAAAAATCCCCAAACCCAAATCATAGATCTTTATTACTCCAATGCATCTCAGCATTGATATCTCAGCATCCCAATACAAAATTTTCACTGCCCGTCCTTCCATTTTCAAATCATATTTCCTCCAATTTTGTGGCAAATTTTTCCTCAATTCTGATGTGAAATCCTGGATAGCTGTGCCAAAGCCACTGCCACTACCATAGATGTGAGCTGATTTGGTCTCCCAAGCACGTGATCTGCCAATGTAGAGAAGCTTATCCAATAAAGCAGTGTGATGATTTGTATTTAACCCTCCAGAATAGCCCGTCAGGCATCCTGTAGCAAAGGGAGAGGAGAAGAAACCCTTTCATGACAGCAAAAGATAATTTTTCTCCTGACGCAGGCAGGAATTTAATATTGTACATCAATCAGGGGCTACAAACAGGCCAGATCTGCTCTCAGAATGTTTACACTGATATAATTGAAGAAATCTTCCAGCTCAGCTTACTCTTATAACAGACCTGGCATGTGCAGCTTTTGTTTACCTACAAACTTTCTGGTAAGAAATATGTTGGGAAGAGGCTTTGTTTGCTGTGGTTTGCTTTTACAGTGCTCTGCTGTTATCTGTTTTGCTAGTATACAGAGGAAAACTTGCTTGCAATCTGGCATGGCCCCATTTCTCAGTTTTCCTCTTCCAGCAGAAATTTTGAACTCAGCCAGTTCATGGTTATTCCCGATTTTCCCAGCTTCCCTTGTTATTGCTCAGGGCTGCAGCTTGGCCCTAGTCTCTGAGAGAAACTCATGCCTTAAAACAGGAGTGTGAGCTAGGATTCATCTATCTCCACCATCTATCTCCATATGATCTCTGGAGGAAAAAAAGCAGGGTTAAGCTATAAGACTTCATCAAGAACCACCTCAGTGAGACAGCTTCACTGCAGGTGAAATACCCCTGAAATGGGTGGAATTGCACATATTCAAAACTGGAATAATGCAGCTGGGTACTCATCTCCCAGTAACCCAGCTGAGGGCTGTCCATGCACACACACCTTTGAATATCCACACAGGGAATGACAGACCACAGTGCTGCAACTTGCAGTAATAGGAGAAAACAACAGATCAAAGGTGGCCTCTTAATCTGTTTTGATCTGTGCTCCCCCATCTCAGCTCAGGAGGCAGTACTTCGTGTGCATGGCTGGAGGGGACCATCCAGCATTTGTGCTTTTATTGTCTAGGAGACTTAGTCTCCAGCCTGAGTGCAGTCCAACACACATTTTACCATCTGCTCTGTTTCCTATGTGCCTATGAGATCATTTTTCTACACGTGAAATTATAACATGAAGATTCACATATGCTTACACAGCTTATATCTATTATTATTTGTTAAACACTGAGAAGTTCCTTGGCACAATACAGGGCCCAGCATGAAGACATATCAAGCCCTGAAGCCATGCTTCATGTGAAATACACCCAAAATGGCTATTCTGGCTGAAAGAGCAGTGTTAGGAATTTCAAACCACTTCCCTTCCTTGGAGTTCTGAGCAGATTCATGACATTTCTGGCAATGCAGCTTAAAAAGCCATTCACAGAAATTTGTGCTGCAGTCATCACAAAAGCTTTCTTTTTTTCTGCTCATGCAAAACCTGATTTCCAGTGCAAAATATACATTTCAGCAAGTTTAAGATAGTCCCTAAAGATTTTGGAATGCAATTTTTAGATCAAAATTATAATAATAAAATGTCACTGTTCCTTTTTTAGTTGATAGTTATAATAATGTTGGTTGTTCGTGAAGAAGCTCACATCTTAGCAAAACTTATAATACACATTTTCCCATTTCTAATTTATTGTGTTATTCTCCTCAGCCCACATCTCTCCTATTCCTTTCAGGAGGATTAAATGAGAGCTGAAACAACATGGATGAAACAGAGCTCCCTGTTCTCTTTCCTCTCTCTTCCTTTTTTGGTTTCCATCCTCTCTCATTCTGGTTCCTCATCTCTCCTGAAGACAAGGGCAGAAGGTGGCTGGATGCTGTCCCAGATTCACAGGGTGCCATGTGGCCATCCATGTCCTCTCTCACAGTCCCACTCCATGTGCAAAGGAGGATTTGTCTCACCTCCCCTGATGTGTCTAAAATACAGATGTCTGTATCTAGGCTATGTGCCTGAAGCTCTCTCAGTACCAAGAGGAGGAAACAGGCATGGATAAAGTGCAATTCACCTCATCCTAGGTAGGGTAGTGCCCAAAATAGGTCAGATGAATCACGGCTTCAAAGTGCCATGCTCTGCTGACCACAGAGAGAGCCTAGATGACTAAATGTTTAGTGTTAGCTGAGACAAAGCCTGTCCTCAAGCATCTTTCCTTTATGTCATTATTCTGCCTGTTCCCGTGTTGCTCCCAGCACATTAATCCTCCTGAGCCGTCCAACTGGCTTTCCTTCTCGTGAGTGGCAATGCCCAAAGAAATGGTAACTTTCCTCCAGCTGCTGCTCTGAAGCAATTTCCCACCTGGGCTTTCTTCTCAGATATCTCTGAGAAATGATGCAGCATTTCATGGAGTGCCTTGCAAAAATCATTTCCAAAAGTTCCTAGCTTATATTTCACATGTCCTTTCAGAACTCACCTCTACCAAATTTACCAGCAGAACAACCAAACACAAATGTTTGGGTGACCTTAGCCAAGGCAACAAGCTCAGAGACCACATGCCTATCCAATTCCAACCCAGAAAAGCCTTTTTCAACCTGTCTCTAGCAAGATGCACACACTAGAGATTGCCTATTGCTAGCAGCTAAGTAGGTGGTCTGTTGGGAATCATTAACATTCTTCCTCCTGTGCATTAACCCCTCCAAAAAAACTTTTAAGAGTGAAACCTGCTATTATCCTATGACCAATATTCTAGACCTGGCAGAGCCATGGACTCAAGGCCCTCAAGTCTGCAGGGTGGGTTTATACAAGGATTTACAATAGCTTTCTTACATTGTGTGAATGGCAGCATAAGTTACAATGCAGAAATAGATTAACAAGATAAAGTGGTTTTACTTCTTCTTCAAATAGCCTTTACAGGCACCAGAGCTCCTCTACAGATTTAAAGGAGTCTTTTCTTCTTACCCCTCCACCTTCCACATTTTAAGCAGGTAGCTGTGAATGGAGTACACATTGTGAAATGCCATTGCCTCTTCATCAGGTTACAGCACTAGAGGAAAAAAAAAAAGAAAATCCAAATGAAAATCACTTCTCTTTCCAATCTCACTCTACCTCAGAGTTCCCCCTAATAGCTGAAAGGGATTAAGATCTTAAATAACTTGCAGACAAAACCACTGTACAATAGGACCAATTGGTAACATTGGGAGGAGATGTTTAGCTCTGTTTTTCTTCATGCTCATAGAGGGTCTGACTAAAATGAACTATTCTTCTAATCCATAAATGAATGCAAAGCCTGATCCAGTTACAGGAACTCCCAGCACAGGGTTGAGGCTCCTAAGAGCATGATTTCTGGAAGCAGCTCTTCCCATGTGGGCACAGTGTGTGCCAGCAAATATCTGCTTTGGCAGGAACAGAGCTTGTTAATCTGAAGTGCCAAATGCCCACACATCTCACAGAAATCCGTGAGATCCCAAAATCCAGGAAAATGGGAGATGGGAAAGATCTTTGCCTTTGGGAGTAAGCCCATTAACAGCATGTTTCTGAAGAGGCTGAGAGCTCACAGAGAAATTGCTTTCTGCAAAATGTCAAAAAATAAATGCCCAGTACTATGAGCATCATCCTATCACTGCACCTACACATCCCAGCTGGCACTGGGACACGGCTGGAGCAGCTGGCAGGGATCCCAGATCAGAGTGAGCATGCAGGCACAAGCAGGGAGCTGAAATATAATAGGAAACTAATATGAAAGGAGGCAGGACAGCAAAAGCACAGAGATCTGCACTGCTGCCCTTGTACTCTAACATTGTGCAGACTCAAACAGAAGCAAGCCAACCCAATTTTGTGTACAACAGAGGAAGCAAGTAATTCTAGGAGAGGGATTAAACTTCTGCCTACCAGCCTTCAAGAGTGAAAAATACCTGTACAAGGCACCCAGAATATCCCTTAACGTCAGCAGTTTTTGCTTAGCACAACCTGGTGTAAAGTAATAAAGAAAAATCACTGAGTTGTTGCCAGCTGCACTTCTGCTACAATTTGGAAAGTCAAGATCAGCTCCATGGCAGGATCAAAACAAGCCAAGGACCAGCATCCATTGCTCCCATTTGCAGCTCAAATTGGTGGTCTCCTTTCTACATGGGTGGTAGGAACCATCTGGTCCCACTTAGACATTTATAGGAAACGTGTACAGGTCAGAGCAAGCTGTTTCCAGGATTTTTTTCTAATTGAGAAGGGGAAAGAGGTACTTCCATAGAGAAAGGCATCACATCCTAAGGTAAGCTCAGCTAAATGAACCTTGCTTTCCATGGATGGTAAGGAGAGCCTCAGACTCGTTGGATTGCCAATGAGTGGCATGATGAATCCTACACATGTTATCTACGCCTTCCACACCTTAGCAACACCACTGCTGAACACTTTACCTGCAATTGTGTTTTGGAAACTACAACCCAGACAGATGAGGCTCCCAGCATCAGCATCTTCTACATATTATCAGCCACACACGACTATGCTTAGGTCTGTTTCATGACAGAATCCTTATTTCTGCCTCAGCTTTGGAGGTCTGGCTCTTCTGTATGGCTATCCTGGTTCATGTACTGTCCTTGACAAAGAGGTCCAACCCTGGCATTGAAGAGGGATGATGTCCATTTGAGTGTTGCCCTCAGCCTGTACCTTCCTATCCTTTCCTCTCCACTCTGACAGTCCAGTGACTCCTATAGAGACAGCAATTGTAAGGATCACTTTTCAGGTTTCACCTGGCAGGGTTGGTGTGTGCCTTCAAGCCTCACTCAGAGCTCAAGACATGGCCTTCAAAATGGATTGCAAACACAAATCACCTGAGACTTCAAGCTGCTCTGGCTTGTGCCTCATTAAGCTGCACAGTGATAACAGACAGTGATAACAACTGTGAAATCCACACCTGGAGCCAATTGGTTCTTGTGAGATGTACTTTTGCCACTGGCCTTATGCTGCCTGCAAAGAAACACTAGGTCAGAACAAACAGAAGAGCAAGAAAGCATCATTACCAGGCAGGCACTGAGCAGAGAGTGCTTTTTCCCTGTGGTAATTTACTCTATAGTTTTCAGATTTGCTAGTCTGTTTCGGGTCATGTTGTTTCAATGTCTTTTCTCCAAGAATAAATACAGCATGAAAAGTCTCCTAATGGACCCCTGTAGACAGAGTCTCACTCCAGGTCATAGAAGCAGCTGGCAAACACACTCACAAGCTATAATACCCACATGACAAACCTCAATACTCACTCACACCCCATTAGCTCCACCATCAGCATGAGCCCTGTGCTTCCAACAGCAGCATGGGTGGGGGACCCTGGGGAGCCAGGTGGAGATGTCCCAGCCATGTGCTGGGTACACCCAGCAGTGGGGACCAGGGCTGGGCAGCAATATTCAAATGATGGTACTTCCCAACTCTGTACAGAGACTAAATCCTGCACTGGATATTCAGAATCATAGAATAATTTAGGTTGGAAAGTACCATTGAGCTCAACATTAACCCAGCAATCCCAAGGCCACCAATAACCATGTCCCTAAGTGCCACATGCTACATGTCCTTTAAATACACCCAGGGGTGGGGACTCCACCACTTCCTTGCACAGCTTTTCCAATGTTTGAGAACTCTTTCAGTGAATCATTTTGCCTAATATCCAATCTAAATCTTGCCTGACACACCTTGAGGCCGTTACCACCTCTACCACTTTTTACTTGAGGGAAGAGAACAAACTTCTCCTTTTCTACAACCTCAGATAGTCATAGAGAGTGATAAGGTCTCCCATAAGCCTCCTTTTCTCCAGGCTAAACAATCCCAGCTTCCTCAACTGCTTCTCATAAGATGTGTGCTCCAACCCTTCTCTGGACTCACTCCAGCCCCTCAGTGTCCTTCTTGTAGTGAGGGGCCCAGAACCGGACCCAGGGCTGAGGTGTGGCCTCACTGGTGGCAAGTAGAGGGGGCAATCCCTGCCCTGGTCCTGCTGGCCACACTCTTTCTGATCCAGGCCAGGATGCCATTGACATTTTTGGCCCCCTGGGCACAGCTGGCTCATGTTCAGCTGCTGTTGACCAGCACCTCCAGGCCCTTTTCCAAAGGGCAGCTTTGCAGCCCCTCTGCCCCCAGCCTGTAGCTCTGCCTGGGGTTGTTGTGACCCAAGGGCAGGACCCTGCACTTGGCCACGCTGTACTTCATATAATTGGTCTTGGTCTATTGATCCAGCTCACCCAGATCCCCCTGCAGAGCCTCCCTGCCCTTCAGCAGATCAATACTCTCACACAACTTGGTGTCCTGTGAAAATTGACTGACATTGTACTCAATCCCCTCACCTATATTGTTAATAAAGAAATTAAACAGGACTGGCTCCAAAACTGAGCCCTGGGGACACAACCTGTGGCCAGCCACCAGCTGGATTTAACTCTATCCACCATTCTCTGGGTCCAGTCATCCAACCAGTTTTTTCCCCAGCAACCAGTGCACCCATCCAAGCCATGAGCCATCCTCCAAGAGGATGGAGATTCTCCTTAGCCCTCCTTGTGTTGCTGATGTATTGATAAAAACATTTTTATTGCTTTATGTCAGTAGCCAGATTAAGTTCTAGCTGGGCTTTAGCCCTTCTAATTTTCTCCCTGCATAATCTCACAACAGCCTTGTACGTCTCCTGAATTGCCTGCCCCTTCTTCCAAAGGTCATAAATCCCCATTTTTTCCTGAGTTTCAGCCAAAGCTCTCTTTTCATCCAAGCTTCTTCTTCCCCACTGACTCATCTTTCAGCATATGGGGACAGCCTGCTCCTGCACTTTTAAGATTTCTTCTTGAAAAATGTCCAGCCCTCCTGGACCCCTTTTCCCCTCAGGATTGCCTCCCCAGGAACTCTCTCAACCAGTGTCCTAAACAGGCCTAAGTCAGCCCTCCAGAAGTCCAGGGCTTCAGCTCTGCTGGCCACCTTCCTTACATTCCCAAGAACCAAAACCTGTGTCATTCCTTGGTCACTGTTTCCCAGGCTGGCTCACAGTGACCATCACATCCCCCACCAGCCCTTCTCTGCTCACAAAGAGCAGGTCCAAGGGGACACCCCTCCTTGCTGGCTCCCCCACCGGCTCTGACACCAAGTTATCTTCCACACTCTCCAGGAACCTCCTGGACTGCATTTTGTCTGCTGTGCTGGATTTCCAGCAGATGTCTGATGAGTTGAAGTCCTCCAAAAGAACAAGGGCCAGAGATTGTGAGACTTCTCCCCGCTGCTTACAGAATATTTCACCTGCCTTTTCATCCTTGTCAGGTGGTCTGTAAGAGACTCCCACCAGGACACCTGCCTTGTTGGCATCCCACCCTAATTCTTACCCATGGGCATTCAAGTCGTCACCATCCTTAGACAGAGAGAGAAGACAAGCAAAGCCTAGGACTGATGCTGGTACAGTAAACTGCAGGAATAGGTCAAGCTGTCAGCTGTTATTAACCTTAGCAAAATCCATGTCTTCTAGTTCAGCCTCAATTAATTCATAGGGTGATTGAGAGCCTTCCTGTTACGCTGTGAAATTGCTGGCCCTATCTCCAGCCTGGCTAACCTGCCTGCCTCTCCTCCTGCACCATTTAAATGTCAGTTATATTTTTCAGGTTGAGTGGTTAGTGAAAGGATGAATGAATAAGTGCCTGTGCTAACTGATCTATACAAAGATGCATCATTAAGCAGAAATGGACATGGTTTGATATGATTTTGATGTGGTCTTGGCTTACTTTCAGAAATTTATTTTCTGCTAGAGAAGTATTGAGAAACATGAGATGTTAAATTTGATCCTGTTTTCCTCATAAATGAAGCACTTCTAGAAGTCAGAGTTATGGTACATTCAAAACAAAAACAATGGTCTGAATTCCTTTATTTATGGTGATCGGCATGGTGCAAGAAAGTTGTTCCATCTCATTACTAAATGGCATGATATTCCTGATAAAAAATCTACCCTCTTACTGCTTCAAGGGAAAGAGGACCCCAGAACACAGATGTGTTTGAGTGTAGAATGAACTAACATAGTGCCAAGGCCAGATACCAAGGAACAAGCCCCCATGTCCATGCTAGCACTGTAATTCCATGCTCTTCCTCATCCCACTGCTGCCCAGAGAATTGTCAGTCCTCAGACCAGAAATCAGGTTACGCTCATACAAGGCCTCAGGGGAGCTGAGCATGCCAGGTACATTCCTTGCCCTTCCAAGGACCAGGAAAGAGCAGAGGTTCTGGAATCCATCAGTATGTCTCAGCTCCTGGCTCTGCTTCAGTCACTTCAACCAACACACTCCAAACCAAATCTCTCTCCTGTCCTGGGGAACAGCACTGAGCAACAGGGCTCCAAACTAGCCTGTCACCTGGGAGGCCAGGTTCGAGTCCTGACTGAGAAACATAGAGACAGTCATCAAAATGCAGCTGGCTGGACTGAAACCACAAGGCTAGACCAAGAAAAGATCTTCCTTTGCTTGGGACCCTGTAAAGACTGTGAGAAAAGTCCGGGCTCAAACTTTTGAGTTGAGTCAGAGCAGAGGCTTGACACATCTCTGATACCTCTATTGGTCATTACAGAGCTGTGTGCTGTGGCTGGGGAGAATGGCTCCAAATCTCTCATTTTGAAGTTGTTTGATTTCACATACATGATTAAATATTCATTGAACCAAAGAGGAAGATTGATCAACTGGTCAAATATTAAGAAAACATTAATGAGAGATGGGACTGGTTTACACTGGTGAAATATCAATCAAGACATGCATTTTGACCATAACTCAGTCCTAAATAGGAAAAATTTCTAGCAGTAAACTGCTCTTTTTCCTGCCAACCTCAAAAGGAAAACCTGGGTCTTCAGGCCAGAAATTGTCACTGCAGACCTTGTCCAGAGTCCTGCTGATGACAAATGGATTATCAGAATTTGGATGGATAATTGTTTAGATCTATAGGTCAGTACAGGAAATTCAGAAACAACCGTCTCAGTAGCAGTCCAGTGCCAACAGGAACTGAGAAGACTCCTCTCTCTTCTCTCAGTGTGGTGGGGTGTCTGTCTCAAACATCCTCTGAAAAAAGGCACAAACAGACGACTTTGGCAGCCCACAAAAGTGACCACATTTCAGCTCTTTCAGGCCATGAAACTGAGAAACTTTGCAGGGTCTGGAACCTTTCTTCAAAAGGAAAATAAGATATCTCCAATACTTCTGAAAAAAAAAAAAAAAATACCCACTTCCATCCAGGCAAAGCACACGTTAACTTGCATGAGAAGGAATGAGAAAAGCCTTCAGGAAATAGCTAACAGTTTCCAAGTCTTTTATTTTCACAGACTCTGGCTTTCTTCGGGGGAAAAAGTGTCCTTTTAAAATGTGCCTGACCTTGGGCTCTGTTCTTACAAACATTGATTCAGGGAGGTACTTTGTTGTTATTTATTCTCAACTAATGACTGAACTGGCACAGCTCTGAAGAAAGGGTATATCAAAAGCCCAGTGTCCTCAGGCTTGTTCCTGTTCTGTGCCTGAATTCTTCCTGCCCTTGGCTAATGCTGAATTGCCACAAACCTCCAGTTTGTCTCAGCTGGGGTAAAAGCAGCCCCAACACCTCTTCTTTCCATGCACTCCGAGGCAGCTTGTGCCAGTTTGCTCCCTTCATGCACCTACTGAAATCCACACAGATTTGTAAGGCATTGCCTCGCCGTGTGTTCCTGGGAAGTGAGGCTGCCCATATTTATGTATGCACAGAGTCCTTTCTTCATGTGAGTGTACCCACCACTTCCTAGAGCACTGAACGTGCCCATGCACGCTGTCTGACACCAAAGCCATCCTGCACAGGAGGGCCTGCAGCACCTTCTCAAAGGCTCACATGTCTCGGCTCTGTTGGGGAGGGCAGTAATTCGTGCAGACTCCACCACTCCCTGGACCAGTCCAAGAGTTTTGCAGAATAGACAGTCACGCTCCAATGCTCAAAACAGTCCGAGGCTTTGTTTCATCTGCCAGTCTAGGGACAGCCTGCAAGATCCAAGTCACAACCAACTCCTAACTGAATTGAATCCAAAGCTCAATATAGCTAGAGAAGCCAAGAAAACTTTTCTCAAGAGATTGGTGCCATTTGCTAGAGTGGGAAATGTGGGTCCTCAGCTCTTCGGATGCTTTGGCTCAGTGCAGCCTGCAGCAGAGCCTTACAGTTCTCATACTTGCAGCTCAACATGTGGCTGCCCATGTTTGTGGCTAAAAATGTGCTTTCTCCATAATGAAACTGGAATCAATAACCAATCAAGGCAGTATGTGCTTCTGTTGAACAGCTTAAAATAGGCTTGCTTGCTTGCTTTCTTAGCAACTGCTCACAGTGAGCCCAACCTTTCATTTCTTCCACTGAGCTGAAAAGAGCTCTGCAATCACATCATCACAGCACAAGGCAGTCACAAATATTCCACATCTTTTAAAGCCAGAGAAGTACAGGGAACAGAAAGGCAGCAAAACACTCTGTACAATAGGAAAAAAACCCCCACTCTTGTGCCCATAGAGCAGCAGCAGAATTACCAAGTTGAGCACTCCAGAAGTAAGGCATGTGTAAATTAAGGTTGCTTGTGTAATATCACTTCACTCCCCCACCTCCCTCTCTACATTTGCATCCTGAAACAGCCTTTAATTGTAAGAATTGCCTGCTACATTTTACTGCTGTACCCCTCTCACCCTGTTCCCAGCACTTGATTAATGAGCAGCTATTCAATATCTTGTTTTCTTCTCCAGCACGTGGTCTCATGCTTCATCTTTACTGCTGAAACCCTGCTCTGGAGTCAGAAGTCTCCATGAATCGTGTAGGGGTGGATTTTTTTTTTTTTTTTTAATAGACATTTACTGCTCAGCCAAATTTGGGTAGCATTTCCAAAGAAGGGAAGAGGTCAGGCATACAACACAAGCTCACTGAATCCAGTTCCCTGCTCCAGATCGCAATGGCACAAGCAGCCCTCAGGAAAAGACAGCAGTGGTTTTCCCTGAGGACAACACAACTTAATTTTCTTCTAAGATGTGTGTGAGATCATCCCAAGGGAGTCTCCTGGGAGGATGTGACCCTGATGGGTCAGGCAGAAATGCTGGATCTGAAATGGTACCCTGGGGTTTGCTCCCTGCTCTGGCTGAACATGCCATCAGCTGGTAAGATCACATCTAACTCCCACTGGGAAATGTGGTACAGGTGTGCTCAGGACTGTTCTTCTTGGAAAACTGCCACACAGTCCTGCCTGCAGATGCAGGTTGTAACACTCTCAGCAGAGCAGGCAGTGACATTTAAAAGAGCAGGAAAAATATGTATTGAAATACAAATACGTTTAACAGCACTGGCTATTTTTAAAACTACCAAAAAAGAAATTGCTTTCATTCTACTCAGGATCAAGGGCCTGTTTATAACCAGTTCCCTTCATTAAACCTTTGCTTTATAATATATGACTGTGTCAAATACCAACATTCAATAACATTTGTTATGAAAAGGGAGAAAAAACCCCTAGTCATACTAATTGGATGGACCATCAAATAACCACTTGATGGATGAAAAGGAGAAATGGAAATGCCATCTGCCTCTCCAGGACTGCCCAACTGATCAGCCCACAGGGAAATAACAAGGGAGAAGGATTCAATATTCTCTATATGTCTGCAAATCACTGTTGCACACCAAATTTTGCAGGAGATCAATACCCCTCTGACTATTCTGCCACAGATGCCAGAGCTCATTAGTAGGATGTGAATAACCATGGAGGATGGAAATCCTATTTTACTTGTCTGTCTGAAGGATTTTGGTTTCTTACCAGCTTAGCTGGGGATTTCATGACCAGATTTTATAGTCTATGTTGAGCTCTTACTTGGGTAAAATTTCCTTACCTAAAAGTGGAGTTTTGCCTCAGCTGACTCAGCAGGAGCTTCAGAGTCCTTTCTTCATTAGTTATTACCATTCCACTTTAATGAAATGCACAGGAGAATGAAATGCGCACCAACCTGACCAGAGCCACTGGTGGTACCATTCTGATCTGAGAACTGCTTCTTTTGATCATCCAGAATTTCTTCTTATCCTTAAATAGCCTATCCTACTGAAAATAAAATAAACCTAAACAAAGAAACGAACGAAACCCAGCACATAGTCACTTCAAAAAATAAAAATTAAGGAGTGAAACCAAATCTACTTCTGCATTCTTGCCTTGGTATTTGAATTTTTTTTTCCTTTTTTTTTGATTATACACATTTCTCCCTTCTGCCTCTTGCAAATGAAGATTCCACAGAAGTCATGTCATTCTGACTTGCATCCTTGGTTCAGCTTTCAAGACAAAATATGTTTCAGAAGCCATTACGGTCCCAGAAGAGCTATGAATAGGATTTTTCTCAAATCTGGTTGTAAAATACGATACTTCCCCTTTCATTACAGGGCTCATCTGTCCTTTAACTCTGTGTTTTGGAGGAGCTTTGAGAGGAATGCATAGGACACTCAAGTTGATTAGGCTAATGAGTCATTGCTGGTCAGCTCACTTGCTGCAGCCAGGCTGCTGGGACAGGACCCTGCAGGATGCTGAGCTTCCTGCCACACATCCCAAACCAGACAGGGACACAGGACTTCGAGAAACCCACAAATCTTCATTGGTGCTAAAATGCTGTGCCTGGGGAGCAGAGCCTGGCTGGCAAGAGCTGCGGTGGAGCCGTGGTGCACAAAGGGCAGGAACACCAACCCAGCCAAGGGATCTGCACAGGCTGCAGCCATGCCTTGGTTAATCCATTCCAGAGAATTGTTTAATCCCACTGCAGCGTTCCCAGTGCAACAGCTTGCAGCAGGGGCGACTGGAGGATATTACTGACATGTACCCTCATTTTGCAATGGCTGGGAGCATCCACTCTTGCTGCCCGTGTTGCTCCCAGAGGAAGGGCCTTTCCCCATCGCTGATTTTCAGAGCCCTTATGCATTTACAGGAATTTTGCACAACAGAGTGGGGCTTCATTTGCTATGTCTGCAATGTTTTTCTGTCCCTGTAAATAACTGGCCTTTCCAGGCTCGTCCCTGTAAAACAGAGCACTCAGGATTTCAAAAGGATGGTAAAATTGCCCACCATTAGTTTTTCCAGAAATTCACACTGTGCGTGCATTTCTGGTCTGCAAACACACTTGGCATGAATGCAAAACATCTTCATGCAAAAATCAGGGAAAGGAAAGGGAAGGGAAGGGAAGGGAAGGGAAGGGAAGGGAAGGGAAGGGAAGGGAAGGGAAGGGAAGGGAAGGGAAGGGAAGGGAAGGGAAGGGAAGGGAAGGGAAGGGAAGGGAAGGGAAGGGAAGGGAAGGGAAGGGAAGGAAAGGAAAGGAAAGGAAAGGAAAGGAAAGGAAAGGAAAGGAAAGGAAAGGAAAGGAAAGGAAAGGAAAGGAAAGGAAAGGAAAGGAAAGGAAAGGAAAGGAAAGGAAAGGAAAGGAAAGGAAAGGAAAGGAAAGGAAAGGAAAGGAAAGGAAAGGAAAGGAAAGGATTGAGAAACACTTGATAAATCCATCCATCCACATAACCACAATGATCTAAAACATACATTTTGGACAGTAAGCTATGCAAAACCTTCACTCAAATGTAAATATTTGCTTTATGTGAATGGGATGTTTTAATGATGGAGGCAAGCAGACAATCTGAAATTACTTGGTTTTTTGCTGCTTGTATTAAAGGGAATGAGAAGGCAGATATTGGGGGGATAAATTTTCAAAGACGTATTTGCATTATTTGTGTAATTACTTGGAAGTTTTCATCTAGATGCATTTTAAAATACTTCTGAATCCTGGCATAGACTCTGCAAGTCCTGTGACTTAAAACTTTCTTCAGAATCCAAACTTCACTTTCCCAGTTTCATAAATTTAATCTTTTTAATTTGGCCAGGGAGTTTTCAAATGCTTCTGGAGCATCTAAAAGCACAAGTTCTAGGGAAAATGGAGAGACTGTGTTAACCTAAATATCTTACATTTTTAAATCTTTCCCAGCTAACCTATTTCACATGCCTAGAGCGTTTTGCCCACACCAGTATGAATCTGCTCTTCTTGGACCTCAAAACCCTCAAGAGAATTTTATTTGATAATATACTTTTGAAATTTGTTACAAACTTGCCTAAAGTCCTGGAGAAGCATGCTTTTACAAGTCCTGTCTCTGAGGTTGGGATTAATTTAATTTAATGAAGTTAGGTTGGCAGTCTCAGCTAATCACCAGGGCTCCCTTGTCTGGCTTCACTGGTTAGAAATAGGCACTTACTGCAGACATGGGATGAATTCCTGCTAGATATTCCTACCTGTCTCTTTTTCTCATTTTTTTAAGAGGAAGAGTGCAACTGACAAACTTAACTGGATCTTCAGCTTTCAAGTAGCCAATGTTAAGGCAGATCATCCCAATCTCTGCTATTATTTGTAATGCATTCAGCACTGTGAATGGGCATCACTGAGATTTTTGAATAGGCCAGAAGTTCCCAGAACTGCCTCCATGAACAAAACTTGAGGTCAACGCCCATCATCTGAAATTTTTTATCCACTCTGCAAAAAAGGGTATCATCACCATCTCTTCAAGAACACTGTAGCTCCCCACTCATAAGGACTATTTTGTTCTCCATATAAGCTGTTTCAGGACGAAACTTGTCTGAACCAAAATCTGAGGCTCCACACAACATCTGCAGAGACATGAATCTTAGTCTGGAACAAATTCTCGCTCCATCAGCAAGTGTGCTCATCTGAACACCAAATGTGTATTTGAAAATCTGAGAAACAGGCAGGTTCTGCATTGACAAGTGTGTATTTGAGGGTCTAATACATTCAGTCAAATTCATCCAGGAGTAAATTTTTCATTGTTGGGGCAGGACCAAATTGACTAGGAGTTTTATCATATGTTCACCACATCTTTTATTTTCATCAGCTGCAGTTTGGCTTGCCACAAGTTAATGCGCTTATGCATCAGGTTTCTTCCATTCAGACTGTTTTAGCACCATCCAAAAAACAAGCTTAAAAATAATTTAGGGAAATAAAATCTGTATAAAACCTGTATTTGTATTTGTGCTGGTGCAGCACATTCAAATCTCTCAGAAAAATCTTCAGCTGCCAAAGCTGTGAAGAAAGATGCGTGACCTTCCTCTACATTTCCCATGTTTTTTGTCTTAATTAAATTTGTCATGAGTCATGTTTACAACACCCAACTTACAGCAGTCCTAAACAAACAAAGGCATTCAGCCTCTGATGTGCGTGTCCAAACTCCCCAGGGATTACTGCTGCCGTTTTCATCACTTCCTGTACGTGGAAAATGCAAAGGCCAGATTTAGAAACGGATCACAAGTCTCTGGACAGGTTGTTTCCAAGAAGGCCGATGAAATCTGCTTTCTTATTTAGCTTAAACCTGTCTTCCCAAGTATTATCTTCCTGGAGACTTTCAGACGTGTTTCCATCCCTAAGCTGTTAACTCCTGCAGTATTAGGACAAAGAGACAAAACTAACCTTTCCAAAGGGCTGAAAGACAGATGGGGGATCAGAGCCACTGGTTTTTATCTCAGAGCCTATGAGTGTGAAACCCAACAGGGCTTCCTTTGGGTTCTTAATTCTAGGAAAATTATATAAAGCAAGATATGTTTGTTATCATAGTAAAATTAAGCTTGAAAGAGTCACTATCCCTCACATCATGCTTTAATTTGTCCATCTTCCCTATTTAGTAGCTTCAAGCTTAAAATCATTAATATTATTGTATTGGGTCAAAGAGTTTTTTGGGATTTTTTTAAAAGAGTTTCAATTTTTTGCTATTTGGTCAACACACCATGGAGCTGCATTTGAGTTATCCAACAGTCAGTCCACACACATTTCAGATTGCAAGGGCAACTACTTTTTAAACACAGGTTTAACACTGCTCTATGTGAAGCAAAAAAATGGGATGAAGTGCAAAAGGAGCAGTCAAAAAATGTCAGATATTATAGAGGAGCAAGAACTGTCATTAGCTTGGGTATTGCTATGATCAGCAAAGCCTGGAAATGCTCTCTCATTGCACAAGACAGAAAGTAAAACCAGCCACCGCCACGAAAAACATCATTCTCTGCATGAAGAAAAGAAGGAGTAAAAAGTTTGGGGAAGCACAACGAGGGGGGGGCTAATTCTTATTACTTTATTTGTATTTATAAATCCCACTTTTAGCTCTTCCTTATTGTAATGGGGTGGGGTTTTTTGTTTTGGTGAGTTTTTTTATTAATGTGTCTCCATCTTTTTTTTTAACTCCAGGTGTTGTTATGCTTCTGGAAGAGGGTTTGGAGTCGGGCACTGCCATGCCCAGCCAAGCCCAGGTCCGTGGTGGGCTCAGAGCAGGACAGGCGAGGAGGAGGAGGGAGCAGCCAGTCCCCGCAGGACCTTGTTTTGGTCTTGCTTCACCAGGCGCATCTCGCAGGGACGCGTGTGAGCTGCAGGGCTCGGATCCAGGCAGAGCCATCCCCGAGCATCTCCAGACCGCGTCCGCAGCCAGCAGAGGGAATTCCGGCGAGACCCGACCCTCCCTCACTTCCTCTGGGGGCCTGGCGCCGGTCACCAGCAAATCCTCTCACTTCTCAGGATCTTTATGTCAGGCTGCAGCTCCTATTTTTGAGCTGAAGTTCCCAGGTTTAATCCACTTAGCCTGTGACCACCTCCATCAGCTTCCCGCAGGCACGGCACAAGGCGAGGCTGGAGATGCTGCCTGCCGCGCTCGCCATCCTCCCCCGCTGCCCTAACACCCCCTCGGGATCGTGGATTTATAAAGAGGTGGATTAGGAACATTACCAGGCAGGTCACAGGGTGTCAAGCTGCTCTTTCAGGGCTTAAAATCGGAGGCTCACTCAAGAGGGAGGGCTCGGTGCCTGTGAAAGCGGCAGGGATGACTGCTGCGATGTACTCGCAATTTACTCTGTTAGCAGCATCGGTGCTTCAGCCTGGGGCCTTTAGAGACACAGTCCCCGTAAACAAAGCAATCAGGATGTGTAGAAATGCTTTGCTTTAAATTTCTTTTTCTTTTTTTTTTTTTTCTTTTTTTTTTTTTTTTTTTACCACATGGGGAAAATAAAAGGAGTCTTTTTAAGGGCAATGAATGAAATTCATAAATTATGCAAATCCACCTTGCAGTCAGTGAGCACTGGGTGATTCAAACCTGCCGAGGAGGCCAGACCATCATCCCCTCGGAGCTGGGCACCCCAAGAGCAATTCTGTCAGTTCTCACTGGGTTGGGGGAAGAGAAGAGAGGTGCCCACAGAGCTGGCACGTGCCAGGTCCCATGGGAAGCAGAGCCCAACACCATCTGGCTCCACAATGATATCCCCAATGCCTGGGACCACGCACAACATATTAGACACCATCAGAAACATGCCAGGCCAAGCTGTGGCTACAGACTGTGGAGAAATCCCTCCACCTCAATGCACAGTTCTTGCAGCTTGTAAATCAGAAGCAGCCATTTCCCTTTGCTGCACGAAGGCAAATCCCAAGTGCTTCGTCATTCTGCTGAGCTCTAATCCCGTCAGCATCTCTGGCCACTCCATCAATCAGATTAGAGCAAGGCTGAAAGTCAGAGTGGGGCGGCTGGCCCAGGGGAGCAGGCCCTGCGTGGGCAGATGCAGCCACCACTGCTGCAGCCACCACTGCTGCGGCCACCACTGCTCTGCTCAGCCCCATCTACCTGCAGGCACCCAGGGCTTCCCCAGCGCAGCCTTTTGGAGCTGCAGCCAGGGCAGCCCCTGCTCAGCATCAGCACCGAGGGCAGGGGCTGTGCCTTCAGCCCCTCCTGTCCCTGCTCAGCATCAGCACTGAGGGGCAGGGGCTGTGCCTTCAGCCCCTCCTGCCCCTCCAGAGCCTCTGTTAATGGATGGAGTGGCCGTAGCATGGCTGTCAGAGCCTTTCACATTCGTGCCCAAAGTTAGCCAAAAATGTTCTGGCAGAAAATGCTGCTTTAACAGAATCTAACCCTCCTGGTGGAAACCTGCTAGCTGCTGTATCCTGTGGTAGAAACCAGATGGGTGTATAAATAAGGATCCTGCCTTCATCCTGGGACCACTGGCAGCAAAAATAAAGATCCATTCAAGGTCTCTCTCTTACTTCTCTGGTTTTTCCCAATTACAAAAATAATTTCTCCTTTTTTATATATTTCTGTCCCATTTTTGGAAGTTTTAATTCCTTCTGCCACTCTAAGAAAAGCACAGCATACGTGGGAACTGGGTTCTGCCTCCAGCAGCTCATTTCATGGTCCAGGTGGGCACATCCTTTCCATCTCAGAGAGGAACCAGGTTTATGACCTCACACCAGCTTCACCAGCATGGCTCAGATGAGGACTGACGGGTTGGATTTGGCCCTAAAGCCAGTTGCAAGTGTCCAACTGCTTTTGCCTGGCTGGTCCTTGGGAACACATACCTCATCATACCCAAGCACATAAAACAGCAGGTTCCCAGGGCTGCCACACAGTGTGATGCACAAAGAAGGGCTTCATACCAGACTCAAGCCCCGTCATCCCAGAACACCAGCATGAGCACCTCTACTTTAATGTTTCCTGAGGGTTTGGAACATCATCGGGGTCAAAACTGATCTCCCATCCATGAATAAAAAACTGAGACCACCCCTACTTTATTTGCTCCCAAGGGGACACCATATGGAAACCTGTCAGCTCTCAGAAGCTCCAAGGATCTCCACAGCAAGATACGGTCTGTCTTAAAAAGTTATCTTGAGATAGCTTCATCTTTTCTGAGGGCACTTGGTGACGAGTAGAGTTGACCTTCATGGTGTTCACAGGGGACAGTCCTTGCTTTTGCACAAAAGCCCATAAAGACAAGGTTAGGTGAGCCAAACTGCCACCTCTTAATGACTTACAGAAACCTTCACTCCTTCTATTTATAAAATCATACTGTCTTGGCAATAGGAAAGAAGGAGTTGGCATCAGTTTTGTATTTTCTAGATCTGTCTAAATTCAGCCTTACTCTTTTTTCCACTGTACTTTTCTCCACAAATCAGCCCACACTTCCCACTCACCTATAGATTTTTCTTTCATTAATTTTCCCAGTAGGCAATTGCTCACAGAAACTATAGGAAATATAAAGCTAGGAGATTTCTCAAGATGTCATGTGAACTGTAGCTTTCTCCAAAAATGCCCAGATTCTACCAATCTATGTGCACTCATCACCTCCTTACAAAGGCAACAGGACTCTAGTGCCTTGAGGACTGGGCTGTCTGCACAGTATGTAGGTACACCTCGGACAGTCTGGGAAAATCAGATATATCCCTCTTTTCCTACTTTTTAAAATGGCAGTATAGAGAATTAAAGGCTGTAACTGAAAGTTTTCCATAGACCTGTGAAAAAGCCTGCATAATTTACTTGCAGGGAGATAAATTCTACATGAATTTATTCCACTAGGTTGATTTAAAAGTTATATTAAAGAGATGAACAAAGTGTGATACAGATTATGAATCATTCTATCCAGATTCTAGATGTCATATTCTTCATTATCTCTAATTTGTCTGAAGTTTCCCACCCCTTCCCCTCTCATTTAAGACACCTTTTGCTGTGTAAAGCACTCCTTTCCAGCTCTGCCCTGTAGGTAGAGCAATGATCCCGAATGCAGAGCTGACCTGGCTAAGGTCTGACACCTACCCCCGATGCAGCAGCCACCCAGTGTCTTGTATATCGGGGAGAACCAGCACAAATGTGTTTGATTTGTAACTTTACAAGGACTTTCACATTGAGGTTTCAGTTCCTTTTATTAGTAGACCTAAAGAAGGGCACCATTAACACATAACAAAGGAGGCAGAACTAAACTATTACCATAACAGCAGTGTTTTAAAAACCCCACTACTTAGAGGTTTATAAGGTTCCTTGGAGAGGTTATTGCAGAAGCCACAAAATGGAAACAGAGGAGAGAGTTTCTCAGCTGCTTTGTGCCTTCCCACATGCTTTCGGCCCTGTGCAGAGAGACCTGCCTGGTTGAAACACAACTAAAGCCTCTCTTAAGCAACCTGCTCATCTTGGGGCCATCCAGGAGCTTTCCCTGCACCAGGAGGATCCCCCATCAAGATTTAAGAGCCCACTGTTCCATTGCTCCAGAAGAGTTTTAGAAGAAAAACTGAAGGGATAATTTAGCAGCTGAGACAGCCAGTGTTTCTCTCCCAACAACCTTGTTTCAAACAAGACCCTCAGTTCAATCCTTTTTTTTCTGTTCACTTTTCATGTTTTATTTTCCAGGTATTTTGAATTAAGGGTATCCAGGCTCTGAAAATTCACCAAACGAAACATCAAAGTGTTTCAACGTGTCTAAATGAAATGCTCTATCTTTTCTAACACTTTCATATTTGTTTAATACTCTCCATCAAAAAAAGTGTTCCCAACATTGTTTATCCAATTCAAGGTCCACACACTCTTAGGCTGTCAAAAAATAAAGACATCAGCAAAAGCTGTATTATTTCAAGACATTTCCTTATAAAGCAATGGCACTGTGTATTAGCAGCCTTTATTCTCTGCAGATCCCTGTCTCAGCTGCAGAGGAAGGAAAGGGCTGGCTGGTCAGAGAGAAGGGACCTGGCTGAGCCTCTGCTGACTCGTGCCAAAGCACATCCCCATGCCTGCACAGCCAGCACAGTGCCATCCTCACTGGGGCTTTCCTCCCTCTCCTCCACTAGCCAGAAAAATCTGGCACTCCCCTTGGGGCACTGAGCCAGAGTCCCCTCCCTGGCTGGCCCAGCTGTGCTGGAGATCAGGGGGAGCTGGAGATTGGAGAGGATGAGTAACCATGGAGCAGGCAGCAGCTGCCTTTCTTTATCCCAGGAAGAGTCGTTGCTCTGAGGTGGCATCCCTGCAGGCAAGCCAGATTTCCAGTCTATTAAACTGACTACTTCCTTCATCACCTGTATTTTCCCTTAGTTTTTTTAGGAGTTGCCTTAACCTTTGTGCAGCATGACTTAATTCACCATTTCTGATGATCTAACAGATTCCAACGCTCAGACCTCTCTCTGTGATTTCACTGCTCTGCTGTCTCCTCTTTGCCTGGTTGCCATCTGACGTGGAAAACATCCCTTTCTCAGCCCTTCCTCCCCCTTGCCTTATCTCCTGACCACCCCCTGTCCCCAGACCTGTTCGACAGAAATCCCACCACGCACTCCTTGCCCATTGGAGCCTTACCCCTCCTGGCCCCCCAGAGCAGGGAAGGACCACAGCCCACACCTCCTGGCTGCCAAGAAGGCAGTCTGGAATGTGAGCTCATGTTTTCCTAAAATAAGCAGGAGCTGTGCATTTAAGCCCAGCACCTGTGGCGAGGCGGGAGCGGCTGTTGGCGCCGTGCAGCACTCAGGGCGCTGCTCGCACGTGGCGTGGCGTGGCACAGCGCGAGCCAGCGGCATGGAGCAGCCAGCAGCCTTCCAGGGGTGACTAATGCCGTGCTGCTAAAAACAGCTTCCAGGGGTTTTCCATGAGCAAATCTCACTATAGGTCGAGTGCTGGCTTTTCACCTGCTAAATACAAGAGCCTCACTGTAATGTCCACGCTGATGGATTTTTTTTTTTTTTTTTTGCCGGTGCATAGTACAACTGGCAAAGGAAAGCTCGCTCTTTCCTAAGTGATGGCAGCATCTGATCCTTGTTAACACTGCTCTTAAAAGCTAAAAATATCACCCTTTAAATAGATTATGTGAGAGTGTAGAAACAAGGATCTGTGGTAGACATGCAAGAGAAGACTGGAACACAAAGTATATTGCACGCATGGACACAAAGGTACAAGGGCCAAAGAGAAGGTATGGAAAGTAACATCCTGGTGTGGCTTCCCAGAGATGCACAGTTACATCAAATAACTCATCTTGTCAAAAACACATGACACTCAGCTAGCTCACAAAAGGACCAAGCAAAATTCTTCAGAGCCTTGTTTCAGAAATAAAGTGACAAGAACTGCCATCAGTCCTTTGGACTTCCCAGGGTCTGTGTCCCTTCTGGCCTGCAGGGCTTTGCTGCTCCTCTCTCAGGCTGCTGGGTTATTTCAGCGCCTCTGTGTGAATCAAAGCCACATCTCCAAGAAAACTGAATGAACACATGGCTCGGCTCACTGTGAGGACAGAGTATATACAGTGTGAATTTCTGGACTTATTCAATTAATGTCTTGCCTAAACAGGCTCCAGAGCTATGTTTTCCTGCATAGTTGAGGGTTTCAGTCAAGCAGCTGAATCGTGTAATCCACCATCTCAGACATGACATATTACTTGCCCGTTCTCACTGTCCCTGACAAGTTGGTTCATCTTATAAATCATTTGGGGCTTCCAAATGAAATATAGATTCATTTTATTTTGCTTACTTCATTTTAGGAGCAAGCAGCCCAGAGATGGGTGTGTCAAAGTTCCTTCGCAATACTGCTCCTAGGAACAATAAAGTCCTTGCACAAACATTAGTGGAAAGTAAAAGGCGAGTTGTGCAATTACAATTGAAATCAGATTGCCTTGAGAAGCTGTCAAAATATCTATGAATACATCACCCCCATTAGCAATGTTATACCAGCTCCTGAATTTTGTGGGAAATACATATCCATATCTCCTTCTAGCTTAGAGCACCCACTTTCCCACCTTAGAACTTCCTATTGTGACTTCTGTTCAATATTAAACACCACCAGGGGCAATGTGAGCACGATGGCAGGGACCACAGATCTTCTCCTCAGAGGCTTCATTTAGTTCATGCTGCTGTTAAGGTGATGAAGAAGAGGTACCAGATGTGGCATTTGACAGTGCAAGGGGCACTGCAAGATTGGCATGGGGCAGCTCACAGTGGCCCAGGTCCTTGAGAAGATGGCCAAGTTTGAAGACCCTGTATCTTCATCCTGAGGGCTCCACAGAATCCCAGTGTGAAAAAGATGGATGCCATGGAGTGGCCCTGTCCTGGCCTGACTAGAGAGAGAACATAAATTTTCTAACATGGTTTTGACTCCAGAGAGGGGTCAACCAGCCCAGTGTGGCAGAGACGAGGTTTCACCACCTTGAAGCAATTAATTGTAGCATTCCCGAGGGGCAGGAGACTGCCTTCAACTTACTTCTAATTAATTTACAAATTATCCTGCTGGCCCATAAAGAGCATCATGCACTAATTAAGCCCAGCTGCTTCATGAGAAGAGTTACAAAAAAATCTGTAGATTTCGGGTACCTAAAAGAAATGTCCTATCTGCAATTTTTTCAACTAGCACTCATTGTTCCTGGAAGTTGTAAAAGCTGAGAATGTGTTCAGTAACAAAGATTTAAGCATTTGTATTAAATCCTGGGGATGTCCACAATTATAATCAACAGGAGATAAAGATAGTGCCAGTGACTACCTAGGACTTGCATCTCATGCTGATGGAGAGCCATGGTTAAAACTTTTCCCACCGATGGAACACTTATAAGATGCTCTCCTGTGTGCTTTCTTTGGTTTCTGATGAGGTGTAAGCTCACCTTGAGCTGGCATGATTACCTGTCTCTGCTCACTAGGGAGCAGGTTATACTCATGATACCTGTAGGAAATTAACTGATTGTGAGACCTGCTCCTCCCTGCTCCATGTGGCAGAGTTTGGACGTGTTCAGAGGTTGCTGGAGATGGGGGATTAGACAGAGAGGGAGGGAGTCAGAGATTTGCACAGCCAGGCAGCTCACTGGTTGCATAAGCCCTGTGTCTGTGGGAAATCAGACTAAACCTTTTCAGAAGCAATACAAACATGTAGCCTTTTAGGACTAAAGTCATTTATGCAGAAATTTCCCCTATGGTCAGACTATTTCATAATTATCCACACTGGGATGTCTTGCATTTTGCTTTGAAGCATCTGGTTCTGGGCATGTCACCATTAGTTTGATCTAGCAGTTCCTATCCTTATATAATAGCAAACCACTTCATGGCTATTTCACACAAAATGTCTCTCTTTTTGCCCACTAAATGACCTGGAACTAGAACACAAACATTCTGTTTGCACAGTTTTACATAACATTCACCAGAGTTTTCACACAACACTATTAAAGACTAATTTGTTTCTGTTCCCAGGCTGATGGAAAGCAGCTCTTTTGGTAGCTTGATTGCGTCAGTGTTCTTTGAATATGTAAATAAAGATACTGAGATAAGACCTGTCCAACTGCAGAGCTCTTTTCTCTTTATGTTTACCAGATACTTCAAGCTAAATAAAATTACTCTTTGCACTTACTCTGCCTAAGAACATGCTCAACGAACAGGTAATCAAATTTTCTTGGCCCTCCCCAACATATTGTGGTCACAAGCAGCATCTAAGAGGATTTACAATCCCACTTTTCAAAGAGGCATTCTGAAAAATTACTTAGGATCCCAAATATACCACATTGAAAAGCAACTTAACTCCCAAGAAATGAGTTTTTCAGGGAGATTTAGATTCTTGAGCATTTAATGGCCAGCTTAGAAAGAGAAGTTTCTACTTCACAGAATGTGAAAAGTGTTACCTTGCCGACTCCTATTGATCTTGACAGAAATGCATTACTGGTTGGCATCTGACAATGGCACTGAGCACCCATCCTCATCTTCATTGCAAAGTGATTGAAAGATGCTTTTCTAACTGTCTTTAAATATCATTTGCTGGGAAAAGGGCAGAAATGTTTTCACTGCCTGGTTTCTTTAGGTGTAGTGACTTGGTGGTCCATTTCCTTGGCAAGACTTCCTGAAGTGCCTGAATTGTCAATATAGACAGATGATTTTGGAACAATATTTTGCAAAACTGGCCTTAGTCTATTTAGAAAAGATATTGATATGTCCCACCCAACATGTGAACTGTCCTCTTGAGATGCCCAATTTTGAAAGACATGAGAGATCAGTCAGCTGCATATCTACTTCTGGATGAATGCGGCCCTAAACCTCATACATGTAGCCTCAAAATATGAGGTTACAAGCCTAACAGTACAGGTTCATCAAATCAGCTCATCAGATGCTGGGGACATGGAGCAGGGGTGCTGGTAGAAGGTGCCAACAGTTAAAAGGAAAAAGACACTGGCTCTCTCTGTCTTCATCTGTGTCCCTGCCTTCTTTGCCAGCTTCTTCCCTCCTGGACTTTAATTCACCAGATGCTTTGCATGGATATTCTGGTGTCTGAAGCAGGGAAATCACCTCCTATTAGAATAATATGACGATATTCCATTCATTTTGCCAGAGTTAATTTTAAACAACTGCTACAGGTTAAAGTCTTTTACGTAACATCCCCAAGCAAAAAGCAATGCCAATAGTATCTTAGGGCAAAAACAAGTGAAAAGAAAACTAAGAAATTCAGAAGCAGAAAATTATTCAGATCACATTTTAATTTTTTTTTTTTAATAATGGCTGAACAGAAGGCATGTACCAGACAGTTACAGGAGTGAATTAGAAGGGTTCATTTGCCCTTCAGAAGGGCACATGAGCTACCTGCTCTTTATGGTATGATATGAAACTGCAAACCTACATTGCAAAGAGAATATTATATAAAGTAATAGAACTTTACTTGCCCAGTCAGTCCTTCTGACATTTCTTGGGATTGTTTTTGTCTGTGTATTTTGACAAGTCAAAAGAAATGTTCTCTATTTGCAATTGCTACCTTACACCACACCCCAAGAATTATCATTTTTTTAAAAGATCAATCAGAAAAGAAAGATTATTATTCACTAATATTAGTCATTGATAGAGGAACAAGGTCACTTTAAAGGTCAGAATATTTCAGTAGCTACAGAAATTCTGCCTAAATTACTCAGCATCCCATCCAACAGTGCATAACAAGAGGTTCTGGAGGCAGAATGGCCCAGAGAAGCATTTGGCTACCATCAGGTTTATGATGCTGCTTGAAGCAACACAGAGCCTGATGCTATTCCATGGCATCAGCTGTTGATGGAAATGTGTTCAGCCCACCAGAGTTTTCCCAGAGTACTGCCACTTCAGTATGCAAAAAACCCCCAAGCCCTTAAAAATATTTTGATGCAAAACTGCCTCTGAAATCAGTGGCCTTTATGAGGAGCTCAACACTGCCCCAGGCTCCCCAAGAGCTGCTCTGCCCTCCTCCTGCTTGGGAGAGGGAAAACCCACATGTCCTATAGAGGCATGGATAGTTCAAGGAGGCAACAAAGGCTGTTCCCTTTCCACCTGTTTCCCCCCTGGGACAGCCTGGAAATGCCACCAAAGATCCAGCATCAGAAGTTATGCCTTGCTTTAGAAATCCCCACACCTTTTCCTCTTCTTTTCCTGCAAAGCAGCAGGAGGATGATGAGCCAGGATGTTCCCACCATTCCCACCACCCTGTGGGTCTCAGGCACCTTTTCCTGAGCCCTTCTGCAGGCATCATTGCCCTTGCTGGGGAGGAAAGCACAGCACCAGGGTCTGAGGCATCTCCTGCTGGCACCGTGCCCCAGGCAGGCTGCCGAGGCCAGTGACCGTCCCCACCACAGCCAGCTCAGCCTTATCTCCATACTGAATAAACAACCAAGCATCTGCTTTAGGATATCAGCTGGAACAAAAGCTCTGGACATTTTGAGTGCAATTTAACAATGTCTACGACCTCAGACGATTTGTTGTTTCTTTAGCGCGTGCGGAGCCTGACCCCATTCACATCCTCTAAATCCTTTTGCTGTCTTCTTCTTTTCCTGCCCTCAAAAAGGCCACAGGATGAAAACAAAAGAAAAAAATCCAAGGGGAACCAGTATTAAATTTTAAGCAGCAACAACCAAGCACTTCATCAGTGTGAACACGGTATTCATAAATCTTTATCACCAACAATTTTTTTTATATTTGGAAACCACTCTCCTACAAATTAGTCCCATTTGTCCACTCAGTGCTAATGTCATTAAAATCGACCTCGTTTGTCAAAGCATATGAATCCAGAAATCTGTGGACTTGTTAATTTCTCAGTTTGAAAACGTAATCTTGATTCATAAACTAAATTTTATGGAAAGAAATCTTGTTGTATTTGGAAACTACACTCCTGTTACTCCAAGGAAAATTAAGCATAGACCACCCTTTGTTTGGGTTGGCACTGGAGGACACTTTAACACCTGTATAGCCCAAGAGCAGCCACTCATTCCTTTCCATTTCAACCCAATATTTTTCACCTCAGTCTCTGGCTGTGGTTGCCACAGAAATTTCAGAATGGTGGAGGTGAGGTGACAACAATAAACGTGATTTATCACAGCTGCCTGAGACTATTCTGAAAAAATGGGATCCTTTTCTTTTTCACAGAAGGATAACTCTGGGTATGGGCAAATGCTTGGGGAAAAAAATAAAAATCAAAAAGAAAAACAATGCCAACATTTTCCTGAAGCTCATTAATTTTGTTATTTATAATTTTTATTCCATATTTCTTTACTAATTCCACTGCCCCTTAATGCAACCCGTTCTTTTACAATGAAATCTAACTTCTAATTTCACTTTCGATTTCTGAAGTAACATCAAAATTGGTCTTAGCTGATTACAACCGCTAAAATGTTCAGCTCTTCACTAATGGGCTGCTACAGGAAGAGATGGATACAAATCCTACTTTGAAGGAGAATGTGAGTGGGTATCAGAGGTAGTGCAAAAGTGTGGCTGTGTATTTGTTTTTTGCATTTGATATAAAAACAGGGAAAGCAAAAATAAAGAATCATAGGCTAGTTCACCTTGGAAAAGACTTCCAAGATCATCAAGTCCAACCATTAACCCAGCGATGCCAGGCCCACCACTAAACTATGTCCCTAACCACATCTTTTTGTTATACACACTGGAACTAAAGGATAAAAAACCCCAAAACAATGCACCAATTTCCCATCTACTCTGTGTCTTGTTTGCAGATGAAAACTCTGCAGTGTCCTGCAAGAAGCCTTAAAATGGGTACTGATGACAGGTGCAGTACAGCCAAAAGACAGCTTTGATAACAAAGTATTTCACAGCCTGCTGTTGCTTTTAAAGAGGGTGTGCAGCCCTCACAGATTGCTGAGGAGGCAGCCAGGTGGGTGAGATGCATACAGTGCATGAGAACAGGCACAGATCGTGCAGGCAAGAAAACAACTTTTGAAAAACAAGCTCTTTTTCGTAGGGGCTTTGGCAAGAACCCACCGAAAGGGTTAAGACCCATCTGACCTCAGTAAGGCCAAACTTTTCTTCTCTCTTTTGGGCATCTCTGAAACAGTGACTTAGGTTTATGTGGTAACCAGCACTGTCCCGTTGCAGGTTCGTGGTGTAAACAGCGCTGTTTACACCTACAGCTCCTACAACTTCAAGCCAAATGCCTACAAAATATTACGCATCCCACTGAAGTGCTATTTGTCTTGATCAGAAATAGATTTTGACTTGCTGCTCGGAGACTACCAGGTGCTGTGGAAGAGGGGAGGAAGTCCCTAAGGACCCTAGCTCGCAGCCACAGCTCCAAAAATCTGCAAAAATGCTGCATGGGTGGCACATGGCCTGTCCCTGCTGCAGGCAGCTCACCATCCCACCAAACCTGAGCCTCAGCATCGCTCCCCTTCTGCCTCCTGCCCACGGAGCCTGTCTGGGCAGCTGCAGCATGGAGAGCAGCTGGCAGGCAGACAGGGCAGGAGGCTTCTAAGGAGCTGCCAGCCACTCCTGGGTACAGCAGCATGGCCACAGCCCCCCACAAGAGTCAAAAAACAGTGGACTTTCCTGGCCTCACCCGTGTGTCCTCCTCCAGGTCCTGGCTGTCACTTCTCTTCCTGCCCCCTACCAGGGTTCATCCCTCTGGGCGGTGTCATGCAAAATACAGGACAGCAGAAGAACCAGCTGGCCCCAGACTGGGACATGATGGTGGGACGCAGAAGACATCTTCCTATGTGCAATTGCTCGTTGCTGCACACAGGCTGGGGAGCAAGGAAATGAGGCCAGGATCGTGGGATGTGAAGAGGAGAGAGCCAGATCCCATGTGAAAGCAGTCTGTTGGAGCTGGAGACATGTCCCCACTAATGTCCAGGTGAGATGGAGGAGAGTTGCCCATCTGTGGAGCAAAACATGAGGGATGGATGAAGGCTCAGCATGGTCCCATCCCCTCAGCTGTGATCCAGGGCAGCCTGGACTGTGCATCTTTGGTGGTTTTCCCCATAATAGCCCTGGCCCATGTACTGCTCAGCCCACCTACAAGCAGCTCCTATGCTGCTGAGCCCCTGGCAGCCAGATCAGCAGGGCTGGGAGTCTCTGGGACAGCCCTGACCTGGCTGCTGCACTCAGCCCCTCTGCCTGCCCCTTCAAAGCTGCCTGCTTCACCTCATGTTTCCCTGCTGTGCTCCAAGGGCCATGGCTTTGGGAAGTATTTATGTAGCAATAAAGCAGCATTTTCACTGGGGAAAGCTGCATTTTAATAGTAAGAGGAGAGGACTGTTAAAGGCTGCAGAAGGCCCCGTTTGGCGCCAGGCACTGCTTTTTTTTCTCTCCTCCATATGTACCCCATATGCAAGTACAGCTGAGAAGCTGACATGAAAATTTTTTTAAAAAGGAGACAAATATCTGAAACTGCCCTGAGAAGGAGGTTCGGGGCTTCTGAGCTCTGCTTTTCCAAGAGCTGTGAAGACCCCAGAGATCCCTTACCTCTGTACTTTCTAATTCCCTCCTTGGAGGTAATTAATAGCACAGGTAACTGTGATGTGGGTGTATTGGTGAGAACTTTACACTCTTTATGCCCTCTCAACAGCGCAGCTGCTATTCAGTGTTTTGGTTCTGTGCTGTGAGAACACATCTGTGGCTGACAGGGCACAGGCAGGGGCTGTTTTAGCAATAGTAGCACACTACTTTGGATGGCTGTGATGGGTCTTAGGGAGCAGAGGTAGGTCTGTGATGGGAGTACTATCCCAGCCTCTCCTACTGGCCCTCCACTGTCACTAGTCTAGAGTATCCAGCACTGCCTAAGGCATCAATTTACCCTCACCTCAAGAGTTCCTCCTAGCACAGACCACCAGGTCAATCAGAACCTAAACCCTCTCCAGGCCGTGTTTTCAGCTGCAGGAGAGGCATGGCAGTGCTGTGCTGTCAACAAGGAAGCCATGCTCACAAGCTCTGTCTTCGTTTCAGCTGAGAAATTCACTGCCCATAGATTCATGTGGATGGGTCTGTCTGTGTCCTTTGCATGGAACTGTTAAGGGATAAGGACTCAAAACATTCCTCCCTTTGTGGAGATGCCGTGTTCTGTGGGTTTTCCCAAGGCTTTTCTCCCATCACTGCTTAGGACATCCCCCAGCTCCTGATGGATCAGGTCTGCAGCCACCATTTCAATGGAGCCCAGTCTCATCGCAGGGCCTGCAGGTGGTGGGACCTTCACACTCTTGTCCTTTCTCTTTCTTTCTTTTCCCTCCTGCATGTCCTTGGGTGATGTTGTTGCACATCCATATTGCAAAACAAAGATTTTGTAGTTTTATATTGCAATAAACAATAATAACCAAGATGGTTACTTACCTGTTTTCTTTTGCAACCAAAGTGTTCTGTAATAACCCTTACATGTACGTATTTACAAACACTGATCATCCAGTGTCATTTCACTCTAATCCACCCCAAGGAATTAACAAGGATCTGGTTACCCTTGTCTTCTGCAGTGTTGTAATACCCTGCTGCTCACTGCAATACTCAATAGCTTCATATAGACATGTGAAATGTATCTTTAAATATTTTTTAAATGTCATAATCTCTCCACTAGAACAAATATTCCTTGGACTTCTTCCTTTCAGACTTGGAAGCACTCCCAGGATTCACTTTGGTGTCTAAACAAAAATATGATCTTTAATCAGGTAGCATGAGAAATACATAAATCTGGGGGTTTGAGGGGAATAAAACCTACATCATTACATTTCTTTGTTGTACTTTTCTCATCATCCTGGAGAACTCTTTGGCATTAGGTGAGCATCCCTCCAAGTATCCAGAACTCAACTTTTGAAACATCTGGCTTGTTCATCACATCTCCAAATCTGACTCAGCCTAAGACATCCTCATACCTGCAGTAAAAGGGGCTCCTCCCTTCATGCCTCCTCTCCCATAGTTCCCTTAATTTCACTGTGCATCCTCCACTGAGCAGACACATCATTGTCATGTGGTGGCTTACGGTGGACTCAAGGACCTTTTGCTCCCCAAAGGCTGCCCTGTGTTGAGGCTTCTGATCAAATGTCCTTCCATGAAAGCAGTAGGAGAGGAGACTGGTTCTTGCTTGCATTCAAAGAAATGGAGGTTACATTCCCAAAACTCAATATATATCAAGCTTACCAGGAGCATTTAACATGTGGACAGATTCTATGATGCCAATTTTTTTTTAAATATTTGTCAAATGTATGTTAGCATAGAGGTCTGCAGCTAAGGCAGTCACAGTATTTCCCTGTCCCATGTCCTAGACCCAGATTCCCACCCTTGTTTGCTGCATCCTTGAGCTTCTACAACTCCTCTGGGAAGTTATTTGGTATTGCTTGTATTTCAGCTGTGTTCAGCACTGTCATCGTGCCAGACACTGTCAAACTAGACAAATCAGATAAAGCAAGGGCAGACACACAATTTCTACCTCCTATTTTATACCTAGGGGAGATCTTAGCGTGCCACTTAAAAGGACCCAAACTGCAGCATGAAAAGTTCTTTGTAAGCTGGTCAGGCTCCTGGGTGGCCACAGTGCCTCTGTTTCCCCCAGCAAACATCTGCTTTTTTAAAGTTCTGGTCCTTGTTCCCACATAGACCGCAGGGTTTGTGGCCCTTTCAACGCCATGCACATGAAGAAGCAGGCATCCCCAGGCTCCCTGCCACCCCTCTCAGCTGGTCCCTGGCCAGGAAGGATGCCTGCTTCCCCAGTCTCCCACTTCCAGTGCTCTGTGTCAGCAGCTCCCAACAACGTCCTTGATGGGGCCACCTGAGAAAGAGTTGCTGCCCTTCCCCTCCTCACAACAGCCATGCAGAACAACAACCGCCTGCTGCCTGCTCTCTCCTGCAGTGCATTTTAAAACATTTAAAACATCCCTTTTCATGGCCCATCAGGTCCCCTAAGTCCCTCCCTGTTTGTTAAAATGTAACAGGAGGATGGAGATGAGGATGTGAGTCCTCTTGGCTTGCTTCTCAGCTAAGAGAAACTGGGGGGTGCTGCTCCCCATGCTTCTCAGCCCACAGGAGGAGGAGGAGGAGGGCTGCCAGGGACAGGCAAGAAGACCTTTTCTAGGAGCAGCTCACTGGGGAGCATCACCCTCTCTCGGCAGTAAGATGGAGAAGAGAAGCAGACAAGAAAGGAAAATGGATGGCAGGGAGTCAAGCTGATGAGTAATGGACTTGGGAAGTGGACTGTGGCAGGGAAAGGTACTTTTCACAGGTATAAAATGTCTCCTGCAATAGTGCCTACTGAAAAAGATCATTTTGCTCCTACTTTAACTGGTTTTTACACTTCAGTAGAGCAGACAATGATGCAGTATATGATTCTCTTACAAAGAGTGAGTTTTCTGCACTGTAATAAACACTACATTGATGGTACTTGAGTCACTTTTCTATATGGAACATCAGGGAAAATATTCAAAAACCTATGGCAACATCTTTTCTGTAGCTTTGGGGAGTCAGCCTTGAACAGAGAACAATTCACTGGAATATCCTATAGGGTAGAAAAGGTAAGATTTGTTATTTTCCATTAAAATCTTTAGGGTATTTTCTGTAAAAACTCTATAAAGCTATTAGTCTTTGGGAGATCTGAATGCCTCTGAATTTTGTTCTACCACTTGAAGTGTTGTTTTAGAACTACTTCAGCCTTTTAAATGTGTGTCTGCCAGACAATACAGCTGATAAGAATTTGCCATTAATTGGAGAGTGGGGCATGTACCAGACTAAGTGATTTACTTTTAGAGTGCTGTTATTATGGTTGTAGACTGCATTTGGTTGCTTAGAAACCATCCTTATCGATGATTCAAGTTTTCTCCTGATAGCGTGGTGAACAGATAGCACCTTCTTTTTCACTCAGTGGTTGTCAGGGGGAACAATTTTGTAAAAACCGCTGCAAGAGGCAGTATCCCTCCACAGACAGGCAATAGCATAGATGACATGTTGCTTTTGGCCAATTTGATCCTTATTCCAAAGGATTAAATAAGATTTTTAGAAAACAGCATTTGGCAACACAATGCTTAGAGACCTATTGTTCAGCTGGGGGGAGAGGGAGAAAAAAACTTGCACATCAAGTGGGAAGAATTATCTGACAAACAGCATATCTAACAAGCAAAAGATACTGAGAAAAAGGTCTCTGTAATGTTTCATTAAAACCACAGACACATTACCAATGTGGACTTTTAGGCTGGAACTCATTAGTAAATGAATTCTATCTGTGACAGCCTTGTCAAACCCAAGCTTTACTGATTACATTTGGCTTTCAGGCAGTAATCCCCAGAGAAAATTATTTATTTCAGCACTCGATGAGTTACTTCATCGATGGCAGTGATAATGACATTATCTTGACTTAGGTTAGCATTTATAGGCCTCTTGGAAGGACTGAGTGTTCAAGGGGGATTTGAATGAAGACAGGTGGGAAGTCAAGCATGATGGTGCACAAATAGTTAGAAATGTTTGGAAAGCCCAGCCCAATAGCAAAGGGATTCACCAAACTGGGCTGAAGTGGGGAATGCTAAGAGGAAATGACCCCCAGCATAGGCAGCAAGGCCACAGTGGAGAGGGACTTCAGGCTGCCTGCCTCCCTTGGCCAGCCCCTTGCCCTGCTGGCATGCACGGGCTGAGCAATGCTGGCTTTGACTCCTGCCAGCTCCCAGCTGAACCTGGGATGGAACCCCTCCGACAGAGAGGATGTCAGATTTCCCAGAGGGAATGAGAAAATGAAGCTGTATGGGTGATGATCAGCAGGTAATGATATGCAAAATCAGAGAGGTAACAGGCACAGGCAGAGCTGAGCTGGGAGGCTGAGGAGTAGAAACAGGCTGTTAATGGATCAGGCCAATATCAACTTGCTTTCTTAGCAGTAAAGAAGAGACAAAGCGAAGAGGGATGGATCAGAGCAGCAGCAACTCTGACTCCTCTTTAGGCAATCCTTTTTTCCTTCCACTGACCTTGGGTCAATAGAGACACATTGGGATCCTTAAGGGAATTTCTCCTCGAACTCCAGACATTAATGGTCCCAAAGGAATTAATGTTTTACCTTCACACATCTGCCATGGCAATTCATACAATACAGATCTGGTGGCCCAAAATACCTGCTTTAACAGGCCAGACATGGAACAGGAGCTCCAGGAGAATTCAGAGCTACCTTTGAGATATGTCTGATACAGATACCACAGGTGAGATTGCACCACAAGATCCCAAGCTTTGCCAGTTTGAGCTATGAAGACATTTTCTGAAATGCAGGGACAAAACCTAAGCCCAGGAAACAAGGCTATCCCAGCAACAGCTGTTTGGAAACTCCTTCCTTTGGGAAATCTTTTCCAGTTTAGAGGACATCAAACAGAGATCTAAGGATGCTTGACAGCCCTTTAGCATATCCAAAGCAAAGGATGCCTGTTAATGTTTCTGTTGTCATCCAGCTAGCCTAGTAAGGCTCCATCTCCATGAGGAAATGCACAGCAAACCACCCTGGGTGTGCCAGGGACAAGAAATCAAAGCAATAACACATTTGAGGGCTCATAACCTCTAAGACCACATCACATCACCCTTCTCCTGAACTGTCTGTATGGAAACTTACTCTGTGGCAGGAGCATCTGCAGGCCTTGTGTGAATTCAGGAGGTTTTATGTCTGCTGAAATTGTTCTGTCAATTTTCACTGTAGAATATGTCTCTCAAAGTGCAGTGAGCATGTACCAAGTCATTCTGATCCAGTATCACCCCAGCTGTAACAATGAAAGAAAGAACAGCTTATCTTTCCCAGTAATTAACTCTAATCTGACAAGACATAGGTGAATAATTGCAAGAATAAAGGCTATTACATCTCCAAGAAATGAAATTTGATCTGCTTTTTTTTAGCTCCAGTCTTCAGCTGGACCACAAAATTGTTTCTGTTGCAAATCAGAAGGGTGATATGATTAAACAGCAAATCTACTATTACTGCTTTTAAGGCAATACTAACTTTTAATATCCTAAGCAAGTAAGCTTAAGATAGAAGCTGCAAAATTCAATTACAATTTCTGGAACAGAGTCTAAGCCATAGGGAGCAAATGGCTCAACTTTAGAAAAACTTTATTTAGGGAAAAGGAGGCTGGGTGTTAGGGTAGTACATAGTCCTAAGATACTGCTTCAAAACAAAAAATCTGCATATTAAGTCTTTCACTCAGTATCATGCATATTGTCAAAGGAAAGGAGTGGACTTCAATTTGCTAGATGACCATGACCATCATAAATTGCAATGAAACTTTCCTCAGGGAGTTTGTCAGTAAAGAGGAATTCTGCAGAAACTGCAGGAGGAGAAGAAAAAGTGAAGAGATGTTTCCTCCAGCACACCTGGTATTGAGGACACTCTATGAGCAAAACCTTGAAGGGCACCACCTCCTAAATTTCCAGAACAACAATCTAGAGAACAGCTGAGCTTATAAAGTACTTGAAAGTGCTGTGTGCAATTTAAAATAAAAACTATAAGGCTAAATGAAGTGAATTGTTTAGCCATAGCCTAAATTAACAAATAATGCAGAGGATAATACTTTTCACCATGTAGCCATATTAATTTCTGTACACAACAGTGTATTTTGAAAGCAATGTGGTTCAGAGCTACCAATAATACGTGGCTGCTGTGCTCTTTCAAATGGCCTGTCTGTGCTGAGGACAATACAAAATATGATTTTATTAATCTTTCATTCTAATTTCGTGGCACTCAGCAGTGTTTGTGACTGTGCACAATGGCAGGCACCAATCCAGAGGCTGTACTGGCACAAGCTGGGTTTGTTCCATTGACCCCAGCAGAGCCATGCTGATTTACACCAGCTGAAATCTGGCCCATGGTTTCAGCCTCGGAAGGATTAAACTTAATTAGTTCTTTATGTTTGACCCACAACATGGGGATATCCCAGCATCTCAGACCCGAGGGTGCCCATCTCTGCCCTCAGCTGTAGTAAAGATCCCCATTTAGACCAACATCATGACAGCTGCCTGGCAAGAAGCAGAAACTCTGCTGGGGCACCAGGCCCACTGACTGGTTGGGATGGCCACGAGGGGGTCACACAACAGGTTTTTCAGAGGTGGGAGGGCTCCGTGGGGAGCCCAATTCCTGCCCTGACAGAGGCAGCTTTCAAGACCAGCCCTACAGGACAGCAGCCCTTGAAAACCATCTTCTGAGACTTTCTCTACAAGGAAGAAGGGTTTGACTCTTCCAAGGAGTCCTCCTCATGCTTGGTCTGGATGTGCTCTTGGTCTGGTGGTGCTGGGAAAGGTGAGTGTGGGGTCCTTGTCTGCCTCACACCACGGCACATGTGTTGTGGCCCTCCATCACATCACCCTCCTGCTGGCTGGCTCTGCCTCCTTGTTTTTCTGCTGCTAAATTTCCCTCCTTGAAAGCTAATGTGGGATGGGCAGACTCACACAACTGCTAGCTTTGCAGTGTGCTCTGAAAGTTTCCAAATCTCTGACCAACAGGGAAGCAGAGCGCCCTTTGCAGGTAAAGATTTAACACCCAGGTCCTGCCACCCAGACAGTGCTCCTGCTTCTTTGACCAAAACACTCACTGCCGACCCTCTGAGGATATCAGAAGTCAAATAATTTGGGATTTTAGAGGTTAAAACACAAGCACCTTAGCTTGCCTTGCTGTGCCAGAACCCAGCAGCAGTCTGCCGGGTTCCCAGCATGATCCATGGGCCATGGGAACCACTGCTGAATGAGGACACATTGCCTCACTGTCCTGTGCTCACTGCAGTTTGACAAATGCCTCTAAGGAGCAACTTACACAGAACTCATTGTAATCATCATGCCTTGGGGCTGTGTCCTTTCTTTCCAAGCAGAAGGAGCTGAAAGCATGTATGGAAACTATTTCTCACTGGGCACACTGGTGCAGAGAAATCCAAAGCCTTTTTCCCTGTGCTTCTCAGCCTGCACACCCTCACTCACCCTCCTCACAGCCTTCTGGTTTATTAATCACAGAATTATTAAGGTTGGAGATGTCTGAGATCATCAAATCCAACCATTAACAAGCACCACTGTGCTCAATATGCAACTATTATGCATAGGACAGCTTAGGGCACCTGCTGTTGAGCAATCTGCAGTTGAGGGATTATTTTCTGGTCCTCAGCTGAACAGGTTCCCTGTGATGTGGCTACAGAGTGAACAGGAAGAATAATAAATGCAAAACTCATGGCATTCACCCTGTGCAAGCCTGAGGGAAATCCTAACTCTGACAAAGTCAATGGTTACCTCCTCCTACTGCATTAGGATTTTGCCTCTTTTTTTTTTTTTTTTTTTTTTTTCCCTGTTTGGAACTGAGCAATCTGTCATGCCAGGAATGGTGCCTGGGTTTGTTTTGCAAAACATAGCTAGGAATGTCACAATGCCTGCCTTCCACGTAGGCACAAACATCTTCAGTATAATCATATAAAAATCCCCTGCTGCTAAGCTGTACCTATGAGGAGTTGATTTCACTGTGTCCCTTCACTTGAAGGCTTGCTGAAATGCAGCTGTTAACCCTAAGGTATATCTCCTTACAGATCTGAAGACTGTACACTGGTTCAGTAATTTTGTCATTTCATCTGGGAAAGATCAAGTCTGGAAACCTTTTTTTTTCCTCTGTTCTCTCTAACTTGGTAATTACACTGTCTGTGAGAAAACAGAGCAGAAAGGAAATTGCTTCTAAAGGACATGGTAATAAACGTGTCACGTATATCACTTAGCTGGGTTGTGTTTGTTATTAGCTCAGAATGGAAGAAGACTCGAGCTGCAGTGCAGGAGCATGATGGACGGGTTCTCCCAAGAGTGCAATTCCAGACTGCACTGATTATCCCACATTTGCACCAAGGGGACCCAGCCCATGCCATGCACCTCATTAGCTTTCAGAGGGACCTGGGAATCCTATTTCTGTGTACATTTATCCACAGTTCAGCAGCAGAGAATTCCCTAACATTTCCCTCTTTGATAATTTCCATTGACTGAGGATACGACTAATTTCAATTAAACCAATATGTACTGAGGATTACTCCTCTGACTTCACACTAATGCCAGCCAACAGAGGTGAAAATCCTCCTTGTGGGGACTCCTCCTTGGGAGCTGTCAGCTCCATGAACTTCAGCTGTGAGGTTCACCTGTGGAAATGAACATAATGATGTTGGCTTGATGGTGAATCTCAGACAGGACTCACAGGCTAGTGAATGCAAACACTCATAAATTTCCCTGTAACCAAGATTTCCCCTTTATGTCTTCAAAATGTATGTACTCAGGATAGGCATGCTAAGCTACTGCTTTAGATCAATCCCAAGCTGTAAAATAGAGATAAATGTGTTGAACAAATAGCTGCTTTACTTGTGTTTCCCACTACTTTGCATAAATGAAATGGCAAAAAGCAGCTTGGACATGTAGTTGAATCAGGCCAAAGGTTGTCTGGAATTTCCTGTTGGAATATATGTGTTCCTATATAGACAGACCATGGATGGGCAACCAAGCAGCTGGGCTTTTGGCTAGCACTGGAGCTAGAGAATTGTATTATGGACATCCTTAATTTTTATCAAAACCCAAAGTAGTCCTGCTCAGAGGTGAGAAAGTCAGGCAGCTGCACCAGGGCATGCAGAACAGACACTCCTGGGCTTTGAAATGGGGGAAGCCATCCCAAGACACTGAAATATCTCCCAGATTTAGGGAGGACTTTCAGGTCAGCTGAGCTTGGGTCACTCCAGGGCGGTGAGTGTAGATCTGCTGCTAAGTGAGAAAATATGCTGTGATGGCGGCTGGGTCACAGTGACAATCAGATCAAATGGGGCCAGTTTAGTCTCTGTGGCCAGTCCTGGGTCAAAGACTACATACCATCAAAAAAAAAACCCTAACCAAAACAAAAAAAAATCCCACATAAAAACCAAAAAAAAAAACAAAAAAAAAAACAAAAAAAAACAAAAATAAACCAGGACACATATATCTATATATCTGTAGCTCCTCCTTGGTCACATGAAGCACATCTGTCAAGGCACATCTTTTGAAAGCTGTATATTGGCTTTTGTTTTTTTTTCCAGGACATTACAAAGGCGGCATCCATTCACAAAATCTCTTTCTGCCTGATTTAAGTTAATAAGCTCCACCAAGACAGCAATTATTGCCCTGTTTGGCTGCTGCCTGCATCCATTATGTGTGTGTATATTATTGCTATTTATCAGCAATCTCCTTGGAGCTATACAGTGACACAGGATTATGACATTCGTTGCTCCCAGAGCTTGCTATACCAATTACAAACAAATGATCAGCAACAACCATAACTACAGAGCTTCTGGTACAAGTCAGCCAACTTTTGAGCCATGGTTGGGGATTCAAAGAATCAAACTGTGGCTTGTCAGATTATCAGGACTTTGAGTTTTAATATGATCCATCAGAAAAAGCCAGTGCTTTGGCTAGAGTACATTTGATGCACATTCCTGTGAGGATGGTTTTCCTTGTTTGGTTGGGGCTTTTTTTCCCCACACATGGCATTGGTTTTAAAGCATTTAAGTGGTGATTATCCCTTATTTTCCTCCGTTATTGGCAACAATGAATTGTGGGGATAAACAGACTATATGCAATGGTTAAAAAAAATAAAAGCACTTTTCTGAGCTAAGAAAATGAACTGTGGAGCAAAGACCATGGCGCAATTACACAGGCTTATTCACTGATAGAAGTAAGTGCTGCAGCAGGCAATTATTTCCAGATTCTACCATGCAAGAAAGGCAAACTGTTTGCTGGAGAGCATTCATGAGGGTCAGATGATGGAGGGAAAGGCCAGGAAGACAAGAAGGAAAGCTTTCACATCCCTTTTTCAAGCTGTCACATGAAAGAAATGCCTGTAGTAACATTCAGTGAATATGAACAGGGGGACGTTTGCAAACTGCCAAAACGTCCCTTGGTGAGGCAGAGAAAGGAGAGAGAAGAAAATTATCATGAAATAAAACAATAGGAGAATTGACACCATTTTGTGCTATTTTTGTCATCTGGAGCTGTGGGAAGAGAAGCAAGCTGTGCCTATCCAGCATGTTCTACCCTGGTGCAGCTGCAGCTCCTGCACAGACTCCTCACGTGCTGCTGGGGAAGCACATCCCAATGATGGTGATAAACCTTGATGGCAACAAGGAGAAATGGAGAGAGCAGAGTTAACAAAGGTCATGGACCTGACTCACCACCACGTGAAGTAAACAACAGTGTTAAAAACATGTGCCCTGAGCCCTGGCCCAGCTGCAAAATCACCTGGGCCTGTTCAGAAACCACACTGCTCCTGGTAGCACGTGTGCATATACCAAATTAGCCACGTATTCTTACAGACTTCTGCTGAGCTAAGACTGTTGCTGGTTGCTGTTCAGCCCTGAGTTGGTGGCTGCAGGACCCCCAGATGATGGCATCTGCTCTGGATGATGGGCAGAGACCAGCCCCTTGGAGAGTCTGGAGCTGTTGCCCTGCAGTGACTGCATGGGGGACCCAAAACACGCACGTTTCTACCAAAGACACCAAGGCAGTGGGGTGGCTCTGGAGCTGCTGGCACATATTCCACCATCCCAAGGCTCAGGCAAGCTGGGACCAGCACACCACTCCTGTGGGCACAACAGCTCCATTAGCCCAGGAAGCTGCTCAGGATTAAATGAGGCTGCAGAGAAAGCTCCTCAGGAAATACAGCCACTCAGGCATAAGAAAGCGGGTCCTGCTATCTACAAGCAATGGGCTGAAAAACAGGAAATGGAGGTCAGGAGAAGACAGCCAGTTCTCATATGGCAGCGTGATAGCAGTGACCTTCCGCCGGGGTCTGCCTCTGTGCAGTGACCTCGGCTGCTCAGTCCTTCACAAACGGCCTGGAAAAGGGGTGAGGAGGGAGGGGAGAGAGCTGGCCACTGATAAGGAGCTGGCTGAGGACAAGAACAGGCTGTGAGAACTGCAGACGGCGAGGGGTCCAAGGGCAGATCAAATTCAACATACACAACTGCAAAACTAGGTATTTTGAGGGGGAAAAGAGTCCTGGATTCACATGGGCTCTGCACAGACCACTGCTGGTCCAGAGCCAGGTCCTGTGTTTAGTGTCCACCAAAGCATGAACTCAGCCCTCAGCAGCAGTCAAGAAAGCAGGTCAAACACTAGGAGCCTGCAGGAAGTGAACAAAGATCACAGAGCCTGGCAGGAGAAGAATTACAAACCTTGTCCTCCCTCCTCTTAAAACAACTGGACATGGATGCTGGACTGGATGCGAAACCAGTCTAACCCACACAACATGGCCTTCTCCATCAGCCATGCTGTCACCTCAGTGCACATCCAGGGTGGGAGGTCTGTGCACCACTCAGTGTCACTGACACAGCCTTGCTCTCTCTACACACAGTAAATGAGAAGGCATGCAAATAATATGAAAAGGAGGCCTCTACACCTTTCCACAAAGATAACTCTGTCCCAATCAATAAGTGACTTTTTTCCCAGCCCTTAACAATGGGATATAAAATGTCAATAACCAAAGCAAACACCAGAATACCAGCCTTGGGAAGGTCCATCACATTCCTTGTTTGCCAGCCAAAAGCTGGCCTAAAACGCATGTAGCAATAGGTTTATTGCTTTTTGGTTGTCAATAACAATCTACATTATTTACAGTAAAAGTCACCTGGCCATGGAGCTATGCCATGGGGCACCCTCTCTCTCCTGCCATTTTTAGCCATACTTTCACAATACAGATCTTGTTGCAGGGCTACTGCAAGCAGCTGGACAGTTTGCCATGTGTTTTCTTGCTACAGCTTGAAATAATTCCTGGGGACGTGTTACATCCTGAAAGCTGAGACAGCCCCAGACCAAAGCAGCCAGTGAGCCCGCTGCACTCTTTCAGGAACTGGTCTGTGTGTCACAAGCAGGCAATTTACACCAAAACACTCAAGATTGTGCTCATATGGGCTTGAAACAAGTAGTACTTGTGGCAAGATGAAAGGGGGTTTTGCTTTCATCTTAGATGGTAACCTTGCTCCTTCTCCCAAAATCAGAAACTGACACCTCAAGCTTTGGTAGCACAAGATGTCAGCAGACTCTGCTGCCCAGGGACAGTAAGGAATGGGGCAGCTGGGAGAGCTGGTGAGGAACACACAAGGAGAGTGCATGGAACAGGCATGGAGCCATAGTGGGAGAAGCATTGGGGACCTCTGGGGACATGCAGGGGGTTTAGTGGGGTGTGGGAAGGGTGTGGGAAGCATGCGTGGCACACAGAGACACTTAAGAAGGTGCAAAGGGACAGGTGGGATACAGGAGAGGTGCATGGGGGGGCACAAGAGACCCATGGGTGTGTGGTGGGGCACGGGGAAGCATGGCAGGACATGCAGGCAAACATGGAAGGACAGGTGTGGAAAAGTGGTCACATGTCCTTCTCCACAGCAGGACACGTGTAGAAGTGGTGAGACACATGGGAGAGCATGTGGAAACATGAGGGAGACACAGGGGTTTGGGGGCCAGGCACGGCATGACACAGGTGGCAGGAGGAATGGGGGTCACAGAATGGGGGCCCACTGGAGATTGAGGGCACCCACAAGGCTTCTCCAGGCAAGTGTCCTCACCTCCCATAGGGCCCCCCTGTGTCCCAGCCTGTGGTGGGCAAGAGGACTCAGGGGGATGTGCACACTTCAAGGGCCAGAGGAAGGAGCACCAGCAGCCCCTTTGCACCAGCCCTCCATAGAAAAGGTGGGTGTGAGAGAATTATACCTAAAACACAGAGATAACACTAAGATATGTAATTATTTGTGCATACGTACTTACAACTAATTAATATATAGATATGAAATAAGAAAGCAAAGATGGCCAGACAGCAGATCTGGAAGGCAAGTGTGAAGCACAGTGAAACCCCCATCCACCAGGGAGGAAAAGTAGCCCAGCCCTGGTGAGGCGATGCTGAGGTGGTGTGAAGGTGGGGGAGGGCATTAGGGGGGCTCTCTGAGGGTCACTCAAGTATGCTCCCCTGGGGCCTGGAGAAGGCAGGACTTCTTTTCCCAGACTTCCTCTTCAAAAGGAGGAAAACCTTCTGCCTGTTCATTGCAAAGTGTATCTCTGACCCAGTGAAACCAGTAGAGGAAGTGTCAAGCCACACCCTGCAAAAAAAAACAATGCTGTGTGAATGTGTATGTCTGTATCTGTGCACAGATGGCTCAGGGCAAGGGAGGCTTTGTGGCCCAAGGGATCCAAAATCTGCCCTGTGGCTGTGGGGCTGCTCCATGGGCTGAGAGCCCATCTGGCCACAATGGCCCACCAGCTCTCCAGCACTTGGGCTGCCAAAGCTGGTCGCAGCCAAAAGCTGGCTTATGGAGGGCTTCTCATCCCAGCCTAGTGTGCCTCCACTCAAAACTAATTTACAGTTCTTCCTTGATCTAAACCCACCAAGAAAAGGAGATAGGTGGAAAGTGCACAGATGTACTTCTTTCCCTTCCCTCCATCTCAGCAGTAGAGTTTTCCCCAGGAAGGCAGGCAAGGAGATTTTCTGGTGTCCCAAAGGGGTGGAGGGATGTCACCATTATATTTTCTGAAAAATTCTTTCGCCAGGATTTTTCTCCTGAGAAGCTGAAAAGCATCAGAAAATAAATGTAAACAATAATTATCTGATTGCTTGGAATGTGGTCTGGAGGTTGCTTACCAACAGGTGCATCTTTGATTGGTTCCATGTGAATTGTTTTTACTTAATGACCAATCCCAGTCCAGCTGTGTCAGACTCTATGGTCAGTTGCAGGTTTTTATTATTCATTCTTGTCTAGCCTTTCTCTTTCTTTAGTATAGTTACATTATATTATATTATGTTATGTTTTATGTTATGTTTTATGTTATGTTTTATGTTATGTATTATATTATGTTATGTTATGTTATGTTATGTTATGTTATGTTATATTATATTATATTATATTATATTATATTATATTATATTATATTATATTATATTATCAGTCTTCTGAGAACTTGGAGTCAATTCTCATCTCTCACCTCGTCCTGGGGACCCTCACAACACCACAACAATTGGTGACCACAGTGGGAGACCCACAGCCACAATTTTTGTGTGGCCAGGCAGAATGACCCACTACACCATGGTAAGTGGGACTCTTCCCCAGATGTGGTTGGCCACAATCCAGCTTTACTGTTGAATTGTCCTCACATCTCTGAAGACAAACTTTAAAAGAATTATGTTACAGCTCTTGGTGTTTTCCTGTCCTTAGGAAAAACTTGTTGATTTGCTTTTCTTACAAAAAAAGAGCAACTCCAAATCAGCTATTACAGGCTAATTTAGCCCACACCATTCCTACAGCCTGATACCTTTCTGATAACACGGCGTGAGGGTTTGGGTGGATTTGTTTTTCTCGTGTTTACTTTAAATCAAGTCAGTCTGTTTTTCTCTTTCACTTCTGCAACTCCCTGATGTGTGAGGCAGCATTTTATCTCAAAGTGCCCCCAGCTAACAGCAGGAGCTACCACTCACAGCATAAACAGCCAGGGATTCTCCACTGCTGCCCGTCTCCTCTGCCCACAGCCCCACACAGCTGCAGGTCTCACCCCTTGGAGTTAATGTGGTGTTTCTGCTGCATTGCCTTGTGCTGGTTACTGGGACTTTACACTCCCTGCACCAAGATTGTGTTTGAAGCTCAATTTCCATGCTTGGCATCAGGCAGACACCATGTTGGCCTCCATGAGAGGGGGACCAATGTGGGTGACACCCCTCAGGTTGATTGCTCCCAACCTCCTTCCCTGCTCAGCAGCTGCCTTGGGGACAGGGTGGCTTTGGCAGCTGCCAGCAGGGACCTGCCCCAGGACCTGAATCCGTGGGGTGGGTACCCAGAGTGGGGGGAGAGGCTCTTGGAAGGCTGATATTAAAAATGGCAAGGAAAAGGAAGAAGAAAGGGAAGCCAAAGTAGAAACTGAGAGCTCTGGAGCTGGGAGAAGGAGTCAGTCTGTTACTCTGCTTTTACTCTGCTGCTGTTAATCTCTACCCACTGAATGAGTCCAATTAGTAATTATCAGTGTATGCCAGCTGTTATTTCAGTACTGGCAACACCTGCATTTAGACAACATCTGTTTTTTCTGTGAAGCTGCAAGTGCTATAGTTAACATATTGGTATTTAATGTTTTTTTGGTTTGGGTTTTTTTCTTTTAAATCTTCAACCTGTTCTGTAGTGCTGTGCTAGCAGTACACAAGCAAACGAAACTCAGCAGTTCAAAATTACTATAAATTAATGAACTTCTCCTTTCCACATTTGTCCCCAGCCTCAGAGCCGCCCTGCCTTTTGCTGCTTCATCGTACTCACTCAAAATAAATCCAATAGAAGTTGCAACATCTTAGCACATTTCACATAAGGCTATTCCTGGCACATGCTGAAAAGCATCTATTTTAATGGGACTTGGGGGGGTGGGTAAACCATTTAGCCAGTTTTAGGAGGAGGTGCCTGTATCAATAGCAACTGAAGCATCTCTACAAGAGAAAAAGAAGAAGAAACCTTCTGAGAGAGAGAGATGCTATTAAGTTGTTGAGGCTTTCAGATCTCAGGGCATCTTCTATTTTATTTATAGCTCCTCTGTGACTAAATATTATTTTTCAATTACTATATTATGTTTTTTTCAGTTGGGCTTCTTATCCTTTCTTCGAAGCAATGTGACCACATAGTAAACTGTTTTTGAGTAGTGTTTGCTGTTTGAGGTTACCAGATGAAACCACAGAGTTCCTTATCTTGTCTTTCTGCATCTGTTTTTACATGAGCTAGCAGAGCAAAAGAGCAAAGCACTAACAATCGAAAACTCCTTTTTCCCCTCTCCCCACCCATATTTTTGAAGCCACAGGAGAAGTCCCCTGTAGGATCCAGCAGCTGGCTCTCTCTGTTTTTTCTGTCTGCAAACCAGGTAGGAACATACTTCCAAAGGGTGGGCAGCGAGGGAAAGCAGGAAAGTGGAAGGCAGTCACCAGCCTGGCATGGGCCCCCCTGAAACTTGTGTTTGTGCCTTAGGAAACAGCTCTGGAAATAGCAATAAAGTTTGATTTGCTACCTTTCCTCCCCAAACTTTCAGCGTTCAATATTTAATGGCTACTAAGTCTTGACAGAAAACCTGTCTGGACATGAAAGCTGGTGGGAGTTTGCTCAGTTCTTGGGATCCTGGGCAGCAGTGCAGGGGGTTTGGGGGCTGTTCTCCCAAGGGTTGTTATCTGGTGTTGGGAGGGCAGTGACTGTCACTGCTGCCATCTGGAATAGCTTTAATCACTCTCAAGGGAAAACTTTTGGGTGAGCCCCGGTGACAAAATCTGCTCCTGTATTTATAGTTTTAGATTACAAGCTCATTAAAGACTTCTAGCAGGGATGAACTGGGCCACTTTTTCAGGCAGGGATGTGGGGATTGGAACATCTGGTCCCTGAGCTGTGCTGTGCTCTGCTGGTACCTAGAGGCCTTTCCAACCCACTGAAGATTCCACAGACCTTGAGGTGCTTTCAAAGGCATGTTTTACATGTTCCAGTGATCATGCTGGATGTATCCCAACACAATGTTTCTACACAGGTGTGCTAGTACAAATCACCGTGTAAGGCTGTCTCCTTGCAAGGGTTCAGCAAAGTCTGGCCAGGCTGGGATTGGTGCTTAAGAACAGCCATACTTGGACTGCTGTGGCTTTTTGATCTTGTGACCTTTAGCTAAGAGGGAAATTATTTAAGAAAACATTATAAACAGCTTCTTGGAAGTATGTCTTCAATTATCATTATCTCCAAACTATTGCTCCATGTCACAACGAGGTGCCCAGCCATTTCAGGGATACTTGGCCAGACAGCACTAAGCTGCCTCTTGTGCTCTGTTCCCACATGTTCATCACACTGAACCAGCTCTGTAGGAAAACAAAGTCTGGCCCAGATCACCTGGAGCACCTGGGATGGCAAGGAGGAGGAGGAGGCAGTGGAGGAAGCAGTGAGCACAGGAGCTCAAGTGTGTTCTGGTGGAGATCAAGTCAACAGCTCATCTGCTAGGTAGCCTCCTCTCCCTAAGCTCATGGCTGGATTTCAGAGACAACACAATTTTTCTAGCATGGAATGACCTCCTCAATCAACAGATTAATTTCTGAGCAAAAATTTGTAATATCAGACTCTCAGGGATTTCATTTTTTGTGCACAGCCTCCAGTAAATCACGTGGAAATTTTGCCTGAGAAACAGAATTAGTGTCATTATCTGGAGACCCAACTTGAAAAGACAGAACTGATAATGACATGGGTTTAGTGCTGTCTCTCAGAAACTCCAGCTTTAATAAGATGGCCGGGAGAGCTGCGTTTAGACAAACATTTCCTGCTGGCAGAAGCCATTTCTGAATCACTTGTCAAGCTCCATGTAAGTCCAGGAAGCTTCACCCCAGCGGGTGACTTCTCACTGCTGGGCCATATCTAAGTCTAACCTGAATCCTGCTCCTCCTTCAGCTTCAGGCCATTGCTACTAATCTGCCACCTTCAAGAGCAGAGCAACAGCTTGCTCTTGTTTCCGTTGGTATATATCTTTGAAAGCTCTTTCCCGTCCTCATTCTGCTCACTTCTCCCCAGGGAGGACCCTAAGTGACCCCAGAGGTTATATGCACAGGCCTGTATCTTTTATGTATTAGCATGGTTCTTATAGGCCTTTTCTAAATACCAAAGGTGAAAAGCACACACTGCATCTCAGGTTGGCTGCTACAGATTCCTGAACCTCGTGGCTTTTACCCATAAACCCTTTTTCATAGAATGATAGTGTGGTTTGGGTTGGAAGGGGCCTTTAAAGATCATCTCATTCCAGCCTCCCTGCAGGGACACCTTTCACTAGATCAGGTTGCTCAGAGCCACATCCAGCCTGGCCTTGAACACTTTCAGGGATGGGGCATCCACAGTTTCTCTGAGCAACCTGTGCCAATGCCTCACCACCCTTAAAGAAAATAATTTCTTCCTAATACCTAAAATAAACCCACCCTCTTTCAGTTGGAAGCCTTCACCCCTTGTCCTAGCACTACATATCCTTGTAAAATATTCCTCTCCAACTTTCTTGTAGCTTTCTTTTCCTATGGGACCAGCTGTCACTTCTATTCCCAGTGCTTTTCTCCCCAACACTGTAGCATTTCAGCTAACGTCCTCTTCCCTGGTAACTGCTCCCTATCCCATCCCCCGGGAGTTGGGTTCACAGCCCCAGGGTCCCTTCCAGCAGGGGCTTATCACACCCAGCCCCAAAAGGTGAGGGCAACCCAAGTTCTTGCTAACAGATCCCTTGGGGTGGATTAGAGTGAAAGGACATTGGACAATCAGTGTTTGCAAACATATAAATGAATATAAAATTAACCCTACATATACATATATATATATATATATATATATATATGTGTGTGTGTGTGTGTGTGTATGTATATGTATATATATGGAGGGTTAATTTTAGAACAATTTGGTTGCAACATAAAGCAGGCATGCAGCCGTTTTGGTTACTGTTATCTACAGTAATATGTCAATATGAAAGCATAAAAATATCACTCACTTAAGAAAATGTGTAAGGGAAAAGAAAGATAAAGAAAGAAAAGGTAGGAGTAGAAATGTGTCACCACCCATGGATCTCACAGCAAGACTTGACTGTTGCAATTTAGTGTCCCTGGGTCAAAGTGATGATCACAGTCTTGATCTGTTCAGGGTGGGGAAAAAAGGCCATAAAACACAGGGTCCAATGGGTTCAAATACACTCGGGCTCCTTGGGAGCACCCAGGCACCTCCCCTGGAGGCGAGCCTCAGAAAGCCTGGTGGAAAGCCTCAGAAATGTGTCTGGGGGCACTTTGGGGTCTTCGATGGTTTGTGACACCTCCTAAGACATGACAGCTCCCTCTCATATCGGTGCAGTTCAGCCAGGAATGCCCCATGACGAGGGATGAAAACCCTCAGGACCTTTCCCAGGTGGAGCTGTGAGGGGAGCTTTACAACTGAGTGGCTTATGTAAGGGAGGGCAACTGGAATGATGAAAAGCACCATCCCACCTTATAGGATCAGCCTCTTATCGGCCTCAAAACCAGTTTGTAGCTCCAGTGCTGATTGTTCAGCCCCTCTGGCTTATGCAGACTAGAGGTTTGCCATCACACACACAAAAACTCACCTCCTCCCTTCGGGGGGGTGCAAAGCACCATGCCACCTCCCCAGAATGGGCCATTGTTTTGAGTCATTAACCATTAACATTTCTCCAGGCTGGTTTATTGCAGGATGTGGTGGTGTGGCCTTCCCACCAGGCATGAGTGGTAACCTTCTCCCGTGGGCATTCTTGACACGGCATGTCACACCTGAAAGGCATCTTCTTCCTAACAATTTCATCTCCTACACTGAGTGGCTTCTTTCTCTCCTTTTTTTTTTTTTTTTTTTTTTTTTGGTGTTCTCCCTGCTTCACTTGTTGCATGAAGGCAGGCGCCGACAGGCCTCGCAGGAGGAGGCACACCGAGCAGCCAGTGCTCGCTCTCCTCCCTGCTTCACCCTGACTGCCTGGGACAGAGCTGACACAATTCACAATTGCTTTTGCCAGTCCCAGGGGACCTTTCCCCATCCTGCCCCATCCACATCCCCGCTGTGCCTCTCCAAGGGCACCCAAAATCCGGCTCTGGTCACAGGCCCACATGCAGAGGTGGGCTCAGTGCTCCAGCCTTGCAGAGGTAGAAGGCATCCCTCCATGTGCCCTCTTTGCCCTGACCCATTTCACTCCCTTTCTCTGCTTTACTTCCTGTGACAAATGTGCTGTGCCGGGTCTGTGGAAAGCAGCTGGAAGAGTTTCATGCCCGCACTGTTTTCCTCCTTTATCCCGCTCAGCAGGCTTGGATCCATTCAAATCTCCCTTTCTTTTCTTTATTTTTTTCATCTTTTCAGTGCAGCTTCCTACAATTTCAGCTTTTTGGCTGACTCGAGGCTTGAAATCTGTCTTTCCTCTTTCCTGTGCTTCCTCCTGCAGTAACCCTTCATGTGCCATGGCCTTGCTTTCCACAGGCACGTGGAGGCCTGGTATGAACATCAGAGTGGAAAGCTGCTGGCACCCAACAGAGCCACATATAAGGAATGTCAGGGTGAAAAGTTTTCAGGACACACTGCAAGGTGTGCTGGCTCCATCCTGCAGAGAGACAAGGCAGGTAGATGCCCTTAACACCGCACAGCAGGACTGCAGGCTCAGGCAGGCCCTCAGGGACAGGCAAGAAGCAGAGCCATTCCATGTCACAGCTGTGCCTTGGGCTCGGACACCCCTGTTCTGATGGCACAAATGCAAACACATTTCTGGCCACCTCATGTCTTCTGAGGACTTGCCACAGCCTGATGCAGGAACACCGGCAGTCAGCTGCTCTTCCATTTGGCAGATGCCTGTGCAGCTGGAAGCCCATGGTAGGAAACCAGAGGGATGTCCCACCACCAGCCAGCCGTGCTGCTGGCAGCTGCAAGCTCAGCTGGTGCTCTACAGTTGGACTAGATGATCTTTTCCAGCCTAAATGATCCTACAATCAGCAGTGAAGATTTTACATTATTGGATAACAGAGCAGGATGAGTTATCAGAGGGGAACAGGAACCCTCACTGGGCTTCTACCAACCTACCTAACTACAAGGACCTGCAACAGAAAAGGACATTTTTGCTTTGTCCTGATTTAAACCATATTGGTGAGCCAGCCTGAAGCTGGTCTGACTTCCCTCTGCTCTCACCAGGAAGCATTTTTTGTGTCTATTTATTTCTGGATGCTGTTCACTGTGTGCACACTATCATATGATTCTGTTTGATGCTGGAGTAATAGTAATAATAATAATAATAATAATAATAATAATAATAATAATAATAACGATAATGATGATGATGATGATGATGAGGATAGTTATTGTTATATGCTTACACATACAGTGTGACACTGGCACCCCATTCCCAAATAGCTGGAGTCAGACGTGGAGCTCAGCATGCTGTTTCCTGGAACAGATCCCCAAGTACTACAGATAACTGTCTCAAGTTAATGCTCCAGATTGGGCAGCTCTTCGAGTTTTATTTTTGTTTAAGAAGCGTATTTGCCAAGAATAGGCATATTTGCTGATCTGGAATTTTCCTCGGACATTAAACGAGCCAATGGCAACAACGCAGGAGTCATCCTTGTCACATGGGTCAACCTCATCTCTCTTTTTAAACAAGTCAGGCATTTCCAGCCTCACAGCCCTGTCAGCTCCATGCCCATATCCCAGCAGCAGAGTGCAGGGAAGACTCAGTGCCTGGCAAACCCAGCTTGGTCAAAAGCAAATGACAAAAGAAAATACCCATACCAAAAAAAGTCATTTTCTCTTAAGAAATGCTCTTTCCTGCTTTTTATCTCTGGTTTAGGGCTTTTTTCATATGATTTCATGGCATTTCATTTGTCCTGCATATTATAGAGGAAAACCTTTTTATTTTTTAATTCTGTTTCATTTTAAAACTATTAAAACCATCTGCCACTTAGTAAACACTAGCATACTTTCTTTTCTAGATCAAAGTGTCTCCTGTCTGTGTTGTAATGGAAGTTTGACATTATTTTTTTTACAAGACAGGCAGGAGACACTTTGATCAGGTGCCAAACTGTTTCACTACAACAAACAGGCAACACTCTGAGCTAGGAACGATAAGATGTTATTATGCGCCGTGATGATTTCATGACATGTCAGCCATGATGTTAAAAAACCCTACAGAATATATAACTTTAAAAATATCACTGTGAAATTCCAGATTTTTTTAAATGAACAACTTATGAATTGAAAGTGTTCCTATTATATTTTCCCCTACAGATTTATGACCTTTTTGTAGCATAATTGGCTATTTTTTTGAGTTATTTTAATTTTGATCAGTATCTTCTGTCAAAAACACTTAATTTGAAAAAATTCTGATGGATTCAACTTAAAAAGCTTTTTTAAAAAGCCTATTTATAGACTAAATATTATTGTACCTGTCAGAGAACAAAGGAATCACCTGCTAGCTCTTTTGTCATTCCTAAATAAGTTAATTGCTTGAGGAGTATTTGATCCATATTTCTCAAATGCACTGCTCCGACCAGCCCCCCATACATGTTTGCCTTTTATCCTGGGATGCAGGATGACTCCACAGAGCCCATGGCTTTCCAATAACATAAATACACACTGTGGAAAAACAAACAAGCAAACAAAACCATGCACATTGTAATTTCTATCTTAATTTGCATTCTGAAGAGAAGATGAGCTCTTCCATAGCCACCTACACCAAGCACATGGACACCACAGACAGGCTGGGTGTGAGTGTGCAGCCCCTGAACAGGCAGCTGCAGGTGGAGCAGGTAAAGTCAAACAGTCTCTCTTCCTCTCCCTAAAAGCAGGTTTTCTCCTGCTTTGTCAGCAGAAATTATTCCAGCTTTCCATGTGGACAGTCACAGCTGAGGAAGGGTTGGTTGTCTCTGATGGACATGGCAGCTGGAGGAGGTGTCTGCTGCCCAGGATACCTGGTAGCAGAAGGGAAGCAGCATGCACAAGGTCTCACCAGTGGGAAAAGATGGGCACTCCTCCTCATCTGCAACTTGCAAATTATTTTACCACAAATGAGGTGAGAAACTTCATGGGCCGAGAAAAAAGTTGCATCAAAGAAAAGTCTGATTGGGTATTAGAGAAAAAAACCCAAACAACAGTGGGAGAGATTCTTCAGAAGGACTGTGGATTTTTTGTCCTTGGAGTTTTCCAAAACTCATGTGGACACAGTCCTGAGTGATCTGCCCTCATGCCAAAATTAGCCCAGCTCTGAGTGAGAAGTTGGAGCACATGACCTCCCCAGGTCCCTTAAAGGTTCAGTCATTCTACATGTATGCTACTTTGTCCCTGCAATCACGTGATGAATTCCAGGCCAGGAGATAACAAGTCTCAGGTTTTCCCAAGGGTGATCTTGTATCCTTACCCACATTTGCTGTGCTGGTGGTGCAGGTCATCACCTCCCATTCCAGGCACATGCCATTGGAGGCACAGCATCCAATCCTTCTAGGAAAAAGTCCTTGGCTTCCCAAATAACTGCATTTCAAGCATGCATTTGAACCAGTCTGGGGTTGAAGGACACCACCCAAAGTCAGGCAGAGACCCAAGGCAGCACCAGTCTGGGGGCACAGAGAGTTGTTTGTCCAACACAACCACATGCTCCCGTGGCGTCAGCACACAGAGCATGTCTGAGCACAGCCCAGGCCGCTGCACACCGGGGTTCTGTGTCAGTATGTGCAGCACAAACAGGCACCAAGTGCAGATCACTTCATATTTGGGTCTGCTTTCATCCCCTGATGCTTAAGGTCAGCAGGTGTCACAGCCTGGAAAATGACTTTCCAGCATCAGTGGAACAAAGGCTGCTCAAGAAACAATTAAGCCTTAGATCAGCTTCTCATCTTTTAAAAGCAAGTTGTTCAAAACCAAAAGCCATAGGATTGTGTACATTTGTCTTTTCAACCCAGCAGTAAGTATTTTAAAGTGCAATAAATCATTACTCATAGAATCACAGAATATGCTGAGTTGGAAGGGACCCCCAAGGATCATTGAGTCCAACTCCTAGCCCTGCTCAGCACTGTCCCCAAGAGTTACACCATGTGCCTGAGAGCACTGTCCAAATATTTCTGGAGCTCTGTCAGGCTGGTGCTGTGGTCATTACCCTGGGGAGCTGTTCCAGTACCCCACCACCCCCCGGGTGAAGAAGCTTTTCCTAATGTCCAACCTGAACCTCCCCTGGCACAACTTCAGGCCAGTCCCTGTCGCTGGTCACCACAGGGAAGAGATCCGTGCCTGCCCCTGCTTTTCCCCTCACAAGGAAGTTGGGAACTGCAAGGTCACCCCTTAGTCTCCTCCAGGCAAAACAGACCAAGAGACTTCAGCTGCTCTTCATATGGCTTCTCCTCCAGGCCCTTAAATCCAGAGCCTGGGAGGCTAAAGGTTTGGGTTGGGCATTGCCAACCATCCAGAAGCTGTGCTATTATTGTATGATTCCAGTTTTTCAAACAACTCTCCTGTCCTTTGCTGTGCTCCCGATGAAGTTCTGATGTAGTAGACTGGAGGTGGGACCATTAATGCTGCTGGTTATTTTTGCTGGAAATGGCTGTTTCTATTTTTCAGTCTCAATAACTCAGCCAGCAGTTTCTGGGAAACAGAAAAGTCAGTGCTTTCTCCTGACCCTTCAAAACTCAACCTTTAGGAAAGCTGTTGTTGGAGAGTTCTGGATCCACAGTCCTGCCCCCACTGTTGGGGCCACTGAGAAAGCCCTGCTGGCTGTAGGGTGGCCGTGCTCCTGGGCACTGAGGGGCATTATCCCTGGTGCCTGGGCTCCGGCTCCAGGGAAGCAATCTTCTACAGCTGGTGCCAAACACTGCCCAGGTTGCAGAGCCATAATAAAAGCCCTCCAGATTCTTTTGGGGTGAGCGAATGAACACCACTGCCTCTGAACTAAATGCTACTTTTAAGAGGCTCAGTCGAGCTGTAGCATTCTATAAACCCAGTCTGAACATTGTTTCTCCTCACCCATATGCACAGCTGAAAGAGAGTGGCCCCTTGCCTTCCCCATTTTTGTAAACAAGGCTGCAACCTTTATTCCTGCCTTGAGGAACAGATTGAACTGCTTTTGATGATCCAGAACAATGTCATCCTTTATTCCCTCTTCAAAAGCAATTAGTATTTCAGCTTGATTATTTGCAGATAATATGAGTCACCAGATAAAACACACTGAATACAAAATGCTCCTTGGGAGGGGAAGAGAGAAATGGTATTTAAGGTTAAAAATTCAGCATATGCTTAAATATCACAAAACTGTCACACATCGAGGAAAATAATTCAGTCCCATTTCATGAAACAGGAAGATTGATCCTGTGTTTGTTTAACCCCAAACCCTTAATTAATTTGTTGCAGGATCAGGGCACCATGACACCAAAGGCAGATTGTGTCACTGTCACAGCACAAGTTTGGTGCAGCACGATTTCAGAGCTGTCAAACTATCCAAAATTTCAGGCCAAATATGTAATTTTATCTTAAAAAGACAGTTTTTGAATTTTCTTCTCTTATTTCTTTTCTGATTTCTAGCTTGATGTATTGCAGCTCGTTGATATTTTCAGCTCTTTTATCCAGAAACCCAAGGCTAGAAGCTGACTCATTTTTAATAGAATGTACAAATCTCACAGGAGCAGCATTATTTCAGGAACTCACATTTTAATGGGAACATCAAATCTATCTGGCATTATGATAAGGTCATCAGAAATTAGCAATACTGAAGGTTTATCCTGAGTTTGCTTCTAACATAGATGATGGCTGATATATCTTTTCTCTGTACTGATGTTGCCAAGTAGCTTCTTTGACAAACTTTGAAGTAAATATAGAAATGGACTTTTGTGAAAATTTAGACCAAAAATAAAATATGCTTTTCTCTTTTTCTGAAAAGAAAATTAATGTCTGAGAGTTTTCATATATGACATCTCAAAAGAGTGTTTTCATTTCAACCTTTCCCTAGATTGGAAATGAGATTCCCTAGATTCCATGGCTGGAACAGCCATAAACTGCCAGGCTTTGCTGGAAGGATTCTTCCTTCCCCCTGGGATGTACATCACTGTGTGCAGAACTGCTGTGGCCTTCCACAGAGTGTTTTATATTTACATCAGTTTTTTAGCATTGATACAAAACTTTTTTCCTCTCTAAATTACTAACAACTGATACTTATACTTTCACATCCCCAAAAGGAAACTCTTTTAAATAAAGGGGTGCTTGCCACTGAATCAGTGTGGTGAAATGCAAAGAGAACTGTGGTGCAAGTTAATTTTACCTCCAGATTGCCTATGAGTAGCCATGCTGAGATGGAATTAGAAAATCCATGGAAGTGGAAGTGTTTTCCTCTGGGCTATAGGGTGCAGCCCTCTCCTTGCCCTATGTGCCTCACCAGTGGCTGGGGGCATAACCCTCAGGAGGAGCTCCTTGAGGGAAGGGTGGGGGGCAGTGGCCGGCTGAAAGCTCCTGTATCACCTGTCTTACAGGCCTTCCACCTCCTGATCCAACAGGCTCAGAATGTATGGCCTGGGGGGTCTAGGCACACATATGTGTTCTGCCAAAACCCAGATCGGCCAGGAGCAAGTTAAAACACTGCAGGCTTTGAGGATGCTCCAGTAGAAAAGCAGCCCCAAAACTCCTCACTATCAACTCTTTAAAACAGAAAGGGACACCTGCTAGACTAGTTCCTTCCCCTGTAAGATTTCACTTGATTTATTAAAAATAAACTAAGAGCAGCAATATTGTGAAAGGCAGATGGAGAGAGCCCATGGCTGCAGGCTTCTCACAAGGCTTTGCTGGGCCCCTGTACTCAGGGGCACAGACAGGTACAGCACTTCAGCCCAGCTGCTTCACTCAGCTGCGTTATTCTGATAATGCATTTGAAATGCTTCGCTCAGCTGCATTTGATTTTCTCCCATCCCAGGTAAGTATTTGGTTTTCCCCTCTATCAACTGGGGGCCACTTCTCCCTGAAGGCAGGGATGCTTGCAGTGAGCTGCAAACCAAATCCACTCTTCATGCTCACCTTCACTTTTCATTTCTCTTCAGATCTGGGGTTTTCATCAACTGTATCTTTTCTACAAAGAAGCCTTCTGGCTTCTTTCACTTGTGATTTTGCAAGTCTTTATAATCAGTTCTTACAAATGCTTTAAGCAAGACCACTGAAGCACTTTGTAACATCCTTCTGGAGCATTTATAAACAAGGTTGTGTCAGGGACCAGCCTGACATCACTTAGAGACAAACATTTACCTCTAGGGTCATGGAAATATTTCCAAAGAACTGTTCCTTGCAGAGTTTCAGTGGTCTAGCCTGCCCAGATGTTTGGTCCTCACCTCAGTCACCTCACAGGGTCAGTGCAAGCAGGAAGGGTGGCCCTGGAGTAGCTGGCACCAGGGAAGATGCCACTAACAGCACCAGAGACAATTAAGTCAGCGAAAAAGCCCAACTGCTTTTAGTATGGACATTCCCATTAATTCATCATGCTTTCATGTCTATGCAAAAGATACAATAAGTTACCCCTGGAGCACCTTTGGAACTCCTTAATGCCCTACCTCCCATGGCAGAAAGATTCTCTTCTGCAGTCTAGAGAAGTAACCACTCTCAGTACATTATAAAGCAGGTTTCACGGCTCCCCAGCGGTGCCAAGTTTCCAGCTTCTCTCGGCTGTGCAAGGAAGGGGAAATGAGCTCCTGCAAGCCTCCCGTGAGGAATGGATCCTCGTTTCCAGCGCCTGTAAGCGGGGCCGGCAGGGCAGGAGGGGGATGCAGTGCAGAGCACGGCAGGCTGCAGCCCCAGGTGAGCCCACGGAGGGCACTCTGTTCTGGCAGCGGCCGGTTTCACGGAGATCAGGAGTGTAAGCACAGATCTAATTGAATTGCAGATGCCTTTTCTGATGGCTATCTGCTAGCAAAGCTTCAATTAAAGCAGGAGCAAAGGCAGAACGGGGAGGTTCTCGGTAACAAAACTAATGGAAGGAAGAGTGGCCATTTACAGCAGCCTCCATAGGGAGCATAATGCAGGTAGATTCTTTTATCAAGATTTTTTTTGGGGGGGGGTGTGGGGCGAGAGATCTGAAACCTCAGCACAGATACCCAGCTTCCAAATCCTAGAGATCCTGAGTGTATGTTGGACTGGAAAGCAGCTAACCATAATTCAAATAATACACAAATAAGCTCATGTCCATTGCTTCCAATACTCCCTGATGAACAACTTCATCTGCTTTCCATTCTGAAGGCCATTGAGGTTTGTTCTTCTTGACTTTGGTTTTAAGGCTGAAAGGTTTTATTCACTCCCCTTTTGTTACTTCCAAGATTAAAGTGGCTTTGCCTTGAGCTTGCACTTGCCAGATCAGAACCTCTCATCTTCTTACAGTGCCTTTGGAGCTCCAAAGAGGGAAAACTTGAACAGAGCTCTCAGTGCACCCAAACTACAAGACTATAAATTGGAGTATTATGACTTTTGTTTTGTTTTGTTTTGTTTTTTTACCTGCAGCTACTTTCTCATGATGGCTTGAGCCACATCCAGTGTGTATTACCACATACACATCACTGAAAAGCCACCCCCACCCAATGCAGCTGAAGAATCAAAATTGAAGATGGCTTGAGAACCTGGTTTAGCTCAGCAATAAGGTTCTTGAGAACTGTTTTCCCTTTCCTCAGACGATTCTTACGCTGTACCCAAATTCCTGTTGTGCAACAGTTTGGAGGCCTCTGGGCCATGTCCTACCCAAACCCTCTTGCTTCTTGGCACAGCACAACTCTCCTGGGGGCATCTCAATGGACAATCACCCCCTGGGATTCAGTTTCAAGGAAAATAATCAGAGTTTGGCTGATTTTCCCCTTTGAACTGCTGCCCTTTTCCGATGTATTTACAATGTAAGGAAGTCAGTTTATTCATGGTTTGGCTTTTAACTTTGTTGTTGAGTTTGGCTTTGCTCCTGTTGGAAATTGGACCCCAGTTGAGGAGGGCAGTTGCCAGTGTCTGCTGGAAACTCCTTGCCTGGGATTCTCAAGCAGGCCGTTTGTTGACCTAGCTCAGCACAAACTAAATAAATGCAGTCAGAAGAGTCTGCTTACTCATCACAGGAAAAGGACTGGCCCAGTGGCAGGAGTTTTCCAGAATATCCCCAAACATTTCAAATGCCTAAGTTCACTCCAGACTTCTAAGGAGGTCCCTCCAGCAACCATTCTCCATTTAATTTCAAACATCTGAAGTAACACTGAATAGCAAAGGTTGGAATTGGGCTGATTTCCTTGAATTTCTAACTTATTTCAGGTTTAGTCCAGCAGAAAATTCACCAGGAAGTTAAAAAATACAACCCTAAAAGAGAGGAGAAAAGTGACAAATAATGCATCATCTGTAAGATGTAACCTGTTAGTAATGTGCTGAGGATGCTTAACGAGAGGTTTTGCAAATGGCACATATTAAATAAACAAGTATGCCTCCAGCCAGCAAGCTGCTATTTCTCCCTGCAAGGAATAAATAATACTTAAAATTCTTTGTATTAAGATTTTTAGCTACAAAAAATCACGGGTGGTAATTCCCAAATAGCCTTGTGGGGTTCTTTCTGCAGCTGAACCACAGGAAGCTGCCTCCCAGGCATTGATTTATTCCCTAAGAATTAGGGAGAGGCATCTCTAAGGCACTGCATTTACTCCCCTGCTGCTGGGAGGTTTTGTCTGGGTGCTCTCTGGACAGTTTCCAGGCATGTTATTGAAGAGTATTTCTCTTTCCTTCCACAACAGTCACTTGCTCACTCCCCCCTGACAGGGATGGGGGAGAGATTTGGAGAAGTGAGAAGGTTTATAGGTTGATATCAAGACAGTCTAACAGGTAAAGCAAAAGCCATGCACACCAGCAAAGTACAACAGGGAATCCATTCATCACCACCCATGGGCAGGCAGGTGTTCAGCCATCCCCGTGATAGCAGGGCCCAGTCACATGTAATGGTGACTTGGGAAGACAAACCCCATAATTTCAAACATTCCTTCTTCTTCCCCCAGCTTTATATGCTGAGCATGATGCCATATGGTCTGGGATATCCCTTTGGGGTCAGCTGTCCCAGCTGTGTCCCCTTCCAGCCCTGTCTCTGGTGGGGTGAGAGGCAGAAAGGGCCCTGACTCTGCGTCAGCCCTGATCAGCTGTAACAAACACATCCCTGTGTTACCAACACTGTTCTCCATACAAAACCAAGCTATAGCTCCACACTAGCTCCTATGATGAATCCTAGCTTCATCCCAGCCCAAACCAGCATATTCTCCATTCCTGATTCCATACCATTTACATCACGCTCAGGTCCCACACTCTCCAGTACATCCTCATTACCCACCACCACTGTCACCATCCTTTGATATAACACACAGGATCATTTCCTTAGTTTATGGATCAGCCCTGTGAAGTGTCTGTCAAGCATCCACAAACACCCACAAAATGTCCTTTGAGATTGTTTAGTCCCTGGCTTTGGTCAGGAGATGTGGTGTGCTGAGTGGAGTCACTGGGCACCAAGGCAGGTCACGTCAGGTCACTGCTGCACTTGCCCTGCTTCCTGTAAGGCTTGTCCTCCACTGGTTTGGGTGATTCCTGCTGCAGTAATTCCTATAACAGCCAAGCCAAACTCCACATTAGAACAATTTCAAGATGTTTCCATTACAATCTCCACCTCTGGTTCATTTGGAGCAGACCATGGGGTTTAAAATTGCAGTTAACTCTTCTGCTTGCCCTGCTCTGGCCTGGACTTTTCCACACTCCTTTAGGAGCGTACCTGCTCCAAGTGAAGCCTTATCTATGAACCACAGACCCTTCAGGGATCCACCTGCTGTGGCATGGACTTACCCACAGCCACAGTTGCTTTGAGGTAGACCAGTTTCAGCATGGTCTTTTCCATGGGGCACAACGCCTTCAGAGATGTTCCTGCCTCACCCACAGCCAGTCCCTTGGAAAATAAACCTGCTCCACTATGGCCTTACCCATGACTGCAGTCCCTCCAGGGGTGTATTTGCTCTCTCCTGGGCCTATCCTAAGCCACACACTTTGGAGTAGTCTTGCATGACCTCAAGTAGAACCTTGATGTTTCAAGGTGTGCCTTCTCCAGTATGGACTTACCCTTGGGCCACAATCCCTTCAGAGTCCAGCTGCTGTGGCACAGACACCATGGCCACAGATGCTGTGAGATGTACCTGCTCTGGCACGGCCTTATCCAGGGCCACAGATGCCTCAGGGTGTCCAGCTCCCACATGGACTAACTCACAGATCCCAGGCCCTTCCACTCAGGTTCATGCTGGAGCTCCAGCCTGTCCAGAGCAGCAGCACAGCAGCAGCTCTGGCTATCTGCCAGCCCGACACATTGCCATGGCTGTTATCGAAATGTTCTCAGGCACCACAGAGTAAGGAGATAAGCTGCACAGCAGTGCACTGGGCAGCCACTAACGAGCACTAGACTCAGGCAAGCAAGCCCTGTGACAAACAGGAGCCTGTCAATTAATAGCAAAACAGCAATACTAGTGATAAAATCGATGGAGCACATTCCAATCACATCTGGCGGTACTCTGAGCCCCACAGCAGGTGACAAAAAGGACTGTTGTGGTTTAACCAGGCAGCTGCTGAGTGCTACAACAGCCACTTGCTCTTGTTTCTCTTTCCTTCCTCCCCCACAGTGGGATAGGGGAGAGAATCAGAAAAGTGAGAAAACTCGTGTATTAAGATGAAGACAGTTTAACAGAGAAGCCAACAAGGAATCCATTCACCACTCCCCATGGGCAGGCAGGTGTTCAGCCATCTCCAGGAAAGCAGGGCTCCACCACATGTAGCAGTGATTTGGGAAGACAAACACCATCATTCTGAACTTCCTCCTCTTCTTCCCCCAGCTCTACACACTCTGCACAACACCGTATTTTATAGGATAGCCCTATGGTCAGCTGGAGTCAGCTGTCATGGCCATGCCCCCTCCCTGCTCCTTGTGCACCCCAGCCCTCTCTCTGGTGGGGTGAGAGGTAGAAAAAGCCCTGACTCAGTGTCAGCCCTGTTCAGCTGTATCAAACACATCCCTGTGTTATCTGCTTTGGTCACAAATCCAGCCCATGATCAGCTACTCTGAGAAAAAGTAGCTCTACCCCCAGCTAGTTACCACTTTCAAGTGTTTATGGAGACCCCCAAAATCTGAACTGCCTAGACTTGCCTCAGAATTATTTGCCAAAAAAATTTTGGATTAAAAAAAAAAGGCATAAGAAGAAAAAAGACCAGCAACCTGATCTCAGTGATAATTTGCTTTGATCAGTTTATCATATTGCTGTTAAAAATAAAGCCAGTGTGCAGTTAATTGACAGCAAGAAATGAAATGACAAACAGCTTGAATACAGCCTGAAGAGTTACTGAATTAGAGATATGCAGAGAATAAAAAGGTTGACATATAAAAGAGAGGTTACATTTAATATGACTCAGTGCGGATGAAAACACGAGCATCTCAGAGTTTGTAAAAAGAAAAATTTTGGCGGAAAAAGACAACACTCTTGGCCACTGATAACATTTGATTTAAAGTTCTCTGAAAAATTATTTGTTCTAGAACAAAAGGAAAAATCAAAACAATTAATTCCAGAAGTATTACAACATAACTGACAAACATCTACTCTTTGTCTGGAGTTTAAGCACAGTTTTAGTCAATTTGAATCCATTTCATGAAGAGGCTGCAGCTTTGATAGTGCTATTGCTAAAATCATCTCAGCAACAAAACATTGCTTGGCCTCATGTTAGTGGTTAATAAACAGTTCCAAGAACCAGCTCCAGAGTTTGGAACTACTCAGTACATAAATGATCAGATTTGCCACTGTTTAGCACAGTGTAGTAAAATTATTAATGTATTACCTAACCAAAATCCTGAAGCCTTCCAAATAATTTCTTAAAGAACAGTTAAAAAAAACCCAGAGGTCCATTTCATTAAAAATAAAAACATTCACAAATGTTGATAGCTGAAGCGGGTGAAAAAACAGATCTGTGTAAGTATATTAAAAAAGTCAAATTTACAATGTTACGGCCTGAAAGCAGTGAAGAGACAGTCAGAAAATAAAGGCAACTGCAGACAATTAAGCCCTTTAAAAAGCACCAAAATTAGCATTCCTTTTGTCGGATCCAAATAATTCAAGCGTTGTTCTGCCACAAAGGCCATCAACAATTTCTAATTTTAGCTTAATCCATTAGAAAGAAAAACCCTGCATTTCTCACTGGTGTTTCCTCATTAAGAGCACTCCTAAATTGTACACTGAAATCTCAAGAACACAAGCTATGAATTCAAGTTCACACTCCCATGAGCACTTTAATATGGCAATCCCAATAAAGGCAATTCAACTACTTGTGATTCAGCTAAGCAGTGCCTTAACTGCTACATGGTAAGTATGCACCAAAAGCAGAAATTCAGCTATGAATTACACAAGAGTGACCTGTCCCACCTTGAACCTTCAGCTTTCTTGTTTCCTGTGCTACACTTGATTACTCTCAGTAACAAGAAGCTCCACAAAAATAGTATCTCCTGATTTCATTACAAGTGAGCAATCATATGACCCTATAAAAAACCCTTTGTAAATAACCTTTATATTTTAAGGCAAATTAATTTCTTTTCCACGGCTGTAAAATTGCAAATTCCTTTGCTCCCCTGGTTGCAGTGTATTGATCACACCTTCACTACTCTTTCATCTAGAAATTCATAAGCTCAGATTCCATTTTAATCAGTATTACTAAGAAGCATTTTTTCAAACTTACATGCACAAAACTGGAAATTATTCTCAACGTTTTTCAGAAGGCACAATTAATACTGCTGGGATAGCTGCCTTTGTCACCGAGTTAAGGGTGGGAACAGTGCACAGGCAAGGACACAGTTTGCCACTAAGAAACAGCTTATATATTGTTATATACAACAGATATCTGTGGCCCCATACAGGACTGGACCAAACCCAGCGTTTTGCTTAGTCAAAGGGTGTCCTACTCCCTTCCTCCTCCCTTTAACTTCAGTATCTGCCTGTTTTCAAGAACTGACCTCACCACCCATGTAAAACTGCATTGCAACATCTTAAACGTGGCTGTGGTTAACACCAGTACACTATACAAACAGTGATTTATCAACATTGTATGCTTTATTGAAAGTTGACAAGTGCAACAGTTAAATACATCGACGTGTTACAACTGTAGAGAACATGCACAAAAACATATGCATACTACTATACAGATCATATGCAAAAAATCCATACTGGGAAATCCAATTTTTTTTTCCTTAATTCTTTGCTAGCAGGGCTTGATAATTTTTGGAGTGGTTTTCCCCATCTTGAACCAAACTACAATGAACAATGATTTACTTCAAGATAATCAGCAGCCAGGGAACTTCAGAAGTTACACAAACAGCATTAATTTGCCAAATTCTGAACATTTGCGTAGGTGCATTCTTATTTATGTAGCATAAAAAAAAAACTTTTCAAACTTCTTCAGATCAGCCAATGAAACAACTAAACTTCAATCTGTACAACCTAAATAGTTACAGTTTTCTATTTTACAAAGTAATTACACTAAATACACAAATGTACAGTAGGCAAATAACCTTCATGGTAATAATCCTATGACCCAACAACTGTATTGTCACCTACCTGTTTTCTATATATAATACAGCTTTATGCACCTGTCCACTGGTTCAGAAAACGGTGCAAATATTTGCACTTAAGGTTTCAGGTGACAATTAAGTGTTAAACACTGAGATTACCTTTCTCCCTCTTCCTCTTAGATCCTACGCACCAATCCACACTTTGGAACCCCAATGCACTACAGGGGGGTGAGCCATCACTTTTTACTCCAGTCTATTTCTTCACGTTTCCAAGTTTGAAAAGCACTTGTATCAGCTGTAGCACTGGATGAGTGGAAGATTTAAAAACAAACCAAAAAAATTCAGGCATGCAGCTTCGTTTCTCAGCCATTTGCAGAAGCTGCTCAAGTCCCCAGTGTACTTGTGCTAATTCTCTGGAAGAAGTTTATTTTATTCAACCAACCTAAGGACATAGACTCCTTCAAGCCAAAGGGGTAAGGGAGGTAAGGGAGAGACAGATGAGTGTGTAATACAAGGGGGAGAAGCCTCTCCTGATGTGTGCAAGGCATGGAGTCCTCAGTCTGGGTTGCAATGTGCATTGAAATGGATGAAGGGTGGCTGTGGCGGATTCCCGCTAGTCCTCCTCGCCCTGGACAGTCCAGAAGCCAGCAATCATGGTGGCGATGACATCGGGAGCTATGCTGAAGGCCCTGAGCCCTGTGATGCTGGCTGAGCAGGCTGCTGCGCTGTCCCTTGTGACTGGGAAGAGGAAGGCGGAGAACCAGTCTGCAGCTGTGCTTGGAACTGGGCAAGCTGCTCTGGGCTGGCAAGTGTTTTTAGCAGAGTGTTCTCTTGCTCCAGCTGCGAGTTCTTCTCTATCAGCTCTTTGATTTGCTCTTTGAGGACCTCCACTTCCTCCCTGACAGCGTACATCAAGTGGCTCTTTACCAGATCCTGCAACGCAGAGCAGAGTGTGCGCGTTAGGGGAGCGGCGCAGCGGTGGGCCCGGGCGGCGGACCCCGCTATGCGGGGTGGCCCCGGGCAGCGCTGTCCCTGCCGTGCCGTACCGAGCCGAGCCGGGCCCGGGCTGTCACCGCGGGACTCACGTGCGGCCCGGCCTGCACAGCGGCCCCGCCCCCCGCCAGGCCCCGCCCCCGCGCGCGCCGGCTGCAGCCAGTTCTGGGCGCAGGTTGCCGCATTTCCCTCCCTCCCGCCGTCCGCGCGCGGCCGCGGGTGACGTCAGAGCGCGGCGCGGCCAATGGGCGGCCGAGTTATTTATAGCCCGGAGTTAAAGGCTCGGAGTTTGCCTAGCAACAGCCGGAGAGGCTCCCGGGAGAGCGGCTCCAGGCACCGCTCCAGTAACAAAGGGCGGCCGGGCCCCCGGCTCCGCGCCGGGCGGGGGCCGGGGCAGCGGCCGCGGCGGTCCCCGAGGCGAACCCGCCGGCTGCGGGCACCGCAGCGCCCGTGCCGCCCGCGGGGAGAAGGGCGCAGCGGCGGGCATGTCCCGCTGCAGCCCGCGGGGGATGCGCTCGCCTGCGCTTGTGGGGGGAGTTAAAAAGATAAAATGAAAAGTACCCCAAAACGCCCTCCTCTCTCTGGGAAAGTAAAACCCCCCAAATACGCTCCGCTTGGTGCCCAGCAGCGCCCCTCCGCCGCCGCATGGAGCCGGGATCAATCGTTTGGGGAGGCAGTAGCCAAGAGCAATGCCGTCATTCCCTCCCCGGCATCAATACACAAACGTGCGCATTCCTCCCCGCGGGAAGCCTTTGATCAATTAAAAATAAAAATAGCAAAACAACAAAAAGCTCCCGAAACCGACGCCGTGCCTCCCCTTCCGTCCCGGCTCCGCTACCGAAACGCGTCCCAGCACGGTATAGCCGCTCTATCCCCATATTGTTTACCGCTTCAAGCACGAACGAGGTTTTATGCCCCATCGGTACTTACCATCGCTTGCTCGATTTTGTTGTCGATAGCTACTACGCTTGCACCAGAGGAGCTGCAAGAGAGAAAGAAAGAGAAAAAACATACAACATTAGCGGCGGCTGAATTATTTAAGAGACAAGAGACGCGAGCATTGGTAGCCAGTTGGCTGAGAAAGTCATCCTCCCGCTGCCCTGCCGCCGCCTCACCAGGATGCTCTAATGCAGCAAAGCAACCTGTAAAGCCGCGCCGAGCCCCCCCGCCCGCAGCCCCGACCAAATATCCCGACATTTTGCCCCCCGACGGACCATAAAGATGGAGCTCGATGGCAGGCTGCGGCAGAAGCGCTGGGCGCCGGGGAAGGCAGCAGCTCCGAGGGGAGAGGCGGGCGCCGGTGCCGCCGCTGCGGCTCCCCCGGACAAAGGAGCTCACCTGCCCCGCTACCGCCGCGCCGGCAGAGCCGCTCGGACACAACACTTATTTACCTACTGTCGAGCCTCAGGGACGAGGTGTCGGTGCCCAGCAATGACGATAAGAACGAAATCGAGAAGTGTCTTAGTTGATAAACTCCTAGATCCATTGCCACCGGTCTACAACATTGGGCATTCATGCAACCGCGGCCAGAAACGCTCCCCGGGAAAAAAAAATATTTCAGGTCTCGCTCCTCTCGGAGGCGTGTGTGCGTGCGGGGCCGCTCCGCCGGGCGAGGCGGGGCCGGGACCCTGTGGGACCCTGCGGGGCTGCGCTCGGCCGGCTCCGAGCGGGGTCAGCGCTCCGCCGCGCAGCACAAAACCCGGGCATCCCGGCCCCCCCCATCATTTATGCGCCGGCGCCGCCTCCCATTGGCTGCGCTGCCCGGGCCCCGCCCCGCGCCGCGCATCTCATTAGCGCGTTCCACCCCCCCCCCCCTCCCGCCGCGCGCGGCGCGGGCCCGTGGCGCCCACGCGGAACGGACCTGCACGCGCGGGAAGGGGGGGGGGGGGGGGGGGCTCGGTCCCGCCGCCTCCGCGAGCTCCGGCACGCGCGCTGCTGCCGCAGCGCCGCTCGCGCTGCCGGCCCCTGCCCGCAGCGACCGAGCGGGGATTAAAAATAAAAAAATTTAAAAAAAAAAGAGAGAAAAAATAATTAGCGGGCCCGAGGAGCGGCGGGGAAACCCCGCACGGCCCAGCGGGAGCGCGGGACGCGCCGAGGGCCGCCCGTGGCCTCGCCGACACCGCCACCTATCGGCGCGCGGCAGCGGGGAAGTCCCGGTGCCGCCTCCCAGGGCTTGTCCAGGAGCCGCCGTGCCTCCGCCGCGGCCCGACACCCGCACGTTTGTGCCCGCACAGCGCAGCCCCTAGCCCGCAGCTCTGCTCGCTTCGCCCAGGCCAAGCAGGAAAAGCAGGATACCCGCACACTGCAGATAAAACTCTTTCAGACAGCCACGAGACACCGCCATCCCTTACACACACCTAGCGAGCCCATAAAACCTTTTCTGAAAAAAATATCCAGCCACTGATCGTCTACAAAAGCACATACGGCACAAACCTGTGGATTTCTAACAAGCCGGCTGATATTATTCTGCAGTAACAGGGAAAATGCCTATTCACTTATTTTTAGGTTGCACCATAAGGCACTTAGTCTTAAAAGTTGCAGTACATGCCTTAATAATTTAGGATAAGATCCTTCTCCCACTAACTGTGGTGTTTTTCTCAACAAATGTTATGCTCTCATGCGTCATGGAACACAGCAACTAAACTCAGTGCCTGTCCAAATGATCTTCTCTATCAGTAACAGCCTAGAAAGAGAGCCAAGGCTGAACTAGACCACCATCAAATCCCGTCACAAGAAACAGCCAGCCTCTAAAACCACTCTTTTCTAGACCTGCACTTTCAGCATGTGTTACATTACTTAAAGGCAGAAAAAGAAGTCAAAAACCTCTTCCATTCTCTACAGCAAACTCCTCCAAGAGCTATAAGTCACATACATCACAGGTGCTGCTCCCAGAGAAGCAGGAAAGCCAGGAGGCACGGAATAATCACCTTAAAGCTAAATTTAGCATTTGCGTATCTGCATCATCCTTCTTAGTTTATTTATGCTGTCCTAGACTACTATTCTTTCATTCAGTAATGCCAGCAGAGTAGTACAAACTAATCCTGTTCACAGGGAGGTCACATTTAAGAATAATAATTCCTCACAGCCACTTTCCTGCTACCATACATAGAGGGTTCACATCCCACAAAGGCACAGCTCTCATCCCACCCTTTGGATATGTGGGGAATTTGCACAGGATAGCAGCTGAGAGGCTGGCAATTAAAGGAAGTGTTTCAGAAAAACCCTTGCCTGTGCTGACTGGCAAACTCGTGACAGCAAGTGAGGGGAAGCGATGCCTTTGAACACGTGCACCGGGCTCCAGCTCCCCATGGACAGCACCGGGAGCCACGGGCTGCAGGGACACCTCCCGGGCACTCTCCCTGCAGAGGTACGCACTGCACACTGCCATCGGGTGAGCCCTTCCACACACAGGGCCAGCAGCACGGCATCTCTGCTGGAATCTCCATCAGCTCCTTGACTGGAGCTAAATTCATGTTTTGTGACAGGCTGGGCTCAAAATCAGGGATGTCTCAAATGACTCCTCCCCATGGCAGTTACTCAGCACAATTAACAAAACTGCAGCTGGACAAAAGCTCTGGGAACACCTCTGTGCCTTGTAGTTCTTTATCAGAGAAAGGGCAGAGTAGGTGCAAAACCAGAAGTCCTATCACTGCTAATCAGGCTCTCATAGAAGAACTTGAAGATAGCAAACTCACAGGCCAGGACAGACTTATCCTGACAACTCCTGCTTTGCTGTTGCAGGACAGACAGCGGACAATTGTATTTGGTTTCATTCATACATGTAGAAATAAAGTCATGGATTCATTCCAAGATGGTTGTTGGTTCTGCCATAACGACTGATAATTATTAAATACCATTACTCCGTTTACAACAGAAAAATTATACCATTCTCAAACTAAATTAACAACACTGCCGTCTTTAATCTATATTAATCTTCACAAAGTAGAGATAAAACATATGATCCTAAATCAAATTCCCACTGAACTCATTAACCATCTTCCATTAACTTCAGTGGGCTTTTAACAAAATCTGTCATTTATTTTTAGATGCCTACAAGCAGAGTTGTGATTCAACAGAAAGCTGTCAGCTGCGTAAGTAGGACTGCATATTAATATGCACGCTCTGCTTTGCCCACTCTACAAGAAAGCAAACCATAAGTGTCCCTTTATGGCTGAGAAAGTGGATCATCTAGGAATTTAAAAAAAAACCCCATGATATAAATTACTTTAATCTCCAAAATTGGGGTGAAATTTTTTGGGAGGAGGGGACAGCACCACTATCTCTAATGTTCTCAGTTCAATACCCCATCCTCTGCCTGACAAGGACAGACACTGAACTCTAAGGACTGGGGTTTTGCTGTTGTTTTTTAACAAATGTCTCATGATCATGAAAGTACATGGAAAATTTAAGGAAGATAGTTCTCCAAACTCAGATTTCCTCTAGAAAGACGATCAAGATTACTACTGTGTTACTCAAAACATTATAACCACCTCTTTTAAGACCTCATTAACAGATAATACATGATATTCGACTCCTGGAAAAGCCTTAATTCCTGGGAGTAGAGGTGAAAAAGGCTGCAGAATTCCTCAGTTTGGTTACGGCACTCTAGGCCTGCACTGGGTTGGACAAATTCACGTTGTTAGCACATGCTTTGAAAGCCTGTGTATCTACAGAACACCCCAGGCGTTCACAAACTGCATAAAGTAACAGAAAAAGACTCGAGATGGGCTCCTGAGAAATCAGCAGGGTAGAGAACAATACAGCAAAGGAGTAGCTCACCAGCATCTTTGATCCTCAAGTAAACTGACTTCTTAAATTGAACATACAAACAGCAATCAGACTTTTTAGCACGTGTCACCTTTTGTAATATTTCAGCTCTTAAACACTGTTCCTCCCACTAAATAATTTCCTCTTGTCTCAATTTATTCATGCTAATCACTTGAAGAAAGTGCTTTTCATCTTAAGCACATAATGAGGTAAACTACAGCACAATCATTTTGTCTCTGTGCAAGTCGGGTTTGTCATATTTCTCCATGCGTGTTAAAAAGTTCTTTAAGTTAAAACATTTACCTTTTAAGTACCTTGTCAGTGTGTGCTCCCTTCAGATGACAACATTAAAAACCCTCGATAAGCATCTTCTGAACATAAAATAAATCTCATCTTTTGATGATGTTACAAAGATGCCACACCAGAAACCATATTAGAAAAACAGCAATTGCTGTCACAGCACACTTTCATCTTATGCCCAGACAGGCTCAGATCTTGTGAACTTCAACTACAGCTTTCAGCTGCAGAGTGCAAGTACTGAAAAGGTTAAAAATAAAATCTGCTATTTATTCAAAAAAGGCTTCAGTAATTAGATTCTACCTGACATCTGACTGTGCATTCCACTTGGCATCTAAAAATGGAGAATAAATGGCAGAGTACTATTCTGCCTTAAAATTCATAGATTCAAAATTCTTTGTGTACTGACAGAAACCGTCCTGGCATCCAACTTATGCAGAATTGTGCCAAGCTAATAACTGAGACAGCTCTGGCTGCACTTGACATCAAGGACTAAAGGTTTATTTCAAGAGACCATGATTTTTTTTTCTTCATCTTAGTAAAGGTACATAACTGGAGAAGCTGTCCAACAAACTTTCTTTCCCACAGTAAATCAAATATTTTTGACAGACTAAGGACCAAAAAAACCCAACCAAACAAACAAAATAACTCCACCCACACAAGCCCCATCTTCAGATAGCCTAAATAAAGATCACAAAATCTCAGCCAACTTCCTTCTCCAGCTCCAAACCTTTACTTAAGATCTTGATTTAAAGAAACCAAGCCACTAAGAACTTACTGCTCAGCTCCAAAAGACTTGTATTTTATTTCTAGATTGAATTCCACTATTTCAATTTACATACTTCTGCTAAATTGAAAAAGCTCTTTCTGCAAGACAGTACTCTCTCAGTTTTCCTAAATGTGAGCTTTTCCTCCCCCATAGTAATCTTATTTGCATCTATAATTTAGTTTATTTGTTTGCTAGAAATTGGGGTTTAGTTCCAGGAAAAACAGATAAAAGGGAAAGCTATGCAATATGCCAGTGAAATGAAGTGCTGTATTTGTACATCCCTTTTTTTCCCCCCTTTTTTTTTTCTTTTTTCCAGATGTGCAAGCATAACTAAATAAATATTTAGTGGAAAGAATACACACACCCTACTGGGGCTCTGGAAATAACCTGACAGTATCTCTGATCACAGTGCATACACAGAAGTATCATGCTGTGAGCTCTGCACAAGAGAGAGAAGGCTGCATTTAAAGCAAGAAGATAACCATGTAAGATCAAAAGAAAAACAAGGAGAGGTTCTCACTGGTTCCTCTGAGGATATCCTCTTTCTCTTTGACAGGCAACTAATTACCAAGTCAATCCTAGTTATTTTTAATGAGAATTATAATGATTCTACCAATTTTAATGCTGACAAAACAAAACATTCTGTCTATAATCAAGTATCTGGACAGGCAAAGAGATGACCCACTTGTTACCCATCAGAGCTCTGCAGGGAAATATGAGCCATCTTAAAGCAATTTTGATGCTTGGAGAGGGATGTAGGGCATCCCCTTTCCCGAGATCATTCACAGATAACCATCTAGCAATGCAGTTGAGATGAAGGTCTGCGCTCTGTACATATCCAATGAGTTTTAAAGTCCCCTCACAGAGCCAGCTGAAGTCTATCACACTCAAAACCTGAAATTACATCCAGATGCTACTCCACTTTAAATTTAAAGAAGTAATGCATTTGCAGTAACATGCAGCTTGGGAATCACAGGCTTTCCTGATTTCAGAAACCCATAAATAAGCAGGTCTGAAATATTTGACTTTACTACAAGTGAAAGCCCTCCTCCTCAGCATCCCATAAAGTGCCCTTGACCAAGGACTGCAAAGGAAAGAATCCACCAACATGTTAGCATCCTGGAAGTTTTTAAGTGAGACATCTGAGCCAGGAATATTTTCTTTCCTCCAGAAAGCTCCACACAATGTCACACTGCATGCTGACATTGTCCCCAGGATGGATGTGGGAAAGAAGTTTAGTGTCATAATGCAGTATATATAGAAGAGTGATAAAATGTTACAACCTCTAAGCTTCCCAAATTTTTTTTTCCTTTATATGAAATTTGGCTTCAATAATTTAAGACTTAATGCATAGAAAGTGCTCAATTCCCTAGTCTTCTGTGTACTTTTCATGTGTAAATGCTCTTCTCAAAGGCAAGAACACCTCTAAGTAAAAACCACTTACACAAATATTTAATCTCACTTATTCTAACTGTACAACAGATATTTTCAACCACATACTCCAAAATTAAATGAAGAGGGAAGGAAAGAGTCACGGGAGCATTTTAAGTTACACTTAACATAACAAGCATGGCAAGCATAGGGAGTGTTTTGGCACACTGACATGACAAGCATTTGGAAAGATGAAATTCTCTGTTATTAAAAATCATCTCTAACCCAGGGGACAAACAGCCCAGGAAGGACTACAAGAAAATGGCTGACACCCACCCACCCCAGGTTACCTTCAATAGTACACAGTGGGTTTAGTGAGCAAATTAAAAACCCGCCAAATTTAACTGTAACTAAGAAGGGTAATCTTCTATTATTTTTGAACTTGTATTATTTTCTGTTTGCTTAAGGCTGAGGAAAAACCATACTCTCATGAAATGGGAAAATTATGTCTTACTGAGTACTGCTAATTGTGGAAGGGAGAGATATAGGACCTCGAGGCTCTTCATTTCCCCTGTTCCCAGCCCCTGGTAAAGTTTACACCCATTTTGCCTTTTTTTTTTTTTTAACTCCTTAATTCATTCCTTCCTCTTTTCCCTCCTCCTCCCCTGTTTCTAATTGTTACCCTTGAAACTATACTGAAAATCTTGGATCAGCTAATAATTTAGTCATGCTTATTAAAAAACTATTTATACAGCATTAACAGCTGGTCTACACTTCCCACTGAATACCATTTGCCCTTTGATGGCCATTTTTTGGTATGACATTTGAAATTATGCCTTTGTTCCCTACAGAAGCCCATCACACTAGAAGCCAACTCAGGGTTGCTAGAAAAAAAAGCCAAAACCTCTGCAATTAACTGGAGTTGGCCTATGGTCTTGAGGAAGCTGGGAATTAAGTTCCCTACCCCAGCTTTTACAGAAATTATTAAGAACAGCTGATGAAAAGTACAGAAACAAAATATAAGCCCTCAGTGTGGGAAAGGAGCAGCCGGGATGTGGAATCCGATCTGCCGTGAACGAGGATGAAAATCGGCCACTTCTCAGCTTTTGTGGGGCTCATCCCTCGTTACTACCCTGCTGTGCAGAACCATTTTTAGGTAATTCTGTTAAATAACAATAACCTCCCAACACCGCAACTTGTTTACAGTATAGAAAAATAAAGACAATAAGCTCAGAGTTCAGTGCCACTTTTCCTCCTCACTAAGTATTTTGAGACAATAGACCTCTATCCAGTTGCCCATTTCCACTCCCACAGTTTCAGTCTCTGCAATTAACAGCAAATGGCTTCACGTTTATCAGCAGTATCAATGTACAAGTAGGGAAATCACTTTAACTCCCCGGGTTCCAATGCATGCATATTACACAAATTTGAAACGCTGTATTTCTTAGTCTGTAAGTGGTCAAAATACTCTGCTCTAGTAATGCCACAACCCACAGTTTATCATAATTTGGTGACATCCTAAAAAAAATATATATAGGAAAAATTCAAGACCTTCTGTATCATGCAAGAACTGTACTTTATCAGGCTGAATTTACTGTAGCAAATTTAAAGGTATTTCTCTACCTGAATGGAAATTTAAATTTCTAGAAATCAACCCCATGTATCTCCATTACCATTCAGGAAGCATGGGGAGAATTTCCACAAACAAATAAGAATATGACCTGATTTACTGCACAGTGTGTATACCCCAAAATCTTAATTTCCTTTAACAGCCAATGAGTTGAGCATTTGTGGGATAATTTCCTGCCTAACCTGTACCTTCCCCCCATCTGTGAAAACAAGCATATGAGAGGAATTTGATGAATTTAAACTCAGTACAGCATTGAGAAACAGGTTCAGCTCAACTTTGCAGTGGGAAAGCACTCCCAGGCTTCTTAATCCAGCCACAGCTTCAGTGATTTAAGAGACACAAATCCTGCTGACTCACAGTCACAGAAATCCCAACAGAGTATCTCCATTTACACTCTCCTTGCTGAAGGAATAAAATGTAAAATGATACTGACTTGAAATAGAATATAAGATACCTGGGATAGTAGGTAAGACTATGAAATTAGGTGCGCTTCAAAACTTAAAAGAACAGATTGATCAAAATTACAGTTTGACCTGACTGCCTTGTGGCTTTAGGGGTGTATTACCTACTTTAGCACAACACTTTGTTCTCAAAACCCTGCCACACTGCAAACCAGAGAGAACAGAACACAGGTGTGCTGGCTCAGCATATTTTGAACATGTCCCTGGAGCACCTTCTAGGCCAGAGACTGCAAACAGCTGGCATGGGTCCAGGTTCACTCCAAAAGGCTGTATATCCTGAAGTCTTGGTTCTCCTTTAAATGGGAGCCAGCCTTCCTCAGTACCCTACTGATCCTGGAAAGGAACCTCAGGCAGTAAGAAGCTCTAATTTTCCACAGGACAGCATCTTCCAGCTTAACTGCAGCAAGCACCTCCAGACAGCGGGATCCATGGTGGCCATGCAGGGCACACACCACTGACATTTAGCTGCCCTTGAGCCAGGCACTCTGCAAACAGCAGAAGACATTCTCTTTATCTTTTAATACACAACTTGCAAAGGAAAGATTGCAGCCTATCATTTCATCCCTAATCAGTGTCTGGGTAATCGTCTTTACACAGTGAAGGCTGCATTTGCATTTACAAGTGGCCCTGTTTAGGAAGCATTCCAGTCCTCTCCCTAAAACTGCTGATGCATGTTTTTTGGTGGATAGCCACCTAAACCGTTTAATTAGATGTCCAAGGGTCTTTTGTATATATAATGTCCAAGGCTCATGTATATACTGTCAGGCACCTAATACTTCTGAAAAACAATTAGTTCATCCTCCAGAAACCACTGTCCTTATAAAAATACCCTGAACCTCTGTGGCTTAAAACAATTCAAAACAAAACCCAATCCCCACAAAAACAAAACCAAAGTAACTGTAGTATCAGAAGTCTGAGTAATGCAGTTAGAAATGCATGGAGTCCAGAACAGCTCCCAGGAATTGTTTCCTCATTCCTACACAGGGTTAGCCCAGTAGCCACTCTTCTACAACCACAACACAATGAGCCGCCACACTATTCTCAATATATGGGAAGGAGAGAAAATCCCTACTGCAACACAGGATTTAAATTCCCTCTTCCATCTCCACTGACAGAGCCAAGGAACCACTGCTGTCCATCAAGCACAGAGGACAGAAGGATCTTTTCTAAAACCCACACTAGGCAACCTCCCATGCAGGGAGGCCTGCCTCCTCCCACACAAGGTACAGAACAGGGGAATTCTTCTCTGACTGTTCCCAGCTACTACTAATGGATAGAGGCCCTCACCAGGTGGACAGTAACATCAATCAGCAGCTCAGGTACAAGCAATCATGACAACTACAAACAAAAATATTTGTAAGTGAATGTTTGAGTCACAGGATAGCACTGCTGCCACTCAGATAGGCTACTGACTTGCCCAAACCTGTTTTTCAGCCCTATTTCTGAAGAACTCTGCATTTAAAACAAGCTGTCAATAAACTGATGCAGGTAGAACAGAAACATTAAACTGATTCTGAGGCTGGGGGGGAATTTACTTATACTGATAGACTGAAAGATGTCAAGGTACTTGAAAGGATCCTTTAAATCCTTGGGAGGACTGAGATGTGACTTGAGTGAAAAAATACCTTCAAATAGGGAAAACACTAGGTTTAAGGGGCTATTAAACTTTTGTTTTACTTCTTCATATTAGAGTACAACTACCTAATAATTGCCTAATGATGAGTTAAAACCTCTTTTTAAAAAAGATTAACAACATTAGCTCATAAATACAGTGAGATTTCTATCCCTTGATATCACAGTACCATAGCATCATTTAGGTTGGAAAAGACCTTTAAAATCATTGAGTCCAACTGTAAAACCTAACACTGCCAAGTCCACCTGTCAGAGAATAGATGCCCATCACTCAGGTATGCTTTTAATAAATTTAAATTATTGATGGGCCAATAGGGATGACCTAAATATAACAGCAAGACAGATGCTTTCATGTCTGCCTTCACTATTCATGTATTTTAACCAACTACAGCCCATTTTACCCATCCTAAGAGTTAGCAGATGTACCCAGTGCTCTCTCCTTCCAGTTTATGCCATAACCAAAGGCTGAAATATCTTCTGACTGTGTTCATCTCCCCCTACCCTCCCATCTTCTACACTTCCAACCAAGTTTCAAAAAGGAACATGGAGGATGCCACACCACTATTCTTTCTGTATGAATATGGAAAGAGGGTGGCGTACATCCAAAGTGGACACAGTCACCTGTCTGCAGTCTGCACTTCACAAGAGGCTGCAGCTCCTGCACACCCATACAATCATCATTTCCAGCTGTCTAGTGCTAGACAGCTCCCCAGCAGTACACAGACATTAGGGATTGCTTTGCCAAAACAACTTGGTGGAGCTCCAGAGCATAAACTCTGAATCTTGAACTTCATTCTGGCAGCCAAACTTAAAATGCAAAATATGCATAAAGTATTTAATTTTATTAAGAGTCCAAGTCCTTCTCAGTATGCTGCAAAGTGCCCTTGACCAAGGACTGCAAGAAGGAAAAGATTCACCAACTATATTCATAATCTCTTAAGTTTTCAATGAGATGCCTGACCCCAGAATTGCTTCTCTTTCCTCCAGAAAACCACACACAAGTGCACCCACTCTCAAATTCTGCATCTACACCAGAAAAAGCTAAATGCTTCTTTGTATTTGACCCATGCATCCAGCAGGGTCAGTTTTGAGAAAAAACATAGTCACATACAATATTAGCCAAGATTGCCATTTAGCATTTGCTATTTATGGTGACAGGACAACCAGCCAATTTGAATTCACTGAACAATAACCAGGAGAAAACCAGCATCTCTGCAAGAGAAACTAGAGGAAATAAAGGCAAATGAAAACTAAATAGAAAGTAGCTTGCAGAATAAGACTACAGGAGAAACTGTCCCCATTTTCTGTATAATGCTGGCAGATGCAGACTTTGGTTTATGACTAGAGGTGCTACATCATGCTCCTGTGTGTATCACTAAAGGTCAGTCACAACAAAACCTTTTAATAATGCAAAAGGGTTAAAGAAAATTACATGTTTACTTCACCAGACCTTTTTCATTACACATTCTGTGGAATAGCTTGGTTGACGGTAGGAAACAATGCTACCTCCTCAATACTAGTTCTCATGTTCAGTAATACATGATCCCAATCACTGCCGTATACATGTGCTGCTCACACATAACTGTTCCCATTACATATCAATTGCAGTGATAGAATATTATACTTAAGCAATCAGATTAATTTACTACAATTCTTCTGTTAATTTGAAAGTCCAACATGTTTTCATAAACTATCAATTACTGAAAAAAATAAAATTGAGCTTTTAAAAAGTTTTCCAATGTACAATTTTATATTCTTTAAAGCAACATCATTCATAGGGGAAAGCTATTCTCCACAGGCAATACCACAAACATAACGTGACAAAAATATGAAGTTGAATGTATTAGCTGATATATGAAAACATTTATATAAGATCAAGGGGTTTAGATTTTAAGGGTGTGGCATAACAAAAGCACCAGTTCAGAGATCAGAAGTTAGGAACAAATTCCATGCTCCCTCCCACAGATGGGTATTTTCCTTCTGCACACAGAAAAACAACTCTACAACATGAAGAGTCAGGGCATTTTTTCCCTTCACTGTCATGAATTTTTAACTCAGTAAAATAATTCTTCCAATTCACCAAGTTACTTGGTATTTCTTTTAAACACAAGAAAGAACCACATAAAAAACCATGCAGTTCATATTTCACTGTAAATACAGAAAAGGAGGTTGCAGAAGACTAAGCTGTATTTCAGTTCTCTCCAAACATTTAACAAGACTGATTAACTAAACTTTCCTTTCATCACATGACAGTACAGAAGATAGTGCATATTATGTATGAGAAGTATTTAAAAGTATTTGAATGAATACAAACTTCCTTTATAATGAGTTTCAAATCCTGTTTTTTTAAATTCCCTTTTTTTGGTTTAATATTACATTACTTAAGATTTGAAATAAATGGAATAATGTTCTTTGAAAAAATAAATAAAAGCACTGTAAGAGCAAATGTTTTATAATATGGATTATTTTAAATACTGCATATTTCAAGGCATGTAGATTTCCACTGAATAAGGAATCAACTCTGCATGACGCTACTCTCAACCAGTATGATGTTCCTAGCCTGAAATAGTTTTAACAAGTGCCAAGCACTTTGATTTAGAGGTATTAAATACTTGCACAAACAAAATAAAGGAACCTCCCCCAAAAATTAAAACAAATAAACCAAGCATCTACATATTAAAAATATTTACAAATACCTCTTCAGATGCTGTTCCAGTTCCAAGAATAACACTTTCATGATTATTTGGTCAGGCACTTGTTTCTGGAGAAATCCCACTTTCATTGATGTGTCTTTTTAGTACCTGCTGATTAGTTTCCCCCAGATGGAGGGCCAGAAGAAATACCTCTCAGTCCTTGGTGGCTGTAAGATTAGAATTAGCATTCCACTATTAACTGCAGGTCCTGAATTCTGCAGCACTTTAAGAATCGCAAAGCCTTGCCCGTTAAAGATTATCCACTTGCTTCAATTCAAAGTTTGCTGAGTTTAATACTGGTTGGTCATGATCAAGAAAAACAAGAAGGGCAAACAGTGACACCACAGATCCTGAGGTCACATGGTGTTCTGTTACATAAAGCATCAAAAGAGATTAAAATCTTCATGATTACGTTTTCAAATCTCAAACAAATGCATCTTCTCTCAGCAGTGCCAAATTCGTCAACTCTGAAGCTGATTCAACTTGCTCCCACTTTTTGTGAAGCATGTATTAATCACTACAGGTAGCTAATTCTGCTTAGAGGAAGGCAGCACGAGTTGTACTGTTTCTCAAATCAAAGTTTTAAGGCTTAATGACAATTCTAATTAGACACAAAAATGACAGTAGCCTGTTTGCCAGAAAATATTTTACACAGGCAAATCCTGTCCGTCATTGCTACTTTAAAAAGAACCAGTGATGAGAGTTGGAGACATGTATCTAGTTAGTGAGATAAAGATAGCAACTCATCATGTATCAAGCCAAACTACAGTCCAATATTCTTCCTCACAGATTGCCATGAGGAGGTTTTGGTGCATTGTAGTAGCTCTCTGCCATGTAACTATGAGCCTATATGCAGAGATACCATAATCCAACATTGCTTCAACGTAAGCATTTTCCTTTCTTGACTCTGTTGAATGCTTTTCAGTGGGGAAAGAAGTGCCTACAGCACACTGTAGAGAAGGAAAGATTAATTTCCTTACTCCACAGGCAAGCTGCAGAGTAAGAGAGAATGCTCACCACAGAAACAGCCAGGCACTTGCAGTATGTGTGCAGGAGCTCCCACCACACCAGAGAGCATGGGCATTGATTGCAATGGTTATGCCCTTCCATCAGACCAAGACCACACAAATGCAGAGACAAAACCAGAAATCAAACCTAGCAGATGTTATTTGGGCTTACTGCTGACTGCTAAAGTGATGTCAGATGTGTCTCCTCAAGTAGATTTGCCTTGCAAGAATACATTAGAAAGAAACCAAGAATCATAGAATGATTTAGGTTGGAAGAGACCTTAAAGACCATCTAGTTCCAACCCCCTTGCCATGGGAAGGAACACCTTCCACTGGACCAGGTTGCTCAAAACCCCATCCAACCTGACCTTGAACAGGGATAGGGCATCCACAGCTCCTCTGGGCCTTCTGTGCCAGTGTTTCACCATTCTCACAGTAAAGAATTGCTTCCTGTTATCTGATCTAAACCTGCCCTCTGGCAGCTGGCTCAGAGCATGGCCATGTATTATTTACCTGCACTTCTGCTGTACCTTGCCAAGGCAGTGAAGAGGTGATCGATGGGAAGAGAAGTAGGTATTATACAATAAAACAGGAAGGGGTCTGGCTTGGGTGAGGAAGGGAGAGTTAAAACCAACTCTACTTAGAACCAAGAAGTCTACCATCTCACACAAAGAATATTTTCTTTAGGAAGCAGTGAGGAAGCAAAGAAAAGAAAAAATGCAAATTGTTGGAAATGAGGGGTGCAGTGGGGTTAGTTTCCCATTCCCAAAGCCTGGAGGGAATTCAGCTAATTTAAATGGAACTTCAGATGTACTGACTGTGAAGGAGGGCAGAATATTTCTAAACAGCCTTCCCAGATCCTTGTACGCCTGTCTTACAAGGACAGAGCATAATGTTCCTTTTAAGGCACACCAAGGAGTTGAAGCTGACAAAAGTTACACTTTACAATAAAAGTTTCTCTTATTATATCAAGTCCACCTCTCTCAGCACAGCATGGGAATGGGTAACAGGCAAGGCTGATTTTAGCATTCTCCTCGCACTCCCACTGAAAAGGCACAGAGGTGGGACCACTCAGATGGTGGAGCAGTTGTATTCCTGGATCCTGGTCCTTGGAGAAGAGGCAGACTGATATAACAGCCCTAAGAGAGGGATGTTTACTCTGAAAGCAGAGCTACTCTTGAAAACTTCAAGTGGATACAACTACATATAAGAGGGAGGTGAATCAAAGTCAACAGCCTTCAATGGAAAATAAACAAGGAACAAAGGAAACACCAATTAACAACTACGGAGAAAGTCTGACCCAGTATTATTTAATAACATAAGTATTCAAAATGAAATATTACTTATAGCATGGAATCTTGTTTATTTTAAAGAGCTGAAGCATCAAGCTGACTAGAAGAATGCTCAAAACCAACTCCAAAAAGCTGAACCAAGACAGAGATTTTACTTTGGGCGCATCCTTACATATACTTCCAGAGTTGGAGACTTGGTACAGCAATAACTCCTAATGAATCTTGCTGGTTACATAATCCCATATATCAGGTGTGCTACAACCTCTCTCAGACATTCTGCACAGCTGAGCAGAGGCAGTCAGGCTCAGCTAACTGTGTCCCACAGAACTGCACCAAGAGAGCTGATAGATTTCAAGATGCCATTCTCCTAACGCTGTTTAACATCCTTCTTGCCATCTCTGTTGCCTGTAAAGCTGCACAGTTGACACCAGGTAGGAGAACCCATCTTCCTCCACACCTACTGTGCGTACAGTACCTGCACAGGTCACAGGTGTTTTCCAGGATGCCTGAAGCTATGAATATACACTGACATATGTTGGAGTGGGAAAGGATGAAAGCAGTGACATGAACCTTTCCAGTCTTTATTTTCTCCTTTCCAGTCTTTACTTTCTCCTTTCCTATTCTGAGATGCCCTCTGAACAGAAGCTCCATCACACTAGCAGCTGTGCCATGAGAGTTAAAAGTAGGGTCCAGTAAGTTGTGCACGTCTGACTAACACACTGCTCAGCTCCAAAGCTGTTCTTACTCAAATCTGGGTTTCCCATATAGCCAGAGAGATCACTAAATGTTAGATTACATGGTGAATGGTGATAGGATAGGAATTTCTTAAGAGACACAAGTTTAAACACTGAATAAAATTTATGAAATATTAATAACTGTACTATCAACTCACATCCAAACACAAATAAAAAGATACTACTGCAAGTATTATTTTTGCAGTGAAATGAATTTCTGCTAAAATTCTTGCAATTTGCTATGCTTGTTAGAAGAAGCCACATCAGAGTCAGATTGAAAGTGAAAAGCAAATATATGCACACCTAAGCACGTATGATGTGGGACTGCAGCATATATGCAGCTGCTTCATTCTGCAGAGCAGCAAGTTCACTGCTGCACTCACAAAGAAAAGCCACAGCTAGCTCCATCTCTGGTAACACCAATCACCTTTCCTCACACTTCAGCCCCAGTTCTGGTGATGACTTTACAGCAAGGCAACACTCACAGACTTCATTTGATGATACTTTAGCTGTGTCAAGGAAAATTATTTCTATACCACTGATCTAGAAGCACCTGATTCAAATTAATCAGCTTTTTATTTGGGAGATGGTTGTGCACTATATCAATTCCATTTCTCACCTTCACAAAAGGCAAAGGATATGCTCTGTCAGTTACCAGACTGAAAAAAAATCAAAGTGAAAACACAACTGCTTCAGAGGCAGGTATTCTGACAACTGTGTAATTTTTTTTGTAAGCATTTCCCATAAATCTGACAAAGTTGGTTCCAGTGCATTCAAGTAATTAAAAGCATTACTCAGTTACGTGCAAGTCAACAACTTACAGGTAACAGAAATCGCAAAGAAATTGTAAAACAACTGGATTATCTAAGAGATTGAATATTTTTATTGCTTTGAAAAATAGCCTCTAGCTGCAACTGAAAAATGCCTGAAGTACAAGGATCTCCGTTCTTCTCCTGTCACATTCAAGAATTCAGCATCAAGCTCTGCTTTCCTTCCTTTGTCCTGAACTATCCCGGCTCTTATATAAAGTGACAGATTGCACACAGATGAATTATCACTCTGGGTACATGAGAATGTCAGATACAGGCAAATTTTAACATTTAATGAAACAAAAAACAAGATTTCATGCATGAGAGCATCAGGTACCTAGGTTCTCCCCCACCCACAGCTCTTATGTCCAAAGGGGAAGAGAGGGCCTATTTTAAGATTCTTGGTTTCACAGTTTTGCTAAAAAAAAAAAAAAAAAATTAAAAAATACATCAGCCCAAGTTTAAATCTAACCTGTAAGTGAATGAATCTGGCATTCATCCAGCAGAATTTACTGTTAATGTCAGTCTGAATAAAGTGTAGCACTTCAGCCCACATTCCTCAGCATGTTACACATCGCTGATTGAGCTGCCATACCTTCACGGGTAAACATTTAGTAGGTTCACTTTCCACGTTCTATAGAGGACTTCAGACACTGTTCGAATAATGCAGACTTCACCATATGACAAAGCAGAAAATAAAGCCGACTTTTGAACTACAGACAAAGTGCCCTACAGTAACAACCATCAATTTTGACATGATGCAACAAACAAAGAATAAATTTAAAATTTGGATGTGCCTATGAGTGCTTGATAAAGCATAAAATATACCAGACATTCAAGCTCTTCTGGAGACTTTAAACTTACAAACACGCAATCCTTAAGATATTTAGAGGTTAAAAAAATATTTTACAAATACAGCAAAGAAACCTCTATATGAAGTTGCAGTGCTTACTGGAGCTATCCCATGCATCAATTGCATCCTAACCTACAGGATTTTTAATGCCCCGTTAATAGCACCCTGCTATTTTAAATCAATCTTCATGAAGTGCTTTGGCACAGGGTTTTGCAAGGCTGCTAGTCAGCAACAGCAGCACACAAAAACTAAAACTGACTTCAGAAAATATTAGAACCGATGAGTAAAGCAATGCATGCCAGATTATCAAATGAAATAGTTTTTATTACAAGAAAAGGTAAAAAGCACAAAAAAAAAAAAAAAAAAAAAAACCAAACTGTAAAAACACATCTGCACTGCAGTGAAAACCAAAGCACTGAAATGAAAGGCAAGATCATGGACAACAAACTGGAAATATCTCACTCCCAAATGCCAGCAGCAAAAATCACTGCTGTATTTTTGCTATCTTTGTATTTTGAATGACTATAATGAAGTGCAGTTAGAGAAGATAACTTTCTGTCCATTATTAAGCAATTTCAAAAAAGTCTTGAAACATCTTGAAACATCAGAAAAGATTGAAACATCCATTTTGCCTGGAAACCACTTCTAGGCATAGCCAGAAGCAGATTATTTAGGTGAGAACCCCAAAAGGCAAGCAGATAAATGCAACTTTCCTACAGTATCCTCCAACCTGCCAGCAACCAGCAGCTTGAGGAGTTCCTGCACAAGAAGAAATAACTTAGTGTTTTTAATGATGCAAGAGAACCTTTTTCCAAGAACTGGTCAATTTATTTTCCTTTCAAGACATTACTTACATCACAGAGTTCTGAAGTTTTTGTAAAATTCTGGCTGGTTAATTTGGAGTTAATTACCCAGGCAAGACACATTTTTTTACATTATCAAATATGAAGCATCAATCATCCTGGCTTTCAAAGAGATGATTTTGAATCTCAAGAGCAGCCCTGATTTAAAAACACACATTAGAAACACCTGGAAGCCAGCACAAGCATGAAGGAGCAGCTGCAGGAGTCAGTCGTCTCCAAGAACTACAGTGAGCCATCTGCAAGTGAGGGCTGTGCATTCCACTAACTGAAAGTCACTGAACTTCTGTCATTTAATCATACAGAAGAGCAAATGTCATCAAAGCATATTCAAACTGTGCAACTCTGTTAGCATTGATACTGAACAAACACTGCCAATTAGAATAGTTACTGCTTACTGCTTTTAGTACTGTGGAGATGAATAAAATCAGATTAAGCCTACAGGGGACAAGCCCAGTATCTGTTCCACTTCTGCAAGTAAGGCATGTCTCTAGCCTGGCTATGCTTTTAGCCTAGTCTAAAGTGAGTGCTCCCTTCCTTTGCTGTAGTACCTGTGAAACACAAACCAGCAGAATCTCTGATTAACAAGAAGCCTGATGAACATGAACTGGCACAGCACCTAACAACAGCTCAACATTTTTTGCTGCAAGGGATTGACAATTTATTCTGCATGTTACATCAGCTGAATACACAATTAAAAATTAAGGATTTGCAGAAATTCAGCCAGACTGGAGGGGAAGGAACCCTGCCCCCCAAAACATGTCAGCATTTAACAAGAATTCAAGAGAGAACTTAAGAATACTATGAAGTTATAGTTGCCAGTCATACAATCCATGAAATGGAGCCTCACAGTTTCGACAGACAAATGCACCATGAAGAAAGACTCAGAGCTTCCTATTGAAAATGTCCATCCAAAACCTCCACAGGAAAATTGCAGACTAAATCTCTGTCCTGCCTAAACCTCCAAACTGAGACTCATTGCTAGGTGTGAGCTAAAAGGAACCAGTTAAAGCGACGCTTATGATATCCTTCCTCAGTAATATTGTAGCTTTATGAAACTAAATTACAGCAGACATTCCTTGAACATTTGGTGACATCCATATTAAAGGAGTAAATCAAAGATTTAGAATAATGTAGTCCTAACCATTATCAAGATAGGAAAATCTGGGAGAAGACAGCTGTAGAGTTAAAAATTCTTCCTTTATTTCAGGTTTCAGACAGCAGCCTGTACTCAAGCAGCAGTTCAGGCCCAATAAGCTTTGGGAGCCATAAGGCTACTGTCTTATTTTTAACAAGTCAGCCTGATGAGAAAAGGAGGCAAGCAGAACATCACCTCTGAGATACTACAAAAGCACCAATTCATACAGGAGTAACCAAGCCCTTTTGGTATCGTGGGCACAGCAGCTATAACATGACCCTCACTGCTCTAAGCAAGCTGCACAGACCAGATGGACTGGGGTTCTCTCTGCCATGCCAAGTATTTTCCCACTGAAGGAAAAACACTTTGTTATCCTCTCTCTCTTCCTTCAATTAGGCCAGAAATTCTGCAAGGCAAGATCTAGCTAAAAAGTGATTCTCTGATGTTTAAACCAGAATAAAACCCTCCATTAACACATCACTTCCCAAGAGAAGGTGACTCCACCAGGCCCAAGCATTTGGCTCCTGGACCACCCCAGGACCTCTCATGAGCAGCACAAGGCAAGTGCTGTGCAAGCAGAAGATAGAAAGGTGCAGCTTGCTGCTGAAACTGAGACTTCACAGTCTGACAAGTGCTCTGTTACCTGTTCTTGAACAAATTACTTCCATCATGCTGTGAAACCTACTGAAATACTTTAAGAGATTTGACAGGAAAACAGCATCAGTGAAGTAACACCACAGGTGGCAAACTAAATACATTGCCACTTTGAGACACTGATACCATACAGGTCTTTTCCTGTCATGAATCCCATCAGTGGCCCACCAGGAATGATTAAGCTATATTAGTTCAAGTGTCAACAACACCCTATCTTTAAGCATTAGCTCCTTTAGCAGGCATTGGAAGACAGCACTAGTCCAATACTTCATTATTTTTATTATGAACATTTAACTTTTATGCTGTGTCTATTTTGTATACTTCTAAACTGACTACCTTTGCCAATATTTATTTCAGAAAAGACTGAAAGTCATCACCTTCAATTTTCTTATCTGGCTATGTAACAACAGCCAGCAATTATGAAATTAGCTGCTTCTGACAAAGCATTTTCTTCAGAGACCTTCTGACAACATTTTCACTTCTTCCCTTATCAGTCAGAAGCACAGTATGCGACAACATTTCAGATGCGCTGAAATGCCCCTCAAGCCAGAAACTGGGACGTACCCAGTAATTATCAGTGGTTTTCTTGAACTGAGTTGCTGTAATCAGGTGAGCAAAAAGCTGTGAAGGATATTTGGGAGACCAAAATAAGCACTTGGAAGAGTATCACTGCATCTCAGAGGAAGGAAGATTATTTTTATATACGCTGCAATTAAGACTAAAAAATGTATTTATAATGAAATTAAATATTAAATAACTGAACCACAGGAAAACCATCAAAGTACACATTTGGAAACTAGAAAAACATGTCAGTGAATTAAGGGAACTGTAACAATAAGAAGCAAAGATTCAAAATAAAAAGGCAAGTGGAAGCAGGGAAGAAAGAGGGGAAAAAAAGTAATCAGGGTAAGCCAAACAGTTAGGAGAGCAAAGCATTAAAGAGAGATGGGTCAGGAACTGCATGAGGGAGTGAAGAGGATAAAGAAATTATTGGCTAAAAATACCCAAAAGAAAGGTAACAGCGGATGGGGGGTTTTTTTGTGCATTTAATACAACATCTGAAAACCAGAAAAAGCATTTCTGGACATGCCATACTTTTCAAGGGGAAAAAAAAATCTAGGAAGGGAAGAATCAAGAAATTAAATCTACAGCAAGTGGCTGCCAAAGCCCTGCAGTTTCTCTTGGCAGAACAGCACTTCCACTGATAAACCAATGACATGGGATCACTGTCTTATGATGACAACTTTTAGAAAAGAGGAAGAAAAAGGGGAAAAAAATTTAGAGTTTCAGACTCTCAAGCTCCCTTTTCCACGTACATGAGCAAAAACATCCAGCCTGTGACGACTCTCCCTTTAGTTCATGCTCCAAACACAGTGTACTAGAGAAATGCCTTAACCTAAAGAACCAGAAGTAAAGCAGTTATATTAGCCAAGACCCTTCCATGGCTCATCTTACCCTCTGGAAAGGGCTAAGGTGACAATGCTAGGGTAGCTCCTTCCAAAATGACACATCCAGCCCTGAACTGTGCTGTCCTGCCTTTTGGAGCCACCAAAGCACCTCCAGCACACAGGATGTCCCGCCAGGGGCACTGCAGCTCAGCCATGCACCAGCAGCTGCCCTTCAGTGCAGGCTGGTTAAGCACCATCCAAAGCAGCCTACATCCATCTTTCCACAATCACAAAACCCAGCCTACATCCATCTTTCCACAATCACAAAACCCAGCCTACATCCATCTTTCCACAATCACAACTGATTCGGTCACCGCACGTGTGAGGATTTTTAAGAGAGCAGCATTCCCGTGTGAGCTCTGAACAATATGCTGCTGTTTTCACTCCTCTTCAGAGCACAGTCATTTTGAGTGGGCAGGACAGATGGATGGATGCAATACCACTTTATTGACCTATGTGCATTTCAGCTGTAGTTAATAATGGCTAACACTTCATATTGTTCACTGAAAAATGCACCAGAAGTAGTAAGGATGATGAGTTCTAAATGTATTCCAAAAACTCTCTGTACTTCTGGCTTCTGAATATCAATTTAACAAGTTAAAAGAATGAGGAGTTTTGTTTCCAAGGCAGTTGGGGGAGGAAAAAAAAAACCCAAACCAATCAAAGTTTATTACTTTCCCCATTGGTGAACAGTTCAATATCCCATGAAACCTTTGCATTTATCCTTATCAGTACTTACATACTGAGCTAAGTCCAAAGATGTAAGTAACCTGCTCAGCATTCAAGGCTACAGGCCTTCCACTGACAAAGGCTAAACTTTATGTGTTTTAATAAAAGGCACAAATGCAGCTAACAAGGCAAGTTGAGTAACATTCTCTTACTCTCACTCCATCACACATATTCCACTATTGTATTTCACAATGGGCTCCAACTAACTGCCATGAAAGGTTCGCCTACTTCATCCTGCCCACATGTTTTTGCCTCCTCCTTTTCACTGGATCTGAAGGAAAACCAAAAATTACCACCTGCTACTCCATGTGAACAATATGTCATGGTTTGACGACAAATATAAAAGTGAAGGCAGAAATGAGTGACTGGCAGAGTGGGAAGAGTGAGACTGTATAAACATTTTTCTTTCTAGGCTGCTTTCCCCCTCCTTACTCACACGCCAACTCCATTACGAGCATAAGGTCTCCCAGGAAACACCAGGCAGGATATACTACCACCAAAAAGCAAATACGAAATTTTGTTATTTTCTATCTGGAGATCTATTTTACTGTTGGTAAAAGGGAGGGAGGAATAAGGAAGACCAGATAAGGAAAGAAATATTCCTGGCTAATTATCTTTTCTAAAGATGCACATAGTTGCAGTAGCATTTCCCTTTCCCAGTCCACAGCTGTGTGGCATATCTGATTCAAGATTCATTGCACACTGCCAAGCTAAGGGCATACTCAGTAAATACGGATATAAACAGACTGGTATTTACCTGTGTCAGAAGTTTATCAGAACAATTGAAGAACCACATTCCAATGAAGATAAGCAGGCAGGCAGAAATGACAGCAGAAAAAAGAAAAAAAAATCTCAGTTATAATCAAAGTTATTGTATTAAGAGACACACAACAGCAAGTACAATTAACATTAAACCTGTTATTCAGGGTCACTCAAGAAGTGACTGAATCACTTGTGCCTAGGAAGAGAGAGGTATTGACACAGATACAACATTATCCAATTATTTTATTCAAAAGTATTATTAGAGTCATTTTCACATTTAACTGTGTGGACTATTCAAAGGCATCCTGCAAGGTAAGTGCACAGTTTAAAAAAGGCCTGCTCATAAGCTTAGTACAAGTAATTCATATATTGGACATCAAGTGGTGTTTCTAAAGCCCACTTTGGCACAGACAAGGTTAGATGTCTAGAGGATAGCATCCAGGGTCGCTGCCTTTTCTCCACTAATCACAGAAACAGCAGAATGAATATCCTGAACTGATATAAATACCTATAAATATCCTTCCCTCCTATAAAGCGGACTTTTCAGTGGCCAGCATAAGCCAAAAGGAAAGCTCATAAAACAAAGCACAAGCACACAAAACCCCCAAAATTAAAAAAGAATTCTGGTAGCTAAAATCTACTATGCACAGCAGCCACAGATACTATGACTTTACAAAGCTATTGAAACTGAGACCCTTACTGGAAAGGATTTTAGTAGCACCTTTTGTGTTCCTGTGCTTTGTGCTGGTTTCTGAGCCCATCCATTTCTCTGTTCCCACCTCTTCTGTATCCTTTTCTCTATTCTTTCAGGCACTTTTCCCTTTGGTTTACCAACCTGGCACATAGTAAACCTTCCAGGTGTTCTCCTTTCCCCTATTCCCAGAAGACACAGTTGGCAACAAAGTTCCAAGCATGAGGGAAGCATAAGAAGATGGGTAGAAGGTGAAGGCAATGGATACCAAGTATGCAGAATTCATCTGAGCTGCAGATGTCTCAGCAGAGAATGCAGAGAATTCTAACACACCATACTGTAAGGAAAACTGAGATCTGCGGCCACACAAAAAGGTCAGTCCAGCACCTTTATGAAAGCCAGAGATAACAAGATTTATTGAAAAAACAAAAGGAGATTTCTCCAAGGAGAAATCATTATGTATTATCTTAAGCTGCACAGACTAACCTTAAAATAATTTCAGCTTCAGATATTTTTACATTTATTTCAACAACTCAAAAAGAGTGCTCAATATCTGCTCAATCTTCAATTCCCATTGAAGAGGAAAATAATTGTTTTTTTAAGATTTGAACCTTTGCTCAATTACACAGCAGAAGGTACTTTCAGAAACTGGAACATTGTCATCTTATTGCTGTTTTACCATTTATCCCAATGATTTTCTTTTCACCCTGAATTAAGAGAAAATTAGACAGTTTTCAGTCTCAAATTGCCACTTGTCCATAAAAGAAAGTTTTAAGTAGGATTAAAAGGTATTCTAGATTTTGTTTTTAAAGCAAGTGGTTATTCAGACTGATTTGAAACTCCCTTCATCAATTTTTTTCCTCCAAGCCCCTGTTATATAATAATTCAACTGCCTAAAAACACTAGTTTCCATACAACAAGCATAAAAGACAAATAATCCATTTTTTCAACAAACACTTCTCTTTTGCATCAACTTAGAGCAAGATGGAGCGGCCACTAATATCAGTACTGCAAATATGCATCTGAAATACAAATGCAGCTTAAAAAACAAAAACAAAAAAAAAAACCAAAAAAAAAACCCCACAAACCAAACATAATCCCCCAAAATGACAAGAAGCCATCCTATGACCACGTGCATAATGTAATGCTTGGAGAAAAGTAAAGAAGCAAAGAAGTCACACAGATTCTTAAGCTTCCCATACAGCACACTGTGCCCAAAAACACAAATTAAAAATGCATAATGCTTGCATAACCAGAAATTCCTCACTCTCAGTGCAGAATGGCTCAATGTTATCAGCACCAACCTTACCCCCAGAGGGCTCTTTATATGTGGAATTATCTGTAACAGTCAGATAATAGCTTTTCTGCTATGACAGAAAAGCCTTCCTTGTTTATTACTGGGAACTCAGACAAGAAAACTGTAAAGTGTACATACAGCTCTAGAGCATTCCTTATTTTTCTCACAAGCTTCATCCTATTTGGGAGTTATTCAACCACTACAATAAGGGATACCTTAAGAATGTCCTGCCCGAGCAAAATTTATTCCAATGCACCACACTGCTGAGACTGCAGACTCAGCTGAACACCACCCCACCCTGGCAGCTTTAAAGCTTTTATTGCCTTTCTTTCCCTCGATGCTTCCGTCCTTTTGGGGTCCATGGGCTTGGAGAGGCAGATGCTTCTCTGGTCAGACATGCACGTCAGGCAAGCCCCTACTGACAACTTTGCCCCAGAAGTCTAACTCTAAATAACTTTTAAGTTAAAGCTGAATCGATGTGAAATTTAAATAGGAAATACCAGACCAGCCTCTGCAGAATCAGTCTGGAAGAAAGTGGAATAGTCACCATGATACATACATGCAAAAAGCAACCTTAATGCTATTAACAACTTCCATCAACCCTGTCCTCCCATATATAGGGTCAGTACAAAGCTCTGCCTAACTTACTGAGTTCATTTCACAACTGTCATGTACAAACAGAATCTGCATTCTCATGGGGCACCACTGTCCCTCGCTGGACCCACTCCCCACTCATCTTAACTACCGCTAGTTTGGCCGGTTGTGGATTCAGCTTCCCTTCCGACTCACACGCTGGAGCCGTTTCCCCTGGGCACATGAACTCGGCACAATGCGGAGCAGCAGAGGCCGCTCCCCGCAGGTGCCCGTGCTGCTGGGATCGGTTATTTCAGGAATGGGCTGGACACAGCCCGGAGCAGCAGAGGCCGCTCCCCGCAGTTATTTATCGGTTATTTCGGGAATGAGCTGGACACAGATCGGTTATTTCAGGACACCGCGGCCGCCCCGGCGCTGGGCAGGGATGGAGAGGAGGCGGCGGTGGCTCAGCCGCGCCACCTGCCGGCCGCGCCCGCGCCGCCGCTGCAAGCGGGACACGCCGCCGCACGGACGCTGTCGCCGCCTCGCTCCGCCGTGTCCTGCGGAGCAGCCGTCCCGCCCACCCCGCACAGGACGCGGCTGAGGAGGGAAACATCCCATCCCATCCCGTCCCATCCCTCCCGGAGCCGCCGAGCCGCGGGCGGAGCCCGTACGGCCGCCTGGAAGGCGACACTGCCCCGCTACGGCCGCCAGAGGGCGCTGCGGGCCCGGGCGCCGCCGCCGCAGGGCCCGGCGCAGGGACCCTCCCCGTGCGGGCCCCGAGCCGCGCTCGGCGCCACCGCGCACCTGCTGCAGATAAATAACTACACACATAAACCGTGAGACACGCACACAGAACTGCACGCAGCGGTCCAGGCTCCCCCTCCTTCCTCCCTACAGAAAACGGCTTTATCTCCCGGAAAACAGCCTGAGAACGGAGGCACAACGACTCAGCTATCTGGCCTTCACCCACAGCGATAACGGCCAAGCACGCTGGCACAGAAATATCTCGGCTTTACATAGACTGGGTATATAAATAAGAGCATCAGAGCAGACAAAACCCGACTGACAGTGAAAGGCAGTTTTGTGGATGTCGGTGGAGCACAGCCGGATATGGGAAACCACGGCTTGCTGGGCATATCCATTCCCAGCTACCGTGCGTCACCCTTGGCCTGGGCCACACGCCGTTTATACATCCCTTTCTGTTACTATAGTCCCACTGCATGGAAAGAGTTCCAGGGGAAAGCTCACAGGGACAGAGTCCTACCAAAAGTTTGAGAGAGGGAGCCTTTACACTGAGACATGTTCCCACCAGCAACTCATCTCTCTGACTGCCCTGAGAAGAAGGTGCCTCCAGGACACTGTACCAACCCCACTACCAGCCTCTTCCCCTGGGCATCCACCAGACATTCACTACACTTTCAGGTCTAAAAAGACCTTGGAGCCAAAACCTCTGTTGGTTTTTCCCTCTAACCAAATATTTAAGGCTGTGTGCACGCAGGAGAAGCCCAGAAAAATCTCCCTGGTGCTGCAGATACAGGAAGCCAGCACAGCTTTGACTGCTGGAGCCTGCTAGTGAATGGAGGCAGAAAGAGAGAGTCATCTGAATCAGACTGAGCACACAGTGTTTTTCTTGGGAGAGTAACCTGCAGAACACCACAGCAGACAGGCTGCAGTATACCATGCTTGCCAATTCAAATCAAGCTAAAGTAACACAGTCCCCTCCCCTCAGTCCTCTCATCAGCAAAAACGCCACAGGTAGCAAGATACTAGTGTCACACCAGAAAATCCACACTTAAAGAGAAATGGGGAAAATGACAATTTCAATTTATGGAGGCATAATGTATAAGAGAGGTGTTTTTTTGTTTTCCTTTCCATACACTGAATTGACATTGTATTTAAGAAACCTTCTCTTTTTCCCCACTGTAAAGCCATTGTCATTTCTCAGACTGAAGCAATCCTTTATCAATTTGATTACCAGACTCCCTCTTATGTTTTCCTGAAAACTCCCCTAAATTTAGTCCTTTCTATTGCTAGGAGGTCATTAGCCAGTGCACAAAAAATGCATGCCCACAGCATTGCAGCTTTATTGAGAAGGGACTCTTATCCTTTGGGCCAGCTTCACAACATATGACAGGAAATAAAAACAATCCAAAGAGTTGTTTTAGCAGAAGCTGCCAAAGGGTCATCGCACTCTCACCTCCAACCCAGTCCAACTTTGGTAGCTGGTGGTTACCTGCGAGCAAATACTAAATCAGTGAGATGCTGTGCACTCAAATCCTGCCACTGTTCCCAGGGATACCACAAGAAACAAGCCCTTGCTGAACCTAGCTTAAAAAAATACACACAAGTGTGGGTATGTACACAGCGCACACAAGTGAGGCTTTATTTCAGAACACAGATTTTAGAGTCTTCATTTTCAAGACTTTTTACTGCTAGAATACATTTACAAATCAGGTTTTATGGGGTTTTTTAGCATTTCTTTATGAAAAATGTGAAGCTTAAAGAGAGTGTACTCCCCTGTGCAACCATTTTCAGTGTTGGTGAACATCCAGTCTTGTGTTTTTCCTTTTTATGAACACACAAAACACTTGAAGGTATTGTTGTTTGGTTTTTTCCTTCCTTGTTTTTTTACTGTTTGTTTGTTTTAACAGAGCATCAGCCAACATGGCACAGACTTGTTCTTCAACTGCCAAAAGCATCACTAGTATAAAAGTGATGTCAGCACTGTTTTGTTAGTAACACTGGCCTTCCCTCTGAACAGGCAGAACATACACATTGCCAGGTCAAGCATTAATGGAAACTATTGTTAGTTTTCTTAGCCCAGCAGCGTGAAAGCTTGTAAGACAAAACAAGATAAAAAAAAAAAAATCTGGATTCACCTCAAACAATCACTCCAACTCACATAAAGATCCATATGTTCAGAAACTCAAGTGACTGAAGAAACGGCAAAGGTAATAAAAAAAAAAAGGGATCAAGTCTTGAGTTTTTTTGCACTCCTCCATTTCACCTTCTCCCTCACTGACTTACCTACACCTGCACTGGAACACAGCATGTCAAAGAAAAAGATGTGCCTGCAGTATTGTGAACTCAATGAAAAACAGGTACTTTATGCAACCTACTCTTCCAAATTTAGTATTGAATCAACTGTCATAACAGGATTTGATACAAGAGTCTGAATCTTTTGTTACTGTGCCAGCCTGGAGTTTTGTCTACTATGGTAGTTTCAATACAGCACGTAGGCTCCACAAGTTATCTGATCAAACCCAAATGTATACTTTTACATTATCAAAGCAATGTTTTATTCAATTATTTCACTGAATCATCTTAGCTTTCTTGAAGTAGTCAAGTTCCTTTAACTCTTTACTTCACAAAAAAGTGAAGCAGGCAGTGAGTTTTCTTTATGAGAAAAATCTCTGAAAATGGACCTTTGCCAGGATGCATAGGGAAGAATACTGATGGGCAGTTCTTATTTTACCAAATGTCTCTTGCTATAGGTTTTACAAGTCCAAGAATTGAAAGTTTCTGCCTTCAACATATGTGAACAAATAATAACACGGCAAGTCCAATAAAATGAAAAAAAACACTGAAAACAAGTAGGTAAAATGTAAGACTTCAAAACCACTTAGTTAAGTATAATACAGGTGTTACCAACCACAAAGTAACAGAAAAAAACAATTAGACTGGAAGGGTCCTTTGGCTTCCCTCTAATTCAACCTCCTGTTTAAATGAAGGTGAACTTCAAAATAACGTGAGGCTGCCTTCTGAAGCAATGGTACAAGAACAGACAGAACCCAAAGCTCATGAGCACCACTACCCTGACAGACCACAAGTTGGAAGGTGCCATCCAAAAGACTCAGCTTTAGGAATGCTGAAGAGCAGTGAACAGAAATGGTGCAAACTTCATATGGACCTTGAAATTCAGACCAACAAAGACACACATTTATGATCTGCTTACCCTCAACTAAAACAGCACAAGTTATTTTCTGGAACAGCAGAAAGGAAAAGAGTAGAGTATCCGAAGAACCAATAATCAATTTCCAAAATATTACAGCTCTAGGATATGAGAACCAGGAGAAACTGTATGGCTCATCCAAAGTAGAGTTACAAAAGTACAGCAGGCAACTCATCAGAACATACTAACATACTAAGCTGTGTTTGAGAAATTACTTCAGCTATTTGGTTTCTGCACTCCTGGTTGGAGAGCAAACCAGAATCTCAGCTCTCTACAAGCACTAACCTTTAGTATGTCACATTTATTCTCTTGTGACAGTTTAAGGTAAGAGACCATACTGGCCTGAAAAATGAAATACAACTCTCCTCCCTCATGGATGTTTTTAAGGAGGAAGGTCTCATACTAAGACTTCTACTGGCAAAGGTGATCAAGGCAACAGGCAAAGACAGCAAGAAACTTAGTACACGAAACCTTTTCATAAATGCCCAAATTGCATTTGAACTAGGGCAGGACGGGTATCAAAGGGAGAAATGACAGTGAAAACACCACCAAATACATCACACAGAAGGCAACAGGTTTTGTAGTACTGTCCCAGATGAAGCCCTGGTCTCTGCCTAGCAAATGTAAGTAGGACTAGGTCATAGCTCCGAAGCACCCCAAAACCTCAAGAATTCAACACAGTAACTGTATTAGCAGATTGTGCTAATTAGATTCAATTACATATTTAAAAACAACGGTCGCAAACAGTTATGTTGTAATTAGGTATGATATCATGATCCAGGCTGCAGACAGCATTGAAAGAAGGCAAGAGAGATTCTATCCAAAAAATAACTCCAGAGACTGATCCAAAACATTCATGCCAAGTAGAATTAATTTTAAAAATGCCACATCTGCAATACATACATATACATAATAATATCACAAAAAAACCTTGATACAAAGGCAAGAATTAGCTACTTTAGTCTTAAGTTAAAAACACGTTTATGAACCTGCACAAGTTTTATATATATGCTTTGGTGCTGTTCTGTAATACTCAAATGACCACTTTCACAAAGCTCATCACCTGTGTAGCTTGGGACTGCTTTCTAATTTATTACTCTGAACAACTGTTTCAGTCCAAGTGTTTAGATGAATGCTGCCTGAATAAAATCACTATTAGTAGTTTGTTAAAGTTCAAAGATATATATTTAATTAGTAACTCAGTGGGTACAGCTCCATACAATCACAAGTCAAAAGCAAAATACAGCAGAAAAGGAGGACAGAAACATTAGAGATGTAGAAATCAACATTGCTATTACTACAAGAGGAAAAAAAAGCAAGCAGGTTACACAAAGACTGTAAATGAACTGGATATGTATCTTAGCCTTATATCATCCCAATTTAACATTATTCTCAAAACATCTGTGTTATATAAGTACAATATTAAGTGGTTTTGAAGTCTCTTTAAGACCAGTTACTTTTTTTTTCTGCACTCACTGCCAATACCAAACACACCTTTCTATACTATAGCTTCCAATAGTTAAAATGTTCCAAAAACATGATGGTCGCAAAGTTATGATGGAATTTTCCTTTTTTTTTTTCCCAGAAGTTGTACTCTAGACTGAGCTCTAACAGCAAGGTTAGACATGCTGGAAATGTTTGCAATACATGTTTGCTGATGTTAAGAATAGCCCAAAGATAAGCAGTTGCCTAAACTTGGCAGTTATGAACTGGGACTCTACACAGGCACAAAACATTCTTCTGATGCTCAGACTCATTTGTTCTCAAACACTGACTGTCCTGGCTCCAAAGCCATACAAAAGTTTAATGAGGTGACAATCCTCTGCTGTCACAAAGTTTTGAGAGATTCAGGTCACAGAAAAAAAAAAGAAAAAAAAAGTAACAAACCATGGGTAATTTGACACAACAGGAACTCAGTGAAGAGAATTAGATAATAGGTGCTGGGACTTGGGTTTTTCCCATCATCAAGATAAAAATCTTGTTTTCTTCCCAACACTAAATGAGAAGCTCACACTTGGTATCAAAAAATGTGTGTATATTTGATCTCTGAATCCTGGGTAGAATTTAAAGAAAACCTCTGATAAAACATTCTTTTCAGGGGAGTCACAGTCATTTCTTCCCCAAAGCGTCTTAAGGTAGTCTTACCTTTATATGCATCCATGTAAAACTAAACTTGAAGGAGAAGGCTAGTGCAGAAAGGAGAGTTTTAACAAAGCATGTAATGTTATCCAAGGCAATTAAGTCTGCCTTTCATCAGAAATACTGCCGTATTAAATCTGCCTTCATTAACAGCATAGAATTTCCCATATTTGTCAGAATTATAAATTTTGAAAACTTAGGATTATTTGATCTCATATGCATTCTGTACCATTTCTCTTGAAGCCACTGTCATATACTGAAAAAATAAAGTCATAGCAGCAATAATTCTCCCAGCCCCTACAACATAGCCATCTTGTCTACAGTAAAACATGTTTTTTTAGTTTTGTTTTGTTTTTTTTTTTTTTTTTTTTAATTCCACTTTGGAAAATGAAGACTATTGAATGCCTTGTTTTATACCAGTAGACCCTAGAATAGATTCACTATTTCTATTTAAAATTTGATTAAATAACACTCATAAACACCTTGAATTCAGACACTCTAACAGTAACTTCAGTATGAGTAATTGTACCTGCCTGCTCTGGATTAATTTTATTTAACACCAGTTAGCATAACGTGTAAGGGTCCACTAATTCAAATGATGCCCTATTAGGAAGCTGCACTGAATAATTTTTCAGCCAATTTTAACGGAACAAAACTTTTCCCTAGAACCAGTCATCAGTTTCTGAAAGCACATAGGGCACAAACATGGACAGATCCTTCATCTAAATTAGTCAGATATTAAAATACTTCATATTCTTTCTTTTCATCACAGATTCTTACTAGGAAGGACCCAGATTTCCATCCATTTTAAAAGCAAAACCAGAAACAATGGTATTTTGGTCCCTGAAAATGTAAGGGACGTCTACATTCAGTAAAGCAGCGCTGCTTCACAACAGCCTGCAGAACCAGTGCAAGGCCATTACATTTCACAATCACTAAGAAAATGGAATTTCCAGATTGAAAAAAGGACAGGCACAACAATCTGGAGATTTCCTCATCACATCTAATGGACAAAAATTATATGATAACAACTTAGACTAAAACTTTACATCAGTAACCGTCCCCTTGTGTGTGCACAGAAGACAGCTTTTTCATTCTTTTCTAAAATAGCTTTGTCCCAGAATTAGCTTTCCATGAAATGTTCCCCTACCTATTAAAGCATACTACCACTATAAATACCTACTGGAATAAAGTGTTAAATAAATCATAAAGGCTTAAGGGAAGACTTGTTTTCTTCCTTGGATTGACTCCCAAACTAGCCATAATCAACAGTATGATCCTCAAATATTAGTAATTAGTAATATTAATAAAAATGCTAACAAAAGCCACAAAAGTTAAGAAAAAAACTTACCAATCAGGCAAAATAAATAATCAAAATATACCACAACACAGGAAAGCATCATAAACGCCAAAAAAAATTTTTATATATATATATATATATAGCTTGAAAAACCTCAAAGTATTTTTATTCCTTTCTTACCCTAGATGACATGAAAAAAGAGAACTTCAGCTTCTCTCCCCTCCATGTCATGGGAAAGAAGTTCTATGTTTTCATCTTCATAATTACTAGTTTTATCTTTTGTGAACTACAGTCACCTATTTCCAACTGAAGCCAATGCATTTATTATTAACCTAAGCAGGGAGGATTTGGACTTCAAGTCATTAAGGATTTCAGAAATATAGGTTGGATGATCTATAATTAGCATTCCTGATGATTTAAACATGGTTTGATGATTACTAAATTCATCATCTTTAAATAAACACTTCTGACTCAGCATCAGCAAAATAGAGACATTTTCATCAACTAATTTAGCCTAAGACTTTTTGGCAAACAAGAATAGGAAAGAACCAACAGCTTTATAAGATCAGTGAAGGCAGGAATAGACATGCAACTGTGTTAACAAGTAGAAGGGAAAATATTATCATGAAACTGAATCCAGAATCACTGCAGACATTTGTTCCCATACCCCAATGTTTTGCATTTTAAAGTGACTAATCAGAAAGCAGACACTACATAGACAAGAAAAAAGTCCTTATCTAAGTATTCAGGTAAGTGACCTACCCTTTTTAAATTATGATTAAATACTAACACACATTAGAAGTCAAGCTGTATCTTGTAGAAGCTCACAGAACATAATATAGAAAACATTTATTTCAGTACTTAGTAGTCAAAAGGATGAAGCTAATGACTTCTGAATCAAAGTTTTAATCCTATAACAGAGCCACAGTATTCAGTTGCCAGTGACTTCTCAGGAAGTCACCTGCTAAGTGAGCCAGGAAACAAAACAAAAGCACTGTGGACCCATAATGGAAGAATGCACAAAGGCTGAAAGAACATGTGCCCATTATAATCCTCAGCAAACAAACAAAAACCAAAATCAGGTACCACAATTATTTCATCAGTTCACTGTTGTCCAGAACTCAGACCTTCCCACAGCTCTCAAAGATCTGACCCATATTTAACAGCCCGAGCCAGAATATCACAGGTCATCTGAACTGCAAAATCTTGTTTCCAATACAATGGTGTCACACAAGGCTGAGTGTCAGTCTTTCTAAATTCTCACACAAGGATCTGTTCAAGGATAAATATAATTCTTTACACCAGATAATTGATAGTACACATATCCCCAATAATTAATTGCAGTAGAACATGAATCATTTTGCATATCAGGTCTTGAACTCTGTTTTGCCTACAGACTCCTTAGAAACTTGGTTTGCATAACATGTTCTTTCCAAAATATTCCTCTGCTGAAATTAGTAAGTAAAAAAGCCAAACAAACAGATAAAGATAAGGCACTTCTAGTTTTCAAAAACTTGTCCAAATTCTTTTATTTTAAGTTCAGCAGAGGACTCTTCCTTCCATTTTCATGATGCAAGCATTCCAACCTACATATTTAGAATGAACTCATTCTTTCCAGATTCAGTAACCCCCTCAGCTTTTATATATTGCATTAACTTACTCCACATTAAGACATCAGAGACCTTTAACTCTCTTTTTTACTGTGTTACCTCAGTCTTCAGCCACTGGGCTTCATACCATTCCCCAAACAGCACAAGCCATGCTGATTTTTTACCAGTATGTACTTTGTATGAAGCAAATCATTCCTCATTTTCCCCCTACATCAGTTGCTTTAACATAGATGAGACACTAGAATGATGCCAAATGTCTAATGTGAGCTTCTTCAGAGGTCTGAGCTCATTTTAAGAACAAAATAAATAAAAAGGGGACAGGTGTATCAGGGTACAAGAATATGGCTGAATATACTACCAACCTATTTACACAGTGCCTGTGACATTTTGAAAGAGCCTTGCAGCACAGTATCTGAAGCTTCACAGAGCACAACATCAAACATTTATTCTCATGATTGCTTCAAGGAGCTTTTCAGTTTTCCTGGTTTTCTGTATCAAGGTCGTTGAGTTGGTTTTTTTTTTACTGATAGTTATTTCCTCCAGCCAAACAGGTGGCTGAGAGAATTCACCAAAGTATTTTTTAAAAACTTGTCAATTTACATAAGTTTAGACAATATTACTGAGTAATAGCTTAAATATCTAGAGGGTTTTATGAATGATGGCTTTCCTTCAGATGAAGTTTCTTATACCATTCCAGAGAAACTTATTGTAGACCTAATACAATTTGCAACCTCTGCTAAATCAAAATAGAGAACTATCCCAGAAAAGGGAGACACTTAAGTATGTGCTGCTTGTATGGATTTTGCTTTAGGGTACTCATGCCTAGAAAAGGTTCCAAGGTCAGATCTAGGACCCATAGAAAAGGTTTCAAGGTCAGATCTGAATTTCCCTAAGCTGTCTGAAAACAAAGTGCAACAGTAATAAATAAATGACAGTGCACTACCAAAAAGATTTCATTAACAGTCTGAAAAGTAGAGATCTAGCAGGGGAACAATGCTGCCCAACATGACACACTTAATAGCTGTATTTTAAACCAGATTTTATATTCTAAATGGTATATATGTTCTAAATTAGTTATAAATGCTGTACGCTCAGACTTCTGATTTTCTGAAAGGCCCAGCATCTGTGAGTCTTTACATTGAAATTATTTCCCATTATACTACAATTTCTCTAATGTGTTTCACCAGCACAGTACATTTGAAAATTTACTTCAGAAGATACTGATTCCAGTTATCTCAGATGCTGAGATAAGGAGAGATTTCTCCAAGAGCCTTGGCACCTTTTCTCAGACCCACAGCCCTTGAGTAGCAGCTGCCGAATCCAGCAGCCCAAGAGAGGCGCTCCAGCCCAGCTCCCCACCCCAAGGTCGGGTAGTGAAGCTGAGCACAGCTCCCCACAGGCACACACAAAACACGTGCACAGCACACACACGTCTGGCAACACAGGTCACTGCAAACTCAGCACTTGGGTAAACAGAGCCGGCACCAACATCCTCTTCCCACTGCTCGCTGCCGGGGTGAAAGTCCATTAGGAGACAGCGTACACACGTGCACACGCACTCAGAGCGCAACCGGCCTGTGACTGCCCTTGGGCTCGCTCACACTTTGCCCAGCAGCCGGCTCTGCCCAGCTAGCAGCACAGGGCACAGCAGCCCCCACGGCCCACCCCAGGTGCTGAGACCCCCTCACAAACATGCAGACACTCATGACAGAGCCCTCTGGGATGTGGCCTTGGAGCCTCTCCACCCAGCAGCTGGCCCCCAGAGCCTCCCGTTACTTCCCGCACAAATACGCACACTAACGGGGGTCTCAGCCGCACCCCAAAGTCTCTGCAGCACTTGGCCTGTGCTCCCAGCTCCTGCAGCTGTATCACACAGATGCACACTGGGTTTTTTCTGGACTTCACGGCCACTCCCAAGTCTCCTCTCCCACTTCACTGTCCTCAGTCATCACATCCCACACACACCCCACTACGTGGGCCCTTGTGACCCATGGTCAGACTCGAGCTGCTGGCACTGAGACCCCCTATAGGCACACACACAGCATTGAGCCCCTTACACAATCAATTAGAGTTCAATGAGACTGCACTGATGAGGCCAGGGCATGGCCTCACAAACATCCTGAGCAGCCACCTGTTTACACACAAGCAGCTCCCTTTGCTCCTCTATTTTACCCATGGTTCATTCCCCACAAAGTCACCGATCCCTCCTTTCCCCAACCTTTTCCCTTCCCCAAACATCCCATTCTGAGCTGGGTATGATTCCAAAATGTTCTTACCTGCATCTACCCCTTTCCAGTCTGCAAGCTGGCCTCTGTTAACTCAAGTGTCTGCCACCCAGGTCCCCAAGGGCTGATAGTCTCCAGTGACAGCCCTGGCAGGAGACAGGTCAGGGGGCTCATTTCTCTGACGAGGTTACCGAGTTCCCCCATGCACTGCTGTGCCTCAGGGCTTTGCTGTGCACACGGAGACAAGCCTTTCAATCACATAACCTATCACCCTTACTATTTGCAGCCTGAACATCCCAAGCCATTACAAGAGTATTTATCAAAGCCATGAAAATAACATTTCAAAGTTCAAAGCTAGTGTATTTGGAAAACCATCATGTTCACAACTTGTTTCAAGTTGTGGGGGTTTAGATTAAAAAACACAGGCATATAATTTATCAGATTTATTCATTCAAGTTGTTGCTTTTAAGTGTCAGGTGCTGGCTCATGTGTAATCCTAATAAACGTTTTCCAACAGTTATCAGGACACTTAAGTAATACAAAAAGCGCCACATACCTTGTTGACCATATCGTATTATATTTGCTTTATAAACACTCATGACTGTTAATGTTATTGCTAAGCAACTGGATGATCTACCATACCGTATTTGCATAGCACTGTCTATCAGTAAATAAATGACTTTCAACTCTTTTGGTTGACAATTCACAGAATTACACACCTAACTAACACTGAACAGGTTTTTTAAAACTTATGATATATTATCCAAATCACTGGATGACAAAAACTCATTCACCACTAGTATTTAATAAATTTGAACTATAAAGAGATTAAAAAACATGGGAGGTTTGGGTTATATAGGAGATAAGAGAAAAGCTGAAGTTTTAATTAGACAGCAGCTCAGCAAGGCAGAAGTAGAACTGCAGACATCATCTGGAATTCATGAAACAAATTTTATGCTTAGAAGGTGAGAGAACTCATCACTTCTTACCTAGTGGTTACGGTAGCTGCAAAATGCAAATCTGTTCACGTACAGAAGAAGAGAGTTAGTCAGAAGAAAAAGAATTAATTAGAAAATGGAAGAGGAACAGACAAAGAGGAAGCAGGGCTGGGGTTTTATGTTAGGAGTAAAAAGCTGTCCCCTTCCACTGCCTCCTACATGTTGCCTTCTCCAGTAAACCTGTGCTCTCCTTCACCAGTACAGAGGGTGATAGCTCTTTCAGATCCTTCTTCCTTTCCATTTTCTCTGAAAAGCACATGTTTTATTTGAATCAAAACCTCACTATTTCCAAACTATTTGATCTCAATGACAACGTACAACCTAGCAGAAGAGCTACTATTACTGATAACTTTTAACACCCTGTTTCCCAAGTCTCACTGTTAAATGGCTCACTGCCTTGTGCAAAACATCCTACAGAAATTCATATTCTGAGGGAGCAATGAGCTTGGCCACACAACCTGAGGGAGGAAGTATGGCTGGGCAAGCCCACTAAGGGTGAGCAAAACAGGCTTTTGTATGGGAGCAAGTTTGTAAAGGCTGAACTTCAGTGAGGGGCTCTGAAAATCTGACTGAATAAACAAAACACACTCTCAACACTGCAGTGATGAGCTGACCCTGTCTGTCACTGCTATGGAAAGGTCAAACATATAGCAAGTCAGCATAGAGTTTTACATGCCCCATTCTTCCATGCAGAAGTATCATCTCACTTCAATGGTCTAAGCAGCCATACACCAGCTGAACAGCAGCAGGAAGAACTCACATATTCCCATTTGTCAGGTCAAAACAGTGGGTAATTTTACAACTACTCCACAAGAGACACATTAAAATACACAGATGAATGACAGGAATTTGGAGCAGTGGGCATGACTACAAAAATTCTGATTACCAAGTGTCTGGAACTGAATGCTCTACTAGCTAGAGAAACATCCAAATATTAGTTAGGCAGGTTTTCTAAATATGGAGCTCCAAAAAGTCTATGGCCACCCACACAGCCACATGCTTAGGTTATACCAGACATCCCTAACTAAATGCTTTATTTTTTGGTTTGCTCTTTCCCTCATGATTTTTAATTTCCTACTTGTACTATTACCAGAGAAGCTGTAGCATCACTGTTTGCAGCCTAAAGCTCAACACAGAAATAAGCCCAAGAACCCTCACACAAGAGGATAAGATAACAGATTTAAGCTGCTTTTGCAGAAACATCGACCTCTTAGTATAGTTTGGGAAGGTCCTAGGACAGAGAATCTCCTTTCTATATTAAACATCAGAGAGGAAGTTTCAGTTTGCTTGCAAAGTCAACAATAAAACAGCTGGGGCAGAGGGAGGAAGAAGGGACAAGAACAATGTCCTACCCACCAAGTGGAAGTGGGCTGCCAAAACAGAAGAATATTACTACCCTTTTAAAAAGGAAAAAAACTTCCAGGGCAATGCTCCTAAAATTTTGGTTGTCAGCAGGAATCAGAATTAGAAACAGTAAGTTTGAAGAGAAAGGACAACTGCCTACCTCTCCAGCCCTACAATGCCTACTTAACATGCACTGCTCATTAACAAAAACGCATTCCAAGCAGAATAATAGTTTCTTCAGGTTAAATACTTTTATAAAACAATACACACGTAATATGTATATAATGGCATTACCTGGCATCAAATACACCAAAAGTCTCTGTGGATAATGGACTATACTTCAATTCTGTCTCTGGGTTAAAATGTAAGATATTCTAGAGACTACATCTTTGAATGTTTGAATCTTTTTCCAGGGAAAGTCAGAAGGAAGTGATACAAGACAGACAGAAGCTTTTAAGTACATTATATAGGCTTACTCCGATTAACAGTCATGGGTTTTTAAATCCTATAATAAACCTACAATATTTCAATATAACAGTAAAAGAGAATGGAAACAAAGCTCCCATCATCAGTGTCAATGGAGAACTACTCACATACTGATAGACTAGGATACCTTTAGAATTTGAATGTGATAGCATCAAATTTGTACAAGTTTAATGCCATTATCAAAATAACAAGTTGGACCAAAATTAATGCTAAGTCCTGATACATCCAATTATGCTGAAACTTGAGTATCACCATGATAACATGAAGGCATGAGAAGAGGCCTTTCATGAAATTGTCTTTAGATAGATGCAGTAGTTATGCATGGCCTAAAATCCTCAGAGGGAAATATTACTGAAAAAAGAGAATGTTGTCAATTTCTGTGATGATATCAGAGAAACACAAAAATTGTCAAACTGCTGAGATTTCAGCACTCAGATTAGAGAGGAAATGACTGACCACCAAGAGTCTGTTACACCAACATTATTTTAATTGCTCTTTGTGCAGACTCTCCTCTCATGTAAAATCATGAGTACAGTACTTGGTCCAAAGTATATATATGATGGAAGGAAAAAAAATCTTTATGGCTCAGAGGCCATTTCCTATACTGACTTACACTTTCAATCCTACTTTAAAAGGCCATCAGCAAGACAGCAGTAGATTTATTCAGTAAATTGTGATTCCTTTGTTGTAACAATTAACATTTTAAGAGCTTTTAGTTGGTCTACATAACATCAAAGTAACCGTTAGGAAAAGGACTGGTCAAACCCAAGAACTACGGCCTCAGATGTGTGTTAGCACAACTCAAAAGTTACAACCAAGCTGTGTAACATTGTCATGTAACTGCATGAGCAGAAATCATTTATTTCTGCATGTGAAGCACCATCTGCAAGCAATAAACTTCTCTATCTTATTCTGGCATCCAGAAACATGACTAATGGCCTTTCACACAAAAGATACACAGCTGGAGAGGGTGCCAAGATAAACCTGGAGTACTTGTGTTTATTGTACAAAATCTTACACAATTGTTAAGAGTTCTCAGGAACTCAGCCTCTCCTGAAGTCTGTCTCTTCTCCCTACACATGCCCCAAACACAACATCTATTCTAACATGCTGTAACAAACAGGTTTAGTATAATCCAAAACCTGTTAATATGCCCCAGATCTCCAGGTGAGATGTTAGAACAGACCCAGCAGGACTGCTCAACAGAGCATTTGGGGGAAAAGCACTGTCCTATGCACTGCCATCCTTCCAAGCAACAGGATTAATTAAGCACGTGATTAGAGTCAGAAGGCACCCCATAATTTGCAAGGCATATAACAGGTGACTATATCAACCAGGAATGCCAGCATGTCCTTCAAAAGTACATCAACTCACAACAGCATAAATCAAAATGAGTCCTAAGAGGTTAAGATGCCACAAGCTGGTAACAGCGTTGGATAGCGTCTGTCTATCTATGAGCACCACAGCATTTCCATGAAAATTCAGCAGACACCTCTCAAGGAGGCTGCCCTGCAGTAACAGGTCCTCTGTTAAAGCCATACAGAATTCTTATGTCTTCCCCACAGAGCACTCAATGATCCTTGTGGGTCACTTCCTACTTGGAACATTCTACAATTCCATGAAATTAGGAGTGGTATTAATGAATCCTCTTGAATTCATAGATGAATGTAAGATCTTTTTATGAAAAATCTTTTTACAGATGGCCTCAGGACTAAAAAGCACCTTCTAAAAACAGAAATCTTTAGTTCATGCTCTTCAGCATTTGAAACTACTTCTAAAGCATAAGGATTTAAATTTGTTTTCTCCTCCAGTGGAACTTTTGGTCTTAATCTTATCCACCATTATGGTTGTAACGAAATACTTGAAGTCCACCATATCTGCAGTTTAGAAAGCATGGAAAAATTAGGTTATAGGTCATGTTATTTCAGTACCATCTAGCAGACATGACTACCACCTTCCTCAAACCCTAGCCCACTTTATTTCAAGTTTCACTGAACCAGCACTCAGGTACTAAGCCACAGGAGTGGCAAAGCCACCTCTTGCCCAGTAAATCTAGAGTTGCTTTGTAAAACAGGAAAATCACTTCTAAGAACCACATTTACAGAGCAAGGCTTACACAAACTCATTTAAAACCCTCCTCTTTAAACAAGTTAGTGACAGACCTGTTTTTCAATACCTCAACAGCTACCATGAGCAAGCAAATCCAGCAACCTAATTTCTGTGAACTCCACAGTTTAAGACTGAGGACTAAAACTACCAAAAACTTCAAATAGTGTAGAAATCCACACTGCTTACATAAGCTATCTGTTTAACTTGTAATGCACATCAGTGACCACCAAAACCACATTAATACTTTATTTAAAAATGAAAGAATTAACTGACTTAATGCCTTGTTAATCAGTCTGTGCTCAGCATTTAAACCTTACCGCCCTTACTGGTCAAGAGCATTCAGGTCAAGTCCAAAAATCAGCACATAGGTGTAACAAAAAATAGCAAAAAAAAGCTTTGATAGCCCTATGTAGTGACAGAGAGACACCACTGCTGCAGAGGGTGATCACTGCTCCTTGTGGGGACAAACCCCTTTGATTAGTGCTGAATCATCAAAAACTAGATAACTGCAGTATAATAACAATGCTTTGAAAAGCTAGAGGAAAGTTATTTTAAAGCCCATAGTACCTAATTATTAGAGGCTGGGTTTGATAGTCTTTAAAATCAAATGGAAGAAATATAAATTCTAAATTCCCAAAGCTGTTAACAAAATTATATTCCACACCAACTTGCTTTAACTGTAGAAATAGACATAGCTATGGATCTGTTTATATACAGACATATAATCCCATTTCCACAGACAAAATAGATCCAGCACTCCAATTTATTCTTAAAAGCAGCAGGAGCTTGGAGTTGACACAAATTCATTTTTTAAATTTACTAAGCACTTAAAAAGATACCAAAAAGTAATAGGTTTGGAGCTGAAGAAAACAATATCCTCTCTCACTAAGTGACCTCATTTTAATCATCTGCATCTTTAACCCAACCTCCTTATGACCACTGGAATTGCTTCTCCCAGAATACTCAGAGAACTCATTATCTTAGTGTGGTTTTTAGAAAGCAGACATGTTAGCTGCTTTAGTTTGAGCTTCTTTGGGGTTTAGTTTTCATTTTAAAGGTCAGTATGAATGCCTAGTGACATGAAGCAGTTCTTTAATAAGATATCTGTATTTAATTGACCGCTTCTATATACAAGAGCACGATGTTTATTTAAAAAAACACTAAAAATACATACCTTGTTCCCCTATCTGTAAGAATGTTTTCATTTAGCAAAAGGCTAACAAACTCACAGGTGAAGCTGTCACTAACACCACAGTAAAAAAACAGCATATAAACATTCAAATATTTAACAAAAAAAAAAAAAATCTTTCTAATGTCTTCAGATGAAGAAGACACTACTACAAACATAGCCAAAAAAAAGGTCAGTGTGCTAAGTAAGACAGCAACTAGGCAACAAGGGCAGAGGGCTTATTAAAAAATGGTAGTGTTCACTAACAAAGCTTCACACCATTCACAGGTACAAATTATTCCTTTCTAAAACACCTCAGACTGGGAGGAAAAAATCCCAAGAGAGTACAGTCTCTGAAGGTAATTATTTTTCTGTCATGTTAAGAAGAGATATTGTATCACATATTACACCATACTTTATACTACAGGTCCCAAAACTCCACCTTAGGGAGATTTTTCTGCCATAGCAAAATCCTTGTATGACAGACTATGTTTAAGACAGAATTTTGAGGGAACAATCTTTAACTTTAGGTGCAAATGAGGAATTGACATTCATTTGGGGTGTAAATAAAATCCCTTGCCTTATAAAACAAATTAGTTATGTTTGTGCTGAAACACCATCCAATGGTCTCATGTAATAAGCAAAGTCTCCTTCTTGGCATAGAGAGAAAAAGGAGAAAATAATTACATCCTGAATTTTATACAGACTAAGCTGAATTTTAGGTTTGAGGGAGTAGGTGGAAACAGCATTTACATCACTTTACAGTCACTGTAATTTTAAGTTGAAAGATAAATTCCTACATTTTGATACAAGGTGAGGCTTTATTGATATTAATGTACTTTGTAAATTAAATAATGGATCATATTAAAAGCAACTAATTTTCCAGGCTTATCTAACCTGCATGGATTCTCCAAATGGTGGATGGAGTTTGCCAAGTAAATAAACCTCTTAATTGTGTCAGAAATTAATGAGCAAAAACAAGAGTGAAGAAGGGGAATAAATACAGGGCTTTAGCAGTTCTATAGTATTTTTTTTTAGGTAGTGCAGAAAAAAAATCCTTCAGGCAACAAGAATACCTGCCTCACAGAAAGCCAGTTACTACATGATTTATTCCAGTGAAGTCCACATAAAAACAAAGTTCCAAAAAGTAACAACCTGAGAATAAGTCAATGTCACAGGTCAATCAAACTGATGAGATTATTCACTAAACCAAAGGATTACACAATGTGGTTCTCAAACATCTCCAATCTAATTCTGCATTCTGTACTAAGAACCAAACAAGAACAGCTAGTCAAGCCATAACATCTTGCATACACTTTGGTATTTACAGAACAGCAGAAAGGAGAATTTCTTTAGGAAAAATGTACACAGATTCAAAAAAACAGGCCAGATTTTGAAACAGCAGGCACTTAAGGAGGGACACAAAACAGATGGTAGTTCAGGGTGACAAAATGTGGCAATACAAACCATTCACTGCTTAAGAGCAATGGCAAGTGAAGATCTGAGACTTATCTCATCCATTCATATGTGGTGCTAAAGACTGGAGAAAAATGCTGAACTGGCAAATTTGTATAGAGTGAGCAAGGAGCACAGATACCCTTGTCTATCATTATTACACTGTCATCAAAATTACAGTTTTTAAAAAGTCTTTGAAGGAGGCAGAAAATTAATCTGAAACAGTAACTTGAGTTCAACTACAAGCAGGAATTTGGGTGTTAATGTTGCCTGGAGAGACAAGCAAAATGCCCTGTAGCTTCAGTACTACCACACTGGAAGCACTGGTTTGACTGCTAGCACAGGAGATACAGTCAGGTCTTCCAAGTAGCATATCTTTTTGGAGAATGATGTGAAGACTGACATGGGAACAGAAGTTTTTATTCTCTGAACAAATGTAGCATTACTGTTCATTGTTCTCAAGCTGCTTAATTAAAAAACCCAACAGTTCCCAGCTAGTTAAAAAGGAAGTATCAAAGATTAGCGTACTCATTGAAAAGGGATAAATGGGAGAAATCTCTAGAACAGATGCAAGCATAGGGAAGAATAGCTAAGAATTTATTATAAAATTTAGCAGTAATACAAGGGAACAGATACTGGCTTTTGATGAATAGCACATTCTTGTTTTCATCACCACTCTTAATTTATTAGGAAAGAAACTAATGTAAGTTCTTTCTTTGAATATCCTTACTCCTATGTTCTTCTCAATTTTTTGACCTGCTCCTAATTTCAAGCAGCTGCAAGTGTTGCAGATATAAAAGGTCTTAAAAAGCTACAGAAGAATAAATGTACAAGTCCATGAGCCCTTCTAACTTGTCCCTGCTTTCTTCCCCTTAAAAAAAGCTGCAGCATCAACTCAGGTTTCAGACACCACTAGGTGACAAACACAACTGGTGCCTGAGGCATAATAAAGCTTCAATTCAGCACTTGTACTCTATTACACACCAGAGAACCTAACCACACAAGCTATAAATCTGGGAGTCCAGACTTTTCTATCATTACTTACAGGGGGGAAAAAAGACTTAGCTGCTTGAAGTGATTTTATGTCAAGCCTACTGCCTGTTAAGGGAGAGCTCCCACATTAGCTAGCTGCTTGTAAGTCCAGTTCCTGTGCTGTTCCAGTATCCAGCTAAGCTTCAATTTCACTGTAATCCTGAAGTCAGCCAGGAACATTCCATCTGTACATAGCAGCTGTGCTGATGTCAGCTGTTCTTCATTTACTCTTACACACTTCCGTCTGATTTCATCTCTCCATTGTTTATATATGCACACAAAGATTGTGCAAATCAATTTTTCATGCTTTCTCATCTAATACAAAGTGCTACCAGAGACCAGGAAACCATTTTTAGCTCAAAAAATAGTTCAAATTTTACTATTCATAAAAGTTCTAAACACATCAGCAGCAGGTATGTGGAAATTCCTCTGAAACATTCAAATGGATAAGGACGCTTTAATGTGAGCTCTAAAGTAATTTCATCCAATGATGAAAGTTTAAGTCAGGACAAAGTTATAGTTTGGGAAAATCTATATAAATCACATTTCTATCTTTGAAGGCCAATTATGATCTCATTAAATCAATTTATAACCATACAAGTTGTTATTTATTTAAAAGTTATTTTCTTCAGCATTACAGGTGATATCTTAACCTGAATCTGGCAAGAGGAGGTCAGATACTGGTATGGTTACAATTGTTGAAGTAGTTACCCAGAAGAAAACCACCAAAAGCCACATGCCTCCTTAACTGTGCAACCTCCTACAACCTTCTCTCAAGATAATATTTTATCCTGCCCCCATGAAAGTGACACCCATCTGTGCAAGGTACAATTTCTTCACTTACTGTTTTTTAACACCAGGCTAAAACCTACGCATTTTCCTGTCCTCCACTTCTTCAGTACACGGAAAAAACAAGAAATGTCACTTTCTACCAGGGAGAAAGCAAAGCCACTCAAGTGAGAGCAACCAAGGAAACAAAACAATACAACACAGAACAGTTCAGGAGAACAGTAAATTTATATACTTTAAAAAAATTAGCAAGTGATCAGGGAAGTGTCACTGTCATCAGCAAAAGAATCACAAACTTAATATGGTCTTTAAACTGACAACCCAAGTTAAATGGTAAAACAGCAATTCCTGCAACAACCCACCAACTCACCTCACGTTGCTGACATCAACTTACGGACCTGTCCTAGGAGCCGTGCAGCCGTCAATTCTTCTCAAAGTCCATGCAACACACAAAACTGGAATGGTTCAACCATTAGTCACCACTGCTTGCAGAAAATGCCTTTTTCCAGCTGTCAGTTAAAAACACTTTTTCTAAACTTACCCCTAAATCACATTCATTCTTTTGAGACTCAAGGATGCTTTCATGTCTGATAAACCAAGGTATGAACCTACTTTCCTCAATTAAAGAAAGATCTGAAAAATATTTTTGACACTGTTACCTGCTCAAATCCCCACATCCTGCAAACTGGACTTAAAGAAATCTAACTTAAATAACACCATTGCTGAAAGAACAAGTCTGGCTTACAGAAAATCACATAAAATTGTTCATCTTTTGTTGCCCACCTCCTAAGTATAAAGCAAGGGAATAGAAACACCCCAGAACCTATGCTCTTTCATCCCACTTTCTTGTTTATAAAATCAAAGTAATTTTCTGGCTTACAAAAATAACATTTTTTGATACATCTCCCTTCCTGAAACTAAACTGACAAAGCATCTCTCACACAAATGACAAGTTTAGCTCTGGCTGAAGTAGCAACATCAGCAAGAATTTCCCCCAAATTTCCTGATCTTTGCAGCGTATTTCCTCAAAGCATCCTGTAATAGAGAAAGAGCTGCAGCATAAGCCACAAAGCGTGGACATAAGGTGAAAAAAAGAAAGCAAAACTTTCAAGTTACACAAGACAGCTCTTCTGGGACAGGCAAAACAGTGTCAAAAGCCAGGATTTTATTAACTGGCTATGAAACAATTATAAGGGGCTGGTATCTGGTCAAGAAGACATAAAGGATCACGTGAAGTGAGTTAGGTAGCTCAAATACTCAAAAGAAATCTTTAAGAGAATAGAAAGAGGAAAAATAGGCCTGTTTTTTGAAATTCTGTTAGTACCAGGCATTAAAAATCTCTGAAATCATAAAGTGTTTTTCCACATTTCCTGGCATTCCAGAATTTGTCAGAGGAGTCACTCGATACATACACTTATGGCAAGTACAATATAAACAAGAAGAAAATTGTTTCAGGTATCTTTATTATTTAGCAACACAAAGGCATAAGTTATTGTTCTAAGGATGTACCAAGAACCCAGGATTCCAACTGTAAAACTCAGCATGAGAAACATGCCAACACTACGGTGATAATACAAATGTCAAAATACCAATTGTAGAATTCCAACAGGCTTTTTAGTTTGGTTTTTCCTTTTGTTTTGGTGGTTTTGTTTCCTAATTGTGATGGGAGAAGTAAAGCCATTTTAAGAACTGAGACAGTAACATAAACAGGCCTCAGTGCCTGTTTCGTAAGTATTTGACAGTCCTAAATTTACCTACTACAGAACAAAATGACCAAAAACTGGCTGAGGCAAGTGTAAGTAAACCTATTAAGGCACAAAGGATATCAGACCTCAAATGGACTGGAAATTTGAAAAACAGGTATTTTCAACTAAAAGCACTGCTGGCACAAAACTCTAACTCACAGATGTTAGAATTCATTTCTGAGACCCACAGATCTTCAGCTATTAATGTCTAGATTACTTCTGTTCAGTATACAATTCATGTCTACATCTGTAGCAACTACTCATTTTTAAGTTCATCACATACATATTTCCACATATTATAATAGGATTGAATTTGATACATTAAACTGGTTTTTTTTAAAACTTCAAAGTTAACAAGTGTTACTGTGCTTGCATAGTTTAACACAGGCATGTGACTATCAGTTCTCTAAAAATACCGGGTTATAAATTCAGCACTTTACTCAATAACCACAGAAGCACCAAGATAAACAAGTTTGATAATCACAGCAAAATAAGATATTAAAAAGCCATCCAACAGAAAGCCAATTTCAGAAAGTCCAGTGAAAATGGCTCACTACATAAGTATGTACTTAAACAGCACCATCTGAACAATTATTTTTAGAATGTACTAGGACTGCAGTGCATTCCAGAATAGTAAGAAGTGACAACTGCCTTGAAGCAGTAGCCTCAAGGCTATGTTAAAACTATTGAATAATTTAAATAAGCTGGTGAATTTAACAAAAGATCTAGGCATTAGTTAAAAAATAATGTTTTGTGGCAACTGATGTAAGAAATTAATTGGATTCAAGTATAAGCATCTGGCTAGTTTACTTTAACTGCCAGAAGCAGAAAACAGAAAAATGAAAGTGCTCTTCACCTACTGCCAGAGGGTCTGGTACACCCTCCTGCCTCCTATTCTCACATTCAGCTTCAGAACAAAACTTTCCCCTTTCCTAATCTGAACATTAGAACTAAGCCCTATTCTTCGAAACTAATTTCCTATAGTAAGAACAACACAAGTGCACAGGCATGTGTGTGCTGTTCGCTACTGCCAAACAGAAGGTTTTCATTTGAGATCTTAGAAGACATTTAATTAAGTTTGACTACAGAATCCCTTAGGGGGAACGATTAAAAGGTTTCTGCTTTCTAACAAACAACTTCTCACTCTTAAAGAAAAATCTAAGATTTTTCCTTTTATAGCTCTCAACCGTTCCAACACACTTCTTTGTGACACAAAGCCACAGGAAACCTCAAAAGATGCACTACTTCCCATATTGCCCATTGTGACATTTTGGCTCAAATTTATTTTTTAAGTATACCCAGCAAGGTAGAAGTCTAAATACCATTTTCACAAGAACCTTTATTATTTCTAATGATTTTAATGTAAGTAGAAAAGGCTTTACAAATATAACAGTCTGAACCACAGCAGAACCCTGTTTCACAGATTCACGTGGCATCTCCTATGCAAGGGACAGCAAGACCCGATCACATTATTATACCAGTACACTCTTTATCTTGGATTTATTGACTTGATCTTCAGATAGGAAGATGCCAGGTTTAGGTTTTATAAAGGATATCTATATGACATTGTAACAAAAGGACCATGGGAGGCCAAACACATTCCCTAAAGAACAATGCATTACAAGTAATTTTCTGCCTAGGCCTCCATTTCTAGGGTGGTTCTGTGTGATGGAAAAAGGAGCCATTTCTTTCCCAATCCCATTTTTTTGCCAGGAGATCCTGCTTAGGGAAGGCCAAGATCCAAACCCAGTCATCTTCCAGCAACATAAGATCTTCTGCTGAAGGCTTGTGATGCAGTATAAAGGTTAGAAGGTGTCCTGAAGCAATTTGGAGGGAATGAAGAGGGAGAGAGAGTCACAAGATGCATCAAAGTAATAATGCACGTAACATAGTTCCAAATGACTTCAAACTCAGCACGAAAGAGGAACTGGTAAAATCTCCTTAGAATTTCATTGCCAGTTTTCAAGTGATTTCTTTTGCTAAAAATCAAAAAGGAATTTAGAATAAACTTCCCGTGCCAGCAATGACATAGCTGGAAAAAGAAAGGTCTGACTGTGGGCTACCGATGTTTGCAAGGAAGAGGCTGTTGCTCTGCACAGCATGAACCGAGAAAGGCAGAATTTACCTGAGCTGATTCCCCTTCTCTGGGCCTGAGGGATTGCTGATCATGTGGGATAGCAGCACATCCCTTTAATCAGAGTATTTCAGTCTATTTCCTTCACATGGACAAAAGAACAGGACTTTACAAACCCAGCAGCCACAGGCTCCTCTAAAGGAAGAAACGTATTTACATGTTTAGAATGGGGAAACTTTTTCAGTGCTGGGAATCACGTCAGATTTCAAACCCATTTGACAATCTCTGCCTTACTGCACATTCAAACCTAGCAGGAGTGTAAAGAGACAGGGAGGAGATGAAAACTGTGTGGCTATGGACCATACACAATCACTGGCCTTATCTTGGCTCCAGCCACCAGTTTCTGCTCTTGACTTAGTTTCCCGTCTAGAGAAGGGTCACACCAAGAATGCCATCAGTGCTTCACAGAACTGAAGTACAAATATGACCCATGGACAGGAAGCTTACACAGAGGCATTCTTTCCAAGGGCCCAGAACATTTTTCTCCTCTCTCTCTCCCCAACACTTTTTCTTTACAATGTTCACACGCTTTCTCTCTCTCAGCTTAGAGAGGTGGAAGACAACATCAACAAAAAAAAAAATGCAGATATAAACAGCATAAAGTCATCCTTCACACCTCAGCGGATGGCGGTTCAAAGGGGCCCTACCTACCTGCAACCCTGTCGTTTGCTTCAAGAACTGTTTGCCCAAGGAAAAAGAGACGAGCAAATCCTGGAAGCAGATCCTTCCCCAAAGGAAGTTTCTTTCTGAGTCTGCAACCTGGAGCTTTTGCTTGAGACTTTGAGCGGATTCTTTCTTCAAACTCTCACACTGGTTCTTTACTTTTGTGGGCAGCTGGAAAAAGAATGAAGCCGTAGGCTGAGGCAGGGACTCCATACTTCCAGGGTAGGGAGGCAGAAAGACTGGAGGGGAAGGAAAAGTGCTAGTTGGTAACTTCTTGAATAATGATCTGTATTCCCTCATTTTCTGCCACACAGAGACATACACATGGTCACTGCAATAGGGGAGGATGACAAGAGATGAGTACTAGTACATGCAGTTTTTTCATGCTCTGATGCCAAAAAAACCAACCCCAAAGTGTTGAACTGTGAACTTTCAAGACTATTAAGACATCTAGCAACAGATGAGATCAATCATAAGATGTTTTGTCCAGAAAGTTCTCTCAGTTTGTTACAAGTAGATGTAGGTGGGGGGGAGGGAGAAATTTAAGTGCTCATTTCTTGGAAAAATAATTCAAATCTCTCCTCTGTTCACTTTTTCTCAAGTGAATTAAAAATGGCATCTATTGCAATGCAGTGAACATCTCCCCATAATCTCTTTTAAGAAGAAATGGTCATACTTACCTGAATGTTTCCCTCACCAATGACTTCCTAACACCTCTCCCAACTCCTCTGTAAAGGCCTTAGTCCAATCTCAGGTCTTCTACTTTATTTGCCAAAATCAGACTGATTGAACACTAATAGTATCTTAATGCTGTTGTGACAACCTTTGATCTAGCCTAGGCAGATTATGATTGCTGTGGAAGATAAGAACCTACTCAAATTCCTGCATCATATTTCTGGATTTCTAAAATACTCCTCTTTTTATTCCTGAAAACCCAAATGCCCTAGGAGTTGTAAATTACAAACAGCAAACAAAAGTAATGTGTAAGAGAGCAGAAATTTTCTTCTTCACAAATCCTGAAAGCTGGTTAAGACTCCTGTGAAATTTTATAAGTAGTATGGAGTCCACATACAACACAACAGAACCAGAAGTCACTGGACTGCCAATAGCTACAGGGATAGCTGCTCACATATGCATTTACTGGTTATTATCCACTGCAGCACCTTCTGCACAACAGCAGTGCCAGGCATTTGCATGTGAGGCAGTCACTGTGCTGAGGCACACAAGGCACCATCACTTTACCAGGCAGGCTCTTCTTTGCTCTCAAGACATCAGGTAGAGCATGATCCAACAGTTAACCAAGGAGGTACGTTACTCCTTATGTTTGAAGAATTTCGCTTAATTCATTTGGGGACAATTGGTGGTATTTCTTCATCCTCTCCTCTAGAGCACACACCTAAACAAAATAGCTTCAGATGGTTAGATACCTCACATGTTCTTCAATTACAAGCTTTCTGCTGCTCAAAAAAGCTTTCTTTTGTTCATTGTGCTCAAAATAACACAAGAAAGTTGGGGTGGTGGGGGAAGGTTTTGTCATTAAAACCACAGCAATTTTGCAGTTAGAGTAGCATACAGGAAACATTTTTGTTTTTTAAACTCCTGACAGATAAAGCCATCAAGGACAAACTCTGATACTCTAAAGTAATTAAAACAGAAAAATCAGCAAGTTCTTTCTAGAGAAACTGCTTGGGCATGCAGAAGGATACTCTGCTTCTTTGTCCCTGAATATGGTTACAGTATCTCAAGCTAAGGTAAGAGTTTGTAGTCTAAATGGAAAGAGTAGCTCACAAAAGAGGGGGTTTTTTTATTGTAATTTCATTACTTTTCATCAATTCAAGATCTAGATATGTTTCTATGCCTTTCAACTGGACAAAACATTGTCTTATTATTTCAGAACAACTTTCAAAGATTAGAGAGTGAGGCTCAGTTTTTCATCCCACATGCACGTTCTTGTTTCTTCCTATTCAGAAAGAGTAAGTGATGAACACAAATAGAAATGCACTTGGCCAAGAGATGTCTCCAGGCTGATGTTTGCACTCTCCTCTTCCAGTAAAGAAGACAGAAGAAAATGAAAGAAGATAAAATAACAATAAACAGAATGTGTTCAACCCAAGTGTCTATCGCTCTGTATCTGCTGGCTAAGAACAATATTATAAAAGGACAGTAGCAGCTGAAAGCATTATTTCTTCTTAAAGACTCCCTTGTGAAGAGAAGGTTCTTCTTAACCAGATAATTTGATACGTTCATGAGATTCAAGGCATTACAAGTTGCTCTAATATTAGTTATCATTCAAAACTACAATGCCATACACGGCACTACAAGCTTCATTTCAGGTGATGCATTGAAGCTTACAAGCACTACTGACTTTCTAAGTCAATATTCTTTTCCAGCAACAGAAGGTATCAAGATATTCAAAACAACAGAAGGTATCAGAGCAAATCAGCCCAGACAAAGCAGCATGACCCAGCTTATTGCAGGGTCCTTTCAGACAGGAATCTGTCTAGGCCCTCTGTAAGAATAGACCTTAACACAAAAGACCCTATTTAATGGAAAAAACTCCAGATTCACCTTCAATACACTAAACAGTCTGACATCACCTATTGCAGCTTCAGGGGCGTAGGAGACAGGAGCACTTGGTCTTATTTGATTTGTGTCTCTTCTTCAGCAGAAGACACAAAGATCCAAAGTGAAATTTAAGGGGAAAATAAAAAGCATTCTGAGGATTTTGTCCATTGGTGTTCTCACAGAAACAGCTGAACAGCTTCTAGAAGATCAATCTGAAATAAACTGCTAGGAATGACTTGATGTTAAATTCTTTTTCTTTCATCAAGATCACGGTATCGCTCTTTTTACAACAAAGGAAGAACTCTTTTCTTTTTATCCTTTCATACATAATTCTTCCCTTGAGCAGACTTGTCTTGAACTGTATAGAATAAATGAGCTTGGTAATTTTTGTGTTCTAGCTATCAAAAACCCGAGCCTGATTGATTCCTACACAGAGATATGTATTTCACGCTGAAACAACTAAATCTTTCTGCATTTTGAGATGAGAAATGTTAATGAATACTCCATTGCCCTTATGAAAATTCTAAAGAAAGAAAAGGAAGTCTAGAAAAGACCATCCAAAGTACCTGAATCCCTCTTACAGGAATTTTGGGAAAAGTTCTTTTGTTGCCTCATATCAACCACCAGAAGTGATTTGTACTACCTAGATGGGATGTTAAGTCAGCTTAAGCAGCTGAATATCCAACAGCTTTTCTCAGTCACTGTACTGCAGTTTGTTGACAGGGCAGGCTCTGATGGGATCCTTTGGGCTGAAGCAGAAAGAAATTATGGCCATGATGACACAAGAAAAACACACTGGTGATCTACAGATAGAGATGAAGTCAGGAAAGCACCAGCACTTCTGTTTGTGAGCATATGGAAGATGGTCATGAATCCTATAATCAATACCCTCTTCTTTGGGCAAAGAGAGGAATCTCTGCAATGTGTTTCCATAGTGCCCTGACTGTTGATAAATATGCCTAGAGTAAAATTCCCTTTATTGCTTTCTTCCTTCTCTATAAGGCACATTCCACAGCCAATTCACAAGTCCCTGAGGAGTGGTCTCCATTTGTCTGCATCAGTGAGCAGAAGCTCATTAGCCAAGAAATTGAAAGTTTAAACAATTATGAGTAAATTGTAAAGGATACCATCTGCAAAATAAGCAAAAAATTGAATCTCCATATTTGGTTAATAGTACAGAATATAAGCAACAATACTTTTCATACTTCTAATACTGTAGCTCCAACAACTGCAGGATCCAAGTGAAAGAATATAGAAAACAGACAAATTGCCATACCCAATTCAAGTTACTTGCAGTCAGGTCTAATACTTCTCAAGCCTCAAACTGAAACTTTAAAGCAATATGCAATTATTTGAGATGTAAGGTGCAACTACCCCTGCAGAGCATTTGCAGCTCTTATAGTTGCTGTCTCCTGCTGCCATTAATTATACCTCTAGACATATGTGCAGGCTGCAAACCCACCATGGGATCTACACACCAGCATCCAGCTGAACTGTTATTCAAAATAAACATTACAAGAATAACAAATTTTCGTAAAACATAATTTTCCCAGAAACTAGCACCAACATGGCTCATAAGTATCAAAATGAGTGATATAAGCTGTTTAAATTCCAAGCTACTGAAACTACAAAAAAAAAATAGCTTTCCAAAATTTCTGGTTTAGGGCGTTTTGGGGGGGGCAGGGAGACAGGAGGAGGAGACTTGATTGGAGAGAAGGACAGAAGTCCTTGAACACTATAATAGCTACATTATATAATGTTATTTCGTCCCAAGATGGATAGAAAAGGCAGCAAAAACCTTGGTCAAAGTGTTATTTTTAAGATTATCATGCACCCTGTCATTAAAAGATAAATATGCCAACAAACAGAATGGCAACAATCTTGACTTTCTAAATTCCAGGAGGTGTTTTAAAAGCATTTGGCCTCTCTCCAGAAATGTTTTGTGCTCAACTTCTTTAAAGACCCAGAGGGTCACAGCATTGCCTAGATTATCAGACAAGGCATAGACAATATCTAGTTAAGACTGGCAGGGGTACCAACCCCTGAGAGACCCTCCATAAAATCCTAGTTTAGGAGTGGCAAAAAGCCCTGGCGTTTCTGAACTCAGCATGACACAGAATTCCAAAATTATATATAGCTATCACAACACCACACATTTGAGACACCCAGCCAATATTTCTTGGCACATATACAACAACAGGAAAACACTAGAGGTATGAAAATGAATGATTGGTTGATTATAGAAAATACTACCTTTTAAAAACAATTCCATTAATAGAAGCATCAATTTTATGCAATTAAAGAAATGGGTATTTGCTAAACAATATTATAAAAAAAAAATATTTTTAAGAAAAAAAATATTTTTCTTTTTAAAACTGTTTATATTGCAAGAATATTTTTAAATGTCCTCATTAACATGCTTTTTATTTCTTGTCAGCTTTTATGCCAAGTACAGTTGAAAGCAAACCTTTTTTGGCCCAACTAAACCACATTTTAATCAGATTAACAGACTTTATTGGCACTAACATACATTTCTGTCATAAAAACAGACCTTCTTTCAGTCTTAGGGAAATTCTATGCTTCTGGGCAGAGTGCATGAGCCAATATTTAAAAAAACTTTTTTTTTAAGACATCATACGATTGTGATTTTTTTGCAATTTGTTTGCTTTTTTCTGCTTTAGAAAGCCAACTAGAGAAATAAAGGTCACAGCATTTCTTTATACCTTGAACTTCCTTGAAAAAATTAAATAAAGCCTGTAGTTTCTTAATGTTAACAGTGGTTTTTGTATTTTCCTTTGTAGCTCTTGATACATGGCTTGCTCAAAATAATTTGATTCTATTTGCATACAATTAGGTAACAGAAATTTTTTACACAATTTTTAAAGCACCATTTCTCTTACTAAGTTTTCAATCTTCACATAATTCCTACACTTCTCGGGTCAGAGTCTTCCAGACCAGCTATCTAAACCTGGAAGCTGAAATACCACACAGTTAGGAGGAGTGCTTTCAGTGCTGTTCCAATAGCCACGTCAAACTGGATGCTTGATTTTATGGGGCTTTGGGTGGGCTTTCTGGTTTTTTTGGTGGGCTTTTTGGAGGTAGGGTGAGGGAAATCTGAATTTCCAGATGAGAACAGCTCAAGGCTTTTCTCTGTAAATTTTGATACTTCATGACTTTCCTCTGGAGAATTCAAACACAGCAGAGAAATTCCCCTTTCATGCAATATTTACTCCAATATAAGTATTTAATAGATTAATGCTAGTAAAAGGCAACATGGGCGCACTGATAAATAAAAGCTAAACAAATTACCTGGGTTTTTAAAGTCATAAATTTCACAAAGTTTTATTTTGGAAAGCACTCAAAAGTTGTATTTCATATTTGAGCACTGAGGTTACTTCCCATATCAAGTCCTGATTTCTACAAAGGGTTTTCTTACTCTTAGAGTTAATAAATTTAGAATGCACTCAGAGCAACAGGCTTGATCCCTTCTTCATTTTCAGAAGCAGTAAGAAGTCTACAGCCAAAACTGAATTTTCTAGTAATTGTTACAGCTCAGGCACAAAGTGATGTCAAATGCTATTGTAAGCTGTCTTAGTTCTTCAGCATTAATAGGTCTGTGATCAACAGAGGATTATTATTGTCTAACATGAGCAGTTGACAGTGAAGACGAACTGATTTAGTCATGACTTGCAAATGATGTGCAAGCACACCATGATACACCTCTGTAATACAGTCTGACTCTCAGGTTCAAGATACAAGTTTAAAAAGTCTCATATGAAGCCAGTGATGCTTTAGATCAGAATTACATTTTTATATTTTTACCTAATATGTGTTAACAGTATATGAAAAAAGCACTCTAAATTGTCCTGTACTGCTACCAGCATACAAAATATGCTGTCTTTAATTAGCTAATTTAATGTTCTCTGAAGATTTGCTGACTTAACTTTCCTTATTGGACTAGTGCCTCAATTCACCCACATTTCAGTATTAAATTAAAATTGCATCATTTTTTCCAAACCGCTTGGAATAAGACCATTGCAAGTTTTAAAAATGTTTCAGTCAGCTGAGGTAAAGGCCATTTGGAACGTATAATTTTGTTCTGTTTATGTAAAACTATTTGCATTGACTCCCCTTATCCTCTCTCCATGCAAGCACCTTCACACCTACCTGCTTTGATCAGCCAGAACTCCAAGCTTTTGCACTAGACACAATTAACTTTGGCAGTGCCTCTTCACAGGCATACCAGTGTGTAGTGTTTGACTGTCATTCTGTATCTGTTGAAATATTAGCACTTGGTTTAGCTTGTATACAAGAAAAAAAAAACAGTATCAAGTCATACATAAAAGAATACATACAAAACCACTGATTTCTAGGCTAGGCATACTGTCTTCACAAAAATTATTCACAACAGGGAAAAAGTCAGACATCACATAACGGTACCAAAATAGCAACTTACCCCACTGACTGATCTGGGCTGGAGAGTGTTTAACCACACACTGAATCTCACAGGACCCTCTTTCCTGCATTTGAGTCGAGATTTCATTGATAAAAATAACCACAATCCAGGGCAGATAGAAAAGAGCTTCCCACGCACTCAGGCAAACATGCAAGACGGTATCACAGAATCATTACGGTAGGAAAACTTAGGAACCCTCTTGAAAACAACACTACCTTTTGAATCATTACCTAACATTTCTGTATATGATGAATATCTACAACACGCAGAATTTATTTTGAAGCAAGTTTGACAATAACATACAATGGAGGTATTCTTGACATGACTCTTTTAGCATGAAATGAGTTGCCTGATCTCTGATTGCTGTATCAAACATAAGTAAAGGTCAGTGTTTCCTCAAAAGAGTTGTTACATTTAATAAAATGCTTCTGCCTAATACCAAGTCGCTCACAACCACAATCAGGTAATGATTTGCTTTCATACTTACTGCAGTTCATTACAATAATGTGCAATAAAAGACAGTCTGCATTTAAAAAGTTACTTGGAAGATGCTACCCATCTCCAAAGCTCGGACATAGAGCACTGGGGCAGGGGAGCACATGGGGAAGGGTATAATTCCACAACTCCAGTGGAATCACTTGATCACCTGTTAGAAGCATGTGGCAGACTGTTCTCCAAGAGCTGATAATTTCACCATGATAACCTTGGCCTTTAAGGAAATGAATCATTAACTGGATAGCACAGATTTTTGAACTCTACTGTATCTAGAGTTCTTTAACTGCAGCAAGACAATACTGAGTACAGACTAAAAAAAATGTATGCAAATATATGACAGGCATTGGAACTATGTTATCTTTAAGGTCCTTTCAACACAAAACATTCTACGGTTCTAGGAATCTAACTGCAATTTAGTAGCAGTGGTAAAAGACATTATTGACAAAGCTTAAGTATTTTAAAGGGAAAGTTACGAGATAAAATGTGAGCATTAACATTCTTCTTACACACTACCAATCCATCTTTTTCCCCACTCCATTCCCCAGTATGCATTAACACATCTTCCTTTCCTCCTCTTCATCACTTACAGCTAAGCAAACTGTTATTCTGAGCAGTGTCCTAAATAATAACGTAAAAAAAATTATGCCTGTGCAGCAGCTTGCAATCAGAAAAGCCAATATCATCTGATTACCCTGTTCTCCAATTATCATAAGGCAGATTCAAACTACCACTACACATTCATTTGCAGAATGAATATGCAGCAAAACCAAAGCTAGTCTGATGTAAAAACATGATACTATGGACAAGGACATCAGTAATCCATCTCCCCATGGCCCAAGCAAAGTACACAATTCAAAGGGAGGAACCGGAGTTACTATGAGGAAGCCAAATCCAAGCAAGTTTAACAATCTCTCAGAATTGGAGCTAGCATTAAACACAGAAACATTCAAGTTACAGGAAAAGGGGGCTCATAGCTACTGTAACAACTAACTCATCTCCATGTTTGATTAGAACCATTAATTTTGTTCAGAAATTGACAAAGTTAATAGAAATGTATTTAGTTCACACAGAGTTTGTAACTCCATGGACTTGTAAATTTTCTACTTATTACATTTAAGTAGTTTGCAAACATAAAGCTCTCATACTCAACAAGATTACTGCCTACTGCACAATTCTTACTGGGTCTTCAAAAGCACACAAACCCTAAATAACAAAAGAAAACAAGTATTTCTATTGCACATTTGCTACAAAACCACTTTTGAAGCCACTGATAATTTTATATCCAGTGTCTCACCTCAAAGAACAGAAGACTGGACCAATGAAGTAGATGAGCATGGTCCTATTTTTGCCTCTGGAAGTACAAGGTGAGGAACATAAGAGAGGCATCCCCAACATTACTTATTCTGACGGACAACCACCAGCTGGCCAGGTAGTACACCACAAGTGGAAAGAGCAGCAGCAGGCCAGCCAGGGTTTCTTTTCAGACAGTCAGCAAGTCAAAATACACAAAACAAAAGGGAAACTACAATAGGGAACATGGGAAAGAGATATGAGAAAACTGAAATACTGGGGGCAAAGTGAAGAGCATCATGGTAATAGAAAAAGTGTAACTGCAGTGCCACAGCCAACGAGACTTTTGACAGAAACCCCTGAAAGTCATGCACGCAGGTTTTTTTTTTTAACTCCAGTACTCATGGATCTTTTTCTTTCTCAAATATTAAACAAAAATACCCAGGGCAGCAAACATACTTGAAAATAAAATCTTTCAAGGCTGGTTCCTACATTAACCCTGTAGCAGAACCACTGACTGGATTGAACTCCACTGAATTCAATGCTCCTGAAGCATTAACTTTATTCATTTATGAAGCCACTGGCAGGACTAGAGTCAGTGTTATGGGTAAAATACTTAGGCTTCAACATTAGCCTGACTACTGCATCAGCCATGCTATTTTTAAGTACAATTCAGTTTCTTTCATGATCTGATGCAAGTCTGTATGGTTTTTATCTGGTTTTCAAACACTGTTCCAATGCAAGTTGCCATCTTATTTGCCAAATATTTAAGAACCATTCTAATATCACACAACAGTATCTACTGGTAAGACTATTTATTCATAGAAGTGACTGCTATGTTTGACAAGAGAGCTGACATTAAAATCTATCCTTCTAAGTAACACATAAAGCTGGCAAAACATTTTTTGTTATTACTTCCATGTTACTACTTTAGGCTGAATGAAGGTAAAAACATCTGGCATCACTGTGCAAAAAAATTTCAAAAGCATCACAGGTACCCTGCAACTAAAATTTTTCTAATAGAGGCCCAAGAATTTACAGCGGACACTTGAAAAATCAGACTGTATCAAGGTTTAAACAAGCAAAGCAGAGGAATTCTCAGGAAGACAGCTTTCAGTCTTGAAAATTTCCAATCAGTACACACCTATTTGTGTTGTGTTTCAAAGAGCCTGATCAGTTGAATTTACAGCTCATCAATTTAATGTATTTTTAATTCTGAATTTCTACACAAAATTTTTTGGATGATCAGTGAACACATTAGCACTTACCAGAGCTGGCAACCAAGTACTTGAAGAAATTAGGCCCTGTCAAGAATATTTTGCAATAGATATAATTGTTCTTTCCCACACTTGTTTTAATTGCTCATATTGGGAGAGAAGAACATTAAGTTCCCAGTTTTTATGTACCCAACATTTTAGAAATCTCTTCCTGCACTAACCAAATCAGGAACAAATGTTTTGAATGTCTTCTCCAATTGCAAATGGCTTTGAGTGAAGAATCCTTGTCCCAGTTTCAGGAGCATTCTTCTTTTGAGACCACTAGTACAAGTGCATTTTAGAAAAATATTAGATGAGACTATTCTGTGCTAGAATAAGTATCATCCAAGAGACAGCATGAAATTGAGAATTAACCATAACTCAAGCAGTTTTATTAGAAAAACAAACCAGTAAAAAAAAAAAAGGAATGCAATAGTTAAGTCAAAAGTACAATACACGTGACCATACTTTTGTTTCACCTACACAAACCAAAGTTCAAAGTATTTCCAAAGAAGCAAAACCACACTTACGAAACATTTATGAAAGCTAGTGCCATACCCTCTCAGAAAGAGTTCAACATTAAAAAACACTCACCTAAAAGGCTAATTGAAAAGAATTTGGGAATTCTCAATCTAAGACTGTAGCAGGAAGGCAACAGAATCTTTTAAGCAGTTTTGCTGAGCCGTCCCCAGTTCCTATGCTGTGTACCTAACAAAGTGCCTTCCTACAATTTTCAGACAGCCTACAACCTCAGAAAACATTTTCAAGTCTGATTTGTCAGGTAATTTAACTCAATTAGGAAGTTAGAATCATTGTTTTGTTTCTCATGCTGACCTGATCCTCAGACTTAGACTTACTTTCCTTTTCATCAAGACACATTCAGGATGACATTTGCAACACTAGCAGTTTGTCAGCCCTAACGCAAATGTATCTTAAAAACACACCATGGGAAAACACATTCAGCATTTGTAAAACTACCACTGTCATGATGAAATTATTGGTCCCCAAAACACAGGACCTGGCTAAGGGAAGACAGACTTCCAGATATCTCCCTCTTCTGTTTATTTTAATATTCAACATCCAAGCTTTTTGAAAAAGTTTCACAGAAGTTCACAAAAAGGTAATCAACAGGCTCACAACAGGGGAGATACATGCAGTTGCCAATTCCTCCACCTTTGTTTTCCCTCAAGTTACCTACCAAAGCCATTTAACAATTCAGCAATTCAGCAAAGAGGAGGAAGAAGAGTTGGAATAAACCTGAACAATGGTTCAAAAGCATATTCCATTTCCTTGGCTCCAACACACTCACTCTGGTCTGCTCACTGGCCAAAGTAAACCCACATGAAGACCTAACAAGTTCTGAATTACTGGTCTAATGATAGTCTGAGCATGTCATTTTCACTCCCATCATGCGCTTATACCACATTCTCTACCAGATCAGAAGACACAAAATGACAAATTGATGAACAGAAACTTTCCAGTTCTAGAATATCCAGAAACAGTAAGTCTGAAGTACTAGGCATAGTGGACCCTTGAGAACTGGAGATGCACACAACAAGTACAATAGATGTCTCTCCCCTTGTGTGCCAATCCTGCCTATCCAGCTGCTGCTTCCTCTGGAAGGACTATTGGACTTGCACAGGTTGTCAGCTGTCCAGAAGCTTGTAGGCTGCTGCCAAAGCAATGGGTTAACAGTGCACCACAAAAAGTGGAACTGCTGACAGAAAGCAGCAAATTCTCTGCTATACTCTGTCAAACTTTGCAGTTCTTCACTTCAAGTTTCTGTTCCCTTCTACAAACAGCAGTGAAAAGGAATTCAAACATGGGAACAACACCAAGACAGTCATTCCTTAGGTATCTCCCCAAAAATATGCATAACAAAATTTAAAATCCTTCAGTTCCAAAAGTTTGAGCTCATAGCAGCTTTGCCAATAGCACTGTAGATTCCAAGACTGTAGGAGCCAGAAAAGGGGACATGATATGGCTATAACCAAACAAAAGTTAAAACAGGCAAGCACTAGTTATAGACTGCAGAAGGAACAGTAAGGTTTTTCATGGTCCTTCCAGAAACTTTATTTAAAGTTGGATGTTCTCTCTCTCCAACTACACTGTAGTAAATTAAATTCATTTAAAAAGTATGTTCACCATCATCACACATAGTGTTATATACTGATGGCAAATACTTATTTTTATGATTTGTGTTATATAAAACACAAATTTTATCACTTCCTAAAACTCACAATTTTTAAGTTAAACTTACAATTGTACAATGTATTTGAATTAATATTAATATTAATATTAATAATAACATAATAATAATGTGATAATAATATAATAATAAACAGTGCTTAAGAGGGAAAATACTACAGTGAATTCATCACATCATCTTTCCTTTCATCTTCCCAAAATATCCCACCTGAAGCCTTTCAATAGAACAAACCAACAGGTTGGGGAGAAAGGCAAAGGTACAGATAGCAGGCAGAGAAAAGTAAAGGGACCATAGGAAGGAATCTCTTTGAAACAAGGCAGCCACTGGAATTTACAGCAGTATCTATATAAAGTTTCATGAATAACATTCCTGGTGAAAAAAAATCTAAATAAAATACAGGTGTGCATCATGAGCAAGTCAAAGGTGTTCTAGAGAACCAATAATTAAATGCAAGCTTAAGAGGATTAATAAAACTCTGGCTTGCAGTCCATACATCATCCTAAAATACTCAGAGCTTCTGGTTTCACTTCTGTGATTGAGGAAGAACATTGTTTTAGTGAAGCACCACCTTCAGTTCTGGTTTTACAATTATTGGTCCCAATTTCTATGTTCATTTCTCAAAAAAAAAAAAGCAACAAAAAATAGAATTACCAAACAAGTATCTCATCACCTTGCTTTGTAAGAAACAGAATTTAAAATATAAATTTATGCAACTGTACTGAATTTCTCACAGGACCACCAACTAGGTGAGGCTGGAAGGGATCTCTGGAGACCACAGAGTCCAAACACCACTGCTCATGGCAGGGCCAGCTAGCAGAAAGCAGTAAGAAGCTACAAAAGAATACACCACAGTGTGCCAACTTTTAAGATGCAGAAACAAATGGGGCTAGCAACTAACAGACCACCTTCCTCTCTTCCTGCCTGGTTTTTTAGAGTGAGTAACAATGGTACTTCCCTTTATAAGAAAGAGAAGCTTCATTTTAGAGTCCTGTGTTCTACTTATTGGGAAAACAGGCTTTTTCTTTACAGGAATTATCAAACATTCAGTGATGCACAATGTGCCACAGCCCACGAGGCAACTATATTTAACATCTCATTTTGACACCTGATTATCAAATTGGTAAACTTTTTTGTTTACACATGTGTCACAATTTGATATTTCCCAATTTAGGGGAAGCCTTTCTCTATTTGTCAGCAATTTCTTCCAGACCATATACCATGCCTGCACTGCCAGGAACTGTCTATAACTGATTTGTTACTAAAGACTTCTCTACAGCAGAATTAGGGTATCAAATAAAAAGCTTGCCATCTTAAAGTCTTAATTTCAAGAGTGTAAACATTTAGTGAAGCTGTTAAATTCTTTTCCAACTGATACAATCCAATAACTGCATTTTTTATTTATAACTACTTGTTTTGAAACCGAAGAGCAAAGAGACAGCTACAGGAAATGTGTGAATTTTTTTCTATCTGCAAGACCTAGGAAACACCAAAAGACATGAAAAAACAAAGTGTGAACAGACAGAGAAGCTTCAAAGAGCAAGTTCCAAAAAGTGCAAAGACAGCAAATAATGTTCAGGGACACTATTTTGATTGACTTCAAGAGATTTTCATCGGGATGCTTTGGAACACACAGGTTTGAAAAGAGTATGTGGCAAGACTACAAAATAAACCAAAAGAGCAAGAAAGCAAGTAACATAACCTGAAACCTGAATACAAGCAGGAGGGACTTTTTTGGTTGATTGAGTTAGTTTGTTATTGTGGCATTTAAGTGTTGAGTTATATTAAATCCATAAGAAGAATTAAAGAGACAAAACTGCTCTTCCCTAGTTTTCAAGTAAACACTGACAGTTACTTGGGACCCATTAAAAACAGTGATTTATTTAAACTGGACCAAAGACTGAAATTGTCATGGGCATTCCATATTACACTTCTTTATTAAGTATTATAAAATAAAGTTTTAAACACCAAAGACTTTTTTTTAAGCTAAGACATCTCTTCTAGCTTTCATAAACTAATGGCCACATTAATGATAAAGAACAGACTATACTGCAAACACACTAGGAGAGATATAACACAACATGTGCAATCTCAGTGACTTCAATAAAATCTCTTGAAGTACATACATGTTTTCAACTGAAGTTATATTAAATACATAAATAACTTCAAAACTACTCAAATGTCAAAGTTATGAGAAATTAAAATATTCAAGGAATGTATCTAGATTCCTATTTTTGAGTTTCATTGTTACAAGAGATAGATGAAGTTCAAAGAACTAATATAATCAACTCTGTATCAAAACCATGGCAATTCACATTTCCCACTGTCTTGCTAATGTTCCTTAGAGAGCCATTCTGACAAAAACCCCAAAACATTGATAAGCAGTTGTAATACAAATATTCAATTTTTAGGCAGCTATGAGTAAATTCCAATAGAAAATTCTTCCCTAGATACATCACTCTTCCTCGGGGGAAAAATGGGCTCCAAATATCTAGAAATAATAGGCATTTGTCAAAGGCTTTGAAATTCATTCTGCCTAGATACAGCACAGAAATAACTACTCACATACAAATATCTTAGGAATGCTTTTCCTAGATCTATCTAGTACTGCAAGAATTATTAAGTATCAATTAAAAAGTTAAGGAAAGTATTTGTTCATCTCCCTTCAGCTGGACTTCCATGCATTAAGTCTGAGGTTTAATGGGAATTTATTTATTACTAAGTATGCTTTTCATTACATAGCTAATCATCTGAACCAATTACATTAACCTTTAAAAGACAAAAAAAAAATTTTAACAGTTTGTTTTGATGCTGAAATACAATGTAAGGTTCACTTGTTCAACATGTGAAAACCTTAAATTACATGAGGGATCATCCAAACCAGAACAGAAAATCGGCATTACACAAATACACAAAGGTCCCACAGCGTTTACAACTGGTCACATATTCCATATGAATTTCAAATAATGTAAAAGTACTTGCTTTTCCATCTCATATTCCAACAAATAGTGCATATATTGATAAACACAGTCACTGAATTTCTACATCTATTCTACTCCATCTGATAACTCCTTAAGCTTCTGGATTTTAACAGTTTATCTTTTTTTTCAAGTAAGACTTACTAGAATGAGTAATAAGCTTTACAGTCAAGATGTACATAACATGCAAGCTTTTCTATTTCCTTTTGCATTTTTTAAGGGCAATGACATCAGCGGTCACTAATTTCAAAGCAATTTACATAGCATAAATTATGCACTGAGTTGTTCTGGCTTATTTTTTCTTCTGTGTTCAGCCTTACTCTACTTACATTTCTTTTTTTTAGCTAGAAGAACTTCAGTACCATCTTGGTACACAGTTTTTAAATCTATTTAATCCACATCAATTAACCAAACCTAACTATCCAAACTTGGCAATACTAGAAACTCAGCAATCCCTTTCATAACTTTCTTCCATTAGTCTCAAACCCCTAATTACAAGAGCATGAATGTTTCCAAAGCACAAATAGCAGTGACAATTCTTTTCAAAGGCAAAACAGAGTCAATACAATTCTTGGTTTTAAATAAATAAAAAGAAGAATATCAAGAGCACCTTAGCTTAAAGTCCTCATCCAGCAAAAATAAAATTCCATCCATCTCCAAAGCCTATTAACCAACGTAGCATACTTCAAACACTTATGCTGAAATCCAAACTGATTGCATAATAGAAGGTTTTGCAAAAGGCACCTATTAAAATTTCTGGCACCAAGTTATTAGACTAATTAGATTTATAAACTTATCCAACCCAATTGCCACTGTTCTACAGAATCACATGGCTAGTTCAGAGGAGTTCAGTTTCTTATGCTGTTGAGCTGTTCATCACAAGCATATCTGCTTGCATCCAGGAAGCAGCACGTACACAGACACTTCTTACAGACACATCTTAAATATCGTACAGTACCATAAATATGGAAGACAAGAAGACAAGACTAACACTTGTAAGTTGAGCACAATGCTCTAGTCAATGACAATATGGAACATGTTTCTGAAATATGCTAGCCAGTCTAATTACATATACCTAAAGATACTCAGTACAGTGGCTTAAAATAATGGGCTAAAATAGCACCTGCTGTTAGAGAGCAGTATCTGGAGGAAGAGGATATACTTACAGCCTTGGCTTTATCTTCCTACCTGGCCCTTCTCACCCACCAGTGTTTATAAACATTCCCTACAAGAAGATTTCTTACTAAAGAACATACTCTTATAGTCTTTATTATCAGCACCCCTTCTTTATCCTGTATGTTGGGTACTTTACCACCTTCATGAGCACAGTCTTCCCCTGCAGTCAAGCTTCTACTCCTGATCTTCAGAGGCCATTTACTGCTCAGCCATATATACAAATTGCTGTCCCTTTCATGATACAAAACAAGCCCAAAAATCAGAGATCAATAAAGTCCCATCTTTCTCAGACCCCTTTCTCCTAGGATGCTTTACAGAGCAAATCAACAAAGCTATATTAGAGAGGATCAGGTACATTTTCTTAAGAGTAAAGCTACACAAGTATCTTATACACGTAATTGCACCACCTTCCTCAATCTTCAGCAGTTTTTCTTCCAAGAATGTAAAATGCTCATGTTTCTGTGCCTCTTCCAGTAGACATGAGCAAGATGTGGCACATGGCAAGGACTAACACAGTAAGAATTTTAGTTGTTATTGCTTTACGTGTATTTTATTCCACTTTCGTAATTCTGCACCTATTTTCAGAGAACTTTAAGATATTCAAAGCCTACTGAAAAAGTAATCCATCACCTCAGTGTTCTCAGCAAACAGCATATTACAATATCACCCAGACAATAATATGATGTAAATGACTACCCAGCATGAGGAAGAAAAATTTCCTGAATAATAGTTGAAGTATAAATAGAACACTTGGCTAATCCTTATTTTAGGCACAAGTAATTTAGTATATTATAATTTCATATTCAAGATGTTTCTCTAAGGCTATGGAAAGATACTATAGATCAACTTACTACATAAAATAGGTTATAGACAGAAAAAATGGATGAAGAATAGAAATTCATGCCAAGACTAACACTAAGCAAAACCACATTTGCTAACTGGCCTCATACATTAGTTATACGCCATGCAAAGCCTTGGAGTATACTACACTGGGTTTTGAATTTTGTATTTTCAGAGTAATTCTTTCCAATGCTACCTCATGTGGCAGCAAACAATATCTGAAGTAACATTTTCTATACAGTAAATACTGTATAGAAAATGTTACTTCAAATATTGCTTGCTGCCACAATTTCTGTATTTCTATACAGTAAATAGGGTTATTTATTGACTTTCATAACTGCAATTAGTTTTTACAAAAAAAGCTTAAGTTTTGCCAAACATTTTATATGGAAAACAAGATCAACAGGCTTCCTGCATTTCTTATTCTTTTTAGTGCTGACTTGCAACATTATGCATCATTTCTATATAAGCCACAACACACTCCACTTTAAAACCTAATCAAACATCCTCTCCAAACACCCTCAGTATAACCCCTGAAAAGTTTGCAGACTCCTCCAGCCTCTGAAGTGGGGGTCTGGAACAGGTGCTGTAGATCAAACACAACACTAATACTTAGCCAGAGAGAAATGGCAGATCTAGTACCTGGGCCTTGTCTTTAACCCAGGTTTTGACCAAGTCCTTCCCACAATGGTACCCTTTGGGGGATCATATTCAGGTCTTGTCTAAGCACACTTGTTTCCACACACTGGACAAGATACAAATATCCTTCTCTGCTGTTGGATGGATTAAAACAAAAATACAGCACAATGAAACGAAAGGTATTTTCAATGTATTTCAAACTGGAAGTTATAAATAAAGTCAGAAAAACCCCCAAATGCCTAAGTAGATTACTTGTCTCCTTTAGGGTTTAGTGATCTCTGACGTGCTTCCTGATCTGCAGAGAATCAGATATGCCAGCAACTCTGGAGTCCTGGAAAATGTGCTCCAGCATTTATTAGCAGCATAAAGTCAAATTCCTCCTCTATGATAATTGCTTTAAACATTTGAAAAAGGAGCACTGTGATGAGGGCATATTTTTAAAACTAATGCCAGATGTCAGAGACTTGGTAACTAATTTAAAAAAGTAACTCCTAGTCTCTTGGTTGCAAACATGACCACAAAGATATTAATGAACCTAAAACGTCCATTTTCCCTTTATTTTTCTGGGTTTTTTCAGAGTTTTTTGTTGGTTGGTTTTTGGTTTTGTTTTTTTTTTTTACTGTGAAGACAGTTCACAGCAACTTTGGTAACAACATTTAGCCAATACAATTACACATGGAAGCACAGGAAGCATTTACCACCCTTTATTCCAAGTCCTGCTTTACACAGCAGTAAAATTGAGAATCTGGTAATATTAAATGCTCACCATTTGCCTATTCATTCATTAGCAACAGCTAGGAGTTATCCATAGACACTCTAAGAGGGGTTTTACAACAGGAGGCATCTTTCCTATCCCGAGGCAGGATGTAACTACCAAGAGTAGGGAAAAGCAGAGAAGGAGGCTGCTAAAGGCCACCCCTCCCTCTGGCACCAGCAGTGTCCTGCAAAAGGACAAACACATCTCAGTTGCATCAGGTAACCACTAAACCTATTTGTATGTTTAGAAAGAAGAACTGACCTAGAAAGGCCTACACTGTAACCTGACAATGGAACTAAGAATTGGAAAAATACACAAGCAGGGAGAACAGAAAAATACAGCTACTGAAATTATTTCTTTTCCTCTCACTGGTACAGTGACCACTTGATTCTGTACACAAAAAGTTTGAGTAATTCTTTGCAGCTACCTACCTACATGCATTCCTATAATCAATACAATTATTTTGCACTGCAAATAAGAATTCTAGTGTGTTTTCACAGGATTTTAAGCTCACTCTCAAATATTTGACTAAATAGGTACATAATTGGATACTATTAGAAAATTTAAATATAAATGAAAATTTAAATTAAATTTAAGCAGAAGCTTTTGAAACTCACATTTAAGGCATTTTCTTCTTTTACAGACCTCTTGGATGTTTGCCAACGAGGCTCTAATGCCAGTGCTATAATATCCAAAATGCTATTTTGAGCCATTGCTGTGCTGACCGTTACATTTTTCAAGCATAAGAACAGCTTCCCAAAAAATAATTGTGAATAAGGGGTTTTGTTCTTAATGACACCACAAATATCTTGCTTCTACTTACACAGTATCTTAATTTCTGCTTTGACAGGATAGAGCAGTTGTTACCCTTTCCCCTACTTCAAAGGTGCAACAACCTCTAAACGTTTTTTTCTTGTAGGTCTCCACAGGATCTTCGGCCAATGGGCTCCACAGACAAAATCTTTCTTAATATTAGCCCAGGAAATTCTACCCATGGTCTCTTGTTCCCAAACTGTTTGAGTGCACATCCAGTCTAGCTCATGATCTAAGCTAGCCCTCATTTATAATTTAAAGCACAAGAAAGTGACTATGCTGTCATAGCTTTAAGGCTCCTTATGAGTCAATGTCTCAATCAGAAGTCTGAAGTAGGTTTATCATTCAGCTTTAGAGATTTACTTCTTGGTTTAGGTATTACTTGGTTGTTTCATTTTGAATTCCTTCTAATCCCTTCTAATCTAATTTTTCTTAAATGACAAAAGATTATCTTTTGTCATTTAAGAAAAATACAACACCACAACTCAATTTTGAGATGTTGTAGGCCTCAGCAACAGCAGCTTTTTGTTTTCAAAGAACCAAGTTGAAGTACCATCTTCATTTATAAGATGGACATTCTGTGCTTTTCACCTGTCCACACCAAAACCAAATGACCCTTCTGGCACATTTAGCAAGAGATTTGAACTCTTCAACATATTAATTCACCATAGTAATAGTGGGTGAGAGTGAAAAATCCTCAGAAAGGCAAAAATGACCAGGGTACGATTCTCCATTGTACTTGGAGAACATATCAGTGACGTAAGAGAAAAGGAAAGCCAGTGACCCTAACATAGTCTCCACTTCCTATAGACACCAAATGTTTGGAGCAAGCAAACCTACAAGGACAACACAAAAGCCTTCTGGTTCACTAAGAATGACTTTCTGAGAATACAAAGAAGGGAAAATAATACAAATGGAGGTCTTCTCACAATCTGATGTGGAATTAGCAGCACACCAACTTTAGTTAAATCATTCATACCATTCTTTTCTTTACTCCCTTTTATTGCTTCCACTCTTCAGACTCACCAACAGAAGCCTCACTTTCCTGAACCCAAGTGTTTACCATTCATCAGGAGTCCTCAAGCAAACAGCAGATGCTGAACCAAAGTGGACAAATGGAAAAAGCACAGGACACAAACCTGAAGCAAAAGAACTCTAAGACATTATTCCAGACTTAGAAATGGGATGCATTAGTTCATGCAGCGTAACTGAGCTTGGCAAGTGTTGCATCTTGCCAACATTATTAGGAAAGAAGCAGAACAAAGTTCTGAAGCCTGTCCTTCAGCATATAAGCAGAGCAATATAATGAAGCTAAAATACAAACAGTTCATGCCAAGCAAAGAAAACACACTACAAAATCTTGAAATGCAATTTGTACACACATAAAACATACTAGCCTAGGAAACCTACAATTAACATCAAACAATTGCTTCTATTGCATATAAATCTGGATGGTCTTGGCCTCAACAGTTAAGTATTGATTAAAACAGTCACTTTCAAGGACATATGGCATCCCCACAACACTCAGTCATACCAGCCAGACTCCACAAAACCCACTTCAGCCGACCAAATGCTTCTCCACTAGCCACTTCTCCCTATGGCAATGGGTCTCCAACCATGAACCATTAAGAAAATAACCCTTCTACCCCCTCCCAAGAAATTGTACTGAAGGTATAATAGGACAGAAATAGATTTCTAGACTCAAAAGTTTCTAGTAGGCAAAAGTTTGGAACTCAAAACCAAAGTGGTCCAAAAGGCAAACCTCAATCCAGGATTTCCAAGTTCTTCACCTCATGGGGTGAGGTGAAGAGCCTTATATATTGAGCCTTCTCAGGCTCAGATTGAGCCTTCTCTTCAGCATCTCTCTTTTCTATTAGTGTTATCATCAGTTGCTCAGTTAGGTGAATTAACTTGATCATTCTTCAAGAAAATCACTCTGCCAAGTCAACAGCAGCCACACTGACATTTCAGGTGTTTATCACCATGTTTCAAACACTTCCTATTCAGTTTTAAGTTTCAAAACAGCCAGAAGCAAAAAGTTCTAATTTTCATGTTTCCTATCTGGGCCATCTTCATAAAATCCCCCACATCAATACTTAGAGAAAAAATTGCATGCTTCACCAGAAAAAATTGCACATCTTTTCAAACAGAGTACTTCATATCTTACCAGTTTGAGATTAAAAACAACCCTTGTTCACCACTTAAGAACAATCTCAAAGAAACTAGTCCATTCACTGACAGACACTATAATTAAATAGTATTCAGACATGGCTGGATCTTCTTTCATGAAGAAAAAAGCCTACTTTTCTCAGCAATTATTTTTGGTACATTTTTCTTGTGGTCACATTAGGAAGATGAGACTACCAATGATAGCTACTTTTAACTCTTATTTCTGAAACAAAATGCAAATCTTTCCAGCAATCTCATGATTTCTGAAATGGCTTCGTTTCTAAATTTTGCCTCTTCATCAGAAGCAGACAACATAAATCAGTGGTGAAAAACATGAAACAGATGAGGAAAAAAAAAATTTAAATAAAGGGTTACCCATATGCTTGAACAATTCTGCAACAGAAGAAACCATTTTAATAACATAATTTTAAAGCATACCTTGGGTTAGAGTATATAATTTAGTATATAAAATACTAAAGAAAATATGTTTCATTTAATATGATTTCTCATATTATAATTACATTTTTAAGAATGGTATCCAAGAAAACTGAAGTTTTTAGTAGAAAATGCATTGTTTAAGAACTTCTGGCATTTAATTTACAGAAATTCTACACATCACACATATTCCCATCGGCTACAGACAACCAAAACTTAGACTTGACCTACTGTGAGCACAGACCTCACACTGCCAATCTGCCTATGCCAAGTTGAGCATGGCTACATGGCAATATCATTTGATTAATACAATATGTATGACTCTAGTGATCACAGTAACAAAAGCATGAGAAGATTTGTCTGCATTCACAAAGGCTACAGATGTAATCCAGAGCAACCTGACAGCAACTTCAAGAATGTATTTTTAAAGAGTAGCTGTAAATCCACAAAATCATAAGATTTTAAAGCCAAACTAGCAGGATGGATGACTGGGATTTCGGTACTGCATGGCTCTTATATTGATCAGACTTATCTTCTGGCTAACATATTAGGTAAGCTTCATTATTTCATAAAAAGATATCCCAGGGTTTGGGTGCATTTTTGTTCTTTATTGTTGTTCTTGGAATATAAAAACAATTAGAACATTTTAAATAGTTATAAAATGTACATGGTTCTGAAACATTAAGAATTATTTAGTCTATCATGTTCAGAGGTTGGAATAGGAGGAAATTTTTAAAAATAAAATTTTAAAAATTAAAACCCTGGACAGCTTTCCTTAAGCATCTCCCCAGATAAAAAGCATTAAGAGGGAGGATTACATGGCTTGCTTAAATACTCTAAGTATTAAGACAAGCCTCTATTTGAAAATACATATGAACACCTCATACAAGTTCAATGTCCTTTACAAAATTCATAGGAGAACTTTTTCAGAGAAAATATTTTTAGTCAATAATTTCACAGGAATTTAAAAAAAACTGTTCTAAATATTTTAAGAATTTTGACAGTAAACCTACATAATAAAGATTCTACATTGGATTCTGATGGTCAAACGCAGGAAGTGAAGATAACTACACCTGTCTGCTATAACATGCTAACATTTCTTTCTCCCCTTCCACAGATCACAGTGCTCTAGAAGCTGAGGTATCTTAATGCAAATCATTATCTTCCATTTCCATGTTAAATCCCAGTGAAATAACAAGACTGCTCAGTTTCTTCCCCACATCCAACACCTGAGCAGCACTACAGACCTACACACCCCAAGGGCACTCAGTGACACCTCCTGAAGAGGCTGACTGAGCCTTCATGGCAAAACAGCAGCTCCAGCAACTGTCAGTGCAGTGCTATTCCTGAGATGAGGCACTTCATTATTAGGAGGCTACAACTCCACAAGAACACAGAGATTACTAATCCTGCTTTGCTGCTCTGTTTTTCCATAAACCACTAAAAACATTTAAGATGTTGCCTGCTTTAAAGCATCTCTGTCTTAAAATCGCTTCAGAAGTTGTATGGACATCAGACACCAAGTCCTTCACCATTATCTTTTCTGCTCTTTGTTATAAAGCAGCCAGCAAAGCAGGGCACCAATACACAACAAGGCATTTTTGCTACTATCCCATAAATAGGAAGAGGCTGTATTGCCAACAACTGCATATACTTGACTGACACACTGCATGCCTGACAATATTTCAAAAACTAAAATCCCTTTCCCCACCAGAAATAAAGAAGAAAACCAAAACCAGCATCATGAGCATTTCTTTCACACCTTCTCCCCTCCCTCCTCTCTCTCCAATCAAATAGAGGCTCAGCAACTCCTCTTTTTCACAAGCAATTACAGAACTGGAAGGAATCTCATACACTTGGAAAGAAAAAAAAACACAGAGGTAGACACACATCCTACACCAATCCCTGAACATTTATGAGCAATTCGACATTTCACCCAATTTGGGATATTAGGCCTACTACAGAAACACTTGGCAGTGCAATATGCTGATCCATTCTTAACATAATAACCTCATTCAGCAGATTAAAGAGGTACATTTATACCTGGAATTCATTTGGGTGCTACAGTAAATTATTTAACAAGTACTTAAAGTACGTAGTCATTAATTCATGGTTCCTTTTTATTTTATTTTCACTTGGTCTTATTTTGTAAGACTGCAAGAAATGAGTCTGTAAAAGCAGCAATTGCTCATTCTTTCACCAATAGGTTGGTTTCGGGTTGTTTTATTAAAAAAAGCTTTATATACTTTCATATGCGTAAATACAGGTAAGGAACGTGAACAATTTCAGACTGAAGGATTTCAAAAGCAAATTTACCAAGATGTTCAGGAGACATCTCAAATTAAGGTCAGATCAAGATTCTTCACTGAACAGCTTAGAACATAAACCATAATGCTAAATATTAACTAATTATTACTATAAAATCCTTTTTGACAGATTTCAGAGATGTCTGAGAATCCTCTACTGAAAATGACATCAAGAGAAAATTACAATTAATACCATGCACAAGTTGACACACACACACAATAATCATGAAACAGCCTAAGCTGCTCTCCTTCCCCTTACATTCCTTTCTATATGGCAGGCATTACAGCATGAACCCTCACAAAATCCTAAAGGGAAAGAAAAGCATTCCACTTCTGTCAGGCTCAATCTGGAAGTACAAATTAAAACGCTGTTTATAGTCCACAGACAGACTTCCTCAGAAAAATATGGAATCTTTCATATGGTACAAAAACACATTATGATATTTCAACACACATACATCCAGTAAAATTATGAAGCTTAAAATAATCTTCCAGGAAATCTACAGAAGCCTTTTTTTCCCCTTTGCTTATCCCAGCTCAGTGGCAACATATGCCAAACAAGTCACTCATTATTCAGATTCTGTCTGAGAAATTTTTGCTTGCTTTTCTTCAAAAAGAGAAGTATTTCAAAATTGCAGTCACAACAGACATAAAAGCAATCATACATGAATTACTGGGTTAATTTTTAATCACTGTCTTCCTTTATAGCTATAAGAGCACTAAATATTATAGAAACCAACTTAGTATGGTTACATTCTAACATTTTTGATTTCTACAGTTTCTTATATATAAAAGTCAACTGCCGGTCATCATCTCTCTTTTTTATCTATCCATGACTGTGATGGAATTGGGTGAAATGAAGGTCAGAGGAAGCTTAAGAGGCATTTAAGTTTTCTCTCATCTTGAGGGAAATGAGGGATTTCATCTCTCTACATTGCACAGACTTCAAAGTTACTGGAGAAACATTGAGAGCTATTTCTATAACTTTTATTTGTTTACAAGGATTTGGAGGAAAACACCATTTATAAACCAGCATAAGCAACACTTAATGGATACCAAACTCAGAATTTAACACTTTATGTAACTAAAAGGACTACTAACTAGATATGTAAGAACCAAAGACAATCAACATATTGATAACTCAGTTATCAATAACTAGGACCCACAAGACAATGCATTATAAATAAAAGGCTAACAACATCTGCAAAAAAGATGGTGTAGCTTACATTTGATCCACATCTTGTGATCTTACAGGGGGAATGAACCAAGTGTAACAATGAGGATAGAGACACAACCACACAGTAACAGCACTGCATGCTGAAATTACGCTACCTGTGTAACTCATCATTACGAGCTACACTGCAGTACTGAGGTAAAAAAGAACCCTATTATTAAATGCATTAAGATGCTAAAACTATTGTTGAATGTGTATCCACATTTTCAGCAGCTTTCAGTGCTATCCCTAGTACTTAGCACAGTACTTTGACACTGTTGCTTAAACAGCTGCTGGAGAAGTTCAAAACTCACTAACACACCGGGAAATCAGAGTCCTGAAAACTTCCTGCTGATATCCATGCTAACTCAAACAACCAAACACACACAAAAAAACCAAACAAAACCAAAACAAGACCAAAAAAAAAAAAAAAAGAAAAAAGAAAAGACATAAAAAAGAATGCTAGAAAAATACTAAAACCATACAGAAGCTCAAACAATATGCCTGGCCAAGCCATTTAACCAACTTAAGCAGAAGGTTATAAAACACTCTACAACCAACTTCTAGTTGCTATCAAATCTATACTTTACTAGAAGTACTGCCTGTCTTTTTTAACAGACTATGGTCCCATTCACCTAGCAGCAAGTTCATCTCTAAATCTAAACTTAGAGAAGATCCTCTGCTGCCTGTTTTAGCAATTTATAAAATGGTACTTCTCAGCTACAGAACTCAAAGAAATGATTATTCAGAAGTATATAAGCAGATGAACAAGATACCCCTTAAATTTAACTAAAACAACTACAAAGTTATTTTCTGAGAATTTCCTTGAGGAAAAAAAAATAGCATCAGTGGTAGGTGTATTTGTTGCTCTTTAAGGACTTCAGTGAGCTCCAGAACTGTGTTAAATTTCCAAGCTATAATGATAAACAAAATCCCCAACTACTTTACTTCTTACTCTGTTCTTCTAGCACATTTTCAAAATTTCAAAATGTACCCATTTCAGACTGTACAATACCTACAAGCCCCTGTAAGGAAGGCTACTTATAAAGAGTAGTTTGCTTTGGTAGCCACACTCTGTTGAAAGAAGCAAAATTACTTTTACTGTTCTGGACCATCACTAACCTTGCACTGCAAGAAGAAACAGAAATTGAAACAAGAACTACAAACCTGAATGCCTACAATTCTTAAATTTACATCCTGAATGTCAGATGTCATCAATATAGGAAGCCTCACCAACGCCTCAAAACAGCAAAATAAACCATTAAACATGAGGGACAAGCATCTAACAAAACCCAGTGGAGAAGAGAAGAAAAAACACAGGAGTCATTTTTGGTACACAACAATACCAAAATAATTTAAAGGAAGCATAATCAAAGTAACTGTTTGCTCAAAGAAAACAGTGAAAAACTTCACTGTGACTTTTCTGTTTTACCAAAACACATTAAAGATCTTACTTTTGCAAGTATGAAAAAATTTCATAAAATTGAACAAGTTCTATTATTAAAGCATAAGGATGTGTTTGAACATAATGAATACCATTCTTCATCTCTGCACAACACCAAAATCAGAAGCCCTCATTTAGTAGGTACTAACAAGTGACTCAGTCCATAAGGTAACCAACAATGTCAGAACACCTGAACTACCACAGGCTCTTCCACTTGCCTGTATGGCATCATTACAATTCCTGCCTGCCAAACATTTATAACCTCTAAATACCTCTCTTGGGAAAGTCAATTCAGCCTCAGTGGAAGACAGAGATTTCTGCATATAACTGCATCCACAAACCAAATCCTGCTTCCAACACTGACAATGCACAATAGGTGTTTGGAGGCTTGCACAAAATGAGCTGATAAGGATTTCTACACCACTGACTGTAGCACAATTACTATCTTTGTTAGCAAATTCCAAAGGCAGAAAAGGAGTTAAAGTGTTCCCAGACATTAAAGCCAGAAGGATGATCAGGTGCTCCAATTTGATACCATAATTACGCTGCACTTCCATCACACAATTCCTAAGTCTGAATGCTTTAGAGCAGTCTAAAATAAATAAAATGCTGTATCTCCAGTCACTCAGGAACTCTTTCCATCTTAGCTTTAGGCTATAGTTTCCTGTACAACCATGCTGAGAATAAACTAGTTTCTTATTTACAGCAATCATTACCATGAAATAATTTACTGAATAATCTTACCCTTAGTCCATCTTAAATAGCATTGCTTTTGGTGGTGTAAATCCATAAATGAAAGGTATAGGCTCACTTTAAGAAGTTTTCAGTCACTTGTTAAAGTATAATATGTATTACACACAGTACATTTTAGTCTCATAAATTAATCAAAAGAACAGAAAAAGAACCAGTGCATTAAATCAATGAGAACAAAGACACACTATTCTTTTCTAGTCATTTTTATGTTTCACCTACATCACACTGCAAACCCAGATCACAAATTATTCCCAGAAAGGTCATACCAAGAATCACTTGCTATAATTGCACTGATATTCAGGCATGTGCAGTTTCCTCTTTAAAAGACCAGACTAGCAATATTGCTGTTTACAATTTGATGTACTTCCTAAGCTGTTAAGAGACAGGTCTGAAAAGGATTATTTACTTTATTTCCATCTGTAAAATGAACAGGTCATAGGAGGCCTTTTTGTAGCATAGGTGTGCTAACCATATGCCCTTTTATTTATGCCTAAGCAAGATACATTAACATATTGGGGGTTGCTAGGGTTAGGGTTTTTTGGAGAGGATGGTGGTGTTTGCTTGTTAATTATTTTCCCCTCACACTCTGCTAACTTTGTTAGCTTACTATGGACTGATACAGTCTTTACTCTGTTCCCCATTATCTACATCACAGTAACTTGTAAAGGCTGAAACACTTCACTACCAATCCATTTGTCAGTGGGTTTAATTATAATTTTCAGATTAGCCTGTAAAGAATGCAAACCTTGAGACAGTAACAAAGATTGTTTATTTAATTAAATACTTCAAAATCTTGTTTGTTCATTTTCACATACACATACATAGATGGTTTCATATTTATACCCTGCTCCAAAGAGCAACCAGAACTGCAGTGCTAAGGAATGGTTTCTGGAAGTCACTTGAAGAGATAATTTCTCAGCATCTGCCTCAAGTGCTAAATTATTGCTTTTATAACCCCCTGGTATCAGTTGGTTCTTCCTGTCTTGAAAGGCAATGTAACACCAAGCACTGCAGCAACCCTTAGTTCAAAGTGTATCATGGCATGCAGAAAATGCATCCATAAAAGACGCCAGGAAAAGCTCCATCAAAAAAGGTATTGCCACCTACAGCTGGTCAGCAGACATACAAGGTGCACACCCTAAACTCCTCATTATTCTTTACTTAGAGCAGAACTAACAAAGTCAATTCCACCAACAGTAGGTCTCTTACTCCATCACACGAAGTGAGAAACTGGACTTGTCAGCATGACACAACAGCAAACACATTTTCTTCCTCAAAGGTCTCTCTTTCTACTCACTTCATTTGACATTAGTGAGGTTAATAATTTTTTCAAGTTCCACAGAAAGCTCAATTGAACATATGAACAGATTGTTTTAACAGCTCATCTCCTAGAACTTAAATTACATGATTTTCAAAATGGTGGCAAAACTATGAATCAAGTTTAAAATCTGCAAGACAGAAAATAACACCAGTGCCCCTAAAATGCAACTAAAAAAAAAAAAATCACTATAAATCTATGCTAATCCACCAGAAATCCTTTGTTGTAAAGTATTGATTTCCTTTCTCACCAAATATAGAGCAGCAAAACTTCCAGCAAACAAAAAAACCCATATAAACTCTAAAACCACTTACACAATCAAAGTAAGTATGCAAAATAGTTACTGCAGCAAAAATATAATTGAACCTTCCAGTTCTACCTTACTTACTTCATTCACTACTGCTTGCTAAAATCTTCAAAAAGTATTGAATTACATCTGTAAAAATCTCACTTGTAAACCTTTTCACTACATGGCTGTATACATGATGAACATTAATCCAGCTTCCTGATGTACTTCACTTTACAATCTAGTACCAGTTACTACTGCTAGAGATCTCTCAAAAGTTGCTCACAAGTCTTGATTCTCATGTTCAGCTTTCATCTTCCAGCCCCTCTACAAACTTAGTGCCAAGCCAAAAGACACATCCTACACAAAAAAAAACATTTCTAAAGGGATCTTTTATTAAAATTTTCTCTTAAAAAATAATGATATTGTCAGATAATAAAACATATTTTAAATCCCTGTGCTTGTTTTGTGTTTGGATCATCTTTTCCTCCTTTCTCTTCAGCTTTGTTGGATGACATGCACAAACAGGTGAACACAACTTGCACCAGCCTAAAGAATGCAAACAATTCTGCAGGAAATGTTGTCAAGGACAGGGAGGCAGTTACTAGTTCTCTTATCCTTCATTCACAAAATCTGCTTTTGAGTAATGGCAAACAACACTTCAGATTAAGTTATTTTTAAATTCACATATAGCAGCCTTCACAGGATGCTGTAAAATACATTAACTTTTGAAGTCTTCACTTTACAGGTAACTTAAAAATAATATAAGTCCATACAAAATCTTGCTGCAAGCGTGTACAGCAAAACATTGTCTACAATGATGTAAGACTGATTTTGCAACACTAAATATAAATACATAGAAAGATTCACTGTGATATCAACATGTATTCTTCCACGCTTAAATATCAAACACAGGAAAATAAAAGCAATCCTGCAGTTCTAAAGATGAAATACTAAACTCAAAAGACCATGTCTACAATTAGCAAGATTTGGTAATTATAGTGAATAAATCAAGGTAACCACTCCAAATCCAAGAAAATAATTAAGAACTATGCACTGAGTCCATACCATGGCTCAAGCTAAGGAGAAGGGGGAAAAAAAAGTATTTAACAACCAAAAAACTGGCCAGCATTTTTGTAGACCAAAAAATGAAGAGATGATGAACCTACCAACACACAAACATCTACGGCACACACAACAGGCTTAAGAAAGACTAGTCAGAAGAATATAATCTGTTTGGTGATTTTGTTGAGGTTTTTTGTTCAGCAGTTTGATTTTTTTTTTTAAATACAGAAAATACGGGGAGTATTATTCACATCCTCTTTATTTATTAACATTTGCAAATTAATTTTCCATATGGCATTCTGCCAAGCAGCTCGTTTGTAATATCTAATCTTCACTATGACTTGAAATAAAAGTCATTCATACTGGGGAAGTAAAGGTTACGGCTCTCAAAGCAGATACACTCCACACTGTCTATATTTAAAAGGCCATGCCCTGATAACAGGCATAGAAAGAGCTGCAAATGGCATTCTAAAAACTGAACAGAGTTAAAGATACTGGCACAGCCTTAAAGGCTGCTATATACAGCTTTAAGGAAAGCTGGAAGTTAATCTATACAAGGTATTACATGGGTCAGATGTGTTTTCAGAGGCACGCTAAATGGAATTTTACAGCTTCTTCGCTGGCCCAATTATGTCACCACTCACTTCTTTTCTCCTACCTTTTCCTTTGCCAGGTTTAGAATCACTTGGGATGTATTGATAGAAATCTTCAGTGATATATGTGTGTTCAGATAAGAGAGAGAGACATGGGGATTTCAAACACACATAATCACAATACATCTGCTTCTGAAATGGTTATGTCCTTTCACAATACACTACCCTTTACCTCCTGTGAAAGAGGGGATAACCTAACAAACCAGCAAAAAATGAACTAGAGAGATCCCATGGCCAGAAAAGTGCGCAGTAACAACGTATCTTGCACTGCCTTCAGTGAGTAACAAACTCTCAGCTCCAGCCTGAAAGTCCAGTGAGGATAACAACAGAAAGACCCTGTCCTGAGATCCCCTGGAAGCGGAAACCGAAGCAATCTCACCGAGTTTTTAACGTCACATACAAATACAGGGAGACGTGCTGCTGCAAATGGTCTGACTGTACACAAAAGTAACCTGGCCACTACTGCGTGCAAAAAAAAACCCAATTATTTTTGGTCTCCATTTAATAGAGTCATATCCTGCTTTGTGTAAAGAATATAAATGGTTTTCCAACTGCAGCGAAACAAAAGTGTAGCCTACCTGGAGATGACAGATTGAACAAAGATGCAACGTGCATGGCAGAAGAAAGGATATGATCTTTGGCTGGCCAAACAACAGAGGAAGAAGGTATTTCTGGCTATTGTTACCCTGAGGGATTTAAACATTCTGGAAAAACTACCAATCATGTCAAACTGTTAACATATGCTGTTAAAATCAAGGTACAGACATATTCTAGATGTCATTCTCCAAAACCCTATCTTTAGGTTTATGATTTTTCTACTTGGCTAGGATCCCCTGAAGGCTTAGGGGGATTTTTTGGTTGATAAAAGAAAACAAAACCCAAAAACAACAACCACACTACAACAAAAACAAACAACACCACAAAACGCCAGTGGGACTCATGAATAGAAGGATTAGGGTCTCAGTTTACAAAATTCAAATGAAAGAAAACCAAAAAATATTTCTGAAAAACTGCTAACAGCATAATGGTGACACTGTTGGCTTTAACAACCCAATCTGTCTTCTATCACCTTCATGTACTTATTGACTAAAAAAACATAATCAGAATGCAACAGTGTTGGAACTTGTCTTCTAGCACTCCTGGAAGACAAGCTGCTACTCATTACAGTTCTCTGGCATCTTAGGAAGATGTGATGAAAGCCACTACGGCCGTCAACACCTTATGATCGACACAATCATAGACTGCTGATAGAGTTAGGATTTTCAATATTAAGAAAAGAATCCAGCCTCTCCCAGCAACCCATTTTATTAAAAAAAATAAAATTAATAAAGTCTGGCCACTGGTATTACTCCTGATTTAAAGTTATGGCACCAAGAAGGTATTTAAAAAGTGCTTCACCTCCCATTGCTACAGCATTTTTCCCACTTTGTGTTTAGTGCCTTATTTTGTCTCCTCACCCTAGTCTCAGTTTTTCTAGTGTTTTCTGTCGTGCTCCACATTCCCAAGGAGGGTTATTTATCTTAAAAGTTACTTCTTCATTAATGTAGCTTCTTAGACAAGAAGTTCTTTGGAAGAAGCACCAGTTTTCCTGGCCACTCAGAAACCCATATCACAAGAGGTCCTCAACACATGGAGGACTCTCCACACATAATTAATATCAAACCATGACACTTTAAAATTGATGTTTCAATCAATTCAGCCTGCACACACAATGGTCTCAACTTCTCTGCACACAATGTCAAAGAAAGGAGAATGTTCACACGCACATACTATTAAGACTAGGCAGTGGTCATTTACTTGAAAAGGAGAATACATTTAGTTTGAACTGGTGAAAATGGGAAAAAAAATGCAGTTTTCTTACTCCAACTGCACAGAATTGGTGCAGCAGATGCAAAGGTTCACCACCCTTTGGCAGGCCTGAGCAGATCTCACCATGCATTAACGCTTTGAAGCAACACCATCAAGACCAAAAGTACCCAGGTTCAATTCAAAGAGCCACAACAATGTTGCTGAACATCCCTTATCCCACCATACTCATTTGCCTAAAGCATCTCTTGGCTGTCAAAGAGGTTTGGAATACACCACAGAATCGCAACTGGTTCAACCTTAGTAAAGTCAATATTTTAAAAAGACAAACTAAAGCAGGATGAAGTCCAGGCTTGTGAAAAAAAATATACCTAAGAATAAATATTAATTATTTCCATATAATAAATAATCTAAACTGCAATCACCACTAGTATATCCACACTCTACAGTATTCTTGTCTTCCTCAACACAGTGGGAATATACACACTGAACAGACTGTTAAGCACAATTTACCCACACAGTAGTTTCAAAGCATAATCAATACAACCCACCCCCTCAAGTGGAAAACAAGTTCTTTAATACAATAGCTGCATGTGCTGAGACCTGAGAAATAGTATTTTAATTAGACAGAAACATCACACTGCTTCAATTCACAGAATGGCTGTAACAAGACCTGCAAGTTAGTGCAAATCAAACTATCAGAGAGCCCATCTTTTAATAAAGTTACAGGCAGTCTTACCTCTCATCCTCACCATCTACAAGAGGCGTTGTCAAGGGCAGCACCTTCAGCGGGAAGAGGGAGGCCGAGGACGGCACGTTGCTGCTAGCGCCATCTGAAGCGGCCGATGCTCCACCACCGCTCTCGACGCCGGCAGCTTGAGGTAAACCCGCCAAGGAAGGTTCTGTAGGGCGCCTGCCGTCTTCCATTTGGCTTACAATGGACTGAGCTAGTGATTGTGCAGGGAACTGGGTAGAGCTTAATGGCATCTGCTGTGGCACACTCTGTGCCACTGGCATACCTATACTTGTTGATATCAAGGGAGGCTGACTAACGCTCTGAGCCAAGCTGCCATTCTGCACAGCCGAAGCCTGTGCTATATTCTGTGGCTGTCCCAAACCTACGGAAGCAGAAGGTATGCCAGGAGGCACAGCTGAACCAGCTTGACTTGGTGCAGGAACAGTACTAGCAGAAGGTATAGGGCTTACCGCAGGCAGCTGCTGGCCAGTCATCCCTTGGACTACAGATTCCACTCCTTGTGCCTGTGGCTGTACAGGTAACAAGGTGTTTTGCTGAGCAATGACCATTTGTTGAGGAAGGCCTGTGGCACTAGCCTGTAATCCTTGCTGCATTATTCCTGTCTGCACAGGCTGCACTACCTGGGAAGATGGAGGAGCAGCCGTTGATGGCATAACTGGAGGTGGAATTTGGTTTGCAGCAGATGGTGGTTGCACCACAGCAGCTACACTTCCTTGCTGGCCAACATTTAGCATTTGACCACTGGCAGCTACACCTGGTATTGCTGCTGGAGCATGTGCAACAGGCTGAGCCGGGGCAGCAGCTGGATGTGCTTGCACTGAAGGCTGCATGCCCTGTGCCTGGGCAACAGGAACCGGTTGCCCAGCTCCTACTCCTGTAGAACTTGGCTGCATGGCAGGGGCTGGAGTCTGAAGGATCTGCTGATGTTGAATGTAGTCTGGCATAGCCCCTGTGACAGAGTTTTGGTTCACCGCCTTAACGTGACCCGCGGCCATCTGCGTAGGAACTGGCTGCTGCTGCTGCTGTCCGTACTGCAACTGCTGCTGCACCACTGGCAAAGTCTGCACGGGCTGTGCCGGCTGCGAATACGGCAGCTGCTGTGGAGCCATACTCTGAAGGGCAGGTTGCTGGTGGCCCAGAGATGGGGATACACCTAGTATATTAACTGGGGCTGGCTGAACCCCAGTAACAGTGGTTAGACTGGCCTGTGCAGGAGGTGGGACCCCTGGCTTCTGCTGTGGATAGTTTACTTCTTGAGAATGCAGCTGGACTTGTGCAAGCTGTGATTGAGAAACACTCTGTGGTATACTAGATGCTGGAATTGCTGGAGGAGCAGCACTGCTAAAATCCATCTGCTGCGGACCCACACCTTGAAATGCTTGCTGCTGTACCACAGTAGGTGCTCCCATTTCTCCACTTCCCACACTTTCTGTATAGTGACTCAGTGTGCTTACATTGCTGCTAACAGAACTCCCACTGGTGCTCTCCCTTTCAGAAGTCACTTCAAGCGGGTTTTGTTTTATCGTCTCTACTGCTTTGTTTACTGCTACTCCCTCCGAAACTGCAACAGTGTTTTCTTTATCATAGAATTCAGTGCAAGTCCATCTACCTTTTTTGAAAGGTTCAGAACTAGAATCTAATTTTACAACCCTAAACCTTGACGTGCCAGATGCAGGTTGCTGCTGGCTTGATCCCACTGCCATTCCTGCAGTTGGATTAGTAACATTGTTAATGACACTAGAGGAAGCACTCGTACCATTGCCAACACCACTCAAGATATTCACATTAGCATTGCTGCTAGTTCCAGACAAAGCATTTACATTACCAGTACTCATGATGTTGCTTAAATTTATAGTACCAAGCACATTGCTTGCCACACTAGAACTACCAGCACCAATATTACTTAAGGTACTAGTTCCAGCAGCAGAACTTATACCTAAATTGCCAGGACTACTTGTAGTGCGGATATTAGACACGGCAGATGCCGGGGAACCAGTGGATGATGCAGCAGAAACTGGTGCAGTTGATATAACATTGTCAGAGCTTCCAGTTGTTGATAGTTTTCTAAACGATGGACTGGGCGGTGGTCCTCCAGAAACTGGGGCACTACCCACCCCAGGATGGGATGGATGATGGTGTCCATGATGGTGGTGGTGAAGATGGTGGTGATGATGAACGTGATGGGGATGAACACTTCCATTGATCACAACACTCTGCTGTGGGTGATGAGGCAGAGGAGCATGCTGCTGAGGAAGGTGAGGCTGGTTAGGAGAAACAGCCCCAGGAGTCTCTGCCTCTTGGAAGTTATTTAGAGTCTCTTCAGAGGAACTCCTCTCAGGTTCTCCCATATCAGTGGCTCTGGATAAAGACACATCCAAGATTTCTGAAGATGACAGGTCTTCAGTGTGAGACTCATCCAGGTCATCATAGCTCTCTGTATCCTCAGCTATGCTGTTATTAGAGCTCATACTAGCTGATATTTGAGCAGGGGTGACACTGGTAATTTGAAAGCCACTTTTCTTTTTCATTTGAGCTCCAGTCTGTGCAAGGGGCTGTGGCTGGAGCTGAGACTGCGAGAGGAGGTTCAAGCTTTGTGGATGAGGGGGTGTCGGCTGTGGACCCGCTGTTGAAGCTGCTGCAGGAGATGGAGGCGGCGGCTGGACCAGCAAAGGCGGCTGATAATCCTCGGCGGAGAGGGCAGCGCTCCCAACGCCAGTACCTGGTGCAGTGGGAGCAGTAACGCAGCTGCTGCCGCTGCTACTGCTGCTGCCCCTTCTAGGAAACATCGCCGGGTGCGCCATCTTCCTAGCACTAATGTCTGCGGCTGAGTCAGGCTGGTGCATTGTATCGAGTGTATTTTAAGAGTGCAATCCCCCGGTATGGAAAGAGACAGACAGACACACATACACACACACACACAGTTAGCTGTGTGCTCAGGGCAGGGCAGACACCAGCACGCACAACCCGCCCGACTCCCGCAGCGCACGGGCTGAGGCGGCTCGGCACCGCCGCTCACCACCACCCCTCTCCCCTCCCCTCCTCCTCCCCTCCGAGACAGGGAGGGGGCGAGCACCGGTCCTCCGCCGCCTCTGAATGTGACACTTTCAATCCTCCGCCATTCACTTTCTTTCTCCCTACCACCCTCCCCCCGCCTCCCTTTGATTTCTACCACCACCTCCCTGCTCGGCCGCCCCCCCCTTCCCCAGCCCCCCGACTGCGCCTCACCCGGGAGGGCAGCCAGCCGGCCGACCCGGGGGCGAGCCCCTTCCTCCTCCCCGCGGAGGCTCCGCCGGGCGCCGCGGCTCGCCGGCAGCCGGCAGCACCGCCCTCCCTCCCTCCCTCCCCGCCTCGGCGGAGCGAGGGTAGCCGGCGGGCCCGCAGGGCAGCCCGGCGAGGCGGCCGGCGCCCCTCGCCATCACCGCTCTTAGTAGTAGGAGGAGGAGGAAGGCGCGGATACGTACAGGACTGGCGCACAGCAGGGCGGCAGCGGCAGGCTGAGCCGGGCAGGGACATCCCCGTCAGTGGCAGCCATGGAGCTGAATCATTTTGGGTATCAGAGAGACGGAATAAGGACGGAAGAAAAGCAGCAGCAGCAACCCGACAAAAGAGTCCATGAAAAGGAGAGAGAGAGGGAGGGAGGGAGGGAGGAAGGGGGAGCCAGCCAGGCAGCCTCTCCTCCCTGTGTCTGGCTGTCTCTGGAGGAGGCTCCACTCCGCACGCTCTTCCTTCCCCCTCCGCCGCCTCCTCCCCCTTTATAACAGGCGGCACCCGCTCGTCCTCCGCAGAACCGCGCCTGGAATCCGTCCTCCTCCTCCTCCTCCCGCGTGTGCGTCCGCCCCGTCCTTTCTTCCCTCAGGGTCTACTCCCGGCTTCCCCGCCGCCGCGGGTCTCTCCCTCCCCGTGCCTGCCCCGTCTCCTCACGGAGCGCTGGAGGAGGCGCCGCGGGGGGGAGGAGGGGAGAGCTCGCCAAAGGGGAGGGCGGGCGAGAGACAACGTAAGATGGCGGCGGTCGCCGCGCACGCGCGGCCCGCCGGCAGACATAAAGCCTGTCTGGCCGGGGCCGGCGGAAATAGGGCTCGGCTCGCGTGGCGGAAATGGCCGAGCGGCGCCGAGCCCGCCGCGGGCGGATGGGGGTGTCCCGGCTGAGGAGGGGGCGAGGCTGCGGCCACGGCCATGGCGGGCGGTAGATAGCCCGCTCCCCTCCCATCGCCGGCCGCATCGTGTACCCGCCAGGTGCCCCCTCTCTGCCCGCAGCATGACTGTGCCTCACATGACCTGCCGCCGCCGCCTCCCTCCCCCTCTCCTCAGCTCCGCTGCAGATTTATTCAAGTTATTCATCACCTTCTCTCCTTCCTCCCCTCCCTCCGTCCAGAATATTCCTTCCCGCTCCTTCCCCCGCGCACGGGGAAGAAAGCGGAGTGCGCGCATCCCCCTTGCTCGGGGCCGCCTTTCCCTTTGTGCTCGGGGCGGGCGGCTCGCCGCGGTGCCCCGCTCCATCCCAGCCGCGGTGCCCCGCTCCATCCCGGCCCCGAGCCCCGGCGGGGGTCGCCGCCCGCACCGCAGGCGCCCTGGGCACCGCCGGTGCCGGGGCAGGGATGCCCGGAGGTCAGGTGGAATCGTTCATCCGCATCCACATGCGGTGTGTCAATGCGCGTTTGTGTGTACGTGTGGAGGAGCTTCTCGTGAAAGCTCCAGTAGAACCGTACCGAAGCGCTGATTAAAAAAAAAAAAAGAAAAAAAAAAGAAAAAAAAAACCAACAACAAAACCAAAAAAACCCCACAACATATTAAATGGAATCGAGGTGAAATCAGCCGACCTTCCTTCACTGTTCCAGTGCCGGCATCGCCAGAGCCAGGCGGCAAAGCTCAGCACGCCCACCACGGCGAGGCTGCTCCCGTCCCATCCCAAAGGGAGCTACCTTCTCCCCTTCGGTGGGCAGCAAGCACCTGATCTCCAGAGACGCTCGATGCACCCATATCTGCTCTGAGGTTTTCCTTTGTGCTCTTGTGCCTGTTGGCTTGCACAGAGCTGCCTGGCAGGTATCTCATGGCCCCACCATGATCAATGGATCCAGCCCAATGGATCCCCGCACTGCTCTCCCTCTCCTGGCAGCAGAACCCTCTCCCGCCAGCCTTTCAGAGCTCGATAGGTGTCCTGCATTCCTACAGACACGGGGACAGGTTCACACCCTCTGCCCTCTTTCTCCCTGGTAGCATGGCTTTGTCTTCAAACAGAGACATCCATGAGCAGGCAGGAGATGTCTCAAATCACTGCTTTGAGATTGGTGGGGCTTGCCTGGAAGCACTGGTGAAGTGTTTGCAGGACTTGAAGGGCTCAGGCTTGTGTTGTAACCTGACTGTGGAGCCCACAGGTCAGGGCAATCAACAGGGCATGGAGAAAAAACAGGGCTTGGCTCTTGCTGCAGTGAATATTTAAGCACATAAGGAAGAGTGGTAGAGCTTTAATGGGGAAAAAAGTTGTGAGAGTCCAAGGTATTATATCATATAGCTGAGTCATTAGAGAGTTCTTATGGGAGATGTAAATGTTAGTTCCTTTAGGCAGAGAGGAGATTTGAGTCTCCCATGTTTAGTGTGTGGCATTTAATCACTGAGGAACTAAAAAGCTGCTTTTCTTGCTCCATTTTGTGAAAAGAATAAGGATTCAAGGTCACACACAGTGAGAGCTTTTGCTGCCTGTTCCTGAGTTTCAGACTTCCATCTTGTCTCTCTCTGCTAACCTTGCTTATCTAGCTCCCATTTGGTGTGGGGATAGGGATGGCTTTTGAGAAAACCCTGCCTTTTGCACTTTAATTCCTTTCATCTGGAATGCAGGCATTCAGCTCAGGTCTCCAGGTACCTGACAGGTAGACTTGCAATTCTTGCTCCTTCCATGGCTGTACTGCCTTTATACAGAAACTAAAGAACAATTGACACATAGTTAAATAAGATTCTTCTTTTCCTGAGGGCAAGCCAATATTATTTTTAAAAAACTGACAATCAGACAGAAACCTATACTTAAAGACCATACTACCTGAAAGTGAGCTGCCTACGTGTAACCTTCACAGATTTCAGGACAGCATCACAAAGGTGCCCACAACCTGTCTACATCTTGATCCTTGGTTCAACACTAAAATCTTAGATTGTCTTTAGATACTCACACATGTAAACATTTTTGAGATGAGAGCTCCACACTGCAAGTCAACTGCCATTAAAAATCCCTCTTCTGTCTGCTTATGACTTTCCCAGAACAATTTCCTTTGAGGAATTAAGTCTTCTGTAATAATTCGCAGCTCAAAGATGATTTTTTGAATGTTTGAACAAAGTCCAACTACTTTTAAAGCACAGAGGCTATGAATACAGATGAGTTGGTTTCTAGACTTAAAAATTCGTGCAAAAGCAACCTAAAAAGGATTGAGCTGTAAAGTTTGTATGTACCTAATCAATATCAACAAGGCTGAAAAAGAATTAAAAGAGCAGTACTGTTAGTAATTAAATGTTTGCTTTGCTTATGCTAATTAACTTATATTTAATTTGAGTAGTTGTGCTGCTTCATAGTACAGTGTGTGAAATGGGGGTTTTATTAATTGGGTCCATATTGTTCTCTTCTTATAAAGAGAAACTGAAGAAAAAATGAAATTTAGATTACAGTGTTAACTTATCTGCATAATGTGGTCACTGATCTGTTAACAATCAAAATAATGGTGTATACTAGACAAAGCTCATTGGAAGTGGCACATTTGAAAGTAATTTTTTAATGCTGTTTGTAAACATGAACATTTTCATGTTACACCCTTTTTCTTTCCCTACCTATTTTCTTCAGGTATAAGCTTAATTCTCTTTCTTTCATTTTTTTGTAAGCATTAGTCTAAGCATAAAAATTGGATTCTCAGATTAACAATTTTAATTCCTTTTCATGTCCACTAACCTATATGAAATTAAAATTAAAAACTGAAATTTATAATTGTTATGGATTGTGTTCTTTCATTGTTTAAGGTGAGAAAAGAAATTTCATCATATGCCTAATTTACAAAACATCAGGTATTTCAAAATTCAGCCACCACACAACCGACCATGTGTGGAAAGTAAGTGAAATTACCCAGTAGTTATTCCAAACAGGTCTACCTGCTATTTTTTAATTAACTGTATTGATCAGCCAGCTGGAACCAGAGTTACTTGTGTCATCACTGGATGGATTCAGCAGCTTGTTGACCGTGATCAGTGCTCATGACTACAAGGCAGCCAGTCCTGCAGTCCCATCATTACCTCAGCTGCAGACCAAAGAGTGCTGGCGAGTTGCCAGGATAGAGGAATCCCTTTGGATTGCATCTCTTACATACGTGCTTCCCAAATGAACAAGCACAGATGAGCTTGATGGGAGAGTGAGTGTCCATAATAACCCTTATTTCAACTTTAAAATCTTATCATTCGGGCTAGTGCAAGAGAACAAGATCTTCACAGTGTAAATATTTAGAAATCTGTCTCCTGTATATGTAATATTTCTTCAGACAGGAAACAACAAGCCTTGTTACCACCACAGGTTCTCCAAGGATACCAAAAGAAGCAGTATTTTAATATTTTCTTTCTTTGGCTCCTTCACTATTTGACACAGTTGTGTGCATTCATCCTAGCATGTGCAGTAGTTTATGTCTTTGTACCAAGTAATTATAAAGCCAACAAGCAGGAATACTATGGGGTTTTGACTCAAAACAGTCAGAATTATGACAAATCAGTCTGATGCATGCTTTAAATCCTGTGTGACTGCTTCATAAATATTTTTTTAAAAATTTAATGAAAAGAATTTTTTTCCATGAATCTGCCATTGTTGGTTTAGACAGAAAGCTTCTCTCTTCATTAATATTGCTGACTGTAGTCTCTCAGTTGATTTGCAAAGGTGTATGCATTTTTTTCTTCCTTCTAAGAGAAATAGTCATAAGAAAATTCTCACCTTTCAGCCCTGAAAAAATGGTAATTCTGCTTCTGCATTTTCTTGGAAAGTTCAAGTCAAGTCTTGATCCTCCTTTCTTGTTTTGTTTTTAGTTGGCTGGTTAGTTGGTTGATTGAGTTTGCTGATTCCAAAACGCCTACTGAGACATTTTTCATCCCTTATTTTAATTCTTATTAAATAATGTTGAACATTTGGGAAAGGGAAGTTTTCTCACAAGTTTTTATTAAATAAATGCTTGCAGAAATTAACAATTCAAGACTGCAATCTAGCAGTCTTGGAAAAAAAGTCAGTTCTCTTTAGACTAGTAAGGTGTATTCCAATGCCAATATACACAAAATCATATCTTTCTAGATCATCTGGAAAAGTTGTTTTAAAATATTCATTATACTTGCACTTGGGGAATGTGGCCAAGTAGGCAGTCTTTTTAATGGGGATTGTATTCAAAATCAGATTTAATGAAAGATGTTTAGAAGCTTATCATCACTTTAAATTTTATAGGTGTGTAGACTACATACAGGACTATATTAACCGTATTGTGGGAGCAAAGGTTAAAAGTAAACCCTGCACCAGCCCATGACTAATGAATTAACAGCCAAAAGATCACCATGATTTTATCACTGTATTCATCTTGCTCTCCTTTATTCCTCCATTTTCTCTCGAATTTGTAGTCAACTGATGAATTTGCATCTTATAGAAGTGCCAAATTATGGAAAATATTTCCCCAATACCTCAACATGCAACTGTAATGAATGCAGTACCACTGTAGTGTGAGATCATTTATTTAATTAAGTGTTTGTAGAGTACAGGTCTTAGATTGCTAACTGTTTGATCTTTGATTAGTCAGCCAAATGGTATATATAATTAAGCTGATGATTAAATAAAATAGATGATCAAATCAATGGAAAATGGTCATACAGTTAAATAGAGCCTCCCCCCCCCCCCCTTTTTTTTTTGTCTGGTAAATCAATGAGCAAAGTAATGGGTCAACCATTTTTTTAGATTAGGTTTTATGAATTAATCATAAAAAATTGCATAGGACTGTTTAAGAATGCAGAAAATGTGAACTCTTGGTTTGTAGTTCTCAGTTACAAAGATTGTGTGGAATTGTTTTCTTCTGGCTGATCCTAAACTTGATAGAGAAAAGCGTTTAGGAAAATGCTTTGTTTGAGAACGTACTTTGTGTTCCCTCACTACACTGGGAATTTTGTGATGTCTAAAAGTTCTGTGATTTATGTGTGGTTTTCTTGAATGGTCATGAGTGAATGTGTCTGTTGTGATAAGGCACAAATCTTTAAAATCTCAGCCTAGAATTAAATTCTGTTTTTCCCCTGAAGAGATGGGTTTCTTCGATGCTGAATTCTTTGGAAAAGTAGAATGTATAGTTAGTTAGTATTTAGTACAGCCACACAATTTTTGTCATATTATCACACAGTAACTGGAGGCAGATAGGATCTCCTGATTGTGGAGGGTACAGAGAAATTCTTCTTAAACTCATTTAATTGTCTGAAGCGTCTGTATCTAGTTTTCGTCTCCCTTTTGGCTGTGTCAACAGAATTTCTGGCCATTTAAAACATATGCTGTGGAAGCAAGTGTTTGTTTGCAGAAATCCAGAATTTACTATGGGACAGTACTTGAGCAAACTTTGGCTTTGTTTTTTATATGCATTAGTTGTAATATAACTGAACTGCTTACTGAAAGTAAGCACAGACTGGTCATGAGCACAGCAGAAGTAAACACAATTTTTATCAGTAGTCTCTTGGTAAGTTTCCTGATAACTTCAATAATACAAGTTATATATACTGCACTGTTTCTCTGCTAAAGGACTTACAAACTCATTCACAATAGCAGTAAATTTAATTCTTCTGTATCTGTGAGGTCTTTGTTTCCCTATATTGTGATTTTTCAAGCATCTTGTCTCTGATTTTCTCTGCATTTTAAATACTGTACATGTCACTTTTGCTTCTGCACACATACACTGACAAGCCTTGAAAGTTATATTAAAAATGCCCTTGTGACAAAATTCAGTTGGAAACAGGTTTAGGATTTCTAAGTCAAGCACAAGAAAAAAATTTGTCTTTATCACTTTCAGTAGAACAAAAGATGTGCCAAGTCCTGACAGTTCAAACACAAAGTCAGAGGCTTAACTTCAGTCATGTGAATAGTCCCTTTGATTAACGTTTGGTCACCAAACCCCTAAAAACTTAGCATTAAATGTGTAAATATTTGTAGGCTTAGAAGACAAAAAGATGAGGTATGTGCTAAGGTGTGGCCTTATGGAGACTTAGGATTTTGTTTACCTTTAGTTGGTAACACTGTTGAGTCCTTATCAAGAAGAAGGTTACTCCTCATGCTGCCAATATTTTTTGAAAGATGCTGACATTATATCTGATGGAGCTTTGTGTCTTAGCTTAAAAGCCAGTCCTGCAATATTTCACAGCAGGTTTTAGGTTCAAGCTACATTACCTCATTTCCACTTTAATCTGTTATTAAGGCATCTTAATTGTTGTTCATAAGAAATCAGAAAGTTCCCTATTTTAAATAGGCCATTAACAAAAATGCATGCTGCTATTGATTGGAAAGTGCTTTATTCCTCCTCAGTCTTAATATCTTTATTAGTAGTTTCAGCATGGGAGCACTGATGAGAGTTTAAAACCCACTGGGGTTACTTGCCACATCTCAGTGCTGAATGAATTCTTAGATAACACATGAGGAAAGGCAGAAATAGTGTCAAAACACACCTCAGACTGTGCTGATGGAGCCCATCCTACTTGAATAAAGGGCAGTATGTCAGTGTGTCTGTCCTGTGAGACAAAATGTGGTGACATTGTAAGTGAGGGGATTGCTTCCTGCAGCAAACACCCCCTGCCCTGTGTTTCCCAGTTGTCTCTTTGAAACCATCTGTGGGAAGCAAAAGACAAGCCCTGGTCAGCACTCATGCTAAATTGAGCTCAGTAACATGCAGAACACTTGCTCTCCAATTGACAGGTGCCTCCTCAGCAGCCTAGCGAGGATGGTCAAAGGGAATCCTTGGTGAGAGGACTCCTAACTACTCCCTCTTGGCGTGGGCTGCAGGAGATGGCACTTTTTTCATGGTGCATAAAGGAGGAAGTGAATGGGATACAAATGAAATTCATTGACATGAAGGTGAGAGGTGATGCGTCAATCACACAGGTCCAGGAAATAACATGCAGGCTTAGTAGTTCCGGAAGTGTTTGCTTAGTTCACATGCTTAGCAAACACAAAATTAGACCTGATTTTGGAATATAAAATGGATGCAAAGCAACATTTTTAATGTTTGGTGACATTTATGGAGCTGGTGTTGCTGATGTGCCCTGTGAATTGTAATAATTTTAGAACATTGTGGTACTAGAAATATATTGGAGAACAGCAAATAGCCCAGAAAAATGCCGCAAACATTGATGTTGGAAAAAGCAGGAGTTTCAGTCATAGTATGTGTTTGTTTGTGAGTGTCCTCAGGTTGAGGCATTAAATCACAAGATAATCATCTGTGACTATTTAAAGGGGAGGGGTAGTATTTCAAAATCCAAATTCAGCTCAACCCCAGTGAGGTACCTGAATTAGAAGTGTTGCCGTAACATTGCTCGAACAGAGTAGGAACATTCACCTACAAGCTCTGCATGCTCTGGAGCTGTCTCCACTGACTGCTAGGAGAATCCAGGGTAATTAGATGTCTAGTGGGTGTCCATCAAAAGGGACCTTGGGTAAGGTGGGAAGTATGTGAGCCCATGGCATCAGAAAAAGAATATTTAGACTGAACATTAGAAGAAACAGTTTGGAAGGTACACTGAACACTAACAGTGAATGACAGCCCATGAGAAAAGGGTAGAAAATCAATTTCAGTGACACTCAAATTTAGCCAAGATAAATTACTAAAGAGTTGCCTGTACAGAGTAATCCTATGCTTACCAAGAGAGGGTTCATATAATCCGTAAGATTATTCCTGCCATTAATATATACAATACTCTTATCTGGCAAAGAACAACAATCAATAATTGAAGACTTTTACCTGACACCAGGATTAAAGTGACAAGTGATTATCCAGAGCAGAAAGGAATGTGATTTTAGTCTTTAACATTATGCTGGGGAATAAAATCACATTCTTTATATAGATAAATCTATGCATGTATATAAATATGTGCATACGTAAGTAAATATTTTTATCTGTGGTTTCCTGTTTGAAAATATACATTGTATTATTTTATATATATAATCTTAATATATGTTTCCTAAATATATATGTTAGGAAATAATAATCTCAATAACATTTACTAACATAACTTGGTGGTGCTCTCACTGTCTGCTGATTGACAATTCCACCTCCTCCTGCTGTCAGATGCTATTAGCCAAGGGTGCTCTGGGCTTGGTTTAGCCTGGCCTGTGCAGCTGAGAGCTCCTTCCCATGTTTCTTATCTTCCTTCTTCCCAAACTGGACATCTCTCTACAGTCCACGTGAATATGACCTTCCAAACCCAAGACTGGCAGGTAGATGAAAGCAGATTTTTGGGTTAAGTCCTGGCTTCATATTACTGATGTTGTCGTCTTTTCTCTGCTCTGGCATCCACTGTGTTTGGAGGCAGTGATGCTTCATGTTGATTTAAAAAGTGTTTAAGAACACCAAATCTGTGTTGTACAAATTTCTTCACCATGCAGCTTTTAACAACTATCTGTACATACCTTTAACCTATAATATTAATTATATACCATATTCCTTATTCCACTTAAATGCATTTGTTAATGTGCTGATCCTGAGGTTTTTTCTTTGCTTGTCTTCAATCCTACTTTTCACTTACTTTCTGACTCCTCCTCCTTTCTGATGCTTAGAGTATTTCTGTTCTCTGCAAAACTTCCCCCTAATTTCAGTCCTAGAACAGCTACACATAGCTGCCACCACTTTCAAAATGCTGCTTTCAGGCTTCCAGTTAGACCAGCTTCTTCTCGGGTAGGGTCACACAGAGGTTATGCTGCTTCTCAACTAATCCTCTGAGGCCTAGAAACAGGTTTTTCAAGCAGAATAAATAACTCTGCTGAGCCATTACACTCATTGCAAAGTGTTAAATAGCTGATTTCAGTGTTTTTTAGACAATGATGAGTGAATACTGCATTTTGTTTCTTTTTTTAGCCTGCTTTCCTAAGGAAACAAAGCTTACACAACTGTTCTGCCTGGCTGTCTGTCTGCTTGTCTGTCAGCCCCTCTTTAATAACTCTGAACCTGTGTGTTCATTTCAGACAGGAACAGAGATCCTAAAGGTATGCTAGCACTGAAGATCCTGCACTTCTGCAGCCTAGGAAAGGATGAGGTCCTAACACAGGCTCCAGAGAGCAACAGGTGACACTGCAGCCATTTGGGGTGGCAGTGCCACAGCACTGTGGTTCAGCCAGCAAGGTCTGGCCAGCCACCACACAGCCCTCTCTGGGGGCAGAAAGGGCTTGAGGAGGGGCAATGTTCTGGTGAGGAGAAAAATGTTGATGATTTGGGAAGGATGGAGACCTGCTCTGTACACAGCAAAAGTCTGTAGGCAAGCGTTGTTATTGCTGTTATTCATGGAACAAGTGCATTTATGGCAAAGAAAGATGCATGCAGAAAGAGTTTCCTTCTCTGGAGTCTTTCTCTTCATGTGTATGCACATCATGGACCCATGGTGCATGTGTATTCATTTTTCAGATGGTTGGCTTAGTCTTGGATTTGGGTCACTAGGTGCCAGTGAAATACAAACAGATGTTAATAATATTGCAGCAGGAGTATGAGATTTCATTCTCTGGTACCCAAGAGATAGAGCCTACAGCTTACAATTTTCAGAGTCCTCGTGGGCATTCAAGTTTCCAGCTCCTCCAAGTCTTAAATCTTCTCAGCATTGCTACAATTTTCAGCTGTTTATCCTTGCAGGAGGCTGTTCTCCAGATACCCAGTGTGCAGATACTTGGTATTTGTCCTCTGCCTCTCTTTGTGCCGTGGAAGATGAGACTTTGCAGCTGCTGGTTAGCAGACTTCATATTCTAAGATTTTAACATCTTCATGCTTTAGCTATGGAGGCCATAATCTGAATTCTCATTTGCCTCTACAGATAGCAAATAAGATAAATTATCTGATTCACATGTTAAGCAATAAAGGTGCACATAATTACAATGTCTTAAAAAAACAATAATGTGGCAGCTACTACAAACAAACTAGAGAACAAAATCTGAGCAGCTATATAAATACTAAAAACAAAAACAACTCATGCATCTGGCATCCAGGGCTGAGAGTTTCTGTATCATATCTGAAATGGGTTGCTAGTGGGAGTGAATTCTAAATAAGTTGCCATCAGCTAAACAAGTCATTCTGTCAGAAACAGATTTAATGAGGCCTATTCCCTGAAGGTTTGTACTTCATTCTTGGATTCTCCCTCGTCTAATATGGTAGTGACCTTGATCCAAGCTTTTCCTATGGATGGGACATTCTTAAACCCTTCCCTTTTGAGTTTCTGTACTACATCAAACAGTCCCAGGGAACAGTTTTGGCCACTCAAATTCAAATGCTCTGTACTGTCAAATTATCCAAATGATGCTTGGCGTGGTGCTGACCTGTGTCTGTAACAGTCTCCCAAGTGGATCTGGAACACAGTGTGGGAGTGAGCTTTGGCCAATGCCATTTCCATCAAGTAGCTGGCCACCCTGTTTCAGAGGGCAAGAGCATTTAGTGGTATATGGCATGGGCTGTTCACAGCCTGCTGCCCTTAATGGCAGAAAGTGGTCTGGGAAAATTAATGGAGGAATATAGACATACACTATAGGAGTTATACCTTTTCCTCTGGACTACTGATATACTACCAGAGCTTTTATCCATTAACTAACTGCCTATTTATACAGACCCATTAAAAATGAGCATGTTAGAAATCTCTGCTGTGCTGTCGGATTTGGCTGGAAGTGACTGAGAGCTTCAACATTACTAATGAGTGATGGACAGTGATGAGAATTTATAGACATGCAAATGTACACTTATGCATGTCTGTGCCCTTGCATGAAGGCTGCAATCACAAACCTTTGCCTAAGGAAATCAGGATAGAAATGTCATGGCCAAACACAAACTGGTCAGTCTGGTGGAGTGTGCTCTGTCACAAAACTCAGCAGTTTCGATGGGGCTTAGGTAAAGTAAGCTGTAACCTAGGAACCTGCCCTTTTGGAGCGCTACATATGCTCAGGCCACTGAAATTAATTCTGTTGAACTGAGTTTTATGTGGAAAAAGGCTGCTGAGAATGACACACACTTTTTGAACACATTTGACTACATTGCTTAGCAAGCAATGCACGACTGTGGGTGTGCAGAGATGTGCATGAGCTGCCATTAAGCCATCTTGGAGTCTACATCAATGTAGTAATCTGAAATTTGACACAAGTAGTAGAAGCCACTTGAGGAATGGGGTGTATTCTTGGCTAGTGAGCTTGCCCTTAGCTAGTGCACACGTTAGCATGTGCGAGGTGGCTCATACAAGGTGGGGTCGAGGACACTGCAGTGTTTTGGAATGGACTACCCAGACAGTGCCAGCACTTGGCACAGTCTAGAACTTGTGTGCTGTTGCTGTTAATTTCCAGTCTGAAGTACCTTCCTGCCCTTTGAAGTTGCAAAGAAACTTTGAAAGCATGATCTGCTATAAATTTGGGTGGCAAATCCTCCTGAGTCTGCAAGAAGCTGAAGCAAAGGTTGTGAGTGGCAAGAAAATAGCTTGTACTTTCTGTAGCATGCCATCTTCAAGGGAAGGGTTTAAGAGGTCGACGTTAGCAGGTTACATCTCGTCTTTTCTGTAGTTTACTTTCAGAGCCCAAACATGCTGCTTGTGCTTCCCTTGATATACTACCCCTCCCTTCATCCTGCTTCCCCAATGCCAGAATGTGGAATTGTTGATATTCTACCAGCTGGGGGTGGTTTATTTATCCTGCACAAGGGAAAGAGAAAACATTTGCACGTTGTTGTTTCACCAGCATTCTGAGGAATTTCCAAACAATCTGCGCTGAAAAAGTTTCCTCATGGACTTCCAGGAGAACTTGTGAAAAGCCAGGTTCTTCATGATTTGGATGGTGATTGCTAATTTCTTCTCTCACATCAGCAATCAACAGAAGATGTAAATGGCAGCCTTAAAGACAGGGTGGCACAGCTAGCAAGGGTAGAAGATATTACAGGCTGTCAAGATGGTATTGTTCAGGGCTGTCAAAATTAAAGGCAATTTATGCACTGTAAGGACAAGCTAAAATCAAGGCCTTGCAACTGCAGAAGAACCTAAACATTGTAGTAGTCTAGCTTCTAGAAATATTTCATTGACTGAATGTTAATGTGTATGTGGGATTTTCAGGAGTGTGCATTGAGGGCAGCAGAAAATGGAATGGAGTTTAATCTGGAAAGAGACAAGAAAATTATGTCTTTCCCTGTTAGAATCAAAGCCAAAGAGAATTTGGACACTTTCCATTACTTAGAACTGACTAAGCCTCTCTTTTGAATTTAGTGTAGTGTCTATTGCAGAGATGCCAGCAAAGCTATCCATCAAATGCTGGGAGGGAAAAAACACAGGTGCTCTCCTGACCCAGCTATTTATAGGAAAGGCTGGCAACTACATGTGATACAAATGCCCTGGTTGTGTTTTCACACTTCAGAGCTCTAAATCCAGCTCTTTGGCTGAAAACATAGCTCCAAAATGATAATTGGCCACCAGTTGTTGCTGTTTAGCAAAGTTGAAAAAAAACAGATTAAATTTAGCTACCGGAGACTGGGAAAGAAGAATAAAATTTGGGAATCTTTGTAGAAAACATTCTGGTTTGAGACAAAAGTGTAAGGGTACCAAAGAATTTGCATGGTATATTAGTGTAAGTAAAATAATATTTTATCAAAACCTGTATATCCAGTCATCTGCATGTTTAGGATGCAGAAAGTGCTATGGCTTCTAGACACAGACCAGGATTTGAATTGGCAGATATTTTACTAAACTTCTCAGAAATTTTTTGTTTGTTCTCCTACTATTTGAGGAAATCCCAGGTAAACAATTTTTTTCTAAGATCATGATTGTTGCCACAGGTTTCTGAAAGTTCTCATAATTTGTTAATTCTTAAGGCTAAAAATTATAATAAATATGAGAAGCATCTGGGATTAAATCAGAAACATTTGAAGCCTACTGAAGGAATCATTTAGAGCTTTGCATAATGATACAAGCATGTTGCTTCCTTTCTCAACATGACTGCTATTGTCTCAGTTCCTATAAAAATAGTTTCACTATATTTTTAACCACTTTTTAAAGTAAGTCTTAGCAGATTGCAAAGCCAGCAACAAATAAAGCATTTCAGATTTTTACCTCTCTCACAAATCTTCTAGCAGTTCTGCTAAAACCGATGTGCAAACACATTGACCTACTTTGGCAGAGATCTCCACAGGTCTTACAGGACTTAGAGTTCTCCACTCTATTATTATTTCTTTCTATATGCTTTAAGCAAGGGATTTATTAGAAAGTCACATATTCAGCAGCATAAATTGCTGCTGGACAAAAAAAAAAAGAAGTGCATATTTATGAAATAACCAGCTCCTATTCTGTATTGTGAAAGGGATTCTGCTTGTTCAAAGGCAGCTGACTCTATGCAGACTACCTGCTGACCTGATAAGTTAGTGGAAAAGACAGCATAAGCAATGGGTGTGGACAACAAATCCAAGGATATTCAGTTTTGTGGGAGTACAAGAAATCTTAGAGCCTCTGCCTCAACTGATCTAAAAAACCAGAAAGAGTTTAGGTGGAAGGAGTGTAGATTTGGATTGGATATTAGGAAGAATTTCTTTACTGTGAGAGTGGTGAGACACTGGCACAGGTTGCCCAGACAAGCTGTGGATGCTCCATCCCTGGCAGTGTTCAAGGCTGGATTGGATGGGGCTCTGAGCAACCTGGTCTAGTGGAAGGTGTCCCTGCCCATGGTAGCAGAGTTGGAACAAGATGATCTTAAAGGTTCCTTCTAACGCAAACCATTCTATGGTTCTGTGAAATCATGTCCCAGAAGTACTCCATTTTGCCTTGTGTGAACCCACATCTTTCATAAAAGCACTTGAATACGTTCAGGGAGCTAAAAAGCTGACTATAACTAAACCCAGATTTTGGTAACAACATGCCATGGACAGCATTTAAACTTGTGCCTCTGGTTTCTGGTGTGCCCAATATCTAGGAACAGTACTGTAGGGCAGCAATGGTGACTGGCATCCTACCATGAAAGGCTTTTTCTGCAGAGCAGAAGGGCCCCTGCCAGCAGGATGTCCAGGAGCACTGCCCTAGCACCATTTCTATAAATAGATATGTGCTGTGACCGTATTACTCATCTTGAGCAGCATGGTAGAAAGTGAAAGGCCTACATCTCATGTAGTATTTTTTTAACCTACTTTCCAAATGATTCAAAATATCTGTGAGTGAGTATTTTCCCCATTTTTTCTCCAAACTCCAGCAATTACATATATTCCCAAACAATATGGGAATTTTAATGTTTTTGATAAAAAGATAGAGCTCCAAAACACCTTTAGTGTGCACAAGCTTAATGAAGTAGAGGAGAAAGGTTGTAGTTTAACTTTTATTTCTGATATGACACGAGGATGGAGAGAAGTGCATAAGAAAGAGAGAGAAGCTCTATTGCATAAAAGGTGTTGCATAAAAGCCCTACAGCCATAGCTCTGCTGAGTTTCATAGACACAGAGCTGCAGGGAGCCAGTCTCCTAGCCCTGCTGCAGGCCAGCTGGCCACCCTGAGCAGCAGCAGCTGCAGAGGGACGTTCTGTAGCCATTACTGACGCAATAGTGTGTGTGATGATTTTATTATACTGACGTAAGGTAGGTGACGCACCAAGCCCCACGCCTGCCCCGAGACCATAAGGTCACCGTGGAAAGCCAGTGCTAGTCACTCACAACCCCAGAGGCTGTCAAAGGGCTCTGGGTGGAACTCTCCGTGTGATAAGCAATGTGTACATTGCTATGACGATATGGGAAATTCTCTGTGCAGGTCATGCCACCTGGGAAGGGCAGTCTCATTCTGGAAGGTAAGCCTGGCACTGGCTGCACATCCCACATCCAGACCACTTCTAAAGCATGCTTAAATGCTTGCAAAAATAGTTCAGGGTTCCTTAGTAGCCTAGTAGAAGAAAGAGTCCTGTGAACTCTATGGTTTGTTGGCACACAGTGAAACCCTGATACTGTGGGGTGCATTAGCAATCTGGGAAGATCAGGGTACCAAGCAGAACAGCAGCTCAGAAACAGCTGCCCACCAGTTCTGGCCTGGACTCATCATGCTTCAAAGGAAGTTTAAGTGACAGTTTGGGCATAAGCAGCTATCCAATCCACTTGAAGTTCCTGGGTGGGTTTTTGTTGCAGTTGTTTGGAGTTTTTGGATGCTTTACTTCCATAGCGATGTTTCCACTTCGTAATCAAAGGTGAAAACCTTTCCTTAGCAATAGCAAAACCACTTTTATTTGGAGAGTGTCCAAAGCATCCAAAACGGATGTGAGTGAATCTGTTGGGGTGTGGCACAATTTTTTTTTTCTCTGATGGAATCAAGCCAAACAAATAGGTATTTTTAGGCAGAGCCTGTGGGTACCTTCAAGCACTGAACAGTTAATCAATCTCAAGATCCATCTCCAATCAGAAAAGTCAATTTAAGAGCTGGTCTTGTTTTACACTGGGGAGAGTTACACAGAAGCCTTTTGTCTGTTTTATCTAGTGTGTCTCTGTGAGGGCAAGCAGTAAAATGACATCCTACAACTCTGAGAAATATACAACATCATGCTATATGTTCACAGTGTTTATGATGAGTTACTTGAAATACACAGACCAAGAAATGCAGGATTTGAAAAAAAACAAAAAGCTAATATTGGTTTCTTAGAGTGCTGAAATTGCAGAAGATAAGCTTATCAAACGAAAGCCTAACTCCACTGAAATCAGTAGGAGTTTTGTTTGGGCTTTCAAAAAAATGATAACTTCACTGTGAGCTAGTTTATGGCTTTCACTACGTAGGAACTACAAAGTGAAACTATATCCTTGTACATTAGACAGGTATTTGCCAATCATATTTGGATTGGGATTAGGAAAAAATAAAATTTGTGCTGTTCTTTCTTTTTGTTCTTCTAATTAATTTCTGCTTAGTTCTGCACTGCCTTCTTCTGCTGCAAAGAGCAGACATTAAATTGGGATTTTGTGTGTTGACAGTCCCGGCTTGAGCCTTCCCGCGGGTTGGCTGAGATTTCACAATACATTTTTTCCCATGGTGTTTTCTGTCACATATTTTTTTAAACAAACACTATTCTGTCAGCTATAGAGGACACAAAGAAAAGATATGCTGTAGAACAGCAAGCAAAAGGCAATTTCAGGTTTAGGATTTGCAAGATTATATAATGATGTTAGCAGCTCTCCTTTTCTGTAATCTCTTTATAAAATGTATATTCTATTTATTAAATATGCTATGCAAAGGAATAAAGGCAATTAAGGAACGTTTCATTAAAAAGAATGACACAATTTACCTTTGGCCGCAGAAGCGTAGGCTCTACTGACATTACAGAGTCACTGCCAACAGATCTGGACTTTGGCTTCAATCTAGAGGAAACAGACACCTGAAAATGAGCCCAGCTGAGCATCTACTTTCTGCCACATCAGCTGTGAGAATTATGATGGACATGTGGATCCACATGAAGTCATATGGCAAATATTTGGTGCTGTTACACATACTGTGGTTCTTCCTATTCAGGGAACTCCTGCTCAGGTATTTTTTCCAAGAGAATAGCCTTATGATGCAGTTAGTATTGACACCATTGGTATGAGTTTGTCCCCTTTGAAATCCCTGATAAAATTCCTGTTATCTTGGACAGAAGCAGTATGGGGCCAGGAAGCCATAGAGATAAAACACCACACACTACTTTGAAAGTTAAGGAAGTGTTAAGGTCAGAATAATAACTTTCATCAAGTATGACAAAAATCAATGCCATTTGCACTGTCCAGCTATTCAGCTTTGTACATGCAGATTATCTGCATCTGGTTATCACACTTCATAATCCCAGCCTGGCACTGATTGAAAAAATGCTTTACAAAACATACAGCCCAGGGCAGAAGACTCCATAAAGTCAATGTTTTTACTGCTTTTCTTACTGATGTAACAACCCTCTTGTCATGGCTTTTATTTTTTTTAAGAGAGGGAAAAAATAGATTATATAACATGATAGCATAAAATTGATCCAAAATTTGGGACACAGTCAAGAAAACTGCTGAGAAGATGGATCCTTGATATCATGTGCTGAAGGTTAGCATAGGACCCATTGCAGAGCTTGTCTGTGGACTATGGCTCCATCTCTGCAGGCACCAGTGTGTCCCTCTGTAAGAATCACTGTATTAGACACCAGGAATCAGTACTGTCAGCTCTTTAGGTGGGAGAAAGGTACTTTCAATTAAAAACTGCAGAGAGGTATGTGTTAAAAAATAAAAAGAGGTGGGGTAGATGATGGAAGAACCATCCAGAAAGAAGTTCTAGCATTTCTGCCACCCCAAAGACCTACTGTAACAAACAAAAAAAATGAGAATAGGAACAGAGCTGGATCAAGTTCTACTCCAACAGGTCTCTCTGTTGAGGTGGTAGCAGCACATCTCTTGCTGCTGGTCCATTAGCTGGCACGCTGCTGTGGTTACTGATGGCATCAACATTTATTTTGGGATTATGTGCATGCAGGGAGGAGGGAGGGGGGATTTTGCTCACAGCAGCTTGCCCAGACACTCTGGGTCTTGATATTCCTGTACTGCAATCCATTACTTCCAGAACAATCCCTGGACAATCATTTGCTCTTGGGCTTCAGGTTGAAGAGGGACTGCAGGTCCCTTCCTTGGCCTGTTTGTTAAAAGGAGAGTGGCAGAGTGCCTGCTGTAGACTGGCCACATGTGCTGCAGTGATGCAGCTGCCACTGGGTTGCAGAGGAGACTGGCCAGGTTGGAGCTGCCCCCACCCTCCCAGCAGTAGCTGTCCCTGCAGCTCCCATTCCTGATTTCATGGCAGCAACCACAACCTCGCCTCATCTTTCCTCCTTCCCACCTGTAGCATCCCAGACTTGACTCCCAGGGCTGATGAGGAGGTGAAGGCTTGCTAGGGATGAGGGGGGAGAGGGACAAGCAGCTCCAAATACAGATTTCAGAGGAAGAGGATGCATTGCAGTGTGGGGATGAACAATCCCAAATCCCAGGTCTGAAGTCAGACTCCTTCCTACTCAGGAAGGTCAGCAATGTACAGCATTGTTCAAACTACAGTGACAGAAACCTAGTTCAACAGAAGCAATGGGAAAATCCTGGTGGAATGAGGCCAGAAGAAGGAACAAACTCCTTAAACTTATTGGGCAAAGCCTGACTAGCAGCTTCCCTGCTTGGCCCAGGGAAAAGGGAAAAGGTGCAGTATGTGCACCTGAGCTCTCCTTCCAGAGGTCACATAATGAAATAGTCTTTTGAAGGAATTTACACAAGCTGAATGACCATATTTTATATCTCTAATAATAGCGGTATTTGTAACCAACTGCCACAAAAACTGTATATAAAATACTGTGGCACACCACGCATGGTTCCTCACAACAATGAGTGTCCATATGAGCTGGTGGCTTTTTTCTGTGCCAGGAACCTGCTTGCCTTGAAGGAGGTATTAAGTTGCAGTGAGCATAATGAAATGCTATAATGTATGAGCCTGGATGGATGGGGCATTTCCAAGCAGACATCCCATCAGCAGCAAGGTTCAGACTGCTGAGAGGCACTGTGTCACGGGACTCTCCCGAGCTTTTGGGTAAAGTAGCTTTTTAATTGCTTCTTCCCCAGGCACAGCAGAAAGACCTTTGTGGTTATGTCTCTTAGCTGAATTAGGTTGGTACCTGGCCAACCTTGGTCACAGATTTTTTTTTGAAGAAACCTCGTGCTGTTGGCAGCAATAAGTGCTTCATAAGTGGGTAATCATTGCTGACAGGCATTAGATAATAGAGGAGTTATCCTTCAAATACTATGCTCAATAAATTTGACTGAACAGGCATGGCTACAACACTGGCTGAGGTATAAAAACCTATCTCTTGCAAGTTTCTCTTTTTCTAGTGTCAGAAAATATGAGATTGATATATATGAGTATATATATGATATAGATATATATATTATATATATGAGTATAACATTAATTTTGTAGATCAGAAGATAGATTTAATAGTAGTATTCATTATTTTTTTTAAAGTTTTAATTATTTTAAGAAACCAAAACCAAACCAAACAATATCTGTTATTTATTACAGCATTACATACTGCCTGACCATGCAGCACAGCTTGTCTCTGACAGCTTGGTTTAAGTCTTTCTTAGGAGATGGAAAATCCCTTTGGACCATAATCTAGAGGAGTCCAAGCCCACAGTGTCCACATCCCAGGAGAGAACACAGTTCCACAGGTAGTCCAGTCTCTGTTCTTGCTGACTATAAACCTCCCTGGAACTCAGGTTTGAGGAAGCAAGATGGTAGAACTTGCTGAAAGCAACTTTAAAGGCTCAGGATTTAGGAACAGAGAATGTTAGAACTCCTTTTTTGCTTTACCCAAAATTAAATGCAGATGCTGCCCTGGGATCAAGGATCTAAACCTTAGGCTCTCTTTTCCTGCCAAGTTCTTTGTTTACTGTTGTTATTGACAAGATACCTCCATGGATTATGCATTTCTTATGTAATATCAGAAACAGACTATTTTTTCAAGGTCATTAGTTGCAGTTGAGCTCAAATACACAATGTTTTTTGGGGGGCATGCCTATGTAATCTGGAAGTAGTATTTATTGAATTACACCTCTCCTAACTGTGGCTCCTATAAAGTGAACATTCATTTCTGAATTTGAGGAAATCAACAGCTTGATTTGCTTGGTATCCTAAGCAAAAGCCAATGTTTTATCCATAATGTTGACCAGAGTATTTTCCATTTGTGTTGGCATAAACCCAGAACTGTTCAGTTAGGATGCAGTGATTTACAGTAGAGGTTGCTTTACACGATTTTTACCAATATCTGTCTCCATCCCAGTATTCCACACTTCTGAACAAATGTTACTGAAACAGTTCTGTGGGAGACTGAGTATCCTCCCTTCCAGCTGAAGGTCCAGCCCACTGCTCTCTGCAGTCTCTAGGAAGTTTTCCATGGCTTCAGGACGCACTGGAGCTGGCTGGGAGTCTGTTCCTTTAAAGCAGCAAACTGGTTTAGCTAGCAAAACCAGCGCTTTGCAGACAACTCAGCAATTACGGGATCATGTAACTACAGTAAGAGGCTGAGCTGCAAATTACTGTAATTATGAATATTTCTGTTGCGAGGCAAATTTACAGCCAGATATGTCACATCAAAATTATTTTATTTTGTGGGTAATTCTAATTTTGCAATACATTTCTAGAACTTCATTTTCCTGTTGAACAGCATTTTAATTTGAAGAGTCTACTACAGTGGTTGTGGTGGATTATTTTAGAATTCAGAGGCAGATTATGAAATGCAAGCATGCTAAATCCTGATATGAGACTGAACAGTACAGTTGGGAATGATGATTAATATCATTCTAAAGGTATTGGACAGTGTCTCAGAAGAGGCTGAGTTGTATCCAGTGCCTTCCATGTACCCGGATGAGGCTCCATCTGCCATAAGAGGGAAGACACAAGCTCCTCCAGAGAGCTCAGCTGCTGGGGGTATTAATTAATAATTAATAATTATTAATTAATCTCAGAAAAGAGGAGGAACATGGGATGAGACTGCTCCCAACATATGTACCTGGTTTGAATGTGTACCTGGTTTGAATGCCAAAAGCAGGGCAGCAGGTCTTTTGTGTGACCTTAAGTCACTTTATTTCCCAGTGCCCATTTTTATTTAGTTCTTCACCTGTACAGAGGTAAATACAGAGAGGATTGGGGAGGATATATTCACTGATGGCATTTAGGTTCCCAGAAACTTTGGTAAAATGGTCTTGCTCATTTGCTTATTAATAAGCTGGCAATTTCCCAATAATTGTTTATTACAACGTAATGTCAGGTAGTCTGCATCACTTCTACCACCTCTGACCTTGGCTCCAGGATTCTGAAAGCAGACCAGACTGCAAAGTGGTGATTTCCATGGATTTAAGTCTTGTGGACCATACCCATATTCTAGCCATAGAACCATTTTTTGGGTAGACCTCCACGTTTCTAAACCAGCAGCCTCCTTAAGGAGGCTTAAGGACTCCAAAGCCTAAGGCAGAGCTCAGATGTTACTGAAGGTAATGTGCAGCACAGCACAGCCTGTCTCCTGGCTGTTCATGTTCTCAACATGAACGAGTTCATGGCCTTTCCCTGCCCCATCCTGATTGACATTGGGCAAGTGCAGCAGCTTCACCCAGCTCCGTGCTCGGCACAGGGCTGTGACCCAGTGCCAGTGGAAAGAGCTCTGACCTGGGGCCGCCCAAAGCAGGAATGACCTGCTCACCTTTGTCTTCCTAGCATTTAGTTATGTTAGGCTCCCTCTCAGGAGGAAGCCGAAAAAACAACCCCCTCCCTTGCCAGCTTGTTCATTAGCACTTAATGGCACGGGCTTGACCCGGTTTCCCCGCAGCTGCCCCCCCTGTTGATTGCAGGGGGCTTGAGGCATGCACGGCATGCAGGGCCAGGCTGGGGGCAGCTCTTGTCCAGCCCCAGGTGGAACCAATGACCTGGGATGGTGTTTCCAAGGAACAGCTGCAGGCTGGGGCCGGAGCTGGGAGCTGGCTGCAGCAGCACGCTGTGTTCCAAGGACTCGCACTGCTCAGATGGGAGCAAGAGGTGCCACAATCTTTCAGCCCCCTGACATGGTGATAGAGGGGACTTTTGCTCTGTATCCCTGAAAGGTCTCAGCAGTCATCACTGTGATACTCGGGTGCTCTCAGGTCTAATAGCCTGTCCCTGAGAAATAAAACCTTTGTTATGTCTCCTTTTCCTGTTGCAGAGATTGCTGATAAAGATGTGTGGTGAATTTACTTCCACCTGAGTCTGTTTTAATGCTGTCTCCGGTGTCTGGGAAAATCTCTCTTCTACATTTTAGGTGCATGAAGACAGATCCAGAGCATGGGAGTGTAGAATCAGACCAAGATATGCAGCCTTGTCACAGAGCAGCCTCACTCTCTGCCTTCCCTGTTCACAGCTATTCCCTGCAGTCTTTGTTGTACTCCCAGATGATTTTCAGGTCCCTCATCTAGATTCTAAATTGAGTGACAAGGCACTGACTCTGACCAAATGGTTTGCATTGGGATTTTCTCTTGGTGTAGTGTTTGTCCCCATGCCAATACAAATGAAACATCAGGTTACAGGCTCTCCGGCCAATGGCTGTACAGCCAGTTTTCCCATCCAAAGTCATGTCCTTATGTACAAACTGGTGGGTGACACTGAACCATCCTGTTTTTGAGGTGCCATTGGCAGGATCCTGACCCTGAGCCTTTATTTTAAAAAATAATTTTAGTATTTTCATTCCCAAATGCAGAAACATCCAAGAAGCCTCGCAGTGGAAATAGCCTGTTCAGTGTCTCTCTTGCCTACACACTTTTCAGAGAGCTGTTTTGTGCTGGCAGAAATGTCATGACACCCTTGTGACCAGGCTGCTGGGGTCAGGGGGCTCCAACAACTGCAGTGGTGACTGGGAAGAAATTACTTTTCAGACACTGGAAGGGTTTAATGAAGAGCAGAGAGTAAAATGGTGTAACAAAATACTGACATGTCATTGACTTCTGCATTATGTCACAGCCAAATTGCTTATCAACAGCATTGCCTATGGTCTGGCCTTGCAAACATCTCCTCCAATGAGGCTAATTCCCATCAGCTTGACGGCTGAGACTTGATAGTCCCCCTGGTGAGGTATCAATTATTTATTCTGTGCACTCCAAAAGTCAGTGGGTCCCTTTGATATGCAATATGACTGTTAAATTAGCTGCTGAAGGACTGCCGCTGCTTTTCAAGCTTCAGCCTCAGCGAGAGACATTTCCACCTCATTGCTCCTTATCTCGCTCATTTCCTCATGCAGCAAAGCCCATTTAAGTGATTACAGCCCCGGGTGTGCCTGCCTGCCTCCATACTGCAATTCCCTGTCCCGCACTTGTGGGATTGTTTTGTGTGGGCAAGAAGTAAATCAGGCTTCTGAAGTGTCAGTGCTCCTCCGTGGGATGCTGTCAATTATTTCATGCAGGAGCTCCCTGTCCCAGCATTTCCTTCTGATGTTCCTCTGCACAGGCAGCTTTTCAGAGGTGTCTTTCCACAACCCAGGAGGTCCACTTGAACCGCCAGGCAGGACACACCTCCTGCATAACTGCTGTCCTTCCTTCTGACATGGCAAACTAGATTAAATTCCTCATGAAATTCACTAGCAATTTACCTCAGAATTAATGTAAATTGCCAATTTAAAATATGCCCAAGAGGAGATATTTAAATACACACTTACTGGTCATTTATATTGTATTACATTACATTAGGCTGGAATATCCATCTGTTATTTACCTTGCCCAAGACTTTTCATTAAATTGTAACAGTTTTTATAATGCAGAATTTGGTAATTTGCTGGTTAATAGCCAAATATTTTATTACCTTTAAGAGTAAAGATAGAAAAAAAAGTGTGTGATCTCTTGTGAAAGAATTAGTCCCTCTATTTCCTTTGAAAATGTGAGGTGAAAACTTGTACAATTTTCAAATTTTAGAAGTACAAATGAGGTTTTGTCTTGGTTTTGTCTCAGACCTCACATATTCAGTGGACTACTCAGACTGAGGGATAGGTATCATGGTAGCTATTTCAGATGTATAAAAATTGTTAATCTGAGGATTAATAATCTGTCTACAACAGAGTTTTTGTTTGCACTGGTAAGTATTTCTGAAATGCATCCCCTAGGCACCTCTCCTTTCCCTGCTAGGGTTCACATCATGGAGTAGTCTCAGAGACACCAGCTGGATCCCTTGCTGATAAAATTCAATGAAAAGGTGCTCCCTGGGGACACATCTGGTGTGCTAATGGGATGAAATTAGAATGAGACCAATCTATGTCATGTAAATGTCAAGTTTCCAGCATCTAATCCTGTTGCACTGAACTATGTGCTTAATTGTACATGGCCTAAGTCAGTACCAATCCTCAAAGCTCACCTTTCATTGTGGAGATGTCTGGACACATCCTAGGTAACAAACGTAGAAAACTCAGTCCTTTGCAGTTCAGTTTGGAGAAGATGACTCTAACCAAGGCTTCCACCTTTCTACAATTCCATCAAACTACTTCCCAGTTAGGACCATGCCTGTGGAGGCAGCTTGACCTGCTTTCAGGCTCCAAGAAATGCTTTTGAAAAACATGTATCTGCAAGAAAGAATATCTGCTCTCCAAATTGGAGTAGCAGGTCATGAGTCCTGTCCTTCTTACATCCTGGGAATACCTAGAAACCTCCTTCCTGGCATGGCATGGCATGTTGGCCCAAAAAGTGCCAGGATGGGACCCAAGACTTGAGCAGAAACACCTCCTAATGATGTTATGTGCTCCAGAAAGTAATTTCTGGAACCCAAACTATGTAAGTAATGTAATGTCTTCTACTGACCTCTCTCTCCCCTCTCAGCTCCCAACCTTATAAATAACTCTTACTTCCACCTTAAGGATTTTTCCAGAGCCCTGCTGAGGCTTTTGGTCTTCCTATTTTTAGCTTTGCATTTATTGACAGTGGTTTCCTCCTTCTCTGCCTATCCAGGCTGCAGCCTAGAAAACACAAAGGTTATTTGATTCCCAAATTGGCTTTCTGTGGACAGATCTGTAAAATTTCTGAAGACAAAAAGGAGAGGTCATGGTTTCTTTCCACCACAACTGGCATATACAACCTCTGCAAGTCACCAGGGGACCCATGTGCTGCCTGCCTTCACACACTTCCTGAGACCCAGGAATGTGCTCTCTGATATCCAGATGCATCAATCATCCCTGTGGAAGCCAGCAACAAAGTCTGCCCTGCACATTACTAGGAATAGGATGGCAAGGTGCAGTTTAGATAACTCCAACCAAAAAATATTGTCCCTAAATGCATAGGAAAACTTCTAGGTTTTAATAACACAGGTAATTTTTCCCATTTTTCAGCAGGCATCATTGAATCACTAATCTTGGTCTGTGCACATGTAGAGGTTTCAGTATATACTAGAACTAGATATAAACTAGATATGAACGAGATATAAAACTGTTATTTGGACAAATGTGTTTGGATGCAGTGCGTGGTAGGCTTTGTGGGACCATGCCAATTTAGGGTATTTGTGATTTGGAAACAAACTTGTGAAGCTGAATGCTATGCCCATACCATTTCTGGAGCTTAAGGGAAATAAATAGAGTAAATAGGAGCAAATAGAGTAAATAGATCCTGTCAAATGTGGCTTTTTCTGATGTCCTGTTTTATTCCCATTAATCAGAAAGAGGAAAAAACTCTGAGACTGTGGTTAGTTTTAGGACCAGATTTTTGTACTTTAAAAGGGGTAGTCCTTTTTTGTGGGGCAATAATGCAGAAAAAAAAATGGAAAAGAGTGATGTATCACTTCAAGCCATAGGAAGATAACTGTTTGACAAATGTAATCATTTATAAGAACTTGTATGTTTCCTCGATGTTCTGCTTCAGGCACAGAATTCCAGACGAATCCAGCTAGAGAGCTCAAATTACAGAAAAAGCCACAAAGTGCAACAAAAATTGATTTTTCAGGGGTACGTGCCATAAGACCCGATTTTCAAGAATGTGCTTAAAGTGGGACACGTGATTAAAGAACTTGCTGAATCAGAGATTTGGTGTACAAAAGAGCAGTTGTGCAGCTAACAGGCTGTGCAAATAGGCTGTGTGATGTCCTTGTGCAGTTGTAGCTACGTACAGAGGAGATGTGCATTCATTGAGTTGCTGCTACAACTTACATGAACACTACCCAGGAAATACAACTCACAGTATGGCAGCAGCTCCAAAGATTTTCAACTGTGAGTTGAATTTTAACTTCTGCCTTGCCTCCACAGGTAAGATCTGCCTTGAAAAGCCAGCAGGTTAGATGTGGTCTGTGGTAGATTGGTCCTCTGGGACTTGAAGTGACTCAGACACTTGATCTGAGGCAGTAATTGATAGTAGTGATAAGTTGCCATCCAATCTTTGGACCAGTGAGAAGATGAGGGTGATAGCACAGTTTATGGGTGAATTTCAAGGCTGTTTCTTGCCAACAGAGGAGTGCCAGGGTGGCTTTTGTCCAAGACCTTGGTGGAAAACATGCTCCACCCTCTCCCAGCCTCTGCTGTTCCTTTTCTCAACCATGCCTCCTTCTCCTGGTCTCCTAATCATTCCAACCCTAACTATTTGCCAGCTTTTGAGCTGTTTATCCTTCACTCAGCCTTCTCTCCTAGTCCTTGATTCAGTCTCTACAGCAGCACAGGGGACAGAGCCGGTGGCCTGACTTCAGTCACAGTCTTTGTTCCTCTTTCCCTCGCCCACCTTGCAAGGCTCCTCGTTCTCAGAGGCTTCCACCATGACTTCCCATATTTGTGCTGCTGCTTGTCTTCTCTGCCACTGAGGTGGGCACATCCTTCTCCAGGCAGCCTGGGCGTCAGGCAGGGGAATGTCAAAAACCCAGGAGACACAGGCACCATGCCCTCAGTTTGTGAGAGCCGCACTGGCCACCAACAGCAAGAAGGTTTGGTGTGAGAGGTGGAACAAAGCAGGTGAGACCCCAGGAGAATGTAACAATCACAGTCAGGCAAGGCAAAGACATAACCACCATTTCCCCACAGACGAGTCTGTGAGAATGAATTGATTTATAACCACATCACAGTGATGAGTGACACAGAAGGGAGCACGAGGAAGGGAACAGACCTGCCTCTGAGAAAGGCTCGGGTAATGTGTGCTCAGCAGGGCAGTGGGCCATGCAGTGGATAATGAGAAACAAAACACAGAACAGCTGTTCACCTGGTGGGCACCATCCTTTCTGTGCCACTCATCACAGTGACTGGAGGATGTCACAGCAATCTGGCTTGAAGGCAATTTAGAGGAAGAAGTTGGAAATTTACTTGGTGGGGACAGGTTGTGTCCATGTAGCCCAAGACAAGAGGTGTAAATACTCCTTTACCCTATATTTAATGAAGTCCAGAGGCTTCTTGCAAAGCTTCCAAACTAGAAATTTTGCCTCACTTTGCAGGCTAGTATTCCTTTAGCATAGTTCTGTCTGCATGCACAGCGTTGTATAGATTCAAAGCAGCACCTCCCACCACACCCTCAAATGAATCGCTGGGGCAGACGACAAGGCAGATGTGTGAGACATTTGTGGTATGGAATGCTACTGAATAAGCAGCTGTATACTGATCTAGCTTCTTTTTCCAGATGGTCACAGAGAGCAGCATCCTGCAGGGAGCATTATAATGGTCAAGTCCTGAGCTGACAAAGGCTGACTAAGTGTAATAATATCTGCGACTTGAAAGAAAGGATTGTACAATTCTTGCCAAGAGCAGATGGCAAGATAGTGTTCTTAGCCACAACTGATACCAACCACAGATCTTTATTGCAAATATATCTTATAACAATTGATGCAATCCCCTCAGCAAAGAGCCCTGACTGTTCCTCTGGTTAATTCCCCGCTGCTGTCGGCATTACCGGGCAGTGTCTGGTGTAAGGCTCAGCCACATAAGCCGCTCCTAGATTCCTATCTTGTGAGGATGCTGGCTCGTATCGTGCATTACATCAGCCCAGTCAGATTAGATAGAGAAAGGGTCTTTATTCAGACTGCCTATCAGCAGTGCCTCACGTAGATTCTGTGACTCTTAAAGGATCAAAGGACTGATGAGTGATCCAAAACCCAGACGTCATGGCATCAAGAGACGTAGTGGTGGCACAAAACTGAGGCAGATCTTCTGCTGAAAATGCCAGCCAAGGCCACAGCAACTACTCGTTTTGTACATCTTAGCATAAACTGTGACTCAGATTTTGCACAAGGGTCCCCTTTGGGAAATTATGTGAATTCAGTGTTGTGGTGAGCGCAGACTAGATACGCAACCAGTAGTGCAGGTCTGCTGATGAGGGAAACTCAATCAGCTACTACAACTGCTTGAAGTCATGGACCTGTGACCTTAATCTAGGCAAGGGAAACTATTTTAGCACAGATTAGCCAGCTAGGGCAAAGTTATCTCCTCATTAGCCTTCATTTCCGTCTGAGCTGTACCTTCAAATATCTGATAATACAAATTTAATATTAAAAATAAATTAAAAAAGAAAAATATTTTATAATAAAAATAAATATTTTAAAATAAAATATTTATAAATATTTTAAAAATAAAATATTTAAAATAAAAATAAATAAATAAAAATATTTATATATATATGAAATAAAATTAAATATATGCTTTAATAATAATGTTAAGTGGTAGCAGTTAGAACACACTAGCTAATGGATTTTACAATAACCACTTTTGTCCTAAACTAAGCAAGTACTCACCTGCTATAAGGAAATCACCTCCGGTGCTTCATTTCTCATTCATCCTAGCTTTCCTTTTTGCTACAGATGCATTCTCCCTTCCTTTCCCATGAGAACTTCCATATTTAGACTTGCTTCAGAAAGCTGTTGCTCTCCAGCCTACCATACATAATACCAAGACTGTGAAATTGGGTTTGCCCTTGACCATTCACTCTGAAGCCAGCAAAGAAAGAGATGGGAAAGGTGAAGAGAGAAGGGAAGAAGTATTTTTAAAGGAGATACATCAGTGCTGTTATAAAATCCACCTTTTACCTGCTGTTTATAATTGTTAGGGGAATAGCGAGGACATGAAGATGCACCCTGAAATGGAGTTGAGGAAAATGGTCCTCTCCAAGGGGGAAAGAGGATTCCCATGCAGAGGGAATACCAGGCCCAGGCTGTTTTAGTGGGCAACACCTTAAGGTGTGGACAGACATGGTAACTGTGGAGCAGTCTGAACCTGTACTCTATAAATATGCCCCATCCAATCTCCAAACATCCCCACTAAATCCCAGCACATTCCCAGTAAGAAAAGTTCTGGCGGCCTCAGGGAGAGCCCAGGGCTCATGTTTGGTTTAAAGGTCAGCTGTGGGTGCCTGGAGCAATGTCAGGTTGAACATGCACCTCCTTTGGGCAGGGCTTGTTCCTCACTCAGCTCCTCCACACACCACCAAACTTGCCCACTCAGCACAAGTCATCTCTTGTTACAGCAGCTAAAGTGCATTCATTTCTAAAACCCACAGATTAAAAGCAAAAGCAGCCTCTGAAATGCCAATTGCACTTTTCATGGGGATTCCTTTTCTTCTTCTATTCATATTGCTTTTCATCTGTACTGACTCTCATTTTTACAAACCATGAGGGCTGGGGACGGTGCTGTCATTGCTGCTTTCTTTTCAAACACATGAAAAACTTTATCTTTGCAGATCAGGTGTAAGCTCAAATGCTCTCTGTGCCACCAGAGTCTGAGCCCACCTTTGTGTCTGTGAACAGAGTGTTTGCCTTCCCTTTCCCTTAGCTCAGAGGTTCCTACAAACCATTGTTGTGTTTGATACTCTGGTTTATTAAGATTCCCAGACATTACTGTTGGAAACACAAGTGGGAATAGACGGATACCAGCTGAAAAATAACAGTGACATTCAGTGAGAAAATGAAACATAATATATCTAGGGGAAAACCAGACAAAAGGCAGATGTTTGAGGGGATGAGAAACCTGGAAAGTCAGAGCTTTGGAGGTGACCTGGGAGTGGCAGAATGTGAAGAATGAGCTTTGCAGGGACACGTAAAAGGAAATTATAGGGACGATTTTGACCCAAAGTTACATGACCCCATGGCAGACAGGGCAGTGTCAGTGGAACATGCTGGAGCTGGCACTCACTCTGGCACACAAGGTGCCAGACCATACAGCTGGAGGCACAGCAGGGTGAGGCATCCCCATGCTGGAGCCAGGCTGCAGTTTGCTTCCCCCTGAAGCTTTTCAGCATTATACGCCTACTCTGCAGCAGCCCAAATAATCCTGTCTTCAGCCGGGTGTCTTCCCACCTGCCCGACAGTGGCAGCCCTCCCAGCACTGGCAGCAGCAGAAGTTCAACCAGATGAGTCCTCAGACTGGCCAGATCCACAGAGGCTCTCTTGTGCCTTCTGCTGCAACAAGAGAAATTCACCCAAGCAATAAACCAGGAGGTGCAATTTCTAAATGTTGGTGTGCTGAAACACAGTTCCAGGCATCAAAAGAAATTTGCCCATCTATACAGCTGCAGATGGAAAGGCTATAGATCCAAGAGTAAGATTTATGTAGCTCATAGTGCCATTACTTTAGGTTAACCTTTTGCTATCTCCCTTGAGCTTCTTGAAAGTGTTGGAAAGTACACTTCAAAGGGGCATTGATTTCAGTGGGACTCAAAGCAAAGCATGTACTCAGGGTGGGCTGAGGCAGGACCTGTAGCTTCTTTGAAGAGTAGGTCTGGCATGTTGTATTTCAAGTGTATTTTGAATGCCAACATATTTACCATTCCTTAGGATCTGCTCTGTGCAGGGACACGTTCCCTTTCAGCCTTCTCAAATGGAGCAAAGACAACTTTGCTGGTCAAAATCAGCTGGGGAAACGTTGGCCTCATGCAAGCTGACAGCTTCCTCTGTCATCTCCTTCTCTTTCCTACACAACAAAGAAACCCAAACTGTATGCATGAGGTCAACAGAGAGGCTCCCACACATCCCCTTTCCATAATCTAGCATACTGGAATCTTCTAGTGAAATCAGGCCACTGATGAACCACTGTGGCACCTGCAGAAATTAGAAAACTCTGGTTAATCTTGGCCTGAAGGAGCTGTTGGCAGGTTCCCTTTGCTTCCATCACCTCATCTGGGCTCCACGCAGAAGGTAAGTACCCTCATTTCCCAGGCTTATCTTAGCCCATTAAATAAGAACATTTTTGTGACATGAGAGGAACAAAAAAAAAGGAAAAAACATACTAAAAGCTAAGTCAAATGCATAGTCTGTCCCTCTCGCACACCCAAAACATAATATAAAATGAAGAAGAGATTTTAGATTATTTTCAATTCTCTTTGCCAGAAGCTCAGCATAATTCTCCTTGTCCTTGGTCTGCCCTTCTTGGTTCCCTCTATTCATAGCTGAGGTTCTCGTGTGACACAAGCAGCTCCCTGTGTCCAGATGTCTGGATGTCTTCCCCAACATCTTTAACTTGCAAGGACTTTACAGCAGCTTCCCTTACAGCCCTGAATGTAGATCTGAACCTCTTTCTGTTCATCTTCTCATCCTCATGTTGGTATTCCTAAAGCTGCATTGCTCATTTTGAAGAAGTTTTTGAATCATTTCCAATGCTAATCTACTTTCAAAAGCACAACACATGGAAGATGTTATGTATAAACATGGTTCAAGGCAGTTGGTGCATCTACCTTTGATCTTATATTTTCTCATACTTTCCTAGAGAAGTCTGGATAATGATGTCTTTCTGGTGGATGTTTTCTGAAATTTTTCAATTTTTTCTTGTATGATTTTATTTTCCAGATAAAGATGAGATCCATTATTTTTTTCAAATTACTTTGATTTGCAGACATCTATCCTGTAACTCGGAAATAAAGAGTTCAAGTCTACTAAAGACTCATTAGTCTTCACTGCCTTTTATTAACTCCTTCACTGATATCCAGGAAAGCCTTGAGCTGAACCATGTTTTGAAAAAATCTGAAGAGGATTGTGTGTTGATAAACATTCAGTCCCAAGATGTTTGAGGGAACAATGTCTTCTTTCTTATTCCCACCATGGTTAGCATTTGTCTGGCTGTGTGGGGGTCTGAGCATCCCCATGGCCCAGATTCCTGTCCTGACTTGCAATTGTTTTGCTGCGTGACCTATCTTTGTCATCACTCCCCACAGCCCTTACTGCTGTCTCTCTCCAGTCCTGGGAAAGGCACTTAACCTCTGTGAGATTCAGCCCTGACCTCTGCAATAGAAGGAGTGCTCTGGAAACTGGAAATGAGCTGGTTTTGCTCATTAATGGGAGCTGAAAGGAGTTAAACTGGCCTAGAGTCTTGATAATTTTTCCTGTTTTCATTCCAAACTACCAAGGCGTGGTGGCTGCTACCTGACATGCATCTTTTCTGGCACCTAATGAAGAATCTGATGGAGTCACACATTCTCCTGCCACAGCAGGCAGCTGCTCACAAACTCTGCTTTGTTCTGTGCTGTCTGACATCCAAACGCTGGTGGGGAAAATATAGAACATTTTCGTATGTTTTGCTTTGAGACTTTGCAGGACGAGATAAGTTCTTCCCAACTGCTCTGATGGAATGGTGTGCTGTTTCATAACATGAATTAAACACCAGTTGCCAACTCTTAAAATTTCAGAATTTCTGCATGAAACCCTCCCTACCACAGAAGACCTTTTCTCTTCTATTTGAGGATCACATTGATGTAGGCTTCATGTTAAAATGTCTCTTTCCTCCTTGTAACCCTTCACATTCTCTGAGACCCATCTCTCCATCCAGGCAAACAAGGCGGATTTACTCATCACAGATTTGAGCACATGGTTAATAACAACTCATTCATCTCCAAGGAGCAGACTGAATGCAGGCAGCAATTACCCTAAAATCATTTTCTATCAATAGTCTCAGTTTCTGTGTTTCACTGCGTCATGTACAGAAGCGCTTTGGTTTCCCACTGAAGACTGAGGTGAATCAGCTGAGGGAGGGGAAGCACATGTTTAATTTTAGCTCCTTAGTGTGTTTCGAAATGAGACACAAATACTTTTATTGTGATTCCTCATTTTTGTGATTTGCTGTAATCTATTCATTGTGCAGAAGGTCTTCCATAATGTGAGTATGTGGTGATACCTGACATAGACAGAATACTTCTTGAAAATCAGTCCATTACAGTTTTTCACACTATCACACTCTTTTAACCTCCTCTTTTTTAAGAATTTCTAAATTATGCCACCAAGAAACTCATAATTTCTTCATAATGACCACTTACAGTAAAAAGATGATGATTTCTATTTTGCTGGATGCCAGAATAAATATAGAAAATAACTTAACTTTCCTTTCATCCCTTCTGTTTAAACTGTAAGTGAATGAGGCCACTCAATCTATGAGAGTGCCAGAATATTTTTGCTATTCAAGCAAAGGGAAAAAATAACAATAATTATTTTAAGTGTCCATTGAGCCACAACACATCAAAATGAGACTGAAATCTCAAACAAAGAAGCACTTTTGGGAAAGCATAATGATGCTGCTGCTAGAAAATTAACTGCTGCATATACGCAAACTTTTCTATTGTCTTTCTCTTATTCTTCCCTACTTTATTATCCAACTTCAAGTGAATATCAAGGAAGTGTCAGCCCCATCATGAAGGCTAATATTGTATTAGATGAAAGGTACCCACAAAGATGCAACATCCAGGGGAAAATAACACTATGAAAAATAAAATCCCACAACAAATAGATTTTCTTCCCACTTGAAATGAAATGAAAGTGCTGCATTAGTAAATAATCCAGTGGCTTATAAAGATGTGCCTGTTATAATTAAGAGGCAGAAAAAAAGGCCTGTATAAACCAGCTTGAGGTCAATAAATTATTACTTTACAGCTGGATGAAATTAAATCTCAGGATCATAGTTTTTATATTATGGAGCTCCTAATAAAAATTACTGGTTTTTTTTACATTATATTGCCTATTATATTTCTAAGAAGAGAAGACTCAACTTTTAGAGCATCTCATTTCAGCTTGCAATCTGCATATTCTGTGCTTTTTCATTTTCCTCCTGATTTTTGATAGTGTCTTTGAAAAGATAATTAAAATGTATGAATTAGCTGAGGGTGAGCATTATGACCAATGAGATCACCAAGAAGATCTTTAAACCCACAAGATGGATGAGAAGTGGTATGTACACATGATAGCATTATTATTCTTTCCATTAGGCCATTTACTGCTCTTGATCTCTGACAGAGCTCCCACTGATGTCAAATAAAGTTGTATGCATTGATCCAGAGGGAAGAAAAGGCTCTTGTAGGAGGAAGATTTCTTTTCCTCACTCCCTGTGTGACAGAGAATTGATCCAAGCATAAATGCTTGAGCTGAGGAGTTTGGCATGGCAAAATCAAGGCCTGATTGTGAAGGGGCCCTTGGGCACCTCCTGGGTAAGAGATGTGACGCCCAACACTTGGGTGGCCACTACCAGCTACCCCTGATGGCCCCAGTTGGCCTTACCCACACAGCATGTTCAGGCATGGGTTCAGTGCCTCCAGCTATGCTGATAAGCCCAGGGAACAGCCTTGGGATTGTCCAAAGGTAGAGAGAGGTGAGGTGAAAGAGTTCAGGCAGAAGAATGGAAACTGTGTGTGCCATCAGTTTTCAGCAGCCCCTCCTTCCCGCCAGTACAAATGGCACTTGCTGATGCCTAGGCCATGATCCTGCACCTGGTGAGGCTAAAAAAGCCCTCCAAAGGACTCCAGCCCTTTTGGTGGTGACACTGTGTGTGGTGGGAGCCAAGGGACAGCTCACATCCCAGGGTGAGGGCATTCAAGTCACAGCTCCTCAGGAAAGGGAGTCTCCATCATTCTCCTCTGCAAGCTGGACCACAGGAATGGAAAGGGAGATGTGAGATATGGGGTGCCAGAAGCGAGGAGAGCTTAGGCACTCAGGAAGTCCCTATTCTCAGGAGTGTCTCTGTATTTAACCTCCACCATCCTTTGCTTATCTCAGTGAGAAGAAATGTGGACATTACAACAGTGGCTGACTGAAGCTGCTGAGGTTGGGACAGGAGTACTCAGGGTCTGCATGTGACCCTCAGGAGGCTTCAAGGATGGGAGCTCCCTGAGGAAGTGCTGTCGCAGCTGTTGTCTGGAAGGAAAAGCGCGCCAACGTCAGGCTTTGGGATGCAGCAGTAAGGAACACAGACCACATGATACAAAAAACCATCAGTTATCCTGAGCCCTTTAAAGAGCAGCCCTGAAAACTTTTTTGAACTCTAAGCCTGGCACTGTGTAGAATTGGATGTGGCCAAAGTAGTGAGGGGAAGCAGAGTGCAGCAGCACAGCCACACCCCCTCAAATACTGCTTGGGCTCCAGAGATTTCCAGGCACAGCAAACTCTGCTAAACCCCTTTGCCCTCTGAGTCATCTCTGATTTATACTCATCCCCCACATGTAAAACATTTGTTTATTTCTGTAATATATTAAAATACAGTAACATTCCATACTTGGGGGGAGCTTAGAGGGAGGGTAATGACTTACATATGTACTGTGCTACACTGGATTTTTTCCAGTATCATAAATAAGAGGGAAAGCAAGATTTTACAGCTCAACCATTAATAAGAACAGTCCCCTATCACATATGGAAAAACACTTAAGTCAGTAAAAGCTGACACAACACTGATGGCATTTAACTGTCCAGTATGAGTCATCTTCATAGAATAAATTCCAAGAGAAAATATTATATCATTAGTTTACTTGTAACCTCACTGCAGGCAGCTGCAAAAAAATGTTTGCTTTGGTCTGCTCTAAAACAGGATAGAACCATTCCAGAAATTAATTAAACTGTGGATATAAGACAAACACACTCTCTCAAGGGTTAAGCCTTGCAGGCATTCCTTTGCAATACCTACAGGGAACTCTTTTTGTGCTTTTTTCATCTTCTCCATGCTAGATGGTTTGAAGAAAGGAAAACTGAGCACATGGTGCATGGGAGTCAGTGCTCTTTTAAGAAATGGGCATAAACTTCTTCACAGCATAAAAATCCCCAGCATCCTTGGGAAGACACTCAAACACTGGAATGGAATAGTCTAAAAGGCAGAAATTAAGGTTCAACAACTGTCTAGTTCCCAGGTATGAACATCATAGAACAGTTACACCAATGTCTCTATTCCCCACTCCTGGAGGATAAAGCACCATCTTTTCTTCATGTTTCTACTGCTAACAGAAGTACTCTTCAATCTCTCACACGAAGTTCCCTTCCAAGCTTGTTTGCAGACCATACCTGTTATCTTCCTTTGCAGTCTTGTGAAGCACCAAAGCTGCACTTGCTGCCCTCAGGCACCTGTGGCAGCGCAGCTGGGAGCCATTTGAAGTAAGTTTCCTGCATGGGGATGTGTGGCTCTGAGAGGTGGCTCAAGTCTGAATCACCCCTGAAAACATCAATTTTTTCTCGCTGACTCGGGTGACTAAGCTCCGAGCACATGAACTTTACAGCGTGTCTGGTGTTAGGTGAGGAGGGTCTGACTGCCAGCACCTATGTGGGATGTAAGAACCTAAACACAAGTATGGATCCCAGCCCTTTGGCCTTCCCTAAAAGGATAGTTGGGCTTGGTGCCTGCCTATGTGTACAGTGCTGTCAGTAAAACAAGAGCTCAGACATAGACACTTTCTGTAGCTCATCATTAACACTGCTTGCATGCACTTACCCATGCCTTGGGAGAATCAAAGGACAAGTTTTGCATAAACATATTAGCAGAACCATCATCAGTAAACTGCTGAATTTGTTAGCACTCAGTGCTTGCCTTTAAACATCCTCCACATTGTAGCACTCTCCTTTGAGTGCAGTAGCTTGCAATACCGTAAGTGCATGCAAAGTCCGAGATAAGACTACACCTGGGGCTCAGTCTTTTCTCACTAATTTATTCTTATAAATAAGGGTATTTCCTCTTAAACTAATCAAGAGAGGGGAAGAAATCATGTTTTAGGAAGCTGCATGCTGTTAAAAGCTTGTACTGGTAAATAACAAGTAGTTTTTAAAAGCTGATAGACCTGAAATCTTGTCTGAACTTCCAGAAGGAGCTGGTCACACCCACAGGGAGCACTGATCTTCAACCTGCAGCAAGCAGCAGAGCAGGCAATATGCTCAGCCCTGTTACATGTGTTTTGGTGATGCCTCAGGACTCTGCCCAAATCTTTTGTTCCATTGAGCTTGAAGAATGAGTGAATTCAACTGTCCATGATCCAGGGTAACAAGGGAGTTGGGTTCACCAAATAAAACAAATTGCAGAAAATAGGGGTAGAGCGAGAGAGTCTGCTGGGAGGTTTGAGCTTTATGTAGCACAAAAGCAATTCTCAGATATGAGGTGACCTTGAAAGTCATTCAGCTCGTGTTCACATCAGCTAATTAGCCTAACTGGCTTCTGCATGGGAAAGAGCTCATGCTTCTTTGTGTCTAGCCTGTACCTTGGATAAAACAGCAGGAGATATTAAGTCTGTTCCCAGGACCTAGATGTGTGAGGAGTAGCAATAGGTGGGGGAAGAAGAAAAGAGGAAGGCATGTAACAATAAAAACACAGCTATTTCTTCATGGTGATCCTCCATCTCAGCTTTTGTGCTGACTGCAGCAGATCAGGACAAGGGCTGTCCTGCCGTGGGCTCTCAAATGGCTCTTGCTGCAAATACTCAAAATCCATGCGGCAACTGCAAAAAAGCCAAGCCAAGCTCACTAAGTGGCCGTGGCAATTGTGGGAGCAGAACTGTCTCTGAAGTGCCATGTAGGTGACAAAAACAGGAACAGAAAGGTCAGGAATACAGACAAAGGTAAACAGGCCAGTCCCTTGGGCCAAGCCATCTCATACAGTACGAACTCGTTTGAACCTAAGCCAGGGGACTCCTGTCTAGTGAACCTGATTTACCAGCAGGGACCACCATAATCTCAGCCACTACCCAAAAAAAGAGCAAAACAATCCCAAACAGCTGCTTTTGGTAAATAGGAGGGTTACAGTGCCCTCCTAACCCTATCACACTAGCACTGGGAATTTCATCTGCACAAAGACTGTAGAATAGTTTGAGCATCTGAAGCCTCTCTGTTCCTTTTAAGTTCAGTTTTGCTCTGCAATTGTCTCACTAAGAAGCATGTAGCAATACATTTGCTTGGATACATAATTACATTCTGACAAGATTTCCATATAAGGGCATATTATTGATAAAATTAACAAAATTATTTTTCTCTACAGTCGTGTCTATATGTTATGCCAGACCTCAGATTTATTTTGGATACTTCCAGCAGGAAACTTCATTAATGAAATAGAAAAGAGAATTATAGAAATTCTTATGTTACACTAAAGAAAAGATTCCTGAGATTTGTATCCAAATCATACTGGATTTTTGAGAGATTTCAGCACTTAACATCTCTTTGTTCCTTATCAACATATAGTAGAAAGGAACAAATTAGCTTCCCAGAAATTGCCTGATGGTTCTAATACCCCTAATGCCAGAGGAAATGTCAAGCAAATCAGTCACCATATTCCAGAGGAATTACTGCCTGTGAAGGAGGCTATTAGACACTCAGCCTTCCTGCACTCCACTTTGCAAGAACATAGGGGCTGGTGATTGACAGGAATACATCCATTTTTCACCCAGAGATTTTCCTCACAAACATTTCTTAGCTAATTCATGGGGTAATTCCTTCCCCTCCCTAACTCACTCAATTTGTTAGGTGCCTAAATGCTCTTCTTCTCTGATTAGGAGGGCAAACTTTGAGCGACAGAAACAATATTCCCTTTGTCTTTGTGCAGCACCACGCACAAGAATAGGCCTCGATAGGTAATTAGAATAATGACCGTAGTGGCTTTAGCAAACAGAATGAACTCTTGACTGCAATTGCAGAGGATCTCTCGCCTTAGCTATTAAGAGGGTGCCATGGAATCGAGGTCATTGTCTCTGCAGGTGATCAGCAATTTAACAACAGTGCACTGCACACGGTTTTCATCTCAGAGATAGCCAAGCATGCCGTATATTCTTTATGAATCTAATTGCAACAACTACAAATCTCTCTTTCAGATCATTCATATAAACAGAGATGTCTCCGTGTATCAGGTGTATTGTCTTTAGTCTGGCCAAGTAGTAAGTGAGGTGATACCAAGGCTTGGTTCAGGGCCTTTGATCTCTAATTCATTAAATAAAATGTATTCCTTCTCACTAGTGTAGAGAGCCAAATAGATTGTTCCTGTGATGTTTGTGATGACATTTGCTGTTTCTCATGGGATCAGCAGTTTGAATCATTTTGCATGTCTAGATAGCAGTGGAGAAGAGGGATGACTCTCCTTCAAACAGGGATAGCTGCATTCAAAAGGAAAAGGAGATACACTTTCAATTCCTGACCATGGTGGCCTCATCTGTAAAGTTAATGCTTGATAGGGCATGCCCTAATTATTGTGATTTGGATATAAATAAGGTGAATGGAAAGTTGGCTGTATTGCCAGAGAGGTGGGCAGTGGTTCAGAGTCCAGCTGGAGGAGTTTGTCAGGTTTTGATTCAGGAACACGACCTAACAGGACAGCTTGCCTCATCAGTGAGGTCACCAGTGGCACTGAGTCATGCACAAGGATGTTAAGGAGGCTGGAGAAGTGATCCAACAGGAACATTACGAAGTCAAGCAGGGGAAATGCAATGCCCTGCCCCTAGGGGAATAACCCTGTGCACCAGTGGAGGCTGGGAGCAGCCAGGTGGAAAGCAGCTCTGCAAAGAAGGATCTGGCTGTCCTGGTGGCCAACAAGGTGACCTTGAGCCAGCTGCACCTCATGGCAGCAGAGGAGATGAGCCTCACCCTGGGCTGCATGAGCAGGAACACAGCCAGCCCTCTTTCGCTCCTGCTGTCCACGACTGGTCTGCATAGCCAAGCATGTTGCATATTTGCACAATCCAGCAGGTGCTACTCTGTGCATGGCAATCTCCTCACAGTTTCATCAGGTGCAGTTCCTGCTCAGGTTGTGATACTCCTCAGCTCATCCCAGGGGTAAGGAGGAGAGGGAGCTGTGCAGCAGGCTGTGATCCCAGGGGCTCAGGAGGAGAGGGAGCTGTGCAGCAGGCTGCACTCTCTCAGCCTGCAGATTCCTTTTGTGCGAGCTAAGTTTGGGCACAGAGCTCTTAAATAAGCTCTTGAACTTTCCATTCCCTTTTTGGGCTACATTATCCCAGAGACTGAGGCAGTAACTACCTGGCTCCTCTCATCAGCAGGGGATGTTCAGCATCTTGTAGGCTCAGTCCTTGAGACACACAGTCACAGAATCACAGAGTGGGTCAGATTGGAAGGGACCACAGGGGTTCATCTGCTCCAAGCTCCCTGCTCAAGCAGGGTCATCCTAGAGCTCGTGGCACAGGACTGTGTCCAGGCAGTTTTTGAATATCTTCACTGAGGGAGACCTCACAATCTCCCTGGGCAAGCTGTTCCACAGATTACACATCTCTGGTGTGGAGAGCAGGCCTGGTTTTGGCTGACATGAGAATTAGTGCCTGTTGCTCATGTGTGAGACAGGAAAAAACTCTATTCATATCTACTGCCACTGGGATGTCACAAAGAATATCAGACTAATGAGGCACTTTATAACAAAACACAGTTGAGACTTTTGTTATGGTCAAATCAGTCTCAATGTTAACAATTCCCTGTGGCTTGTACATGCTCGTGATTATCGTGGGCATGAGTGCGGTCACTGACTCCAAACACTGACGTGTTTGCATCCCCCAGCTTGGAGGCATTCAGTCATAACCCCCAGATCTGCTGAGAGTCTGCAAATGGGAGTGAGCGAGTTCTCACGTGCAAAAGCAGGGAAGTGGAAAGCATTCAAACTCGCTTGGGTATGCTTGCATAACCCTTTTATGGCATACTGGCTAACAGTTTGTAATTAAGCGAAAGAAGGAGAATCTAGACTGGCCCCATGATTCAATAGCAATGGCATTTTAAAGTAAAGGGGGTCTTCAAAACTGACCTCAAGAGGTGGGTGAGAAAGTCATTCACTTTTGTACACACACTAGAGCACACTTGATAAGATCCAGTCTGGTCAATTTAAGCATTTGGTTTGTACCTAGGTATAAAATGCACAGTTTCGTCTGCTGAAATGCGTACTGTGGCTGCCTATGTCTGACGTTTCCTGGACTCATAGCGGAGAGCCATGAGCTTATTTTAAGGTATGGCTGCCCTTTACTAAGAGAGTTGTGTTAAACAGGTCACAAGAATGGCTTCCTGAAGGTGCCTATCCCTGCCCATTGACTGAGAAGTGCGACAAGGTCTGACCAGATGACCCATCCAGAAAGAGATTTTATTAGAAGATGAGGAGAGACAAATCATACCATAGTCCCTTGAGTGTCCTGTAGGGTCAGTCCTTAAAGGGTTCCAGCAGGGGAGCCCATGTCCCAGCACAGTGGCCAGCACTCAGGTGAGATGTCTCTCTGGCTCGTGTTTGCTCTGGGTCTTCTTCTGTTGACTTTGGAGGGCTGTTTCAGTGGGTGCCTGCAATATCAGCACCAGCTAAGGGTCTGAAGGAGGCAGACTGCTTCCCAGCCACTACCACTCAAAAATGAAGCTAAAAGGAGAGCTTTATCAGCTATTCAGAATCATAATTGTATAAGGGATATGATCCAGCAAGACAAGTTAAGAACTAGAACAAGTCAGAATTATCACTGGAGTCATTGGAAAAACCCTCTGTCCACTGATAGCCCAGTCCTTTAGAACTTTTGCCACATATGCCACCCCTTATTCAGGGGGTTAAGTGGTTTCTTTGCCTGTGCACACAGGACAGGGTCAGCTGGATTGCATCGCTTCTCATAGAAAGACTGTGCTCAGCAGTTTGTTATGGCATCCTCTTGAGTGCAAGTCATACAATAAAAGTTGCAAAAGTAGTTTCTATTATAAAGCCTTGCTTTCACGGCATGCCAAAAATGTTGCCTTTTCAGATTGGGCGTTCCAAGGTTGATTGCAATCCAAAGGTCACTGCTGAAAAGTCAGAGGAAAAAGATTTGCTTAGTTGTGAGCTGTGATTGTCTCTGTATGTGCTAGGAACTCGCTCATTTTCAGCATCCTCTACTGTCCTTCGAAGCACGTACCACAGAGCAGTGTGCTAGAGCCCTGATGTGGGATAACATGAACCACCAGGATGAGCTGATGGATCAATCATTATGTTCTCAAAACCCTGTCACATTTATAGACATTGTTGTGAACCTGGGACCGAACCTGAAATGGCAGGGAAATTAAAGTCTAGACATTTTTCAAATCTCTCCTGATAAGGCTGCATATGAGACACCAGCGTGTCTGACAGCGTGAACTTTAAGGCGACATTGCATACAAAGTGTCTTTCAACATTGCATCCTTCCCATGGAACCAGCAGTCATTCTAAAAAGACTTTAAAATGGCTTAAATGCTTTAAGCACCTAGAAGACTTAATAAGGATTTAAGTTGGCTTTAATGCTTACATTGTGCTACCTTAAAGATTTAAGGCAGCTTAAATGCTTATGTGCCTTAAGAAGTTAGAGTAACAATCACTTTGTCTTCACAAAGCCCAAATAATCAGGATTTATTTGGTGAAACACTTCAGGGTGGTCTTCAAATCACCTCTTTTCTGAGGCTACTAGAGATATCTTCAGAAAGGGTGATCTGGCACCACCTATTTAGAGTTTTGCCTGTCTACCTAAATATCCACCACTTTTGCCTGGCACCAGCACCTCACTTGTTAAGGTTTATCCCATCCCAGCATGTTCAATGAAAAGGAAGAAAAAGAGCCTGAGAAAAGCTCTTACCTGCCTCTTGTTTCTGTGGGAAACTGAGGCACTGTTAGGCAGGATTTGTCCAGGATGGCATAGGAAGCCTGATGCAATGAAGAAACTTGCACCTGGCTCTGCCACCCACCCGGTCCCTGGGTGCTGGGTCTCCTTCCAGCCGTAAGAGCTGTACTGCCTTCCCAACAGTGGTTTATTTTCTTTTAAAGCACTGCCCTTAACTCAGCTCCATAGGCAAGAATGAAACTGCACTGATGGGAGTTTGTAATATTATTGCTCTAGCAGGGCAGCCCCCCTTCTCTGGTATCCACCTATTTCTTTGTGGCCAAAACCTATTTCCACTTAAACCCCAGTCTCCCCCCACCCTGCTTTCTGCTTTATCGTACAGAAGCCATGAAGGCATCTTTTGCCATCTGGGCAGAGCACCTTCTGAGAATTTCTCTTCCTTCTGAGAAGCCAGCTCGCCTCAGGAACTTTTCTGCTGCTGGAGTTTGGGACTGCACTCTGGACATGGGGCTGGGCCACCAGCCCTGTTTCAGCAGGGGGCTTGAACTGGATGATCCCCAGAGATCCTGCCCAACCACAACCATCCTGTTATGCTGTGATGTGTCCCACATGCCCCAACATCTGGTCCTCTGAGTATTCTGAAGTAATTATAGAGGAAGCTCATTTCTAGGGCCTAGTTTTACTAGCTGACAGTGAAATTCCACAATATCTTTTGGATAGTGATTGCAGTCAGGCTGGAGACAAGAACAAACATCACGGGATGGGAATGTGGTGGGTTCAGGAGGCACAACTCTGGGAGTAATCACTGGCAGTCATCCCTGTTTGCATGCACTTATTTGGAGTTGCAAAGTCACTTCTTCCCCTTCCCTGACACATTCTCTGGCTTGCTCTTCTCAGAATTATCTTTTATATAAAACAATAAATGCAGCCCACAGAGAAAGGCCAGCTGAAGACACAGATGGAGTGGATGAATATTCACAGGGGAGGGCTGTCTGGAAGCAGGGTGGAGGAAAGGGACTAGCTCAAGGTCTGGGACCCTGTTCTTCTTTTTGGCTGTGTCAGAGCCCTGGAAACCAAAGATAATGCTACTGATGCTGCTGGAGAGGGAGGGTGGGATGTAGTGATGAGCAGGAGTCCATCCTCCCACTGCAGCAGGATCTTCTCTGCTCAGCACTCCTGCCCTACAGGCAGATGTGGCAATCTCAACTCTCCATCTAGACTCATTGATTTTTAACCCCTGCAACTGCATTTAGCCTTGGCCTGGCCTCTGTCCCTGATCCTTGGAGTAACAACATTCAGCTTTGCATGTAGTGCTGCATATCTTAACCTGGTACTGCCTCAGACTGAAATTACAGGGCCAAATTCAGCCCTGAGTGCTTTGCTCCTCACCTCGTTCCTCTGCAGCATTTCTGCCCGAGGCCAGCGGAGCTGCACCGCTCCAGCCAGGGGCACATTCAGTGCTCTGAAGTCCATTCATTAGAAGTTTGTTCTTCGTCCTTGCCTGTTCAAAGGCAGGGGGACGGGGAAACGCTTGGGTCTGCACAACCAATTTGCTGTTGCCTGGCTGGCTGCTGAAACAGCACAGTGCAGAAAGCTTCCCATGGGATTAGCCATGCATTCAGCGTGCCGGGAGTTCTCACAGTTTTAGGATGGGTAAAGCATCCTTACAGGCAGCAGGACATTCACAGAGCCCAGCCAGAGTGCCCCAGCAAGGACTTGCTCTCCATGGACAGCACAAGTGAGGATTTGTCAACATTGTTTGGGCCAGATCTTGTTTGTGCTGAATTTGTTTTGCAAATGTTGCTTTGAATATGCTACCAATAAATGGCCCTTTTCTGGCTTTTCTCCAGTGCCTGGGACACATCCCGTTCCCCAAGCAGGCCACGAATGGAGAGTTACGTGGAAAGCATTGGCACCATCAATAGCCACAGCACAAATTCCTCATGTCAGGTCTTCTGTAACTTATGTCCCCTTCATGCCAAATGGCACTGAGAGCTGCTTTTCTTCTGAGGGGAGGCTTCGAACATAAGACAACCACTTGGGTATGTAAATAGGGTGTTTACAAACTTTCCAGATTTAATTTCAGTTAATATTTAATAATAACTGGTAACTATAATATGTCTTCATCATTACTGTTAGGACTTCACTTTAAAGTTACCTACCTCTCTGATAAGATTTTTTTCTGGTTTTTTTTTTTTTTTTTTTTTTAATAAGCAGCTTTGGAGGAGCAAGAAAGTGGTGAGTGCAGATGTTTATCATGATGGCCTTATTTTCTGTGTTTTAACATACATGATAGGCATCCACTGTGTAGGCTGGGGAACAGGTGATACACATTCAAGTAAATACATACACGCTGAAGAGGAATGTGGAAACTCTTCTGGGGTTTATTTAACACGGTACACAGCTATGAGAGTACTACCCATCCAGAAAAACTAGTGAAACTAGCTCAAATCCTTTAGAAAAGAGCAGATGAATGGGGCTTTGAGTGTTTAAAAAATAATGGTGAGAAGTGAGGGCTCTAAATAACTTATCGCCTTCAAATGTTGCTGCTAAGCTGCATGGGTTGGGAACCAGTTCTTTTTGAATAGTGGCTTTCATGCAAATCACATCTTTGTATGCTTCAAGGCTCTAATTAGAGTGTTATAACCAAAAGAAAAAGAGAAATCGGAGATATGAGCAACTGTGGGTTTAGATAAGCTTTGAGTAAGATGGGAGAGGCAGTGAAGCGGAGAGCTAATGTCATCTCCCAGTAGGGGTCAAGAATTTAAGCTCAGGGTATGCGGGATGGGTGGGCCCAAAAGGAATGCCAAATGATTTAAAACAGCAGAAGGAGCTAATGTACAGGATGAGCTGCCATGGGGGAGAACACAAGCAGCTGGTAGAACAAGATTTTTTTGCCATCTTTTGTTCAAACGAGTTGCAAAAAGCAGGGAAAAATACTCAGGGGCGAATGCAGAGGGGACAGATTTGTGCAGACTTCTTAACACGGTTGTTAGATGGGCTGTCTTCAGACCATGCTGCTGTGTGATTAGTTCTTGAATTAATTAGAACAATAACAAGTGGCCCATCCTCTCTGTGGTCAGTACTCTGAACCTCATTAGCACCAGTGCACAGCCCATTAGCAGAGGACTTGCAACATCACAGCTCCAAGGGCTTGCTGGGGAGCAGGATGAGACCTGGGAGCCCTTAGCAAGCACAGGAGCCACAGGCATCACAGGGGATAAACACTCAGGCCTGCAAGGGTCAGGCAGCATGGCATACAGAAAGGAATTAATGGACTATCTAGGCCAATGGATAATTCCAGGAAATATCAACAAGCTTGCTTTTTTAATCACACTGAAGAGCGTTGGCATTGCTTTGAACTGCCTGGTGCTCATAGTCTCAGGATGTGCTGTTTCCCAAGGGCCAACAAGAGGGAACTTGTAAACTGCTGATAGCCAGGCAAAAAAAAAAAGTATGCAGTAATGTTTGGCTTTGCAGCTTATTTTCTTATGAAGGTGGTTTGGGGTTATATTTTCCCCTTGAATTTTCACACATAACTACATTAGTGTAATGAGTCATGTCTGTGTATTTACAAAGAAACAGATCCCAAAGGAGTTTACGGATTTGTCATCCCGGTGCTGAATCTCTGAGAACGATCCTTCCAGATCATAATGAGATACTGTATCCGCTCACGGAGACAAAGCTTGCTCAGCTTTTCCGAGGGAGTGAATAAGAGTCATGTGTATGCAACCCTTCTGCAGGACAGGGTGGGCAGCAGCCAGGGCTCTGCTCAAGTGTGAGGGCATCACTACAAGCTCTCCAGCTTGAGCTCAGAACAGCAACCTGGGCAGTACCAGGTTATGCTGTCCGAGGGGCAGCCACTCTTAAAATGTTCCCAAATGGGAGTCAGGTGGGTAACAAACAATGCACTTATTAAAGGGCAAAAAAGGAAATTTGTGAGGTAGGTGAACAGCACTGTAAGAAGAGAGGTCTAAACTGTGATGCTTTCACTTTCTCTTACTTTGGGATACAACTGCTTGGCAACTTTCCCAGTCATGTGTAACCTTCCCTGGTGGCTTCAGAGTTGGGTTTGCAGGGTAGCAAGGACTTACTCAGCTGGGAGTCTGTGCTCTGCCCTGTGGCTGTGGCTGCTTTGTCAAAGGTGCTACAGTGTCCTCCCTTTGCAGCTCAGATGCTGAGAGTGGTGGGGTTGAGTTGGGCTGGGTTGGGTTGGGGTGGGTTGGGTTAGGTTGGATTGGATTGGATTGGATTGGGTTGGATTGAGTTGGGTGGGTTGGATTTGGGGACCCAACTCTGCCACCCTGGCCCCTGGGCTTCTCATTTCTCCCAAGGGAAACAGAGCTTCACTAGGTTTGGGTCTGTTGGCCTGTGGGAATATTTGGGGTTCCGGGGGGAGTACTTGGAGGGAAGGCTTTCACTGGGGTCTTGTCCATCAGGTTTGCATGCATTTTCACTGTCTTAAGAGAGACTTTATAAAATGGGATTTTATTTCCCTTCCTGTAGCATGTGCACTGCATTCCCCCTGACTGCAGAAGTTGCTAAGGGCATAGGTCCCGGCCTCCTAATTAACTCAGCTGATGTATTTGCTTTTGGTGCTAAAAGAAAGTCAAAGGATCCTAGAATCAGGTACATTTGGAGTACATAGTTCAGGGGACTTTTTTTTCCTGCTAATCTCAGGCAATCACTTGTTGTATCACACCTCAAAGTAGGGTGGCTTTTAGAGCATTTTTTCTCTTGACATACCTGCTGGGCCTATTACTCATGTAAATGCAAGCTGTTCCTGGAATTTGGATGAATTATCTCTTCTAACACTACGTTATGAAAACCATTTCCATTCATGAAGCATTTTCTGTTAGTGTTGTGAGAGAAAAATGAAGTCACACGCCTATGGGCATTGCTCTGTATTTAGGCAGAATGAAAAAAGCTCACCTGTTTAGTTATGGCAGTGGAGGCGCACACTGTTCTGAAAAGCAGTTTTTCTTTTTTGGATGCTTATACCCATCATCTTTCATTTTCATCTGATGTCACTTTTCTCTTGTGTTAAATAAAAGGAAATACCGTGTTCAGCTGAAATTCTCTATGTTACTTTAGCTGACATATTCTATATTATCTCAAGTCATTCTGTCAGGTTCCTTCATATCTACCATCACTCTCACCTGAGCCTTTTCATCTTTCAGTCTCTTCCGCTCCTCAAATCTTTTTATTGCTCTTTCTAGGCTTCCTCAGACTACTTTGACCTCATCTCTGAAGTGCCTCACAGGTTTTTCTGGTTTCAATTAACCTGGACAAATTGATGTCTTCAGCATATTTCCTTTTCTCTTCCCCTCCTCCTTCTTTGCCCATCAGGACACCAGTAGCCATGTGCTGCCTTTGCCACATGGCAAGTGAACTCCTGCTTTACACTCTCACTGGCAATTTTTATCATGACTGAATTTTACCCACATGCCTATCCAGTTATCTGAGGAGCATTTTTAAAATGCTACTAAGAATGTAAGCCTTGTTTTGAATCAATTCTTCTCTTTACTGCAGGGGAGCTAATAGATGATGGGAGAGGCACAGCCCACCCTTGCCTTAGCCTTGCTGGCCTGCTAAAATTCACCACGTTGTTTTAAAACAACGTCCCAGTTATCAGTTCAGCCAGTGCTTCCTGCTTCTGCTTCAAGACTTCAGGTCCACAGCTTTTATTTTCCAGACTGGTGCAATCGCTGTGCTTAGCAGTCCAGAAAAATGTATCCCAAATTCCTTTAGGACTTAGTGGGGATGTTTTTACTGGAAACTCAGTATTTTATTGGCTCCAGTCCTTGGTTCTCTGATATGAAGTGCAGGAAGGAGGAAAGAAGAGGCCTGATCCTCCAAAGTGTTTGGGCTTTCAGGCTAGAAAATTATATCTGAGGTTGTCGGAACTCAGGACATCCCTCTGGCAGTCCTGGATTGCCAGGACCCCTGCCAGGGGGCTCAGAGACCCTGGCACAGAGCCCAAGACACCTGTGACTTTGATTATGACCCATGGAAAAAGTTACCAACCTTTTATGAGGATCTGCAAGCCACAAAATTATAAGTAGAATAATAATCAGTTTGCCACGGGGTGAAAAATAGATTTTTTGGGGGTTTTTAGAATGGGGATTCAGGAAGCAAGATGGAGGAATCTGGGTGTGTCCAGCCTTTCTCCTTCTTCTTCTTCTTGGCCTCCATCTTCTCCTGTGATGTTGGCACTTTTAGATTGGTTTAGAGTGGAAGCTCACTGTCTAACATAGGTGATAGGTATTGGACAGTAATTGTAAATATTGTACACATAGTTTTTAGTATAAAAAGATAACACCGCCCCGGGGGCAGTGAGAGTGCCTGGACTGTCCTGCTGAGCAGACCTGGGCAGGCCTGGAGAAAGAATTTTATAGATAAGATACAAAAAACAACCTTGAGACCAAGAAATGAAGAGCTCTGACTCCTTCTTTGACCGCCAGGCTGGGAAAGGAGACTTTCTGATGTACCTTGGTGTCACTCTGACCAGCAAGAGAACCCGAGATGACTTCCTGCCTTACAAGTCATCCCTGGGGAGCCTGGGGTTGCAGCTGTGCAGAGGGCTCCTGGTGATCAGAGCGCTTGGTTCCACCTGGGACCAGTGAGGACATGGGCCAACAGAGAGGCGAGAGGAGGGCTGACAGGTGCCACCAGGCTTTGCTGCAAAGATAGGCCCCATTTGCTTCACCCAATGCATCACATCCACCACGGCCAATGACAAACTCTTATCAATTCCTCTTGTACTGCCTGTATCAGCCTACCAGTTTGATCTGTTTCTGCTGATGAATTTCCATGTACTGAGCTGGATAGGGGATATACCAGAAACAGTGGAAAACTCGGGGCTAGAAAAACCCTGCATCCTGGTTTCTCAGAGGATGCACACAAAGGGCAGAATTCAGGAGGCAGGGGCTGTTCACTGTGGTTTGTGGCTGTGGACATGGGAACAAGAAGCACGAGCTAGAACTCCTGTGTGATAGCTGGGATTTACCAACCAGAGATTCCCACTCAGGGCAGTTGATCCTGTGAAAACAGAACACAGCAGAAGCCATCCAAGGACATTCCTGCTCTAATTTTATCATTTCTGTTAATACAAAAATTAGACACAGAACATTGAAACAATCCCTTCATGGTGAGATTGCCCATGGGTGTATGCAGGTGGCATGACTGCCCTTGCCCTGGGATAATAATGGACAATTTAGCACTCATTTGTGAGCTGTTGCTAAAACCCAGCCCTGTAGACACCTTCTGGTTACATGGTTGTTGCAGTACAGGATTGTTTTTCACTGTAAGAAAGAAATTAATTTCCCTCTGTCTAGTGGACAGTTTCTGCAGAGGATTGGAACAATGCAAGCTCCTCACTGTAGTATCCAAAGGTTTTGGCTTTGCTACATGTCAATAAATAACTGGAATGTCCTATCGGTCCAGTAGCATGGGGAGTGAGAACAATGTACAACCAGATAAATAAATGTCTTGTCTTTAAACAAGAAACAAAGTAGTTTTCAGTAGAGGCTGCTAAACCAAGAACCCTTGCTCTTCTGACATGATTTTGGGGCTGTGCTTGGTACTCTGTGACAAGTGATTGTGTGGGGATTTTGCTGGATGTAAACAGTGAAAAAAATGTTGCTCATTCTACTGTTCTGGCTTACTCATCCCAGATATGACTCCTTCAGTGCTGGTGAGACCTCAGAGGCCTCAGAGCCCTGCCCTGGGTCAGCGTGAAGAAGAAAAACCACACAAGCAACTCCTTGGAGGCAGAGGTATTTATGTCTTAGTGTCCCATGAAGGAGGGAAGGGGAGGAACCAACCATTCTCTGCCTCCTCTAGGGAAAAAAGTGCTGTAGGCCACAGAGAAGTGCCCCCTTGCCTGGCTTCACCCTGCAGGTCCTCCACATTCACTCTGAATTGCTCAAGAACAGCCTCCAGGAACAAATGCAGGAATTTGAGAATGAGCTGCACATAAAAATCAAATTTCCTCAAGTGGCCTTTTACATTATGACCTACATGGTATCAGGGAGTTTATTTTTTTATTATAAATTTTTTAATCTTATTTTTATTTATGTTGTGCAGTGCTATGGGCCAAACCACTAACTTAAGCAATTAACCTCAGGAAGATAAACAGGATACAGAAAGAAGAGAAAGCAGACAACTGTAAAGGACAGTTGTGTCTTACTGATCTACTATAATTCTTTGCACATCTCAACAAATAAAAGCAGATGTATCATTTTGGCTTGGCTATTTGTAAATGAACAGTACAAAACACAAACTCCACAGAAGGGTTAAATAGTGAGATAACAAAAATTGCTAATTATGCTTTACTTCCAGATGAGTGAAGGCTGTAGGGAATTATGTGGGGACTTAACAACTCACAGTCACCAGGGCAGCACAATGCTATATGAAGTCCCCAGATGCCAAAGGCAGCCTGATGCCTGCTGAGAGGAATGCCAGGAATACTCAGACTTATCTCACACAGGGTTTGACGTGCATCAAACCCAGTCTGAAAACAAAAGCAAAGGAACTCTCCTATTTTTCTTTCAAGCTGCCTCAAAGCTTCCCATCAGCCACACAGCTGCCTCCTAGAAACTGCTCCTGAAAATGTCTTTTGATTAATACAATTTTCTTCAAAGGTGGCAGAGAATAGCCTGCTCACACTGCTCTCCTTTGTGGTCCTGTGTCTGACTCTGCTTGTCTTATACTGTGAGCTGCTGGGTTTGCTCTATGCAACTGCAAAACCGAGCTGCATCCAGTCCTGCTCCACTGGCCAGGCCTCCTAGCCAGCACAGTGATTATTAATAAAGTTGCATGAAATTGAAGCACAACAACTTGAAAAGAGATTTGAGGAATTTTTAAAAATGTATTACAGAAATACCTGATCATCTTGCATCACCTTGTCATAAGAAATCACTGATAGGTCTTAATAAGGATGAGGGGTTCAGAAATTAATATCTGATATCCTTTCTTTCTTACAAAGTAAACTTTTATCTAATTTTTCCAATGTCACAAGCCAGTTGTGAAGAGGAAGGTAAACACCTGAATTGTCCCTTTACATGTTTCTTGCATTTGCCTTTGAAGTATTTGTCTCCAATTACAGTCAGCAATTGGACAGGAGAGTAGATGGATCCTGGCTCCAGGTGAGATGACAATTCCCCTTATTCCCAGCAATACCCGTTTGGCTGCATTCGCTGCTTACACCACATACTTTATGATGCCCCTAAATTCCGAATCATTGAGCTGTTTTCCAGCTCTTCGGGGCTGTTACACACAGGCGTTACCAGCGGAGTGCCGGGTTCCGAGCGCAGCCGCCCCTGGGGCCGCCCAGCAGCCGCGGCTGGAGTTTCCTTCCGAGCCCCCTTCTTCCTCCCAGCCCTCTGCAGCCTGATAAGCAGAGGGGGAACAACACCAGCGCTGGGATGCCGGGCTCTGGTCGGGCTGCCGGGCGCAATCCAGCGCACACCCATCCCGGTCCCGGATCGGAGATCCCCGTGATCCCCGGCATCTCCCGGCAGCTGCCTCGGCGGGCAGAAGTGAGAATGTTAATAAACACCCGAATGAAAGGAAGTTGTTGGGTTGTAATTAACATATGCCATTAGTATCTGTCGCTTTGGCCAGCCGCAGCAGACAGGCTGAACCCATACATACAAATGAGTGTCTGCCTGAGCTGCGGCAGGGGAGGGAGAGATGATTTCATTGTGAGCGTCTGGTGCTGTCAGCAGCTTTAAATCACACGGGTACTTACCAACAAAAACAGCAATGGCCATTGTGTCCCGGGACGATAATGCGCCTTTTAAACCTTGTTTTATTCAATAAACAGCTCTAAATGTTTGCTCGCGCTCCTCTGTTAGCCAGAGTCGCTTCATCTAAAACATATTCCAAGAGGGAAAAATGAAGGTCTGGCCCACCAAAGGTGTTTTCCACACGGCTGGTCTGCACCTCTGGCCCTTTCGCAAGGCTGCCTGGCGCTGCTGCCAGCGCGACAGGTGATGGTGGCAGTGCCGTGGCAATCACACAAACCCGCTCCTGGGGAACATCACCAAGGGTTTTGGAAGGTCGATACCGAGCCCAGAGCCTCCCATGCTGCCGGGATGGTTTCAATGGAGTGGTGGCTGTGCCGTTCTGTTTTCATTAGCAATAATTACCTTTGTTGGGCTGTGCACTGCCTACCTCACCACTTCCTCTCTCTTAGGGGGCTCAAAGATTAAAAGGCGCAGAAAAGCCCCTGTCCATGGGCACTGCCAGAGACCTCCCTGTTAATTGCTATCGCACTCTTCTCGCTCCAAAGAGATGTGTCAGGAACTGAAGGCTTAGCAGGTTTTATCCTCTCTAAAAATAAAGCCTCTGTGAATTCAATAATGAATGATTATTTCTAACCCCCAGATATATTGCTGGAAGTTGATAGTAATTCCTTTTTTTTCCCCCCCACAACTGTCTTAGTCCTCCTCCTCTATGTTTTTAAATGTTTGTTTACATAAGCAATTAGTTCAAGGACCACCACTACCAAAACCAGTAGATCTAGGACTGCAAACGTGATTCTGCTGAATTGCTAAACTGCTGCGAAAAACAACAAAGTCAGAAGCATCTGGGCTGGGCTCCAAGACATGGGATTTATATGATCACACTCTGCATCTTGGTTCAGTCTGACAGAACATTTTCCTGCTTTCTGTACTAAAAGAGCTTTAAAGGTCTCTGCAGGAGTTTCTCTTTGGAGGCATTTGAGATGGCAGACGATAATTAGATATTTCTATAGCACAGAAATTATTTTCTTTTCATTTCCCAGTTTGCAGACAGAGCTGTGGTCAGCAACCCTGTCTGACTCAGCCTCTCATCTTCCTGCTTTTAAAACCCCACAGTTCTCTCATTTATTGACATATTTTAAGAAAAAGTTTTACTGCCTCTGAAAAAAATCCTACTCTGTTGTCCTTGCTTCCAGCTTTCTGCAGCAACGCTACTGCTGTCTCCAGTGGAATTTATGTCCAAGCAGGCACTGCAGAGGACCTACAGAATTCATCTCTGGTCAACAGGTCCAGTGGGATGCAGCTGATGCTCTCTGAAATGGGCTGGGAAAAGCTGTAGGACCATCCCCTTCAGCTAACCCTGTTCCAGGGGGAAAGACGGAGTCCAGATAGATGAGAGGGCTGGCAAAGGAATTGTTCCATTTGGTGGTTTTCCTGATCTTCATTATGAGATCCTCAGATGTGGTTGTGGGAATACATCCTCCCCTGCATACAAGGTTGGACCAACCAGCTTCGATGTGCACAGTCACAGAGGAGTTCCAAAGTGGGTTTTTTCCCCATTTGGGACCTTCCATTTGTTTGCCACTTTAGACCATCCATTTTGTCCCTGCATGTGTTCCCCCTTTACGTGCTTTACATCACATGGGCAAGAGGCTGGAGCAGCCATGCTGCATCACTGGGACCATGTCATGGTTGTCCACACCACCCTTTACCCTCCCTTCACCAGTCAGTGCCATCTACAGGGAACCAGAGCCAGGCTGACACCCAAACTTCTTCAGGAACCCACCACTGGCTCTGGCCCTGCCTGGGGCTGGAGAGAAGGGTGGGGGTGGCGCCACACCTCAGAGGGGACCAGGGGGCTGCAGCCTCTATGGACAGTCTTGCTTTGGTGACCCTGCACCACGCTGCTGGATGGCACCAGAGTGGTGTCTTTGGATGGGGACCTCAATATGCTGTCAGATTTTGTGGTGAGGAAGTATCTGTGTAGTGCCACATCATGAAGCTGCTGCCTCTTGTCAGAAGACTTCAACAGAATTTTATTCTACATCCGAAAGGAGGTTGGGAAAAAAGTACTGGATTGGGACCCTGTGGCTAAACCCCAATTCTAAAGTCTTCAGCCAGACTGAGAATAGAATTCAAAAGCATTTTGTAACATGAAGGAAAAGGAGATAGTCTTGTACTGTGGCTATTTTCCCCTCCATGAAGTCTCCCACTTGTAACAGGGTTCCCAGAGAGAAAATAGGACATAAGCAGGAGGTACATGAGGTGAAAGCAGGGACAGGGTACCTGGGAAGATTAAAGGAACAGTATCAGAGTACACAGAAATTCAATGAAAAAGGCTAAGGCCCATTTGGGATTAAATCTGGCTAAGGTTGTCAAGGATAACAAGAAGGGCTTCTTCAAACCATCAACAACAAAATTATTAGTAGGGAAAATGTCAGCCCACTACTGAGCGGAAAAGGAACTATTGCAACATAGATTGTAGAAAAGGCTGAGATATTGCATGCCTTACTTCAATCTTCACTGCCAAGGCCAGCCCCCAGGAATCTCTGACCCAGGAGATGAGGGAGAAGGTCGAGACAGATTTCCCCTTGGTTGGGAAGGATTGGGTTAGAGACCATTTAGTCAAACTCAATATCCCCAAGTCCATGGATCCTGGTTGGATGTATCCATGTCTGCCAAGGGAGCTGGCAGATGTCATTGCTAGGCCACTCTCAGTCACTTTTGGAAGGTCATGGCAATCAAGAGAGGTGTCTGGGCACTGGGAGAAAGCAAACATCACTCCAGTATTCAAAAAGGACCAGAAGGAGGAACCTAGGGAACTGCCGGCCAGTCAGACCCACATCAGTTCCTGGAAAGGTTATGTAACAGCTCAGCCTGGACTCTGGATAAATGGATGGATGGACGGATGGATGGATGGATGGACGGACGGACGGATGGATGGATGGATGGATGGATGGATGGATGGACGGACGGACGGACGGACGGACGGATGGATGGATGGATGGATGGATGGATGGATGGATGGATGGACCAACCAGCTAAGGATGTTGTATGAAGCTGTCCATGAGCCAGCATTGTGCCGTTGTAGCCAGGAAGGTGAATGGTATGCTGGGATGCATTAGGAAGAGCACTGCCAGCAGGTTGAAGGAGGTGATCCTGCCCATCTACCCAGCCCTGCTGAGGCCACATCTTGAGTGCTGTGTCGAGTTCTGGGCTCCTCGGCACACGAGAGACAGGGAGCTCCTGGAGCAGGTCCAGTGGAGAGCTACAGAGATGAATAAGGGACTGGAGCATCTCTCCTATGAGGAAAGGCTGAGGGAGCTGGGCCTGTTCACCCTTGAGAAGAGATGACTAAGAAGGACCTCATCAGTGTCTCTAAGTATCTGAAGAGAGGTTGCCATGAGGATGGAGCCAGGCTCTTCTCAGTGGTGCTGAGCAATAGGATGAATGGCCATGGGCAATACCTGGAACACAGGAATTTCCATCTGAACAGCAGCAAGAACTTCTTTACTGTGAGTGTGTGTGAGCACTGGAGCAGGTTACCCAGAGAGGTGGTGGAACCTTCTTTACTGGAAATACTCAAAGGCCACCTGAGTACGATCCTGAATAATGTGCTCTAGGGGACCCCGCTGATCAGGGAGATTGGATCAGATGACCTCCAGTGGTGCCTTCCAACCATATCCATCCAGTGGTTCTGTGAAAATTCACCCATTTAAACCAATTTCTCACATCAAGAGTTAAATCTGAGGGAGCTTTATGGTTTCATTGGTTTTACCCATACAAAATAAAACCCAAAATGTTTTCTGCATGTTGGGAATGTTTCTTCAATCTTTTGATGCTATTTTGACTTGGGAAGCTGTTTTCACCCAGCAGCAGTTGTTCAGACACATGGAGTTCAAAGGCACAATAAGAAAAGTTGCCAGTGAAAAGTTCCATTAGGAAGTAGATTTAATCTTAAAATATGTATATTCATCATTGCTTAATGTATTTAGTGCAGTGCCCAGGGCAATCCATTATGTAGGTGGGGATACAGCTCCAGCCTCATGCACTTTGCTTTCCACTGCATGAAACTTCCATCAGTCTGAGCCAGGGCCGCCTCTGTCCTGCCTCCCCCTCCATCCCTTGGCTCCCATCTCCTCCATGGGCCAGCCCCAGTGTGTGCCTTGGTGCAGGGTGCACGCCTTCAGCCCCTCCACCACCAGGGAACATCCCTGCAAGTGATGGGTAGTGGCTTTCAGGGGGTCTGGTTCAGTGCCTCAGTGCCTCATCCCACTCCTGCACTGCTGATGGAGCAGGGACCAAAGAGCCATGGAGCCTTTGGTCATCCCTGGGCTTTGCTTGAGCTCCTGTGGGATGCCCTTGGCTCCTGTAGGCTTCTCTCGTGCTCCAAGTTCATCAGTCTGGAATGCGAGATTTGTAGAATCAGTCCGTGTATTTCCACCCTGTGGTTTCCCCATGTTCCTTTCTTTCACATTTTGGGAAGCAGATTGGCCATGCTGAATGCAGCACTAGGGAGCAAGCAGCTCTGTTAGCTTCAGAAGGGGTTCAGTGTTTACTTTTCCTCTATTTTGCATGTTTTAGAGTATCTCAATGTATTTTTCCATCCAAATTTTTGGCATAGCTGAATATATACATTCATAATTCCAAAGGTAATGAGTGATAAGCTCTAACAGAGTGGAAACTAAAACAATCACACTTTTCCCTTAATACCAACCATCTGCTAGAACCAGATGACAAGAAGGCATGTATCAGTTTCACTGAACCAATGCACCTTCACAAGACAATGCACAGAGAGGCCCATTTGCTAATCTGGAGATAAAAGCTTCATCGCCCCTTTGTAATCCCGAAAATCCCAGGCTGCCTGCTCTGGGGCACTGCCCCATGGAGCCTTGCTGGACACCCTTCCATGGGCAGTGCTGACAGCCCAACACTGCAAGTGTCAAGGTGACAGCACCTTCCCCACCAGGTGCCACCTCTGCTGCCCCATCAAAAGCTGTGAATATGGCAGGCAGAGCTCGAACACGGCCAGACCTTTTGTCACAAGGAACTGACTTTGCTGGTTTTGTTGCTGCTTTTTACATAGTAAAAGGGGATTTCAGAAAGGAGGCTATAAAGCTGCCCCTCATGTGTTTTCATTTCATTAGGGCGAACCAGAAGGCTACGGAGTCTGGTATAAGGAGCAAAGCAAGACAAAATACAACATTTTTAGTATTAACATATTTTCTTTATTAAGCTCTTCATTGCTGTGAAGCAAAGTTGAGAGTCTTTGTGATTTGTTTGCATTTCTGTAAGATAATAATGTATCCAGTTTCCAGTCTCTGTGACTCACTAATTAAGTATAAATATCACTTGATGGATCCCATAAGGCACCATTGTCTGGAATCACAGGATTGCATGAAAATAGTACATTTGGGTTTTTTAAGAAAAAATTAAATTTAAAAAATTACTTTAAATTTTGTAATTTTCCTTCTAGTGCTGTGACTCCCATATATACAGAGTGAAAGTTAAGTTCTCAACAGGTTTGGGGTTTGTCTCCTTGAGAAAATGGGTGCCTTTTGAAGTTAATTTCCCAGTTTCAAAGGGACATGACTCATGCTTTCTTGCATTCTTGGCTGTGACAATACCTCATGGTAGCACACAGGCACAAGTGTGGCAGCTTGAAAACCCCAGTTCATGTAAGAGAATCCATTTTAACAGATGTTTTTTATCTCTATGACATGGCCAGCTGCTGTGTGAGGTATCTATAAATGTGTGAGGTATGTGAGTGTGTATTTTTGAAGGTGGCACAAGCTTCTTCTCCCCATGACCATTAATCAATCTCTGCACACACAACGGCCTTACAGTTCTGGTAGATCCCATATTTCTCCCATGAAAAGTGTGTTATGAGTAATTTCTTCCAAAGGAAAAGGTGAATTCTGCACTCAGTCCAAACTTTATTTAGGGTTTTTTTGGTGGAAAGCCTTCATTTCTGGTTGCCACACTGAAGAACCTTCAGATTACTTGGCTTTCTTCACAGCTTGCTTATTGCTTTCAGAAACCTCACCTCCTTCTATGATGTCACTGGCCAAGTGATGGAAATTGCTGGTCACATTTGAAAACACGGCTCTTTGGCATTGTCTGTGTGTGAGGATGCCCAGGAAGGCAGCAAGCTGAGGCCTGGCCCTGGGGGGCTGAAGAAAGGAGGTTCATGGTAGTTGCAGTGCTCCTGTGCTGCTGGAAGTCCTTCCTCAGTTGACTCTCCCTGGGAAAGCAAAGGAAATTTAAATTTCTAGTGTAGCAAAACAAGCAGGGAATCAAAAATAAGTCTACTTTTGAAGACCCTTTTTATACCTCATTAAATAACTGCAGAAGACCCAAATGAGATGTCACTGCTCAGTCCCTCTAATCTCCTTAATTCTGTCATGAGTTTTTTTGGTTTTTTCCCACAGTTTGTGACAGTGATAAGTCCTGACAGCCACGAGACAGCATTTCTGAGTCCCTGGCTTTGCAATCAACAGTAGGGATGAAGAGCAGGATGTGCTCCTCCCTCCAGGTTTGCCTGGTTGGAGACTGACTTTCTGCTCTGTGCAGTTATCCATTCATTTAGATTAATTTATTTTTCCATGTGATCTCCAACACGGCCTGAGATCTCCATCTCAAGTGGCTGCTGTCTCTGAGGCATCATTTCTCAACAGGAACCGACAAGTTACTAGTGGCCAAACAGGAGAAGAGCTATAAATGTCATAAGTTGGCCACAATAATATTAAAGAGCCATGTTGTCCCTCAGCCTTTTAAAGTATATATAATTCAAAATTTATTTGAGCTTTCTGGCTGACTTTTTTAATATGTAGATCCTGTTTGACAGTTGTTGCTCCCTCATATTTTTGAATGCTTTGACATCGCAAAAGTGCATTTCTACTCAGCGACCAGATGTGTCCTCCCAATAACAATTACGTAGCACAGAGGAAAAAACCTATTGTTTAGCCCAGTAAATCAAACTGTTTAACCAAAGAAGCAGATTGTTATTTCTTCACTGCACATTTATAATGCTTTGTTTGACTTCTAATCTGTTCGTGCGTATATACGTACAGAGACAAACGTACACATTTCAATGCTTCAAGCACTGGGTGCACTTGCTCCACAAGCAAAGTGGAGTCCCCAAGTTGATGAGGGGCTGCAGATCCATTAGAAAAGTGTTCCCTGAGCAGGCCAGTCCCAGGGCTGACTCTTGCTAAGCCAGGATCCCCAGGGGTGCGAGCTGGAGCTCCAGCGGCAGCTCCCCATGTCCCTGGCAGGAGCAGCACTGCCCCTGCCATGTGCCACAGCTCGGGGACACGTGTGCCGTGCGCTGAGCCATAGCTGCAAAGTAGGGAAAATACGGGTGTTGCACAGGTGGGAGAGAAATTCAAGGGGTGGCCTGGCCCCCAGCTGAGACAGTTGGAAGGGTAGATGACCACTGGACTTGGAAGGAAGCTTGGAGCAGCCAAAAAACCAATTCACAAACATGAAATGTTTATTAGCAACCAGCACAAACCATTTCACTGTTTTTCCACTAAAGGGGACAACCAGGCAAGAAATGCAAAGCTGCTTTTCTGATGATCATCACAATGACCTGTTCCTCCTTTCCCAAAGCAGGGTGATAACCACTGAGAACATTCCCCTCCCTTACCTGAGGTGACCCCGCTGTCTCCAGCATGCAGCTCCCCCGGGCTCTCTCCCCAGCCCCACACCTTTGCAGGTGGATTGGGTGAGCAGGGAAGCAGGGGTCCTGCCAGCTCACCCAGGCTTCCTCGGGCTGCTGGACCTTCCTCTGTTTTATGGTGTGCCTGTGGAAGCAACCCCTGCCACTCGCCCCATATGAGAAACCTATCATCCCTGTTAAATGCATTTCCATAGGATCACCTCTCTCTGAGATGCTCCTGGATGGACAGCTCTTCATCTCATAGGCTTCCAACATCTTTTTAGTTCAGCTAAGCCTTTCCCTGTGTCAATAGATTGTTGGAAGATAAAATATGCAGAGGCTGTGTCCTGCCAATAAATCCTGGTTTCTGCTCTGAATATTCGCCTAACCCTTCAGCAATTTGTCTTCCAGCTGTGCTTTTGCAGAACAGCCTTCATTCTCACCTCAAAGCTGCCTGTTGCAATTCTACAATATTCTGTGGGAACAGGACATATCTAGTCCTTCCCCTGGGAGTCAGATATGCAGAAAGCTTTTTCTCTCTGTTTTCTGGCTCCCTTTAATGCTACCTGACAGTAGGCAAGAAGCATTTGATGTGCCATTCCTTGTCTGTGCCTGACTATTGAAATTCTCATTTTCACTCACTATAATCTTTTTTCTGGAGTGAGCTGCACAGGTGAACTCACATCAGGCTCAGACAACCTGCTCTGCAAATAATGAAGGCTTTGGGTACACAGCTTTTTACCAAAAGCTAGTTCAGCCCATTCCACACCAAAACCTCAGGCCTAAAGTCATTACAGTTGCCGCACTGCAGCCAGCTGCATTCAGTCATATAAAAAATCTGATGAGTTCTTCCAAGATGCAGCCACCAAGGCTTCCTTCTGCGTCAGTTCTGTTGTCCTCTGCCCTGGAGACAGGCAATCCCAGAGACAGAAAAAGTGTGTTATGTTACTGCCAAAAAGGAGAGAGCACTAAGAGTCAAGAGATTCAGGCTTGTTTCCCAGACTTGAAACAGTTGTCCTTTATGGCCTTGTGCAAAAACACTTTTTCTCTGCTTCCTCTGGGTCCTTATCAGGAAAGCTGGAACAGCATTTCCTTACTCCCAACCTGTTCTGGCCACTGGAGGGTAAAGTTTTACAGTGAAGGAGCTGAGTCTTGTTTCAAATGGATACAGCACAACCAGGTCCTGCCCTGGGAGGAGTGGGGGATGGCAGGATCATTTTCTGAATGCAGAGAGGCATAACCCAGCTGGATGTTTCTTTAAACTCCCTGATACACCATCAGAGGTTAGAAACAGCTACAGTGTCCTCAAGATCAACAGGTATCATATTCCCCACTGAAAAGCCTCCCCGGGGTCACCAGAAGTTTACATCCCTCCAACCTTAAGATGCCTTGCCTTCTCTGGTGAGGCCATGATTTTATGGGAATAGAGTGTTTGTGGGAGGAGGATGGCTTTCACCTGGCAAGGCTGGCAACCAACAGGCAGCAAGACTAACACAGTTTTTTCATATAGAATTTTGCCATACACAATTTTGCACAATCTGTTTTCCTCATCAGTACTACAGCTTTCAAACCCTTGAGGGCAACCTCTTTTGTTTCCCAAAGATTTTTGCTGTCTGCAATGCCTTTCAAGAAATAATTGTAAATTCCACCAGGTGATTTTCTTGCATGCAGCCTTCTGACATTTCAGCACATGAGTGAGTTTGGCTTCATGCTGGGAAATGTACAGCTCTTACACCAGGTTGTACATGGAGCAGAAACATTGCCATGGGATGAAGAGGTTTACTTTTTACCTAGGCATTAATTTTAAGGGATCCTTTCTTAAACCAGGCTCTGACTGGAGATTTTTGGAGGAAGTGATTGACCTGCATATTGCCAGCCTGTGCTGGCATTTCACTCCAAAAATCATCCCTCTCTGTGTGTCTGATATCTTCACCACCAGTGAGCCGCAAGGTGCCAACTTCTGCTAGGACCCAGCAGAGCAACAATACAAACTGCCTGGAAAAGCAGCACTTTAATTTCAAGGAGCCCCTTGGATGAGAGCGTTTTGCACGTCCCCAGTGAGAGACAAAACCATTCGTGCTGGTGTGCCAGTCAGGGCTGCAGCCAAGCGGACTGGGGAGCAGGAACAGCTGGATTTCAGTGGGCTGTTAAAGTGTTGTAGTCGAAAGCTTTCATTGTGGACCTGCTCACATACCACAGACCTCTGGAGAGGATCATCTGCATAATGACAAGGATCACAGATCCTGCACTTCCCCTGTCAATGAACACTTTCCTTTTGGGTACAGTACGTTCCTGCAGATTCCAGCGATAAACTGCTCTAATGGTCTTTGCAGTCATCTGATTTAGCAACAGAAAAAGCGTCCTAGAGCCGAGCTGGAAATACAGCTCCCTGCCGCATGAATCTGCATGGGAACAGGGCGTGTGCAGCACGTTCCATCCACGGACAAGCTAATCCTTTCTGCAGATAAAAACTGCCTGCAAAACGTAGCCTGAAAAAGTAGTCACTGGGGTCGTTGTTTATTTTTTTTTTTTTCTTAGAGGATAGATAAAATTTCCGAGTGATAAAATAATTTCCTTTAAATGCTTTCATTCGAATTATTTGCTTCCTTTTGAAAGGCTTAATTTTTAATTTTGAAAATTTTGAAAAATGCTGAACTTTTTTTTCCCCCCCTTTTAATATTTTTATCTCCTGAGTGGTGTGAGCAGCCACAGGGCTGCGTTTTGTGGCAGGGGAGCCCGTGCCATGCCAGCTGGAGCTAACGTGACGGAGGGGGCACGGCTCACGCCCCACGGCCGCCCCCGTCAATGTCGCATTGTGCCGCTGAATGTCTCATTGTGCCCGTCCGCAGGAGTCCTGCAGGCAGCCACAATGAAAATTGCTGTGCAATGCCACGGCTCAGGCTGCATCCCTGGCTTGGATGGTGTTGTGGGGGCTGCACCTTGCAGGGATGGAGGCGGAGAGAGGTGCAGGTGGGGCACCACGCCTGCAGGGGCTGTGGCCAGCTCCAAGTTTCAGACCCAGGAATGGTGCCGGGGATTTATTCTGCAGCGAGGGATAAGCTTCTTTGATTAAGCACATGTAAGTTCAGGCAAAGCACCAAATAACGCAATATTCTCTGTAAAGCCACTGAAAAGTTGGCAGCGCTGGAGAAGTGCTGAAAAATGAATTGTTTTTACAAAGTCACATAATTACTTTGCTAAAGTTGGGAGCCAAAGCCTTGAAAACTCTACAGAGCAAAAAAATCAAAGCCACCGGGAAAAAAAAAAAATTAAAAGGTCACGTCTCTGGCTTAAGTGCTGCCCTAGACTTCATAGGGCATTCTCTACCCCTCACTGTGCAAGCTGTCTTCAGGAAAGCAGATTTGCAAACAGGAGGATTTACTCTGGTGCCTGTGGAACCAGTGAGGTGCTGTGGGATCCAGCAGGGAGTCCAGCACTGGTGGGCTTGTGCCTGCCCATGGGATCTGAGAGCACAGCGCTCCCAGGCTGCCCTGCTGCCGATCCAGCAGAGAGCAACAAAGGGAAGCACAAAATGTTACTCATAAAATAGGTCAAAAGAGAGAGAAATGGGTGAACCTTCTGCCTGGGCTGCCTGACGCACGCTGCTGCCTGCAGCAGGGGAGGACATCCCATGCAGGTGTCTTTGGCCATCAGACTCCTCACAGGTGGTTTGATGGGCAGTGCCTCTCAGTGGGCACTTCAACCAGCCCCTCTGCAGAAGGGAGTGTTCATCTCCTGAACAACAGCAAAGAAGGAACAATTATTCATCACCTTTGCTCTATAAGGATTTTGTAAGTTTACCTTATAATATATTTCTGTGAATGGGAGTTTATATCAAAGCCTGGCATAGATTTAACAGAGGACAAAAAGAGAAAGAGGGGTTTAATGCCTCCTCTGCCCCTCCCTGTTAGACACCAGATATCAACACCTGTCCCTGCTTCTCTCTCAAGTTAAAGAAATGGACATGTTATACATTCCTTCCCAACCCCTTCAGATGAGCTGAAGCTGCTTATATCTATTTTTGGGTTGTCTGCTAGCTCATTTCCTGGTTCTCCCAGAGCACCCAACAAGCAGAGCACTATTCAGATCTATAAGATGAAAAGACACAAAAAATAGCTGAAGAAGCTGTATTACAGCAAAAGTAACTTAACAGGATTTGGTGGAGCTGTCATCAGATTAATTTCCCACCAGTGTAATTCCAGTGATACGTACAGCAACTAACTCACCCAGGAAAAGATGCTAGTTGAAACTGGGTCCATTGCTGGAAGGTGGTGGAAGGAAGGCACCTCCAGAAGCCAGGCAATTTGCATGTTTCCTGGAGAAAACTTCAATACAGAAAGAGAAGCAAACAAACCGGATCTAAAGCAAATAGAAACGCAAACGTATCTGGGCAAGGACTGATTTGAGACCAAACGAGAAAATCAAAGTGCACCACCTGGGGCTCCTGGAGGGCCTGGTGAGAGGCACTAATCCTGTATCCCACAGAGGGGACAGCAAGGTAATTCCTGAAAAACAGGGTTTTTCCTCAGAGTAAATATGTTCCTGCAGCTTGGATGCTCTAAGGATGTAAATGAGGAAAAGCCTATGGGAAGAGATAATACCTGCCAGTAGATCAGCTAAATATCATTGAGGGAAAGCAGCACATAAGCCTCCTGTGGGTACCATCTCCATCAAGCACTCACTGTGTAATAGAAATTGGCTTAATATAAATTACATTAGGAGAAATAAGTGTAAGTGCCTGACAGGATGTTGGCAGACAATTGGCTCTAAGCAAAGGCAACAGCAGCAACTTGGTTGTAGCACTGGAGGTCTAAAGACATGAGACAGGCAAGGGTACAGGGAGAGGTAATATTGTCCAATCTATATATATAGCTCTGCTCCATGATCTCCTGAGACAGAGCCATGTAAATGTTTGTTTCTGTTCCAAGACCTTTTAGAATAAATTGCTCTAGAAATGAAAAATGAAATTGATAAAAATACAAATGGGTGGCTACAGTTTATGTGATTCTTATCTCAATTTTTCATCTCTGGTAGCCTTTTAACAAAACTCAGCATCGTCTATTCCAAGCACACTTAAAATAGGAACTGATCAATTTTCTCAACACTTCAGAAGAACAAAGTAAGTTGCCTCATGTGTTTTAGCAGATGAAAAGCACTAAACCAAAAGGTGATAAGGTTTTTCCAGAGGCTCAGGGCAAGATTGTGGCAGAGCCCAAAACCAGACCTCGATGTCTTAATATCCCACCTGTTATGTGACTACCCCTCCCTCTCCTCCAACAATAGCAACATAGGAGCTAGGGTTCAAGGTCTCTCTGAGCACTTATAATTTGCACAAGTGTTTTCTTATATAAAAACACAAGTGAAAATTCTCCATCCCTATTTCTGAAATTTGAGCTCTGCAATTGAGGGGAGAGAATTAAACTAGCCCAGGATGTGGGAAAATTCTCATCAATCTGATGTGACCTGAGTTTAAGCCTTAGTCTTTTTAACTCCAGCTTCCTACCACTAAGTCACCATAACACCAAGAAATGTGAATGTTATTAGAAGAAATCCAGAGGTTTACACTTCATATACATACATAATGTATATACAATGAATATAGTTTATATGGTGTGGCTACCTCAGCACATAATGAGGAGATCCTTAGCACCAAAACCCAGTAAAGAGAGAAGTTCTCCTCTCACTTTTTTGTAATTTGTGGGGTTTTTTTGTGTGTGTCACCATCATCTCAGTCATTTAGGTTTTTCTCTTCCTTTCTTTTCCCTGTGTTTACCTTCTACCACCACAGCTTGTTTGCCTGTCTGCCATTAGCTGTAGTGTTTGCACATCAGTGGCTGCCTTTGGATTTACTACTTGCTTCAGTAATGTGGAGAAAATGCGACTTTGTGGCCTGCAATGACAAAAAAAAAAAAAAAAAATATTCCAGTAGCCTCTGGATTTAATAAAAACCCCCACAAAAATCCTTCCCAGAACTCAAAGCATTTTCTTCTGTTGGAGATGTCTTTCATGAAAAAAAAACCCCAAAAAACAAAAACTAACCAAACAAAAAATGCTCAAACAAATAAACAAACCCAGAAAAACAACCAAAAAAATTTTAAGACTCCCCCCCCAAAACCCAGTCAGCTCCCATGCCTGCTGTAGAGCAGATTAGCAGATTCTCTGTTCACAGAGCTAGAAACCAGAATTCCTACCTGCTCATCCCAGCTGCAGCTGTGTGAAAGTGCTGCTGCTCAGCAGGGTCGCAGCCCTCTCGGTTGCCAGCTCACCTATGCAAGTGACAGCTTGAGAAGAAGGCTTGGTTTCAGGGAAAGAGCTGACTGCCCTCCAGAACAACCACACTGGGTGCTTTTGACATGAAATATTTGATGTTCTTTGTCACTGGGACCGAATTATTTCTCTTCTGTCACAAGTCCATGGTGAGCCAAGAGGACAGCACAGCTGGGGCAGCCCACCTGCATGAACTGTGCACTCTTTAAGCAAAGGGCCAGACCTCTGCTCACAGGTTAGTAGTTCTGACCTGCTGCCTGTGTGTCTGTGAGACATGTCTGGTTTGAGCTCTTATGAAGCTAATGAGCCCTTTTCCCTCAGGTAAAGCAAAGGAAAGGCAGGAAGAAAATTATAAACACACTTCTGAACTAGATCATTTACCCTTGGCAGTGGGCAGTGCCCTCTGTTTGGCAGAGGAGAGAGAATACTCTGTCTCAGCAAAGGAAAAAACATGAAAACTTCATTTGCAATGAGGGAATTGAATGCCTGCTTCTTGAAGCCATTGAACACAGAGCTTTCTGCCCAGCTTTACCCTTGCTGAAGGCAAAATAAAAGCTTCAGGGAAACCCTTCGAAGCCACCTCAGCCTCAGGCAGAAGCTGACAAAGCAGCAGTGACTCCCAGAGAAATGGCAATGAGGAGGAGTGTAGCAAAGCTTTTGAAAGTGAGGAGCAGAGCAGAGAGAGTAACCAGTAAACAAACAAACAAACAAGAACCAACCAAATCCCTGGAAAAAAACATATTAATTAAAACCCCAAAGAAATCCTGCTCAGCCTCTCAGCTAACTCCCACTGTCCTGTCCTGGTGCAAGGGTGTAGTGCTCTGGGAAATGGATTCTTCCTTGGACTGTGAGAACCAAATGCTGAAAGCTAAGGGAGTATTAATCATCATCAGCAAAAGGTCTGCTCATCATCAGAAGTCAGCTTAAAGGGTTCCAACTAGAAGTGGCAAGCAGCATTTCCTCTGCACCAGGAAGGCACAAGGGAAAATTATTGTTGCTTTGTATTCCTCCATAACTAGAGCCAAAGGGACCGAGGGGGAGCCAGCATCCTGGGGCACTGCCAGACAAACACAGAAGCCAAAGGGGACTGCACCCAGGCAATTCTAGGTGCATGCTTAAGCTCAAGACACAAGAAGCCAAACAGATCCTCAACAGTGCAAGAAGAAAAGGGACAGAGACAAGTTTATGCCATTTTTGTGTACATTATTCCTTACCTTATTAGGTCTGATTTTATATTGTGTAATTAGGTTTAAAAATTCCACGTTTCACCTCTACCTTCAGCTTACCTGTAGTGAACCCCAGAGCAGAGCAAAGCCAAGACTACTCCAAATCTTCTTTGGAGACCACCTAGCCTACTTTGATGTGCCCTTTGCAAAATAACTTGGATAGTCCCCAGAAGCAGGAAGCAAGTGTGCAAGGCAGGCCTTGTCACCAGTGCAGGACTAAAAGCACTTCCCACTGCACTGGAAATTCAGGGACCTGAGGGAGGAAAGTTGAGAAAACATCATAAAACATTATACAAAGAATTACCTGAAAACTGGGAGATTACCATGATTCACAGGACGGTCCTTGCAGGGCAGACTTACCAAACCTTTGTCATGTTTAGAGCTCTTTTGAGACAATATGCAGGTTTTTCTGTCTGTATCTACACCATTCTCAGTCAGACTGGATCAAAGAACTTGAATTCGTGACTGAGTGGCCAGAGTGACTTCTGGAGAACTACATGAGCAGGATGTCAAAGCTGGATACAGCTGCAGAGGGGCAGCTGCAGAGCTCCACATGTCATCCTGTGACACCACCCGTGTGCTGGATGGTGTTAATGGAAAGGAATGACAAAGGCTCACTTAATCCCCACCAGTAAATCTGCTCCTGTAATGCTGCCAAGCCAAGGTCTCAGGCCAAATGTTCACTGCAGCAGCTCTGTCTTGTGCAGAAAGGTCCTCAGTGGGGTCACGGCCAGGCTGGGCTGCCTCCCCATTTCTCTGCAGCATCTCCAGAGAGGTGGGAAAGAGGTGGGAACGAGTGCTCACCTTGCTGTGCAGAGGCCATCCCCAGGCTCGATGGAGATGTGAAAACCACCATCACAGCAGACAGGCCAGCTATTTCCTTCCAGAGGCCCCTCCAGGCAGTTTTTTTCCTGCCATCAGCAGAAGCATGGCAAAGCTTGCAGACACCTACCACGGTAGCAAGCCAACTCCACACACTAAGCACATTTGACATGGTAAATTAAAAAAAAAACCCAAACACTTAAACAAGTGATGTTATGAACTCTAATGAGCTTCAGAGCCCCGCTCAGTAGCCTGTTGTCTGTGACAGAATAAAAGAGTGAGGTATTGCTCTGTAAGGCACTCAGAAAACATTTTGTATTGTGGGGAGCAAAGAGCAAAGAAACACTGGCTATGAAAGAAGTAAAAGTGAAATATGGTATTCACCAAAAGAATTTAGGAAGTGACAGCCCTAATGGAACAACTGACACGCTTGAAAATCCATAGATGAGTGATAATATAATATCAAGACAAACAATTAATTTTGAGCAACACCTGCTGCTCACAGCCCTTGCAGCAACATCAGGAGCTGAACATGCTTAAACACAAAGAGATGCCCAGTCTGGTCAAAGGCAAGAACAGCTATAAATAACACCAGCAGCAAGAGAGCCATATCAAACAGGATTTTGATCGTGCAGAGAGCACCAGCAGTCAGCTGAACAGCTGAAAGACAAAGAGGGCCAAAGGCTGATGCTCAGTGACAGGTACTCTCTGGGGAAGCAAGGAGAGGATTTATCTTTGGGGGTTTAAACAACCTGCTGTCTGTGCTGCACTGGTTCCTGTGTGACCTTGAAGAGGTCACCCCGCATGCTTCAGTGGCCGGACACAAAATAGTCTTTCTGAGAGTGTATCTGGGAAGGTTTGTAGAGCACTTTGTGATATCCACATAGAAAGAGGCACTTGCTTGTTGGGACTGAGTGTTGGTTGACGCCTGAGGGCATTTATGACCATCTGTATTTATAACCACACTCCAGAAAGGAGAGCTGCAGCTTTCAGAGCTCAGTCTGCAGTGGAACAATGTTGGGAACAGCGTGGCTCTTGTTTTTCTCCCACCTTAGAAGCCAAACTAAAATTAGGTTTTACATGAACACAGCGGCAACCCTCATACCCAAGCCTGCAGCCAAGCACCTGCAGCAGCTGCCAACATGCACAGAGGACTGAGGAGTTTATCCTCCAGCCCTGTGTTTCTCAATGCTTCCCGTGTCTAAGTGTCTGATCCCCTATCTGAAAAACCTCAGGGGCTCTCTCCAGAGCTGTGCAGCCAAAACCCCTCTGCTCCTTTGTCTCTGATCCTGTGTGGCTTAGTGGAGCTGTGGACTGCCTGTGTGCAGATAACTTTAAGGACCTGCAGAGCTCCTGGAGACTCTTCAACCACCATCAGAAGCCACCATCCTGTGTTGTGGACAATGGACAATCCCACCTCCATTCCATGTCACCAAGAGCAAATCCTCTCAGGGAAGAGATAAATGGGTCCTTCTAAATCCCTAAGACAGCCCAAAAGGGAGGCACAGAGCAGCCTAAACACAGCTGGCTAGAGAGAACCAAAGGTGAGCCAAAGCTTTGAGCTTGAGCCTTCTTCCTTTATCTTGCTGCCTCTGCACAGCTATTGCTCACTGCATCAGAGACATGCCTGCTCTTGGTGTTACCCCATTCCTAACTGATCTGGATTCCAGCTGCAGGTATTCCCATTTCTAGTTAATCCTTTTTGTTTATAGCCAGTGAAAGGCATGATGTGGTTGGAATAAAAAGCACTGGATTTCCTCCTGCATGTAATGCTCTCACAGGAGTGGTGGCATCCGCTGCCAGAGGAACCTTGAGGCAGGACATTACAGTAATCTAATCAGAAGGAGATAAGTGACTGGATGAGCTTTGCAGTGTCTGATATGGATAAACACCAGACCAAAGCTTGTCAGCATTCATGAGAGAATAAGCTAAAGCATTTGGATAGCAGCAAAAAACTATTTTCCAAATGATAAGAACTATTACAATGAGATTTAATTGGCACCTCACATTTTAAAAGCAAACCCAAACTCATTTCATCCATGTCTCTGTACTTGCCCACTTCCCTTGACATGAGAAAAGAAGCTTGAGTTCGATTAGCTGACTTGACTGCTCGCTGTTCTGAGCTGAGAGAACACTTCTCAGGGACTAATTTATTCCACAAATATATTATTTCTCTGCTCACAAAATACCCACAAACACATTGCAGTTTCCGTGCATATTTTTCTTTGAATTTTTTGGCACATTTTCATGAATTGTTTGTGAGTTCAGTGTTTGCAGTGTCTGATGCCTCGGATCTAAGCAGTTGGTCGGGAGCAGTTGGTCACGTACACCACACACTATTATTTCTGCTGGTCTCTGGCAGGGACAGTCCTTCATGGGGTCCAATTCAATGTCCTTTGATGTCAATGAGAATCCCTCTCTGACTTCAGTGCACTTGGGTGCAGCCCTTTGTTAGAGAGCTCAGAGAAGCCACTGGGCTTTCAGTCTCTCAAGCTGGGCTCAGATTTATTTAGGAACTCAGCAAACATTCATTCCTTCCCACACAGGCCTTTCTCAGTTCCAGTGCAAAGAAAAACTTAGGTTTTCAAACATCTGTTGGAGCCAACATTTTCTTTCCTTGCAACTTGCATGGTTGTTCAGACCAGTGAAAAATGATCATAAAATGGTGCCCTGCTGAACTTCACACTCCACACTAGGGCATTTAGCACATATCAGATGAGTGAAGGATGAAGGTCATTGCCTGAACCCAGGATTTGCCAATTTAGTTTCAGTTTTGTAAAATAAAAACCCTTTGTCACTCTAGGAAGTTTAAATTTTAAAAGTTTAAATTTAAAAGTTTAGAACCCTGCTTTCTCATCAGGAGGCACAGGCCCCCATCCTCCCTATGTCTCTACCTGGCCACCTCCCTGGGCTTCGTGGTGCCTGCCTCCAGGCTCCTCCAAACCCATGTCTCAACAATGCCAGCAATGACCTGCCCCAGGAGGACTGCCGGGAGGGGCTGACAGGCCTGTGTATCTTGAGATGCCGGTTTTGATCTCCAGCAGTCATGGTGCTGAGAGGCAGCAGAAGAACCAGAAGGACTGACACAGAGATTTTTCTTCTCCTACTCCTTCAGGGCAGTGCTGTACTGGCAGCTCATTTAATTGTAAGACTGTCTGCATATAAAAATATAAATTGTCTTCCCTTCAAAATCTCGTTTAAAAATAGCACTGTTTGAGGAGTATATAAATAAGTAATCATTTGGAACACAATATTAGAGCTCCCTTCTTTAATTAAATGGTTGCTTGATGCATTTCAAAGCTCTGTTCTGACTCAGTCTTCCTGCATCTCTGTACTTTTACTGTTATGAACAAACCTCGGCTAACTGCACCATGAATTTTAAAGCAAACTGGATGGCTTGGAGTAATAGGACTATTAATACCCTAATTGCTGAGCTGTGTTTCAGGCTAGTCCATTCTCAGGCAGACAAAGGAAGAAACAACATGTCAGACACACTGTTAAGCAGGAATGACTTCAGTGGCCATCACTTTTTCCTTTTGACATCTGCCTTACAAGAGAACACAGAGAAAATATTCCGGTGACAGAGCACATATATATTTTTTTTTTCTCTCAATCTACATAGCATTTGCTAGACACAGCCAGGAATGTAATCCTGACTATTCAGACCAACCCCTCTTCTGGTCCCAAATGCCTCTGGAGGGTGAGTAGAAAGGCCATGCATTTCCCTTTGTTGGAGTGCATTCTTTGTGTAATCCCTGGATTGGGTCAGACTTTTTTTTAGTATCCCAGAAGTGGGGAATGGAAAACACACATGACATGAGGCCAACAGTTCACCCCATCCCCAAGCAGGATTATTGACTCTGCTTTATTTATTAACTCTGCTTCCTCTTCATGGTTTTTGTCTTACCCAGTTTTAAATTTTTGAAGCCACACAACTTTTGCTCTTCTCCCAGGGTGCCTCTAGAAGTATATTCTAATAAAAGCTCTCTGATTTCTAGGTCTATAGCTTCCCTTTACTAATTTCACCCAACTACCTATGCTGTGTATACTTAAAGGGTAACAAATGCTTTCCTTGGCATTTTAGAGGACCATTTGTGACTGTTTAGCTCTTCTGTACATATTCAGCAGTTCTTTTTTTGCTTGCAGGTCCTTGTCATGCTGGGAATCAGATTTCCCCAGCACATCGCTCTTTACTTCTCATGTAAGCTTGTGAGCAGCTGCCAAACAACCAGAAGCAGTACTTTATTTCTTTTTTCCTGAATGACATGAGGGAAAGGACAGGAGGTCCTAGCTAGAAGAACACAAGGAAAATCACAGCCTTTGCCTCTGGCTGGCTTGCTTAGACACTTGCTTTTTGGGTGGGAGAAAAGGAAAATAAATTATGTCTCAAGATGACCATTTTTCATCTGACATGAATGGACCTAAACATTCCCTGGAGTCTTTCACCCAGAGGGCAGCTCACACTGTGTGTGACATGGTATGGGGTCCACACAATGGTTTTAAAGGCCTGTTTGATGTCTAAAGCAGCACTGGGAGGCCATAGCCACGTGATGAAGCTGGGAAGGAGATGGGGCATCTTCATGGGAGCTCTCTCAGTGCAATGTTTAACTTGCCAGGGTATTGTATACAGGGCAGCACAACCTCACAAGCCCTTTGCTGCCTCTCACCCTTCATTGCTCCAGCTTAACTGAGTAAATGTCTCCTCCTTCTCTCCCACCTGAGCTCAATGCCCACCATCCAGGCAGGGGCTGCAGCTGCTCTAAACCAGGATCCACCACCTCAGGCTCGGAGGGATGGGCTGGTACTCACCCTGCACGCTCATCCTCGGGGCTTCCACAGCAGCCTTTGGTCAGAGCTCATGTGGGGCCAGCCCCTCTCAGAGGGTGCTGCACACACGACCCTGACACAATCCTGCAAGAGGCTTTGGGCCTCTGCAGCTGGGAGCTTAGGAACTCCTGAAAATTCTAGCTAGTAGGGCTTGTGTTAAGATTTGTTCAAGTATCCCACAGAGATGAGCTGCTTTTAAATCCCAAGTTTAAATCCCCTTTGGTTTTACAGAGGACTGCTCTGAGTCACCAGGCACCTTCCTTTCACCCTCTAAGGTACAACCTCTGATTTAGGAGGACACTCACACCTTGCACAAGTGTGCCACTCCTTTTCACATGTTTTCTTTTGAATTCCTTCTGAATATGCAGTGATACTCAACAGAGGAGCTGATATTCAGAGTGAATAGGTGGACATTTCCAAATAAACTTCGTAAAACCATCTTGAGTTTTTCGTGACCTCAACCTGTATGCTTGGCTGCTTTTGTTGTTACAAACATGAATCAGCCTGGATGCCAGGTTCAGGTCATGAGCAAGCATTGGATGGAAAGCTGCTGTGGGAGGGAGAGCAGGGCTGCTTTTGAATTTTCTCCTGCTCTTCTGGGCTTGGGAGAGTAGGGGTGACTGACCAGGCAGGTGTGATGTAGCATCAAAGCACACCATGGGTCTGTGACAGGGCTGGGAAGGAGCTCAGGCACATAAGAGACGAAGCTGGGGGAAGGAAATTTACAGAAGAAAAATAAAGTGGATTCATCTGAAAGCATTTTTTTTCAATTAAAAAGAGGAAGGAGAGATACTGCTTCACTCACTCTGGTCCTTATTTTTAAGCACTTGAAATGGAATAACTTCATAAGAACCTTTTCAACATCCAAAAGTGGCTCCTCTCTATTGGGCAGGATCTGTTAAGTTGCTTGAGGCTTGTGTGGTAATGGCATTATTCAAAATAGCAGTGGTCTGTCTTTTATCAATTAGGAGAACAATGGCAGAATCATCTTTCACTAATCCTTAATCCTCTCCTCAACTGCTTGAGATCCCCATTCACAGGATCTTTGTTTTATTTACATGTTTGTTGAGATGGCAGCTGTGGGATCGAATCAAATAACTTTCAGAATCTGGGAAATTTTGAGCCTCATAATAAGAGTAAATAACAGACTTCAAGAAGAAATGTTTAGGGAACAATACAAGAAAAGTTCTGTTTAAACTGAGACATTTTAAAATTGAAGCATTTATGAGATAAAACATGACTGAGGTACCAGCCATGCTCCCAATGTGTGTGACTATAAGGACTTAATGGGATTTATTTCTATGTCCAAACGGGGCAGTGGGAGTTTTGTCATTGCCACCCAGTTTCCAGACTGGGTGTAAAAACCTTGACTGATGGGAAAGAACAGTCATGCAAGCACTGAAATATACGGGCACTTCTACATATCACAGGTAGGGCTTACATACAAGGCTTGGAGCCATTTGCCAAATTTCAGTTTCCCTCTGCAGGTTGTAGTCCCCTTCCATGCAATGTCCCACTAAAGTGCTATCTGGAATTCTGTGTGGGCACTGTCCCCAGGACTACTGATCGTCATTGCACAGAGACCTAAGAATGATGGGCAAAGACATCTCCTGAGTGCAGTTTGGGACAGGCTTCTTCCTTTACTGGTCATAACCAATTCTGCAGGCTGGATGGTTTGGAAACAATGTCATCAAAGATGGTCTTAGCATTGCCCCTTAGCAGCATTTTGAGTTTACTCAGAGAATAAACTCAGTTTCAGATATTCTTTTACACCCTGACTGTTTTTCCAGACAGATTCCTACTGAGCCAATGTGGTTATACAGTAAACACCACTAGAACCAGGCCAACATATAGTATCATTTAGGTACAGAGCAGTCCCAGCACTATTGTAAAGGTGTTTCAGTATCTCTGATTCCATTTCTAAGCCAAATCAGCCAACTTGAACTCAAAATTAGAGGGAGCAGGGGGACAACATGTTAAAAAATGTTTTATGATCCATTAAATGAGTTTTCATCTGATACCATGCTTCATACCTTCAAGAGAAAGAGACCTAAGGACAGGAGGGGAACACTGCCCGAAAAGCAGCTGGCTCTGTAGTCATCTGATTGCTCTGCTACAGGCTAGATCAGTGAGATGTCAAATAAAAATAGCTTTGAAGTCTTTACAATTAGACTTCTGAACAACCTTACCCAGCTCTGCTGACCTAACATAAGAAATGTGAGCCACTGTAGATACCAACAAATTCAGCAAATATGAGCCACTGGGATCTGATGGCAAACCAACAGTTCCACTGTGACTGCTTCTTAGTGCTGCAAGCAGCAGCTGAAAGTACGATTGCAGGCAATGCAGCTGGAATCAGATGTGTGAGGGAAGGAAATTCTGGTTTTCGGCAAAAGTGAACTTATGGGGAACTTGTCAAGGCATTTTGCCTGCCTGCAGGACTGAAGCAGTGTAAAGTTACTGAAGACCCCACAGGGAATGCAGATGTTTGGCAAAGGAAATTGGTGGTTTGAGCCTCCCAGCAAGTGCGAGGAGGCTGCACTGGTGAGGAGCACTGGGGTCTGTGGCAGCAGCAGGAGTGTGAGGCAGAGTGGCCATGCCAGCGTGGGGTGGCAGGGCAGGAGCGCTGGCTGTGTGAAGGGCAGGGGGCGGGTGGTGTTGTGTGTTTTGAGGAGCATTGCTGGGTTTGGCAACTGTCTACAAACCAACTCTGCCTACCAAGTTGCTTTTACCCAGCATAAGGCACCAGAAGCCTCAAGCTATCTGCAAACCAGCAGTGGGCTCCTGGCAAAGAAGGGCTCTGAGCCATGGGGAAGTTTGGGGGGGCAGGTCTGGTCCTCAGGATCAGATGAGAACATGAAGTGCCAGCTCTCAGGCTGATGTTCCTATGCAGAAGGGGCCCAGGGTCCTGGTGACACGAGAAGGAGAGCACAGGGATTATGGTTTGGGTTTGGCTCCAGCTGAAGCCTTAAGGAAGGCACAGACTGTGGCAGCTGCAAATCCTCTCAGCAACTGGATACAAAGCCAAGGTGAGGCTTTTGGCCTCATTAATGGCAGCAGTAGATACCGTCCCTCACCAAAATGAGCATGTGGGAAATGTGTAATAACATGCAAGGTTCACCACACAGAAAGAAGAACATCCCAAAACTACATAGAAAGAAGAATTGAAAGGTTGTTCTTGCACTGTAGTGGTTCGGATGAGCGCTGGTGGGAAGAAAATCCTTTGAAATTTTTTTTTTAGAAGATCAGTTTCCTTCAATAGGAAATTTAAAGGTATTCAAAGTACTCAGAGTCTCTCAATCTCAGCAGTGTGCTGCTCACATTTGCCCCAGCACAGGCTTGCTGAGGTATCACACACCAGATTTTCAGTAGTGGCTAAGTAAAGACATAGAAGTGCATCTATATTTGGATCATAAACGAGGCACCTCACACCTACTAAGCAGTACAGTACTCTTTCCTGCAAATTAAGCCATTTGTCTGCTTTAGAGCATCAGTTTCCAACACCCATGGTTAAACTGTGAGGCTTCTAAGGTTTGTTAGATATCCTTACACAGGGAGGCCAGCACGGAAAAATTCGGCAGGCCACCTCCTCTGTAACACGATCATCACTAATGACAATGTGTTACCTTGCATTTCTCCAAACCTGTTATTATCTTGCTCTTTTTTGGGTCCATAACTCGAAACAATTTGAAGTAATTTTTGTCTTCCAAAGGTAGGTGTTCAACATCTTCAAAAAAAATCAAACTTATTTTAAAAGGACCTTCTATTGGATGACAAAACTGGCTATCACAAGGGAATGGTCTTGTTCATTTTCTCACTGGAGTGTCCTTGCAGTGACTACTGAGTCACTCAGCAATGACATGCTGGCACTAAATACATGTAAGAGAGATATGATGATCTCAAGTGAGATAGAAATACTGTAGGTTGACCTGCTACTGAGATATTTACTGTGCAGGTGTGTTTTTTTTTTTTTTTTTAACATTTCAGGACTTAAAGAGAAAAATCAGCTCTTGAAGGCTTTTAAGAGACCACATGAAGACTGGAAACCACAGCCCATGCCCTCACACCTGAAGGGCTATTGCTGGAGCCCCAGATCAAGTGCAAAACCAGCTGCTGTGGACTTGTTAGGGGAAAAACAAATAGACTCCAGCAGCTCAGGGAGGTGCATAAAGTCCTGCTGGAGGCATCTTCAGGAGGGTGCCACAGACAGAGGCCTGGTTTTGTGGACTTTTTTTCCCTAAAAGCCCCATTCCTGCAGTAGTGGGAAAAGTGCTGACATTGTCACTTTGTTTGTTGGTGTGTAAATTCAGAAAAGGAAGGAAGGGCAGGTAGCAAAGCAGAGGGAAGACAGGCCACGGCTATAAAGAAAAGGAAAAAAAAAGAAAAATAGACTATTTTTTAACAAGCAGTGCTATTTCTGTGTTGCACAAGAGCTGCACAACTCATGCTGAGCCTTCCATGATTGGTATGCGTATGTTTAGACTGGTGCTTCAGGAGAGGGCAAGAGAGAGTCCCAGGACTGTGGGAGACCTTCTACTTATAGCAATGAATTAATTCTAATTAGCCCTGGAAATGGGTCTCTCCGGCTCTTTGTTCTCTGAAATTGTGCTTTTCAGATGTGCACTTCTCAATTAGCAGCTAATTATGATGGTCTTGCCTCCTTGAGGCTAGACGGGGTATAAAAACCACACACATCCCCCACAGCTGTTGGAGTTTTGCCTCCAGCTTGAGCAGCAGAATTATTGATATCAATTTCAAGGGTCTTTCACTCTTATCCAAAATCCCTCAGAGAGCTGAAACATTGCTATTTGTGACACTACTGAGAATTATTTATGCTGTGGAAAATACATCACATTTGCAACCGTCACCAAATGTAGTGAAAACAAAAATAGGCAATATGTGTCTCCAATAGTCTGTCCCTCCTCTGCTCTCCTGGAGCACAGGAAACAAGGAATCCAGATGCAAACCTCAGCAGGTTTTGAGGAATAACTAGGTGTTCCTAGGCTGTTTGCTATCACCAACCCTCCTCTTGGACTATTGTTAGATAAGGGTGGTAGAGATCTAACCTGGATACAGATCAAGTTTACCTTATGCCAAGGACCCAGATAATTTGTTTCCCCACAAGCTAGTTCCAGTTTTGTAGAACATTGCAAGCCCAACAAAGAGCCTTTTACCCTCGTGACAGTGGTTTTGGCTCTGGAGTCACAGGCAGGGCAGATGGATGGGGAGGAGAGGGACAGGAGTGTCAAAGTCCTCCCGCTGGGGCGAGGTCGATGGCCCATCTTGCCCCACATCCTGCCTCTGCTGATGGTGGCAGGACATGCTGCACAGGGAGTTGAGTGAGTACAACCTTGCTTTCTCCCTTTATGGACCTGTTGTCCATGAATTTACCCAACAGCTTCTTGAACCAGCTGGTAGTACCAGTACCCACCATCCTCTGCATTAATAAACCCCAGAAGTCCATAGCTCATTGTGTAAGAATGAAACAAACTTTCTTTCATCTGTTTTAAGATGACCTCCTAGTTCAAGCACCATTTTTTCAGTCACCCCTCATTTTAGGCAACATATAGTTCTTTCTACATGCAGGGGAGAAAATGTTTCACTTGTTCTTTAATCTCTCTCTTTGTACAAGGGTCTGTGCAAAATGCATCTGCTGAAGGACATGACAGGATCATAGAAGTATCACAATTTTCAGCTCCTTGTGGATGCACAGTTGTTCTCAGATAACAGGAAGTACAGTCTGCTCAGCAGTTCTCACGTTCTTCTTGCATGACGATTTCACTTGGATCTCCATGGAATAGTTATGGTCTGATATTTCCTTGGTAATACCAAGGGGGATTAGCAATGCTGCAGGGACCCTGTGAAAGTAATGTTTTAAGATAAAATTTCTTTGCAGTAAGACTAGAGATAAGACAGAATGACCCTCGCAAATCGGTTAGAGGCTTTCCACATCTGGGTAAGAACTTCATGCAGATGCTAATTATTTCTGTGCTACAGTAGACAGGCTCCCCAGACCTGGACCAATTTCAGCTCCAACCAAATCACATATTCTCAGCCTAGAGAGTGTCTCTGGGAAAGGAAGAAAGCCTTACACCAATAGCAACATAATATCCCTCCTTATACACATATCAAACACAGCTATGAAAAGTTGTTTCCTTGTTACAGGCATTACAGAAATGCAGTGTATGCATTACTATTGTAACAGCTCTTGGCTGTAGTTTTTCTCTCAGTGCAAAAATCTGACTGCTGAAGGGAAAATAATCATTTTTAGATTAAAATAGATTATAGAACAGTTATGTTATCAAATAATCTCTATGAAGATTCCTAGCATTTGTCTTTCCTACAGAAAATTGAAAGGATCACAGCAGCAAGTGAATGTAGTTTGTCTGGTTTAGGCTTAATTGTGTGTTAACTTGTCCTCAGCTATGTATTTTGGATCACATGGAGTAGTCAAATGCAGGAAAGTACAGAAAAAATGTTGTCTGGGGAGCTGGGAGTCTGCAGCAATGCAGGATTTCAAAAACAAGTTAAGCAAACACCAGCCAAAAAGGACAGGGATGTATTTGATCCTGCCCTGAGCACAGAAAGGACCCAGATACCTTCCTCAGGTCCCCTTCCGGGCTAATTTGTGTGATGACATAAAATAGCAACAAACTAACAAAGTGGAAGCCTCTGCTTCCATTTCACATAGCACTTGTCAAGAGTGTCTCTTGTCTGCAAAGCCAGCTTGCCAAGCCTGCTGCCTGCCTGGATGGCATGCTGGAAGCAAAAGGACAAGTTGCTTCAATGGGACGGCGCAGACAGAAGCACTGCTGTGAACAAAAACTTCCCCATGATTGCAACATCCAAATGTTCATCCTCAGCCACATATTTGAGACTGTGACAATAGGGGAAAAACAGCCACAAAGGAGAAAAAGGAGGAAGGGAGGGAGGGAGGGAGGAAGGTGGCAAGGAAGGCAGAGGAAGCAGGAACCTGGAGCACACTCCACATTTAGCAGAAGCAGGAAGGCTCCACTCCAACAGCTACTACTTCTCAGAGTAAAATGGCAGCTCATTGAATGTAGAAACTGCAACAGCCATCACTGATGGCAAAGAGCAACAATTGGAGATGACTGTGTGACTGTGAGCCAAAATAAAAGAGATACTCTTAAAGCAAGTGTATGTGCAGTTGTAAGAGAAATGTGTGCAGTGCTATATAGACCTCTTAATGCTATATTTTTTAAATCATCATATTGCAAGCCTTCCCAAACAAAAACCCACTGAGATCTTTTATAAAATTCAGTGCTATTACATTTCCAATACACTTGTATAGAGCCCCTTTCTACTGACACAAGCCTGTGAAGTAACATATGCATCCAGGTCTGTTTTCTGCTCCTCCTCCCTTGTCAGCCCCATTTTATTATTATTCCCTGATATAACAGTGCCAGTGTTATTTCTTCACCCTAAAGAACAAGTTTCCATCCCCTAGCAGTCACTCCTCCATCAGCTGAGCTGTAATCGTGGACCCTACATAAGCACTTGGGCTGCCTCCTGCAAAGTAAAACCCAAGTATTTAAGTGAGGCCATTTCATCTGGCAATTGAGGCAGGCTGAGCACATACATGGTTAATTAGTATGGTTCAGCCAGCAGGCAATAACTCATTAAGCTACAGTAACTCAACTATGTTTGATCATGTGCTTTATGCCCCAAGGCACTTCATAAGTAAAGCAGTAAAGTCAACTTATCTACCATCTCAATTTCTCTCTCCCTCTCTGTTTTTTTCTAACCACAGAAAACCGTGGCTAAACCACAGAGGATAATTTCTGGACACAGAACAGCTCACCATCTTCCTCCTTTTGGCAGACTGACTGCTCTTGAAGACTGGTGTTTTGTCTCCTTTCAGCTTTGCTTACCCTAGGCTAATTTCAAAGCCTTTCACTCTCCCCTCTGGAGCCTTGCTCTCCTCGGGACTTGCAGTCACACCTTTCCCAAGGTGCAATGCCAGAAACCAGTCCCAATGATCCAGCTGAAGGGCTTATCCCCCACACCCAACGTGCAACATCCCCATCTGTCCAACCCAGCCCAATGTTCCTTCCTTCCACAGCTGAGTCAGAGCTCCATCAGAGCCTCCTTTGCAGCAGCGCAGCTTTATCTGCCTTCTCGCTCCCACTGTGTGCCTGTGGAGCTGATTATTTCAGCATAGGTGCAGATTTGTGCTTGTCTTCACTAAATTGCATCCTGTTTCTTTCCAGACCATTCCTCTGCTAATTACTGAGATCTCCTGAGCACTAATCCCCTCCTCCCTGGTGTCTCTCTCTCTTAGCTGAAACTCTAACAAAAGGGCTCTCTACCCTTTCATCCAAATTATTAATGAAAATACTGAATAGGCCTGAACCCAGGCCTAGGGATATCCCATGGGAGCCAGCTCAATAAATCTTTCCCATTTGACAGTGTTCACCTGGTAACTGCTCTCTGAGTACTCTCAGCCATTTCATCTGAACCTTTTCTCTTTGATTTTTGTGTAAGAATGCTGCATTTCTAAAAGCAAGTTATTGTAGCTACAGCTTCTCCCTATTATGTGGGATGTAAGAATTTTTTTTAAAATGGTTAATGTTAAGAAAACATGCAGAAGGGAAACTAACATCCATGTGTCAGAGCTGATTCAGCTGGCTGCTGTCTGTGGAGGATTAGGATGTGACCAAATGTCCCAGCTTGCCAGTTGCAAACCCATTCCAGCATTCACCAAAAGCATCTGCTGGTGATCTCCTCTGCACTAAATAGGATGAGGGACTAAATGGATTTGGGAACAATTTAGCGTAACAGTTGCTAAAGTGTGGGCATCCTAATTTCCATGAGATTTAGATCAGGCCTGTATCAGGACAAATTCACTTTCCAGAATCAAGTATAAGAAATTCTACTAGTGATCTCCATTGCCACACAGGTAAAAATTGCTGAGCTTCAAACCCCACATCAGAGTGGAATGTTCGTTTTATACAAGGTGGAAGGAAATCACCTAATTCATTCCCTTGTGCTCTACTAATTTTGTGATTTGCATAATGAAATATAGGAAGATATGGTAACAAGTCCACATATACAAAGAACTCCTTGGTTTTGCTTTTCACATCCTACTGGAGAACAGATGCATGCAAGAAGGCAAAATAAAACCCTAAACACCTATAACACTGCATGGCACAGTAATAAAATATTGCTCACTAAAGCAAGAGCCTTTGAACTGCTCATTAGAGAAGCCCTTCCCTCTGCACTAGTTTTTAGAGGCAGCCTAGGGAGATTATGTGCTTAAGTTAGTAATTTAAATTTAGATACCCAGAACAAACATTGCAGACTGCCCTCCTCCCTTCCCAGAGCAAACTCTTCACTATGACACAAGAATCTTTCTCTTTTTAAAAAAGAACTGGTACCACAACAAAAGAGCTGAAGAGAAAAGAAGTATTTCACTCACTCTTCAATGTGGATGTTGTTTGTTTGTTCTTCTCATGTCAATGGTGCCTAATAACTGGACAGGAACTGATGCTAATTAAGCAAGGGCATTTCTGATCACTGGCTGAGCATTCATTTGTGCTAACAATAAACCGAACTGTAAAATCAAGTCAAAATATTTTTTCTGTCATTCCCAGTGGAAGTCAAAGCTAACACACACTTGCACTTCCGCTTGCTCTGCAGGCGCCTTGGCGCCCCTTTCACTGACATTGAGTCCTGCCAGAAAAGACCATCAGGTCTTTCAGGTTCCCACTGGCAGGAAAAGTGCCCCTCTCATTGCACCAACATTTGGAAAACACAGAATGTGCTGAGTCTCAATGTCCTTCAAGCCTCCATAAATCACTCATAGAAAAGAGCGGAGATCAGTTGTGCAGCACTTTGTATGCTCAAAAATCAGAGCTGAAGTAGGACCTCCAGAGTCGCTATAGAGGGATTTCATCACGAGGGAGAGAGGCCGAGCAAACAGCAAGGATGCCTTGTCACAACAACATCCTGTCCTTGCAAAAAGGAGAAAGGCTTTTGAGGGAATGACAGAGCCTTGGATCTCAGCTCCCTGAGGCAAGTTCAGGCAAGTTCAGACTCATTACTTTCGTGCAATGGATGGTTTGGGTTTATTATTAGATTGAATGCAAAAGAGCCTTGCCAAGTCTGAAAGTTCATGATGTTTCAAGCAAAGAAAGGAAATGTCTTTACCTTGTAGAGAGGCTAGTTTCTCCATTATGGAGCAGGCCAGGAGTTACTTAGCTCTCATTCCAAAAGATGAATGGAAGATGACTGAAGAATAGTCTGCTGGAACCCAGAGGCCGTTCTGCCCTTCAAAGGCTGTGAGTGAGGGCACCGCACTGTTCTGACTCCAACCGAAATTCCCACTTCCCAGTTTTGCATTTTCTGCTGCAAATGAGATAAACATTGATATAGCACAGAGCAAACAGAGTCTGCTGTGAGGCTCATCAAGGGATTCCTGGCTACTCAAACAGGAAGATAGGGTGGGAATTAAATGTATAACTTCAAGACTTGCCCCCTTGCTCACAGTTCTTTCTCGCCCCCCTCAAAATCCATCTTCATGACAACTGGGCAATTTTTTCTGTCTGAAGGCTGAGGCTGTCCCAGAGCCTCGCTGCTCTCAGGCTGGAGACATCCTGTCATTTCCAGTCGTAGCTAACAGCAGACACTTCAGACACATTTTCTTTCATGTAGACCATCTACCCAGCTAAATTAATTTGTATCCCTCCTTTGGGGTTACCTGCATTATTTCAATAGACAGCAACCACAACTATCCACAGCCCCAGTTTTGCTAAGGAAAACAGACCAAATATTTTATTTGCCTTTCATCAATTAGGTAATTTTTCTCCCATTAGCCCAGTTTTATATCCTTATCTGCACTTCATTTCAGTAAAATATCTCTCTCAGGAAAGTGAGTTGTGTAAATCAAGGCTTGCCAGCATCTTTATTAGGGCTGATTTTGTCCTTCTTCCATGCTGGCTTTTGTACCTACTAGGTCTGCTTTGCATTTCCACAGCCACCTTGTGTTTGCTCTCCACAGGCAAGTCCAGTGCTCAGGTCTGTCCAGGCCAGGTGCCTTTCAATGGACAAATTTCCCAGAGCATAGCACAAAATATCCTTTGTGCATCACTTTGCAGCTCTGTGCCTCCCTGTCCCATCCTGCACATACTAACCTGCTCCGCAAACTCAGACAGTTCTTCACCGAAACTGCCCTGATCCTGCTCTGTCATGACAGTGCAAAATAAAGAAGGGAGCTCACCAGGGAGCTCCCTCTTTTTTGTGCCAAAGGCAGTCCTGTAGGTATTGCAGAAAAGCAAATCCAGGACCGATGTGTAAGGAATGCCACTGGCAGGTTCCCTCCACCTTGATGCTCCCCTGAAACACAAAAGCTGTTTCTCGCTGTGAGCCATACCTTTACCTGTCTCATCATTCTTACACTAATGCCTGTCTTCTTTAGCTTCCCTGATAATTGCCCAGGTACCTACAAATCAAAGTAATGTCTTGAAATTCAGCTGTATTGGATCTATTTAATCTCTCCTATGTAGAAAATGAATTGTCATTACCAATTATCTACCCATCTATTGTTTGTCATTCAGATTAGTCTGGCTTGAGCTACCTCTGCTAAGCCTAGTCTGAATTTCATGGGTGGAGGGGTTTTTTTCACCCTGAACACCCTCTTAATTTTTATTTGCCTTTCAAATTTTGTTCTGGGCCTTTCCAAACATCCGGGCCACAGTGGCCAACTGGCTAGGAATAATTTCCATTTTCTAAATCTGGGTTAGCACCTCTGATTGAATAGGCTTAAAGAAAAAGCAGTCAATTTCTGATTAAAGATTTCATGTAAACTAGTGAATGAGGTTTTAGGGGTTCTGGCAGGGAGATGATCTTGTCTCTCTGGTAAGGTGCACTGACGGGCTTTGTTTTTACCTGTGGTGTCACCCCTTGAATTTTTAGGCCCTAATTCCTAAGAGCTTCCCTGGTTTTACCCCAAGTATTTAACATCTGGTTATAGAAAACTGAATGATCGGGTGTTCTTAACTTGATGCACTATGTGCACATCTCCTGCCTCTTTCATCATTGCCTCATTGCTCACCTCTTGTCTGCTTTCTGTTCATACCACAGAAAGAACTTAGCTTCTTGCTGTGCTTGCAGGGTCTAACTCAGCTTGATTCACAGCAATTTCCTTTTTAAAATCAACCCATGGAGATGCCTTTGCTTTTCCCAACTTGTTTTTGGTCCTCCTTCTTCACCAGTGTCTCTCTGTTGCTTGTCCAGGTAGGTCTGAAGTCTTCCCTTGCAAAGTCCATTCAGTTGAAAAGGGGAATGTGTGACACAGAGTTTTTGGCATGTCTTGTTTTACAAAAGCAGTGACAATGCCAGCCCCAGCCCAGGGGTGGAGGAGGGTCTGAGAGGCTGAGCACACGGCCTCTCCCCAGATGGGGAGGTGCCACCTCCTCCTGCACAGCTCTGTGACGCCTGTGCTAGCACAGGGACAGCCTGCACCCTGTGCTCCCCCAGATTTCTGGCTTTTCTGGTTCTCCAGCATCTCTGGCTCATCTTAACCACAGAGCAGCCATTAAAGCTAAGTGTGGGACGTATTTCCCTGCTTGACACTTCCAGGTTTACTTGCTCAACAAGGGGCATCCTTCACTGGGATAGCTCTTCATTCCCACAGCTCCCAGACTTGCCTGAAGAAAAGGGGAGCAGGTGTGTGTGTCCATAGCACAGGGAAGTGAAAGTTGTTTTTCCTTGTTGTTTTGACAGCATTTACAGTGGCAGCATAACTCCAAGAGAGCTGGAGGCTCGGAACAAGGGTCAGCTAGAGAAGACTGAAGTCAAATCCTCTTGTTGCAAATTGGGATGGTCAGAACAGCCAAGAGAGTCAGACGCAAGGCTGTGCTGTACGTTTTGGGGAGATTTTTCTCATCTTCTCTATACAGGAAGTTCAGACCTAAAATGCCTACTGAATGAACTAGGCCTGACTCAAACAATGCAAGGTTTTGCATAGAAGGATGGCAATGGCACAAGCTTTTCTATCTATCTCAGCAGCAGTTACCCCTCCCTTTTCTCAGTGGCCACTCCTGCAAATTGCAAAGGCTTTTTTTTTTTATTTGTCTGAGGACCCCTTTCCACCTGCCACCTGGATCTGGGGAGTGTTCCTGCTTGGAGCATCCTTCCCTGTGGTGCTGTATCTGCAGCACTCTCCCACAATAGTGTCCTGTTCTGGGGGGGCTGAGCACATTTGGGTCTCTGCTGGTGTCTCCTTTCCAGCATGCTAACTCTGAATAACAATGTGGCAACAGCACTGATGTTGCATGCCAGACCAAATGAATGGCAAAGAAATATTTTCATTATTTTGAAATGCCAGATTGATTTCACATCCAGCTGGCACTACTTATATATCCTCCTTTCTCCCCCACCACTTTTTTTTTTTTTTTTTAAATACTGCCCTGATTTCCCAGGCAGTGATTGTTTCTGCAGCCCCTTCTCAGGCCAGAGCTTTTGAGAGAAAGAAGAAAACAAACATGCCTAGGGTTTTTTCCTACACTGACATCATTAGCTGCCCATCACTTTCACAATGAATGTGCTAGTGCTCTCATAAGGCATATGCTGTCACCGGGGTTTTCTTCCCACCCCTGCTCTTTAAACAGAGCAGAAGTTCCCTTTTTTCTGTAATGAAAGCTGAAAAAAGCCAGCCAGGACCGGCATCAGCACAGGCACCAGATCCACTCCCACTCGATAAGAAGTGAGCAAACAGGCTCAGATAAGCTCAAACCCTCAGAAATCAGACCCTGTCTGTCTTTATTTGGTGCATCCGTCTGTCCCATATCCACACCAGGGTTGATTTTGGGTTTATTAGGTGGTTATCTTGGCCCCAGCTCCTTCCTGTGACATGCACTGGGTGCCCTGCCAGCCTCCTGCCCGTGTGCCCCCTGGGAACGGGAGAGGCTGAAGGCAATGGAGAAGGGCTGGGAAGGGAAACAGATTGCCAGACACCAGGCTGGGCCCTCAGACCCTCACCTTCCCCCACACTGCCAACTCTGGGCTTCAGGAGAGTCTATCTCATCTTGCCTTGAAGACATCTCCTGTTGGAATCGTAATTATCTCACTAGGCAGAGTGCTCTGTTGTCTGATGTCCTTCTGATATGTTGCCATCTTATCACAGGTGTTCCATACTGTTGTGTCCTTATTGCAAAAGCTTCATACCTTCTTGGTGTTTCTCATAGGTATCCCCTCAGAGCACTAACTCATCCTTCTTCACAAAGCAGCCAACTGACTCCAGTTCCCTTCTCACCCAGCCACCCCACTCTTTTATAGCACTCTTCTTCTCACTGGTCACAGCTGTGGCCTGGTAAAGTCAGGCCTGTTCCTAACCCTTGGTGATTGGCCCAGCTGCAACTCCTTAGGGGTGAGATTACTTTCTATACTATCTTTATTTTCTTATCTATCTTCTACCCCCTACACTGGTGGGCATTTTTTCCATGCCATGTGAAGTCAGGTGGGCTTCAGGTATTTATTCCTCTTTCTCTGTTTGTGGTATCCAGCATTAGAAGTCACTTTTTTCTTCTACTCAAGTTGCCCACCCAGTAGCTGTTGTGATCCACCCCAGTGTATCAATGTGGGGGGAACACTGAATTTGTAACTGCTGTTTTCCAGGCTTTTGCAGCTGCACGCCTTTTATTCAAAGAAGAAACTTCCAAGTTTCGAAACTGTAGAAAGGACTACGTATGAAAACGGAGGCAAGACTTTCAAATCTGTAAAGGCAGGAGGTTTTGGATATGTGGACAACAGCCTTCAAAATAAAGTGCACTTACATACTTTCAGAAACTATTCAACAGCCATCTCAAAGTTACACAAGCTGAAATGTCTGAAAAAAATTACTGGAGGAAAACAGAGTAAGAAAGAGAACATGAAATATCTCTTCTTTCCCAAATAATTCCTGAGGTTTCAAGATAATGCTATTAGAGACCTCAAAAGTAAGAAGAAATGCCCTAAAATTAATAGGAAATTTTATAACTTACCAATGAAGAGATTTCAAAGCCAAAGTAATCTGATTAAATTATCTGAATCCAGCTGGCATCCTCCCATATCACTCCACATCAGCTACAATTTCTTAATAGTACAAGCTATGAGGAACAAAAATAATGCACCACAATGGCACACAGTTCTCTGAAATACAATTAAACTTTCATTAGTCAAATTATCCCATAAGAATAATAACTTTTGGATGAGCACAGTCATATTCTTTAATGCTTTTTGTAAGTCTGATCTAAAATTCCTTACACAGTAAAAAAAAAAATATTATAGAGAGAGCAAGAAAACCCCCAAATACAGTGGTTATGAAAATCAGACTTTTCTTGAGGATATGAGAAGAGGAAGGGAAATTACCTATAAAGAGTATTTAGAAATTCAGCACCTTGGCTTCAGATTGGGTGGGTTAAGCAATCATAGAAGCAAAAAAGTGGCTCACTTGCCTTTCTTTTCTTCTCTCCTTTTCCTTTTTTTAAATTTTAAAAAATTTTATTTTGATAAAACCCTGCTCTGTTTAAAGGGAATGAGCACAACTACATGCTGGTGTACTGGAACCTCTGACACAAGAACAGAACTGTTTCCACAGTTGAGGCCTGATCTCTCCACGTGCCCCTGATCCTGACGAGAAGGGGTTTGCTGAGGATGTTGCCTGGCTTGTCAGATGCTGGCATCTGGCACAGCAGAAACCAGATCTTCCTCTGAAATCCCCAGCCACAGGATTCCCACTGCAGGATGCAGCTCCCCTTGTGCTCCTGTGGGAAGGGCAGAGCTCAGTGCCTCCTGCCACAGGACAGGAGCCGGGTGGGAGTTCAGCTCCAGCCAGCCTGCTCCTCTTTCATGGCTTTAATAAATCCCAATAAACTAGATTTGCCCTGGAACTTGGAAATTTTACTTATTTCTGGATGCTTTACATTGTTTCAGCAGCAGCTGAAGGCACCTGTCATGGATGGATTGCACAGACTCTTTCATGGTACTGATGCAGTGATCCTCCGAGAAAAAAATATAGGAACAAACACACCATGCCACCGAACAAAATTAACAAAAAAATAAGGGTGTCTAGGCTTGGTGTGGGAAAACATCAGGAATGAAATGCAGAACCACACTGGGTGTTTGTGAGTGCTGTAGAAGAAGCAACATGCTCATGGTGTGGAGAGATAGAATGTAAGGAAACAAAGGTAGTGCAGAAGGTAATCTCACATCTGAGGAGCTGCAGCTGCACTAATCCCCGAAGATTAGAGGCAGGCCTGCCCTTAACAGGCCACAGCTGTGTCCAATAAGGATGAGTGCCACAAAAGAGTGGATTAGGTGGTTGGGAAGAGAGTTGGAGCTTGTTGGCTGTGCTGTGAAGAAGAAGGAATCAGTGCTGTGAGGAGTTGGCCATGAGAAATCACAGAGAAGGTATGGAACTTTGGCAATAAGATGACAACTTATAGGAGCTGGGGAACAATTTACTCATCCAGGGTATATCCTGCCACATTTAAGGACTTGAAACACATTCTTAGCTCAGCAACAAGGGAAATAGTGGAGGTAGTACTTATGGGAGGACTGTTTTTTCCCAGTCCAAGCTGTTGGGGTGGAATTGGGGTGCCCCTCAGTGCATCCAACTGTGCTGGAGGCAGCTGTGAGATTCTTCCTTGCCTACACACCTGAAAAGACCCATGGATCCTCCATTTGCAACGTTTATTCAGACATGAAGGGGTTTTTTTCTCAAGGCTCATGTCTGCTCTCCTTTTTTGTGAACAGCTGCAGTCCCTTAGGAGTACCTGACAGCTGTGTGCAAGGTAGGCAAGGAAAGGTCTGAGCCTGACACCAGAATCCATCAGACTGCACAGAACCTGTCAGTTGCTCTCTAACCCCCAGAGAACCCAACATGCCCCTGTTTGCCTTCCAAGAAGCCTGGAATCCCACTCCTCTTGCATGTGACTCCAAGGAGCCCCACTGTAAGCAAGTCAGGGTTTAGTTTTGCCTAAGCAGGAGGAGGTGAGTCCAGCTTTGCCACAGCTACCAGGGCTGCTCTAGCATTTTCTGTTGAATGTTTCCATTGCATTGCACAGAAAATTCAAAATATCCAAGACCTACAATGTTGGTTTTTCCTCCTGACAGAGGCAGGGTACCACGGACTTCAGGACTCCAGCATTAACTCTGGTAGCTAACTGCTCAATGTCACTTCCATAAACCCTCCTGGAACAAATCACACACAATTTTGTAAGTACTTGGGAGAAAAAAAAGAGATTATTAGCAGCTAGCATGCATCAAACTGCATCAAGTTCTGTCAGACCAATCTAAATGTTTTTTTCATTACAAGCTAGTGGGAGAAACAGTAAATGTCATATATCTTAGCTTTTCACATTTGGGAAAGTATTGTGTAGATTAAATTACTTGGGGTGGTTGTAAAAGTATCTGGGAAATCACAGCTGGAGAGGAGTTCTCAGTGCCATAGCCTCATCTCCTATGCTGAAGGATGCTCAGGCAGTGGTTTGTTCCAAGTCTGATGGCACTTCACATTTTCAGTAACAATCTGGGAACAGAAAATAAGGGATTTTTGCTAGTGACACGTGAAGCTAGAAGAGGTTGCATTTAGGTTAATGCATAGACTAAGAATTTTTATAAAGTAACAATTTAAGAAATATCCTGGCTCACACTTGACTGGTCAAATACAAAATTCTGCATTGCGCAGCACAAACGCACCAGGGAATTATCAGGTCAGGAGGAGTTTTGTGGAAGTGGGCTACAGGCTGAACACAGCTCAAGAATATCGTGTTGCAGTAAAAAGGACAAGTCTTGTACTGGATGTATGAACAGGTGTCCCAGTGTGGAAACTCAAGGTAACTCTGCCCTGCTCCACCTGATGGTCCTCTCCCAAAGCCATCAGTGGAACTGAACTGCACAGTGTGGGCAAGACCACTGCAAAGACAAGCTGTAGGATGGATGAATAAAAGGGCAGTCAAAGAAGGGTAGTCAGGTCTAGTAGGAAATTATTTAATGGTAAAATTGAGAAATTAGGCCAAAGGGAATGGAAGGATTTTGAAAGTGAATATAAGGAAACACTGGAGAAGACCAAGAAAGCTGTGGTTTCTCCATCACTGAAGGTCCCTACCAATGACAGGGGGGTAGCCACCTGCCAGGAATGATGTTGCCCTTGTGCAGAAGATGGACCAGAGACCTTTCCCCTGCAGAGCAGGTGCATGTCCTGGGAAAGGCAGCATTTCAGAGAGGTCACTGCATGAAGCCACAGTGTGGGTTCAAGGGAACGCACTTAGAAATGTGGTAGAAGCTCTCCATCCCTGCCTTCAGATGTGCTGCAGATGGAGCCTGCTGCAGCTGCATGTTCCATAGATGGACCACCTCCAGAAGATAGCTGCTGATGGAGAAGGGCTGTCAGCAGGACAAAGAAAAGCAGTGGGTAATCTCCAGGGAAGCAGAAAATTGGTTCACCCCCCCCAGAATGTAAAGTTGGGCAGGATTGTAATGTCCCATAGAGCAGTGCCGACAGTGACTCTGAAGTTCTTGCCTGCCAGCACAAAGGCTGGATGATTCAACTACAGACCAGAGGCACCACAAGAGTTTGGTGATGCCAAATCTGACAGTGCAGAGTGGGGCTGAGGATCCCCAGGCAGGGATAAAACAAGGGTTGATGTCTCTCAAACTCAGCTGCAGACCTGCTGGGCAATGGTTTTCACCATGACAAGGTTTTTGTTGTGCAGCTAATCACTGCATTTCACCACTTCTCAGCACAGATCCAGGGGCAATGTCTGCAGGCCAGTGAAGATGGGATTGGCTCTACATCTGGATTGAGGATGGTCACCTGCAGCCACCTCTGTGCTCAGACAACATGGCCTTGTCTCAGAGCCCATCCTCTTCCATCCCTCCTGTTAGGCAGATATGTTTTCTGGCTCAGACTTCAGACCAGCTACCCCTTGTCCCAAAACACTCTTTGAGTATCACTTGTCACACAAGGTGGAGTTGTCCAGGTAGAGCTCCTGCTCTTGCAGGGAGCTCTGGTGAGACTTCCTAAAAATGCATCATTGTGGTCTTTGCAATTCAAGCTGCAACAAGTGCAGAGGATGCAGGTGGACAGAAACATTTTTTAGCCTTCTTTAGTAAGCACATTATGAAAGATGCAGAGAAAGCCACATGCCTGCATCAAGACATTGTGGGTTTTTTGAAGGAAAAAACTGAGCTGGTTCCAGTTTGGAAGGTGAAAATCATGTGCTAGTTGACGAGTGCATGTGATTAATGATTTACCCCAGCTATTTAACCAAAACCTTTACACAGGTGATAACAGGAAGGAGTTAAAGGGAGCCATGCAAGCTACACTGGAGGTTAATGCTTTGCCTAGGTCAGAGGGGAAAATGATTTACAGATGTTTAAAGCTGGAATGCCGAGTTTGGAAGGAGTATCAAACCTTGCTAACTACCATCATTAATTTCTTCCATCTCTAATTTTAAATCAGTTTGTTTTAAAAGCCATCATCAGGTTTTCAATCTCCAAACCTTTTAGTTTCTCTGGAGAGACAAACAGGGAAGGAAACTCCAACTTGTCAGAGCCCATGACGAAATGATGGGTTTAGTGTGATCATTTCCTTCTAGGAGGTGGGTAAGGAAAGGATTTCCAAGAACAGACTCAAGTCAGTGTGTGCTTTGTGTTCAGCAGTATTGCTGGGGAATTTACACACCTGTCACCCAATTGCCACTTCCTTTGTAAAACAGAAATGACAAGCTCAAGGCACTTAGTTTTATTGTGGGGTTGGTTTTTTTTCTTTATAGCAAAGTGCTCTACACTCTTTTGAAAGGAAACAGCGGATTTCCTCCATGCTTTGGGATTCAGCATAGGCTGCAGTTTTCAAGATGTAAGTAGAGTGAGCTTTCTTTGGTATCAGACAGTGCAATGTATTATTAAAATCTAATTTAAACTTCCTAGTCTCAGGTGCCAGATGGCCAAACTATGTTTGCAGCCCTGGAGGAAAACTAGGATGGGCCTCTCACATGCCTCTGCCATTGTCACATTTATCTAAATAGAAATTTCTAATGTTACTTTGGTTTTTAAATAGTTGGCATGTTGGTCATTTCAGCTTTAGCACATATAAATGCTTTATGTGTCTCCATCACAATGCACAAACATTCCTGAGATTGTAGACATCCTGCTTACTTCTTGCAAAACTGATGTTGTCCTTAGCCAAATGGAGGCACCATTAGTGTTTGTAATTAATATTAATTTGTATATTGCACTGGACCTTAATACTTGTATCTTGTTCCACTGCAAATCCATGAGAAAACAGAGGCTCAACATACACAAAGAGGAAACAGCCACTCAACATACACGTTTCCGAGGTCTGAGCAGCTTGAGACCAAACATGAGGGTGGGGACTGCTTGTTAAACAATAAAAAGAGAGAGAAGTGAAGGAGAGAAATTTCTTACACCTCCAGGGTTCAAAAGGTTTCCCCCAGGAAAGTTTTCTTATTTTTTCATCTGAATGTATTTCTCACTGGTGTTTTCCATGCTCCATTATATTTCTCATTGCCTTGTAATTGAAGTTCTTCAAAGATGAGACAAGTTTTGAGCTGTCAGGGAAGCAAGGAGTAGATAATTTTATAAGATGTGGCTTGGATGGAATTTAGCCCAATGACATCCGGGCTACCAAGGATTACAGCCCCTTCCCCCCCCAAAAAAAGGCATCCAGATCACAATGGAGCCGGGCACCCTCTCTGGAGAACTGTCCTGTGATTGTCCCTGGGACAAATGGGCTGGGGCAGATGCAGCTGCGAGGTGATTTCAGGGAAGGTGGGCATGGCCTCACAGTGCTGTGGCTGGAGCTCCTTCTCTGTGCCCAGCTGTGCTCCTGCCTCCTTTGGGGAGGGATGCTCTGCTGCTTTGGGCCCATAAAGAGCTCACAGGCTCTCCACCACTGAAGGCTCCATTGCCTCTGAGTACTGTCTGCATCTTCCCCAGAGAAAGGAACAAAAAATTCTGCCCCGTGGGGATGTTTCATGAAGTCTCCTGCAGGTTTTCTCCATCTATTTCTCTCGGGGAAAAAAAAAAACCCACAACTCAGACTGGATTTCTCATTTGTAGTCAGGGAAAGGCAATCCCCCATGGGAGGGAGAAATGAGGAGAGCTGCAATCTTACACGGGGATCATCGTGTGAGGGTTGGGAAGCCCTCAAACTCTTTGGAGGTACAATCTGCCCCTCTCACAGCTAGCTCAGTGTGCTCAGCAGCACACTAATACCACATGGAGGGATTAACTATGAGCAAGCAGGCAACAATAATGGGCTCATTGAAATTCAGGGAGAGCTCTGTTTAAGCACGCTGAAATACCCCTTCTCCATTTTGAGTTTCTCTCCCCACTGCAGGAGTAGGTGCCCTGCCTGCATGGCACAAACCAGTGCCCCATTATGTGCCACTTGTCACCTGCATCACGCCTGCACAGCACTCTGCCACACAAGAGGAGTCATGGAGTGATGTGGGACAATGGCGGGGGAGTTCCCAAGCCATCACGAAGCTGGGGCAGGAAAAGGAGAACGAGAGAAAGTGTGAAACTGGCAGCAGGTGGCAAACCGGGATGCAATTCCCAGCAGAGACAAGTCTGACGGACACAGTGTGGAGAGGGGATTTATCCCCTCCTCCTCCTCCCTGCAGGCCCCAGAATAAGTTAAACAAGGCATCAGATGTTTCTATTTTAAGAATAACCAGGAAGGCTGGCAACTACAAAAGGAAAAGGAGGGGAGGGCAGAAGTTGTCTAGTAAAATTAGCAACACGTTTTCCTGCCTGCCTTCCAGAAAGCGTGCCCCCTTCCAGCAAGCCAGGGTCTGCACAGCATAAATTATTGCTGTCTAAATTTGAGCCTGTGCTGTTGCTTCTGCCAAGTGTTTACTCCTTAATGCTATGTTTTTTCAGCCGCAGATGACACTGGGTGACATGTGTCATCACAGTACGTGCCCCTGGAAAACAGGCACTGTGAAATTGCTCTGACATTCTCCAAGAAGGGCTGCTCACGTGTGCAGAGACAGGAGTCAGAAGGTCTTGGTGAAGAGACGAGTCTGTCCCAGTGGGGAAAACCAGACAATGGGCTGGGGAAGATCCCTGCTGCACGTGGCACCGAGTTTGTGGGTCACCACTGAACTCTGCTTGTAAGAAGATAAGAATTCTGGGCTCCTTCTGCTCCAGATAGCTCTGCACTGCTGCTTCCCCTGTGAATGAGACCTGTGCTCCTCATGGCAGCGAGCAAAGCCACAGCTTCATCATCTGTCACAGGCTCCATAATAACCAGAAGCTGCATCAGGCATGGCACAGTGAGTGTGCACCCCTAGCAGTGGCTGCAAGGATGAAAGAGGTGCTGGATAAACATTTCACAACTATTTTCTTTCTCCCAATACCATGTTACCATGAATTCTTTCTGGCCACATGTCACCCACCAGCAGCAAGTCCAGAGCTCTTTGAATGGATTGGATAATCCCTTTTTGGTCATATTCAGACTGCTGAAAGCCCAGGTCTGTGCAGTGTGATTGACAAACCAAACCACTCCAATAGTCAGTTTTTGTTGTGGCAGGCAATAGAATTTTATGGCTACGGATGCAGTGGCTGTATTCTGCCATTGAAACAAAGAGCTCTGATCTTGGCCCACTCACATGGTTCCTAATCAGCTTTGGCCTTCACTTACAGGTTTCTGTTCAACCTAAAGCACACAGATTAAAATAAACCACACATTTAAAGAGAAGGCTTTATAACCCCAATTAGGGAAAAATGTTTTATGTTGGTATCTTTAGCCCTGGCATGTCAAGGTTAGAAATGTTCTTGTTTCATTACTCTGACAACATATGGCCAAAGTCAACAAGAGGCTGATGTGAGAGTTTGATATATGGCAGCCCAGAATGATCTCATCTTTGGCAGGTCATGGGATCAGAGCATGAAACAGTCAGATATGATCCACATTAGGTACTATGTCTGTGTGAAAATGTACGGGTCTGTCACTGTGATCATGGATAGAAAGCCAAAGCGTGATGAAGGTCAGGCTGTTTGGGCAGCCAAACCTGTGACACCCCACCCTGTGCAGTGCCACTGGTAGGGGAAAGCCACTTGTCCCCAGATGCCTCTCACTGCCATCAGCATTGCTGTGCTTTGCAGCTCAGGTTCACCCAGCACACCTGTCTGCTCTGAGAGCACACAGCAAATGGAGCAGGACATCTGTGCCAGGGAGCTGGCTTCTGCCATCTTCTGCTATTTTTACATGGTGGCTGTGAAAGCTTCCAAAACGAGACACATTGCCACAATTAAACCGAGCGTGTTTTAATAGCAAACTCCATTGCAAATTGCAGAGTGAAGCCACTTCATATTTCCATGAGGCTTGCTAGAAAAATAGCTCCTATTAATGAGGCACATTGTAGACTTGTTTATATTCAGCTGACTCTGTTTAAGCACCAAATTATCTGTGTGTGATTATGAGGCCAAATTCACCCTGTAATTTTTCATTTATCATTATTTTCCTGCCTGGCCTATTCTGCTGAGCTGAGGAGTTACTCATGGAGCAAAATCTCCCTGTCCTCACTTCCAAGTTTCAGGGGACTTTACAGGTGTTGTGCAAAGTCACAACCTCCTGTAAATAGCCACCACTTGGTAGTATCATCTTCCAGGCTCAGAGTTAGCAGGCAGAGGGCTGGGTCACCCTTCTGGCTTGATTGGCTTCTCCCTGGACCCCGTAACCAGAAACTCATCTGGAGTCAGCTTGGATTGGTAAAATTAATTTCACAAGCATGAAGCAGCTCTGGGCAGAATGTGGGCTTTAACATTTGGAGGGAAGGGCCTGATTTGCTTTATGACTGGCCCCATGGCATACATGGTGCAGCACATTCCTGGTATGCCCAGGCCATCCAGGTCCCAGTGCTGTAAGTGAAACCCCTGTGCCATGAAAAGCAGCAGAGGCTACATTTCACCCCTAATCTGGCAGTGCTGTTCACAGCAACAAGTGGCATTCCCAGTGAGAGAGGCACAGGCAAATTTTTGTGTGCCCTTTGTACAGCCACATGGGAGGAGCTCTGGGCAGAAGCTTGTCCAGCCTTGAATATTTTGGGGCAATTCAGGCCTTGTGATGATGTTTCACTGCACTTTTTAGAATAGGTCATGGCCCAGCCACTCATTGCCATGGGCTCACTGGGATTTCTGTGCAAGCCATGATGGAGCAAGGATGAAGAGAGACAGAACAGCCTCGTATTGCAATTCCAAATTAGGACAATGTCTCCTGCCCTTATATAGTGCTTTCACTTGTGCCACACAGGCAGCACCAACCTCAAAGCATCAAGCTTCTCTTTTCCCTCCTCTAAGTTGCTGGAAGGCAGAGCCAGCAGCAAACCCATCCATGGGAACACCAGCATCCTGTGCTTACCACAGGGGCCAAGCACAGCAACAGGGACCCCTCATTTCCACAGTTACAATTGCACAGGCTAGATATTAACAGCCTCCCACAAGTGTACTGAAGAGGAAAAGATCACATAAAAGTGCCAACCACAGGCTGCATCTGTGTGATTCCACTTGTTGCTCAGATGCCTTTTATTTTTGGTGCCTGTCCTAGCAAGCAATCCCCCCCTATCCTATTTCTACCCCAACCCTTCAGGCACAAACTGCAAGGACAGAGTCAGGCCATGAGTACACACAAGCCTGTACTTATAATCTGAGATGTGAGTGAGGCAGGCTACACTTTTCTGAAAACTAAAAGGTGTTCAGTGGTCCCTGGGGCAGTCAGGAATTGCCAGTCCAGTCCTGTGGGGCTGGGTCTGCAGGCTTGCACCTCACACAAGGGCTGGGTGGGGGGACACATGGTGGCTTCACTGCCACAGGGCACACCTCAGCCCCTCCTTGGGCAAGCCTGGGCCTCTCAGCAGGGCTCAGCAGGGGACAGGCAACACTGCCTGGTGCTAACTTCAGGTCAGATCTCGAGTCTTTGCTGTTTTGTCTGTTTTGGTTATAGTGGAACCCTCCCCCCCCCCCCCCCCCCCCCCACTTTGTTATACTGGTAAAATCATGTCAGATAACATTCATAATTGTTACTTCCCCAGGACTAAAGCATGGGTACTTTTTGTTATTTAAGATTTCCCCGTTTCACAATTTGTATAGTTTATCCATTTCTCTGCAGCAGTAAAGTAAAACACAGGCAGACATCAGTAAGTCATACCAGGAGCAAATTTACTCAGGAGCATTTCTGCAGGCAAAGCACATCCAAGTGCCTCCTTTGTTTTTAAGTAAATGTCCAGAGGCATTTTAATGTGTAGGAAAAAATCCACCTCTTAACCTCTTAGGTTCCACAGGTGCGGTCCATTTCTCTCTTGGAGCCATAACCCTTTCCAGTGGCAACTAGCTGGGATGTTACAAATAAAGGATTATACTTTCAGGTGAGGCAGAGCTTCTTATGAGCTTACTGCTTAGCTATTATAGATCCTGTTCTCATGCAGAAATTACACGCACATAAGGACGTGTGCATTATTTAAGATGGAGCAGCAAGACTGCAGATGGATGGGTCTTATGGCTGAGGAAATTCTAATCATTGTTCCTCCCAAGTAGCCATCCAGAGCTGAGGTGGGGGAAATGATGCATGGGGCATTAGATGGTCTCACAGACACACTTCTAAAACACACTATACAGCAGGGAAGCAGAAGTTATTATCAGGACATGTTTCTCATAGTCAAGTGGCCAATGCTGGATTTAGGTTGATGTTTTGACAGGTCTCAGTTGTTAACCCCACAGTCAGGTTATTCCATTTGCATATTTCTGGCGTGTTGCAAGATTTCAGGAAGAAAGTGCACTTACATTTTTAATGTGCATCCTGCTGACACACCACCTTTCCCTGGGGGAGAAGCAGTGCTTGAGGAGGGAAGACTAAGAAAGAAGATAAGTAATTTCACTCACTTGGATAACTCATTGATTTCATGTGCACAAGGTTAAAAAAAAAGACTTCATTGTTGTAATGTGTTTATTATTTCAGTGAGTAGCAAAATGTCATTCTAAAAATAATATCAATTTACCATGGGAAACCACATCATTTTTATCAGGATAATTGATAAATCAGACCTCTATCTAATGCTTCCCCTCACAGAAAATTACAGCCTTGGAGAAGAACATTTATTGCAGAGAAGGAGTGCATAATGAAGAGCTGACAGCCCAGGCTGGAGACTGAGATCCCTTTTCATGGACAAAACAATGCTTTACCAGTGCTAAACTGATTTGGACTGCATGAAAATCAAAGTAACAAGATCTACAGAGCTCAACCTGCCCTACAAGCCAAAGAGTTCCAAGAAGGTTGCCCTTTCACCACAATTATCATTGAAACATGTAATATATAACAAAACACAAACTTAGAGGGAGTCTCCAGTGATCTGTTGTTTTCCATCCTCTCTCCCCTGGATAAGAAGGATCTGTCACTCTGACGCCAGATGAAGCCATTCCTGGCTCTTGTTTTCTTGCATCACCTGGGCAGAAAGCCCCCTGTGGCTGGTCTGCAGCCGCTCCTGACAGCCTCAGCCATGGCTCCTGTGCTCCATTTCCTCTCTCCAAAAGGGAAGACAGGCAGCCGTTTAGGGAGCCTTGGAAAAAACCTTGTGCAAGAATTCAAAAGAAGAAGGAGACAGTGTGAGAGTGTGCATGTGTGTGTGTGTATCCAGGTGTTGGCCCATCTCCAGCTGGCTGATGGTATGGCGCTGGCTTTCTTCTTTGTTTCCAAGATGCAACAATAACCATAAAACCCCCAAAACCTAAATAATGCATTAATTGTTTGATTAATTTAACTTTTGTTCCTGTATCCCAGTACGTGTGCAGCCTCAGAGATGTTCCACTGCCTAACTCTAAATAAAGGAGTTCTGTAATTGTGGAAGAGTACAGAAGCCTGGTGTGAGTTCAAAATAGCAAATAACACTCTGCTCTTCTACAGCTACAGCATGTATAAAAGAAAAAAAAGACGTTTCATTTCAGGGAGAGTTTATTGTTCTCTGAATTTTTTTCCTAAGTGCCTGAGAACAAAATAAAATGCAAATAAGCATTTCCAGGAACACCTGAGAAAATCAGTATATGCTGCCTTGGATTCCCAAGCACACTCCTGTTTCTTCATGGCCGTGGATGCTGCACAGTAGAAGAAAAGGTGGATTTGTACTGTTCCTGATGATCTTAGGATGGTCATTCTGAAGGCTGGGACAGCTTTTGAGAAATTATTTTCTTAAAAAAACATCCCAAGGAAGGCAGCAGGGAATAGTTTTTGTTTTGCTCCATTGCTTAGCTGAATTGTGGTTAATATTTAAAAAGATCAATCCAGAATCACTCAAAATTAATGTCATTGTTCAGCTCTTCATAAGGCAGCATGAATGTTGCATCTTGTCCTTGACCTGACACTTTGTAAATTCCCCATAAATTTACAAAACTAAACTAAATTTAATTTAGTTGAGGTCTTAGCTCTGTGTGCAGCAGAACAGGCACGCACATGGCATTTTCAGTGACAGAAGGAGCCACTACCACAACTGACAGGCACCACAGGCAAATATCTTTCAATGATGCTTTCATTTCTTCTGCTTGCAAAGGACTGCTTCTCATGGCGCATTCCCCAGATCTTACTCTTATCCTGTCACCAAGCTGCAAGAAGTCATCTGTCTTCTCTCAGAAGAAGTCTGCAAAGAAAAACAAACAACCTAAATCCTGACTCTGGTCCTCCCACAGAGAGTGGCTGTGTTAAGGAAGTGTGGTTTGACTTAGCCTACCATCCAGCTGTAGCTTGTGCTTTGCTGGCTTTATTGGTGGTGAAATGTCTGTGCAAAGCTCAAATACCCCCCCCCCCCCCCAAGCACTTTATTTGCTTTGCTGTGAGTTTTCATTCTGCAGAAGACCAAAGGTAGAGCAATGCTAGATGAGCTGCTCAGTCTTTCTCCAGACATATTCCTAGTGCTTGCACATTCAGAGTCCACAAGAGCAGCGTGATGCCCTTGCCTTTTAATTAGTTTAAGCCAGAGGGAGCAGAGATCTGAGGTCCGGGGCTATACCAGAGAGAGTGAGAGCTGAGGAGCTGAGGCAGATCTGCTGCCACCTCTCATAGCCCCCCTCACCATCAAGTCCCCATCAGTGTGAAAATCAATGTGTTTACGTCCCATCAGTGTGTGAAATCAGAACCTTTGTGCAATTTTTATCAACAACTACTTGATCACCCTATTTTTGTGCAGGTCTGGTGATTGTAGTGCTGTCAGGGAACAAGCGAGAGGCTAGAAGGATCAACCTATAGCTTAAAAACAGAGTATAACAGCTAGAAGAACTGCATTTTTTCAGAGCTTTTTTATTCACAGACTAAAATTGCTTCACATTGAAGAAGCTAGGCTAATAGATGTGGCAAATTAAATGCTAAGTCAAGCCTGCCTTGACCCGCCACTGTAGCTGTGAATCTGATTTTTGCAGCCACCAGCTTGCTGGGCAGCATGAGCACAGTTTGCTGGATGCTCTCATGGCTGGTGGTGCAATGTAAGCACAACACTTGGAATACAATCCACCAGTGTCTCCACGCCAGATCCCAAAACCTACTTCCTAGGCCTGCTGCCAGTGTTGTGCTATGAGTCACAAAGAGAAACAAACACAAGGAATGTCAAATTAAATAGGACGCAACGCTTTCGCAGGATTTAAAAGCGGAGCAGTTGGGCTGTGGAGTACAAACCTCCCTGGACTCCTCTTGGACTGCTTCTCATCTTGGTAATAAGAAACATCCCTTTAATTAGTTCCACCTAATGAAATTCATAAGTCAGGGAGTGGGAGTTTTGAGTTTTGCTCCTGGGTAGAAACCGAAAACTTCTCTTCACTTGATCTGCCCATTTTCTGCAGCAGTCATTAGCAAATTTTATCAAATCTCTGCATTAAACAGTAACAACTATTGTTCACTCAGAACACAAGTCCATTTATGAGCTGCAATATGACACATCTTGGAAACCCCAGACTGAAAGGCACTTCTGAAAAAAAAAAAGATTAGGACTGGCAAGAAAAAATAGTTTCAAGTTGTCAAGAAGAAACAATAGACAAACCTCTACCTGATCTCTCTGGCTGCTGAGATCAGAGAAGTTCTTTTAACTTTCAGGGTTTGGGTAAAATAATTTACAGAATTTATTTGTCTTTCTTTACAATTAAGGGGTACCCATTACCTCTGCAGCTGAAACTCTGGGTGCTTCATTCTCCCTGCATTAGGGATAAGTAAAATAATATGAGGAAGCCTCAAGCTGTGCATTTGCTCCTATGGAAATATTGACCCACAAACATCTGTTTAAATTCATTTTGGTTATGTGTCTCTCAAGACAAAGCAATATCCATGGCAACAAATAATTTCACTGCAGAGGAGGGAGCACATCCAGAAGGAGAGTGTAATCGCTCTGTTTATTGATGACTAAAAGCCTAAAACCACAAAGTTTGGGATCTCAGGCACAGCACCAATACTCTGCAGCAGACCTGGGCCTTTATTAGGACCCTTTTGCAAATGTCTGTCATAGAGGACAGAGAGGGAAACTGAAGCCTTGCCTGCTGTTTTATTTTCCAATCTTTTTTTGCAAAGAGACATGTCTCACTGTGCAGTTGTTGCTGCAATTGCACTTTGAGAACTTTTACAGAGCAGAATGGGACAGAGGGAGATGATGCTCCCCTACATTTGGAGACAGCAAAAGCACAAATCATCACTAAGACAGTGTTAGGACAGTCTTGGTTTTGGTACAAACTGTTTTCAGCACCTACGGGGGCCCCTTGGTGTATCTGCATGCTTCCCTAAGTGGCTGCTAACCAACACATTCATCCTGTTACTCCACACTGGGCCCCATAATTACAGAGCTGATTTGCTGGGCTGGTTATAGCTGCTATTATGGGAAGGTACAACGCTGGACACAACTGCAGTGCTGACGGGGGAAGGAAGGAGGAAGCTGGCACGTGGCAGCTCTTGCATGAATGCTTGCTGTGCTGGAAAGTGTCAGCAGAGGAGAAGGAGGAGGAAGCCACAGCCCTCCTAGTGTCTTCCCAAGAATCCTTCCCACTTATAAAGCTCTCTTTGATTTGAGCTGCATGGATTAATTATCTAGTTTAACATTCAGGGGCAAGAGCTTGAACTGCTTCTGCTCTCAGGGTCTCCTAGAGAAGGGTGATGGTGCAGAGTGCAGCTTGCTATGGCCCTGCAGGAGCTGATGGACTGCTCTGCAGGCTCAGTGCATTCTAAGCCAGGAGTGTCTTTCATTGCCCTGAATCCCTTCCCTTCCTGGCTGCCTGATAGCATTTGCTGTCTCCTGTCAGCATGTTCTCCTGTCTCCACTACCTTGAGACAAAAAATTCCCACCAGCATTGATCAAGGCCTTCAAGACAATTTCCTGAATTTTTGAGATCCTGCTACCTGCAAACCAGACCCAGCACTCAATTGTAGCCTTAACATCTGTGGAGGATGATATGAGCTTGCCTGACACACACTGCTGTGGAGACACCCAGAAAGAGACCCAAGGACAGATTTTTCAAGCAATGTCTCCATGCCATAACCCATGCAAACACTACACAGCCACTTGCAAATGATGTGATTGATTACAAATTACATCAACACCATCCCATCAGACCTTCTTGCCTACACTGGTGCTGACAGAGCACTCACCAGCTTAATTTCTGAGAACCCATAAATGCAAGAGCTCTAAGGTCATAACACTCACAGACAAAAGAAGGAACCCTTGTTTTGAGAGCCAAAGCAGCTCTATTAGGAAGTCAAGGTCCTCAAAGGAGCACACACTGTCCCCTGAAGGTGTATCCCAGTTGAGCAAACCTCCCACAGAAAACACAAAGTGTGATATTTGCTTTGTCAGGGAGAAAGGACCAGGCTAATGTTGCATTGCACTGAAGTTTTCTTTCAGGGTGTCGGCTTCTTACACTGTGGTTTCCTGTCCCAAAGAGAAACAGGTCCCACTTTCAGGAGGCCAAACCTCCTCCATTGAGGGCAGCAAATTATTTGAAGATCAATACTGAATTTAGTGTCTCTAGTTGAAATCAGGAGGCGATTTTAGGGATTAGCTTTACATGAATGAAAAATTGCAGAGGCACTGCCTCCCCCACCCATGCACTTGCAAGCACCTACAGCTGACCCTCCCATATCTACCTGCCCCACCACCATCCCTGGGAGAAGCCCTGTTACTGCAGAGGTTTCCATTTCAGCTGCAGTAGAGGGTGGCCTCTCTCTCTGCAGCAGCAGTGATGTATTACCCACCCAGGTACAGACCCGGCTCCATGCATCACCTTATCTGCCAAGGTCTGCTTCCATGACCCTTTGTCCCTGTTTGCCTGCTGAATTTATGCCCCTCCTCTGATGTACTGCTACATGTAGCTGAAGCAATGATAAAGGGGCTGCAGCTAAAACCATGGAGAAAAAAGCTAAACCGTCTCATTTTACCAGGATCAGGTGGGATGCAACCTTACTCTCTTTTTTGGAATGCAGCAAATATCAGTTGATCAAAATGGCTTCAGGTACAGCATTTTTAACACCAAATTGAAAAAGCTATAAGAAAACACCCACACTGTCTTGGGAGGATGTTGGCCTGAATTTAAAGAGACCTCCAAGTGAAATGGACACAACTACATGGGCCAGGATGAAACTCTCTCCTTCAGTGACTCTCAGTGGAAAGGTACAGTGCCAAGCTAGGGTTTTAATATAGTTAACCCTTTTGATGCTTATTGCTGGAGTTAGGGATTTACATGCATATTTAGATACTGCTGGTGTAAACAGCATCTTCTTGAGTCCAGAAACCGATGGCTGGTCGCACAACTGTCTCTTGGGTCTTTTCTTCCCAGATATAGTGGGTATTTATAAGTCACTGCTCTCTCATTCACTTGCCCTTAATAGGGCAACACATTCCCAAAGCCATCTATCAGAGCTAGGCTGGCCCTGGAGACTGTGCCATCTCCTTATTTCCCCTCCCCTCCTCTTCCACATCATGCCCTATAATGCTTCTCTTGGAAGTGGCCAAGATGCTGCTGAAGGTGACCGAATTTCAGCCTACTCAGCAATCCCAGCTCCCAGGGGAGCACGAGATGCAGGCTGGAGAAGCCTCCTCTGTCATTACTCCCTGGAGCTGTTAACAGCCAAGGAGTGTTTTTGCTGGATGTCAGCTCCTCTCCAGTTACATCCCCACCACCCGTGACCCTAAGCAGAAATCCCAGGCTTATAAAATTAAACACGCCTTTCCCATGAGTCACCCTGGGACTCCATGCTTGCATGGGATCAGGGAAAAGAGCAGAGACACATCTGATCTGGGAGCGGTGCAGAAAAAGCAGTGTACAAATGCAGGCTCCAAGCTTCCCTAGTCCCAGGTTTTCTCATAGCTGTGAGTCAAACCGGACACAGATATAGCACAGTAACCTATTGAACCAGATCTTGTTAGCTAACTACAGAGAAGTCTAGCAGACCATTAAAATTAAACTAAATATAGGCACACAGCAAAAAAACAGTGACTCTAAAGCTCTGTGCCTAATTCATCAGGGAGCAGAAAATCCCAGGGCATGGGATGTTCTTCAGACGCTGCAACTGCTCCAGTGAGACAGGAAGCTTCAACCAGATCTACCCAGAACCACAGGGAGGATGCTGTGCCTCTGCTTTGCTGCCAAGAAGACCCAGCTTCCTGCATGCCTGGTTATTTTCCACACTCAGACATGTGCAAGTCCTCGCAGCATCCTAGGGATGTGCTACCCCTTCCAGCCTCCGGAGGCTCACTCCTGCTTTCACGGCTGCTCCTGCTGGGTACCCCAAAGGACAGAGCTGTTCATTTGGTGGCAGTCAGTGATGAGCAGGACAGGCAGCCATGGACAGCTTTTGAACAGCTGGTGTCACCAGGACTACCTCCTGGTCTAACCCTGTGAAGCCACTGATGTCACTCCTGCTTTTCTCTCTCACTGAGGCAGGAGGGACACCCACCTAACAGTGCAAAGAAGGCATCTATTAACTGAGAGAGTCTTGTGCAGTGGTCTAAGCACAGAGCTTGGCAGCAAGAACTGTCCCCACCTACATCCTTTGGCTTTTTATCAGCCTCTCATGGGGGCAGAATGAAGGAAGGAGACCAGGGAGAGACTCAGAAATAAAACAGGACCTTCACTGTGATCCCACGAGGTTAAATTAGTTTGTGTGAAGACTTTGGAATCACAAATAATCTCCTGGTTCAAATCCCCAACATTACGTGACACACAGTGCTTTGACAAGGGCTGAATTACGCCAGGAAACTTCAAAGCCATCAAAGAACTTGTGCTGGGTGACATTTGTGTGCAGTGCTTTGAGTGAGTTTGCTCTGCTTTCCCCAGTCACCGTGCAACAGTCAATTAAAAGTGCTGCTCTCTTTGTAGCCTTCTCTGCAGTACCAGGTTTATTGTCCTATTTATCACCACTGACTGCCTTGGGCTGAATTATTTATAGCGCTGGAGAAGATGAATTAAGTGGTAAATTCAAAGTGGGTCAGAGGGATGTTGACTTGGCCTTGAGACACAGATGGGTCAGTGGGCTGATGTCTTGGCCTGCCTTGCTTAATGGGAATGGAGCACCATCACCTGCACTCCCACCAAAACCTTGAGCTGCCTGCGTGCAGCCCGTGCTCCTGAACCAGAGGGGCAGGAGGCGGGTAGCAGCAGCCTGCATTTTCCTCCACAGGTGACTTGCCCCCACATTTTTATCTGTGCATGCTGTGGTATTTCAGTTAAGAACACTTTGCAGCACCCTCATCAAGGAACTCCAATACAGAGCTGCATTTTCAGCACTTGATGTGGCACATCGGTACATCACACTGCCATTGACGTGACACAGGGTGAGCCAAAACACCTCCAAAATTCAGAAAATGGCCCACTAGCCTGAGGATTTTAGTTTTTAGTGTAGCAACAAAACAGCTACTCAAGCACAGGGCTTTTTAAAGGAAATCCTGCATGTATTTCCGTCCCTAAATCCCAACAGAATCTTGTAATCCTCCACCAAGAACAGTCTGTGCTCCACATTGCCTCTAACTTTAATAATGAAAATGAATCAGTTGTTTCCCAAAGAGGAGACTCACTTTTCACATTACTGCTGTTTTTATGCCACACCTGACTGCATAGCAGAGGCTCCAGCAAGATGCTTATGCCAGGGTTCCCCCAATATTTTCCATGACAGAGCACTCCTGCAGGCAAAGGGGATGGGGGTTCCTGCCTGGCATGGCCCTGGAACCACCAATATGAGGATATTAATCTCATAAATATAGAAAAAATACATTCTTTTACTAATATATATGTTCAAATACAATACACAAACACTATTTGTATCCACTTTAAAATATAAGTACATACAGGAAGTGAAAGGCTGCTCTCTCCACCAACTCTTGTTCTTGGAGAGCACCAGACTTTGATTCTGGTCATCTTGGGGTTTTCTCAGGGGATGTCACAGAAGCTCAGACACCAGCTCTGAGCTCCCATGTGTGGGTGGAAGTCATGGGCTCACACACACCAAGTTCTCTGAAAGGGTCATCTGAAACTGAGATGGAAATTGTGCTCCTGGCCATGAAACCAAAGGACAATTAAAGAAGATTATTTTTCCCATATTGTTATTTTCTCTCCATGGTGCAAAGGCAGACAAATTTTATTCTCTCTTGTGAGAAAATGTCTATCAACAGTATTGCCTAATAACACAAAAGATCAGACAGGCACCAAAATTCAGAATTAATTTTAGAAGGGTGGGGAGAACAGCTCTACTTTTGGAAATCTGCAATAACATTTTGCTGCTATATGATGCAATCAGCTTCCCTCCAATGTTGCCTGGTACAATACTGACATCTTGCCCTTGAAAGTCAAAATCTCTTTGCTAAGGGACCAAAAAAAATAAAGAGGGTTTAGAGTTAAGCACAGCAGAATTAAGAGTTTTACAAACCGTGAACTTGCTGAGAAATGTGGTTTTAAGTAATCCCACTGCTATTTTCTGATTCAGGTTGGGTTTACTAAGTAGCTCCAGCAAATGAGAGAGCATGGACTGCACTTTCCATCCCTGGCAGAGGAGGAGGAGGAGGAGGTGAGGAAGCAGACAGCTTTGATTAACAAGAAAATTAATAACAGTACTTGCTCAGGAGACAGGAATCCCAATGACATGAAGCCTCCATGTGTCCCTGACCAGGAATACTTCAAACATCACGTTGACTCTCTCCAGCATCCTCTGGCTTTGCTTTTCTAAAATGCCATTTTGCAGAGGTCTAGCCTCCCAGGCAAGAGATGCAGCCCCTCAGCAAAGCATCCTGGTCCTCTCCATCAGGAGACAAACATTCTGGCCAAGTGGAGCCGCGGAGAGGCAGGAGATGGGATCAGCCAGCCCTGCATGCTCCAAGGAGCCACTCCAAGCAGCTCTCTTGGGAGCCTGGGAGTGGGGAGTCACCTTCTCCTATGCTGAGAAGGATCTGCTCTGGTTTCCTCATTTCTGTTTTAACAGAAACAAAATGCTTTTGTCCCAAGTGAAGTAAAACCAATATTCCACAAAAGTTACACTCTGGACAAACATAAGAAAGAAATCTCTTCTGAAATCATTATAAACAGGTGTACCTTGGCATGTTTCAGGCCATTTCTGGAACTGAAAAATTATCCTTTTTGCCCAGATCCATCCATAAGTCAGTCCAGTGGGAAATCTAGTTATTTCACCCCAACTGTTTGCCAAGGAAACAGAGTTCAAAAGACACCCAGCTCTGAACAGATATCCACTAGTCAAGAGAGTGTGGATCAGTATAGACAAATATTGGTGCAATTTTCTTTCAGCTTCCCCAGTGCCAATGATATACTTTTACATCATTCAAGCACATCAGCCCATGTTTGGAAAGCAAGATGGTGAGACTGGAGGGGGGGAAGCAGGTTTAACAACTCAGTACATGGCTTGCTGTGACAAATAGAAAACAAACTGGTTGTTTCCCTCCAACTACACGTTGCACTTGTTCCAATTTCTTGTTTCTCTTTCCCCAACAAGTACTCATATCAGTGTTTTCATTAAGACTTGGTCAACCTGAAAGAAGATTAAATCTACTCTAGATTTCCCCTCACCCAAAACAATTGCTCCTATGACCACTTAGAGGTTTTGACATGTCAGATTCTCCTCAGCACACAAAGTTTTATTTTACTGAGCTGGTGTTGCTTTCATACAAGAGCCCATGCTCATACACAGGCTATACAGCTTCCTTTATGTATACAAAAAGGATGGAAAATTTATGCCTTGCCAAGAAAACTGCCTTGCCAAACAAGAGCCACCCCCTGAAGGGTATATTTAGAAATCAGAGGACAATTTAGGAAGAGAGTCACACAACATAAGCCAGAAGAGTAATGAAGAGTAGGGAGAGTGGGAGTGTCTTTCAGGTATTGAGCACTCCCAGACTACACCAGTGAATACCCAGACCAACATGACTCTTTTTCACCTCACCAAGTAACAGCAAAACCCAACACTTACACAGCATTTTTCATTCATCCATCTCAAATTGCACTGCAGGGAAAGTTAAAGTGTTGGATTTAGCATCCCTCTCTGCAAAATGATGCACAGAGCTGAAGTTCAAGGTTGCACAAGGAGAAACACTAGGGACAAATGTAGGCCATGGATTTGTGTCAGCTGTCGCAGGTGCTGAGCTTGGAGCTTCTCTTCTATGCTTGATGCAGTCCATCAGCCTTGTGCAGGCAGGGCAGCCCGTGGGATCTGTCTGCTCTGTCATTTCATTAGGGACAGTGCCTTCACAGCAAGTGCTTTGCACCAACAAGAATATCTGAGCAGCACATCCACTTCAGCCTGCAGAGTCCCAGCACAGCTGAGGCTGGTGAGCACCTCTGCAGGTCATCCCTCCAACTCTCACCCACACAACCTGCTCAGGGCTGCATCCCATCAGGTTTTGAATATCCCCAAGGATGGACATGCCACAACATCTCTGGGCAATCCATTTCAGTGTTTGGCACCTCTCACAGTAAAAACATTACTTCAGATATTTAAAAGAAATTTCCTGCATTTCCTTCCATCAGGGGTGCTTTTGTCAAGTCTTCTCCATGGGCACTAGAGAGGAAATCCTGGCTACATCTTTACTTCCCCCATCAGGTGTTATCCACATGGATAAAAGCCCCCTGAACCTTCTCTTCTCCAGGCTCTCTCAGCTTCCCCCCATAAGGAAGATGCTCCAGTCCCTTCATCACCTTTGTGGCCCTGCATTGGACTTGCAGTATGTCCATGTCTCTCCTACACTGGGCAGCCCAGCACTGGACCCAGCACTCCAGATGGACATCACCAGTGCTGAACAGAGAGAAAGGATCACTTCCAACCTGTTGGTGACTCATCACAACCCCTTCAGCCTGGCACTTCAGCAAGTGCTCAATCTACCTCATTATCCACCTACCCAACCCATACCTTACCAAAAAGGATTTTATAGGACACAGCATCTAAAGCCTTGTCAAATCTACAATGAGCAATATCTGATGCCCTCTCCTCAGCCAATCAAGCAAGGAATCTCTCTGTAAAAGACTAGCCATGTGATAAAGCATTCCTCCTTCATAAAACACTGCTGGCTAAATCCAACCACCTTCTTGTATTTCAGATATTAGGAAGAAATTCTTTACTGTGAGGGTGGTGTGCATTAGAATAGTTTGCACAGAAGAGCTGTGGATGCCCCATCCCTGGAAGTGTTCAGGGGCCAGGTTGGATGGGGCTCTGAGCAATGTGGTCTACTGGAAGGTGTTCTTGCCCATGGCAGAGGGTTGGAACCAGATGATCTTTAAGGCTTCTCCCAACCCAAACCATTCTATTACTGTCTTTACTATGTCTGGAAATAATTTCTAGGCTCATATGTTTGACCTTCAGTGGGGTCAATGTGAAGCTGATGAGCCTGTAGGGCCTGAGATCCTCCTGAACTGACACTTGTTCTCTTTCCAGCCCTCATGAACTTTCTCCAATAGTCTTGTGCTTTCACAGATAGTCAGAACAATGCAGTACGCTGGATAGAGAGCTCGGGGAATGCAGCATTCCAGTGCACACTTCTGCCTTTGACAAAACAATGAGCCCAAAGAGCCTGTATTTATTCCTCAACATTTTTCAAACACCAAAGATCTGCTAGGACTGCTTGACTGTCATTCTGAATAATGACTGCACCACATGACTTGGATTAGCAGTCACAGGAACAAGGGGAAACACGAGGGACACCCGGTTGTGACACAGAGGACCAGAGTGTTGGCAGCAGGGACAGCAGCTCCCCTTGGCGCAGGGCTAATCAAACCACCCCCTCTCCTGAGCTTTCAGTGCAAGGACTGCAACATCAACATGCAAAATCAGTGCAAAAGCCCTCACTGACCAAGGAGTCACACAGATAAGAAATGCACACACCACTTGTTTCCCTTACTCTCCCGGGAGCAGCTGTGTTGTAGCACAAAGGATTTTGCTCAGAGGCAAGCCTCAATTGCCTAAGCTGCACCTCCACAAATGAGTTGTCCTCCTTTTTTTCTTCCCTCTCTCCACTCTTCTAGCTCAGTAGGTGAGATGGGTTTAAAACAAACAAAAACCAGCAAAGCCCAAGGGAACTGAATTTAAACGAGACGCCTACAACTACATTTTCAGTAGCTAAGTTATAAAAGAAGAAAGATAAAAAATAAAATTTCAGAAGTGTGAAGGTTGTCACTGGAATATTTTTATCTAAAATGAGTCACAAAGACTGAGCAGTAGGATTCTTTTTTTCTTAATAACACTGTAAAAAAACCTTTAAGAAACTACCACCCCAAATCAAGACAATTAGAAAGCAAAAAGCTACACAAAGCACTGGCTCCAGCAGCATGCCGGAAACAACAGGCTCCTCTTACAGACACAGAGAGGTATTTTATTCAAGTGAACAAAACCCACCTCTGCTAATCCAGAGCAGATAAAACTGCAGGGACCAGAAAAGCCTGCAGGCATTTGAGAGTACCAGAGAAGGTCATTATGGCAGCTTCCCTATACAAAGGCTGAATCCAAAGTACTAAGAAAGCACAATCTTGATGAGCAGGAAGGGGTCTGTGAAGTGTGAACATGGTCTGGAAGAGCACAAAAACAGAAGTGGGGGAAGAGGAAAGGACAGAGACCTCCTACCATTGACCAAGACTGCAATTCAGGGTTTGACATCACTGCAGTGTCTGTCTCCACATAGCTGCTATATGAGTTGGCAGAAATGGCTTGTTAGGAGAAAAATGGCAGTTCTTCATGTATGCAACAAGTCCTTGGTTAAAACTTCTGGTTTATGCCATGTACAGATCCCCCTATAAAGAAACCTTCTTCTCTCTATCTATATGAAACAGACTAAAAAAAAAATTTCTGACAAAGGTTTTGGTTTTGTGTGAAAGTTTAATAATATTAAGTCATAGTGACAACTATATTGTATGAAGAATTCTTGGTAAAAGTTTTGTCTTTTTAAACCCAAGGTCAAAGAGTACAGTCAAAGAAAGCTCTGCCATCACCTTGATAGGACACAGGGTTGTTTAAAGTGCAATTTAATAGCAAATTTAAGACATCCATTTCTCTTCCTGCAGCTGTTACTTATGCTTTCAACAGCACTGGTACTACTCCACTATGAAACCAGGTTCTGCTCGAGTGCCAGATCTCCGTGGCTGAGTGTTCTTCGTTGGTATTTTCATTGCAGTAAAACTGTAAGAGCCAGAGGCAAGTCAGTGAGATTGAGATGGCTCGTGAGATCATCATGGGAAGAATGAATCATCTGCCTTGGAAATATAAATGTTTATGATCACTGCTTCTATTCTGCACATATATCCTTGAGACACACAACTTTTACAAGGGTGTTGGTATTTATATAATTCCATAAATTTAGACAGTGCATTACAAACACAATGTGCAGTTGTAGTTATAAATAGAGGAGCAGCAGGATAGAATTTTCAACTAGCTCTTGTTTCCTACACTCCACAAATGAGATCTGTGGCACAAATTAAGGAACTAAAGGAAAGAAAATATAGCTATTAGGCAATAAAAATACCCCATGTGAGTCTCCCTATTTCAGGTGGTGAAATGGAAGGCTAGACTTCTACCAAAGAAAAAGAAAATAAGCCAGTCCCTGAGAGTTAATGGCAACATTTAACCATGACTAAAAGACAAAGAGCAGGTTCTGAAGTGGAGGTTTTGAGAACAGATTATTTTTGTGGTGTGTTTTCCATGTCAATGTGACAAACTAACACCCGCCCCTAATAAGAAGCATTCTGACAAACAAATGCAGAATATAATCAAAAGACAATTTGTTTCTAAACCTTGGCTGATGCTTCTTTTTTAGCGCACACAACACTATGGACATATGCACAAACCCATGAAGAAAACCAATCTCTGGGAGCATTGTAACAATGTATCAAGGCATTCTTCCAGAAGGCCAACCAATAAATTCCCAATGTATACACAAAAGGTAACCAGTAACTCTTGGTAAGCTTTCTAACCTTTGATAATGACATTGAGGGTTTGCTTCAGGAGTTAATTTGTCAGGCAATAACTGTAACAGAAGTTAAAGCTCAATACTGGGTACCTGAGCTCAACCAGCAATCCAGCACTGATGCAAGCAGTTATAGTATGTCTTAGTATGTCTTTTTATTTATTAAAAAAAAAAAAAAAAAAAAAAAAAAAAAAAAAAAAAAACCTTCACCCTCATTTCCATGCCTCTGCTCAATTAGCAACTTAATTCAGGGAGGAAGAGGCTCCTGGTGGAAGCAGTACTTTTTGAGATAGGTCAGTATATCTTCCATATTTTACACTGGCTATATTATATTTATATTGGATATATCTTGTAAAACCTGAAGTGAAACAATGTGTGCACTGAATTGCCATTTTGAAAGTACACTGAAATACTTCTGGACACTCAAGATACTCCACACACACAGGACCATGACTTCACATGAAGAAAATCCATCCTACTTGGCTCTGGGGATGGACTCACACACGTTTCATAAGAAGGTAAGAGACTCAGAACTCTGAAGCTCTAGAGCAGGGATCTGCCTCTACTCTAGGGAAGGTCATACTCTGTGTCACTGCTGCCTTTGTGCCATGTGGATATGGAATTACTCAACATGTTTTCCAAGGAAATGGCCACATAGGGCAGAACAGATTAGGAAAGTGGTTTCAACAGCTCTCAGTATGTACTTTAACGATTTTTTGTTACACTGATGTCTTTCAAAAAGCATCAGTTGAGTAGAAAATGTGAGCCTTTACTGTCCATAAGAGACATCCTCTATGGTGCCCCTTCACAGTGAATTGATGGGGTTTCCCAAGTGTCCTCATCTGCCAACTGAGCCATCTGTGAAGTCTGATCCACAGGTTCCTTCTCACCCTGGGCTATTAATAATGCATCTTCTTGTCCTCCTTCTAACTGAAGGTCAGAGCTACAAGAACAACTAGATTCATCAGGTTTTTCCATAGAAGGCTCTGCTGTAGGTGTAGGGGACTGTTCAGTTTCTGCTTCAGCCTGTGGTTCTGTTTTAAGATGAAGTCCAAACATGTTATTTCTGATGAGGTATCGAACACACTGCAAAATCACATTCCTCTCGTGCCGGATGTCCTGGGCCAGTAACTGGAAATTAAAAAAAAAGAGAAGCTGATGCACATTTCCCTCTATTGCTCTGTAGCTGATACAAGCATAGCAACATATACCGATCTACTCAGTGATTTCCAACATCTTTCAAATTAAACAGTTGGGTCCCTCACACAGGCCCTGGACACATGGGGCTGGAGACTGCCATACCAGAGAATGATGTTCTCAAATCACAGACTGTGATACCAGGCCATGCACTCCAGTATATCAGGGTACCAGGTCTATTATCACTTTTCACACTTTCTAAGTTATACCATATCTGCAATTTCATATCCCATGCATTTTTAATTTAAACCCCTTATGAGTAAAAGATAAATACAAGGAAAGGGCATCTTTCATCAGGTACCAGACCATAGATTTAAACAGCAGTAACTGGTCTGGGCTATAATACATACACCAACCTAATTCTAGTAGCTTAATCAATATGCTAGAGGCCTTCCTCATTGACTTCAACCTCATTAAGGTTCACTTTGGTAGTAGGAAAAAGAAACCTATCAGCCAGAGAGCCAAATGAACCTTTTTCAATGTGAGTGTCAGCAGAACTAGTAGTATGAACAAACAAAATCTGAGCCAAGAGGCTAAATTTGTAACTACCTGATCAGTTGCAGTAGAGCTGTATTACACACTGCAGATTTGGCTAAGCTTGGCTAGTAATGTCACCAAGAAGCTTTTTTTGTTGTTACAAGTTTAAACAGTGGTTTAACCAGCCACTTTTAAGCCTGAGTATTTTTACTTAGATCAGTTGCTAAGAGGTGTTACAAGCAGCTGACATCTAAAATGAGCCTTCAGGAATCTTCCATATGAACTAGGAGATGTACTTCAGGGCAAACAAGGGACAGAGTGATGTTCTCTTTGTTTGACTGGGAGAAACTGGTGAATTCCCAAATGGCCAAATTAGGGCCCAGCAGGGCAGCAGAAATTACCCTATCAAAGACTGCTTCTTTGTAGTTGATTTTTTAATGCAGGGATGGGTATCAGTGGAGTGACAGTACACAAGCTTTTGACTTTGTCAGCACAGAGAATGACTAAATACACATTAGTGTTTGCATGTCCACAATAAACATGTTTTTGTAGTGCCCAAGCTCACTGCCAAATGACTGCTAAGAGATACCTGCAGCTATTCTCCTACCTCACTTTTGGTTTTTTTTAAAGCATCATTGATACAACAACCTTTTTTTAGCTTTCTAAAGCACTTTTTGGATCAATTTTGTAAAATTTCAACCTCACTCCCTCTCAAGGTTTTTGCACACTAACCATTTTTAATGACAGTGGAAGCCTACCAACAAACCTCAGGCCATCCTCTGTGATTCACAGCCACAGTACACATTCTTTAAAAACAACTCTGAGCAATTTGAAAAGGTAAAAAACCTCACTAAAATGCAATTTTAGTGGAAATGGACTACACTGGCAAGCTTCAACTCAGGTTTCCTATGTACTGCCAGCTTCTCTCAGTATGTGGGACTTCATCTGACTTTCTTCCAGAGACATCACTGCTTTGATCACCAAAAATTTTGAAGAGCAAGTGAGAAAGGCAACTGCATGCTTAGGGAGCTACACAAGGGACAAACACTTCCTTTTCAGCCACTAGGAACGTTAATTCTTGGCAGCAATGGTACTCTGTGCTAAAAAGACTACCAAAGGATTTCTCCCACATCAGCAGCTTGGGTTGTACCTTATCAGGTATCTCTTGCTGAAACATCCTGTGCTATTTCAGAGCTCTGCTGTCAGTGACACCCTTTCTCCTGTCTTTTGCCCACTGCAAGTTCTCCCTTGATGGAGGAGCTTTATGCCATTTATAGAATCACAAGAGTAGTACTGCTTTTGAGTAATAAATACAATAAAAAGCTCCAAGGTTTTGTCAGAGCTTTCTAAAGAAAGACACCAAGCTTTGTGGCCAAATGGGTTGCTCTGCACTACTACTGGGAATACCTTGGACTCACCCCAACAAACCTCCTTCTACCCTTCTGAGACACCAACCTGCTGCTCTTCAGGGTGCTGTCCCTTCCTCAGATTGATCAAAACATGCCCAGAGAAGAAGCCCTGCTGCAAACAGGTTGCAGCTAAACACCACTCTGTATTTTAAGCCACGCACACACTTCCCAACTAGATTTCTTTGCATGTGCAAGAAGTACTGTATGGTCTTCTAGCAGAGGAAGGTGGCTGAACAGCAAAGCTGGGAGCAAAAAGATCAGATCATGGCTGCTGGGATTACATCCAAACCTACTGGATACTGCAGGAGGGGAGGGGAGTGGAGGGGAAGGGAAGGGTTTGTTCCTTGTGCAGCTCATTTCAGACACGTGATTCATTGTCATCTCTTGCTTACCAAAGTGGGTTGTTACCTGAATGCATGCCAGGGTATTTCTATTTGTCTATTAAAGCATCTTCACCTCCTCCAAGTGAAACGCTCCCTTTACTATTCTTAAGCCAGGCCCTGTGCTAACAGACTGCTCTAACTTCCCGCAGGGAAGAGGAGAAACATTCCCAAAGGTTGCACTCTTGCACAGGAGACATTATCTTAGCCTCTTACCATTTCCAGCAGAGTTGGACGGCGCTTGGGAAGGCAAGGTAATGTTTTCCTGCCCCGCTTATCAGGCCCTCTGGGGGGACGTGCGTTCGAATTCGAGCTCCTTAACGCCGTGCCTGCGCACTCTGGGCGGTTCTGATTTGGTTTCCGACTCTGAGGAGCAGGAGTAGTTTGAGGCGTATTTCTGAGCACAGCCTGGTTTCTCTCAGCTTTTGTTGCAGTCTTGACAGGGATTTCTTAAAGAAAAAGAACACACTTTCATCTCAAACTTAAAAGCCTCTTCAACATGCTCATATCCCCATGCACTGGCAGTTCGTTAGTACTATTCTTGCTCACACAACCTGATGTGAAGATATTCAAGGTTTACTTGGAGGAAGGGAGGGTTTTGTTTGGCTTGGGTTTTCTTTCTAAATACAAAGAATAATCTCTAAATATTCACAGAAAGGAAAACAAGGTATTTCGATTCTATAGCACAAAAAGAAAAATAAAAGGAATAACACCTGATTGAGGTTTTCAAACTTCTGCCTTCTTATCACTTAAGAAGTACCATGCTTCACATTATAGATTGCTGCAAATTAGGCTGCTGAGAAAATCATGATACAGTTAGGGCAGAGGATGCCCAAGTTCAATCACTGTCTGCTAGATGCTCTCTAACTTTTGGTAGGCCACCCAGTGCAAGTAGGGCTTAGTAAATATTCGCAAAAACAAGCAGCAGCAGCAATCCCTCACCATCCACTGATGCATACGCTCAGAGAAGCACAAAATACAAGTAACAGAGAGTTCAGGTCCTATTGCAACACCCAGCAGCCTTCTATGGAAAAAGCCCTTAAGGATGTGGAAATTAGTTCATGGAGTGACAATAACAGCTTTTTCCTGGCACTATTCAAACATGATTTGAAGCAAGACTGGAAACAGGTTCCTTATTTTCCCCCAACTAGGGGAGAAAAGACTTGGGAAATTTGACGACACACAACTTAATCAAAGACATTTTATGCCTCCTCTCTCGACCCAGGACGTGCTACTGAGAAAAGGACAGCAAAAAAAGCCACAGTTCTGCTTGCAGTCCCCATCACTGCAGTGTGACACGGGGCAGAAGGGGAGAGGAGAAGGGCAGAAGTTGTTTCCACACACCTTCGGGCTCACTGTCGGATGCGCTGCCATAGTTGACCGACAGCGAGCTAAGGGCAGAGGTCACCTGCCTGGGGACAACTGTCGTTCCCAGCCTTCCATCCTCCTCAGCTGCCTCATCCTTGTCAGATTCTGCAGGGAAAGAAAAGGCAAGAGGGATTTTTCCCAACAATCCTGCCAACAGCCAGCCTTGCTGCCAAATCCTCATCTCAGCACCACACACACCTGGGCACCATTGCGCAATGGCCTGATAGAAAACCCCCCAAAAACTTTCCCGAAGCTCAGCAGAAAGGTGAGCTTTCTGCTTCCTCCTCTGCATACCAAATAGAATTATAAGTCTTGTTATTGAGTGTAGGTAAAGAGAGAGAGAGGATTTCATAAAACGTTTTGAAGTCTTGCTGGATTTAGTTCTGAGATGGAGGAGAAGGATTTAGAAGCCAATCAGGGGAAATTAAAAAAAAAGGAGAATCAAAAAGATGCACCTATTCAGTAAAATCATAGATTTGGGCTGTATATTTTTTTTTAAATTCTACTTAGTTATATTGTGTGTGTTATTATTTGTTTTGGCTATCTTTCTCAGTTGTATAAAAAGTTGCAACTAGCTTTAATATTGTTTAATTAAGGGCGACCACATTCCTTTTCTACCTACTATAAGAGAGGTCACTAGCTGTACTTTGGCATAATTAGACCTTTTATCATTAAGTAAAACACAAATGCTGCAGGGAAATATAGAGATATTTAAGCATACTTAAGTTTCCCAACATGCAAAGATTAATGGAGTAAACAAATTGCATAGGGATGCTGAGTTCTTGTTCTCACTAATTGAAGATTATGTTTTCAAGAGGAAAAACTCAGCATCAGACATCTTTCCAGGGAATCTATTCTACCCTTGTTGCTAAAAATAGCCAGAGTATAAGTCAGCTTACATGCCATATTCTAGGAGTACTGCTGACTATATTATAAATAGTTAGATGTGAAGAATTTATATTGCTGCCAGCATGAGGAAACAAGATGTGCTCACAAAAAAAAGCCCAACAAAAAACCAAACCCAGAAAAACTAAGCAGGAATACTTCAAAAAACACACACATATGGAGAATATCAAGAGTAATAATACAGCAAAGAACAGAATTAAAAGTAAAATACTGACATTTTAAGTAATTCACTTGACTCATACAAGGAAATCCATTTGTTTTCACTTTCTAAATACTGTTGCTTTCAAAACCACAAAGGGATATTTAACAGTCTTTAAAAATAATTTGGCTGTTCAAGTATTTAATCTTCTTCTGGTTTTATAAGTATTTTCTTATCTCTTTTATGTTAATTTAGCAACCTAGGTTGGTGCTGCATGGCCTTTAGACTACTGTACAATATTTACATCCGAACATGTAATGCTGCACAAAACTTCATGTCAGACTTCCAAAATGGTGACTAGCAAGCACAAAGTTTCAGCATCTAAACTTAAAACAATCATTTAAATAAAACTTCTCTAAGTTCCTTCATCTTACCAACATCACCATTTGCCAGAAGACCAAGAGGGTCCACGTCTTTCTCATATGCCTGGCCTGCCAAAGCATTTTGTTTTTCATGCTCCTCTTCACATGTGCTGTTTTCTGGTCCATTGGCTTCATTTTGAGTTTTAGGTCCATGACAATCGCCACCATTTTTCCTAAATTTCTTCCAGAATGGACGCCATTGTCTTCTCCTGTGTCTTCGTTGATGCCCAAGAGCTTCTCCATTTTCTGGAGGTTTCCACATCCCCTTCATTTTGCTGGAGAATAGAAACAGAAAGCTCATACAGATGATAAGCTATGAGAATAAAAACAACTGATGTAACCAAATGGCTCAGGCCCTTGTTTAAGGTTCAGCAACACAGAATGATGCCAGGACTTACACCAGCTCAGCTAACACGAGGTGACAGACCATAAAATCAGTCACACCTCATCTCAGGCAGGGCAATGGGACAAAGCAGGAACTGAATGAACAGTTTGAATCTCATGACTTCTGGTTTCAGTTTTCAACAAGGCCAAGGGTACATGGGCTAAGAAAGCTCCTCGATAACCTGCAGTGTGAGGACAGGGCGTTCTCATTTCAGATAACAAAGTCAACAAATCTTCACTTAAGCATTAAAGCCATTCAAAACAGAGGCAACATGAAGTTATAAGGAGAGCATATACTATAAACATTGTTTCACTGCTGAAGTCTCTTTTTTCCAGTTACAGTTCTGAGAAGCATCTTGCTGCACCAAATCCATTCAGCCATCTGACACCATCAGCTGCAATGACTACCTACTCCCGCCTCCAACCAACATGCCATTCATCTTTCCCATTCCAAGGAAAAGGAATAAAAGAAATGTCCATCAGAATAATGCATGTTTTAGGACCTGAAACAAAAGAACAAGTCTTGAAATACAGGAAGAGCACAGCATACTGGTACCACTTATCTTTCACAGCTCCATTATCTTCCAGGTTTGTCCTATAAACACATGTTAGAGGAAGATATCTGGAAAGCTTAAACTCTGGTTGAATTCTATAGATATAAGAATCAATGTGACCAAGAGAGAAAAGCAAATATAGAAGGGACAGCTGAAGCTTTCTGAAAATATTTATTTCCAAGCAACAGAAACTTAATTCAGGAAAACAGGACTGTAACAGCAAAAATTACACAAGATCTCCTGTCCTTAATGAGCCCCATGGTTTGTTCTGATCAGCCCTCCCTGCCTCAGCCTCACCTTCAGCACAGCTGATGTCCTATTATCTCTCATGTGGGATGCTGTGTTCATGTCTGGCATTGCTAAAATCTTGCAGCAAGGTTAATATTTTTTGACAAAGGACTTATTTTGTTTGTCTTCATTCTGAGGTCTAAACAAGTCATTTAGTAACCCATTCTTCTTGAGTTACAAGAATCAGTGTATAACTACACTTTATTCACCTCTTGCACCTATGCAATCTTTCTAGGTCTCCATCACGCAGCCCTTTCAAGCCACCCACTACTTTGTTCAGAAATGTTCCTGCTACCAGCATTCCTCTCTTCCATGCTTTTCTGGATTTATCAAGTCCTTCTTTAGAGGAGAACAAGGCCAGTCATAGCACACAAAATTACTTTATATCACAGCAAAACATATTTAATTTCATTCTCCAGTCACTTCATGACAGTGTCTAACACTGATTGCTCATCCCTGATGGCATCACCCACCACAGTGTTCCTGTGGTACAAGTGGCAAGCCACTGCCTTCCTGTGCATCAGTCCCTCACCCACAAAAGGCTAATATTATCTCCTATGATTCAACTCCAACAAGAGAGAAAACTGCATTTCTGAATTTGTCCAACCATACTCTAAATTCAGCATGTTGTACAACCTAGAAGATACCGAGCAAATACGAGGTTAATTAAAGCTGTTGTCCTTGACCAAGGGTTAAAACCAACCATCTAAATTCTCTGGGGCCTCAAACACCCAGAAAGAAACCTCAAGGTCAAAAACATGTCCCAGCAAACACCAGCCTGGTATCTGCCTTCTGCCATTCCCTTGTGGAAGACATCCTGCCCTTCACTCTCCATGCAGAGGGCATGGAGAGCTGTGCACTATTACTCAGGTGTTGTGAGACACCAGACAGGCTTCCAAAGTGGTCCTTCTGCATCTCTGATCTCACACACAGGGATGCTGAGACTTAGGAGTTGCAAAGCACTTCAGACAACCACAAATGAAAAGCACCATGGAAGTGTTAAGCATCTAATCCTTCTAAGTCTTCTTAGCCATTTGCTTTAATAGTACAGCTTGCAGGGAACGAGCTGTATTCTACTTTTTCCTCACACATCAGTAAATTTGCCAGATAAGCACCAATTGCAGAATCTTTACTGCTGATATACAAAGCAGAAATGACAGATTATGGAGAGCTCACCAAGCGTAGAGTGCTAAGGGGAGGGAGAAAAGAAAAAGAAGAGATTTCTAGAATGAATTAGAATAAAAAGTTGTTACATGGAAGTGACGAACCTGCAATTTTGAGGGCTTTTTTTCCCCAAACACTTTTCCAGATACAAACCTCCTAACAAATGTAACAGCATGGAATTGCTGATGGCCATTTAAGGCTACTTGATACATCTGACTCACAGCTACAAAAGTTAGCAAATAAAACCACAGTTTGTTACTGTGACAAAGAAATGTCATAATATATATGTTCTATATACAATATATATGTTTGCAGCCTGAGTTTCAATGCCCAGGTTTGGTTCCTTGGGTGTAAAGCACTCCTGCAACTTAAAACTTAAAAGGAAGTTTTACTTCAGTCTTCTATAAACCTTTCCTTTCAGGTATGAAAGGCAACTGATTGAGTGGGGGCAGGCAAGTGGATCTTCTGAAGAACATGCTGCAACAAGGTAATTTGCACTGTCCACATTTAATAAATTACACTAACTTCTTATTCTGCACTAACTCAACCATTTTTCCATGGTGCAAGTTAGCAAGTTTTGTTTTGTTTGCTGTCATCCCCTACACAAAAAGCTAGGCAAACCCCAGCTGCACTTCCATGTGGCAGAAAATGGCATTTAGCAAGAGCCCCTTAGGACTGAGTCTGCTCCTGCCTTCCAGCTCAGTCATTCCAGATTAATCAAATAGTATTTTAGGAGTGTGTGGCTCGTTTTAACAACTTTTTTTAAAAACCAATCTTCCCACAGGTCCTAAAGCAGAGCTAATGAAGTTAGCTGGTTCCACCTAACAATGAAATTGAGAGAGAAGAACAAAACCATGCTGGAAAATAATTTATAAGGCAGTGAACAGATAAAAATCCAAGACGAGTAAGCACTAGCTCAGAACAATGGTAGCAGATAGGTTTAACTTTATTTTCATATGGTTTTCGTTATAACTTAAGTAGTGCTGCTTCTTTTTACTGCCCTCCATCATCTTTATCTTCTTCCCCTCTTCACTTGACTACTGATTTATCATCAGAAAGGAGAGAGAGTAAGAACAAAATCTCTGTTGGCCATTTTCAGATAATAAAAAATTAAATCATGTGGAATCATTCTGTTGCATGACTTTTGCCCCCATTACTGCTTCTTCAGAGACCAAGGTTATGCTGATGTAATGAATGGCCACTAGAAAGTGGTATTCCCAAACAAGCCAGAGTACCAGATTTTTCATGTACTTATTGTTTCGTTTAACTGAAGTGAACTTTGGAGCACTATGAAGTAAACAAAAGAATATTACATCAGCAGTTTGTCAAACGGCCTGTCCTCTCTTAAAGGGCAGCCAGATTCTGCATACAGTGGAAGCAGCAAGTGCTGGGAGACCACAGTAAGAAAGCATACATTTGAATTCAGTGGGAGGAAAGCAACAAGCTTGCTTCAAAACACTTACCCAAACTGCTGGGTAGTCAGCACTTCTCCCCTTTCCTCCTTCTGTGTCTGCATTTCCTTCTTCCTTTCAATGTTTGCCAAAGTAGGAAAATTTCTAGAAGAAAAAAAAGTAGTTTCACTGGCTCTTAAAGAATTCACTGTAGTTCCTCAATTCCCCCTTTACCAAATCAGCTTTCTCTATAAACATTACAGATTTTTTAAATTTTTCAATGAAGTTCAACAGACTGTTTCTTTCTTAAAAAAGCATTAGTAAGGAATAGAAACCTGAGTGCATTTAGGCTTACATATCCAGATGCAATGAACAAAACAAAACAGAAATTAAAAATATCCCATTAGCATTCTTAGATTTACCAAACCACCAAGCAAGGTACAGACAAATAGTTGGGTTATAGTCATGGACCCTCTCTTTGCCCCAACACATTACAGCATGATTTAGTCCTCCTACATTATTTCTATGGAGCTTCAATTGGATTATTTGAATGACATGCCTTTAGCAAACTAACTGCTGAGTTCTTCTAAACTTAAAAAAAAGGCTATATGAACAGTTTCTGGGTGCACAAGATTCCTTTAATGTGACAAGGAAAAGCACACAAGTTCCTTCTTGAGCAATATTTAGCATTGTGCTCGCACACTGACCTCAACTTCACCAGAATTACTGCCCTTTTTTAATTCCAGGTTCAAGAAAAATTGCCAGATCATGCAGATGAAAAGAAATCTACTGTTACAATTATCTCCCAACCCATCCCATCTCTTCCATTCCCCACCTCCCTTAACATCCTTCCCTCCAGACAAATGTCTCGCTGGTTCTAACACGCAGAGCCTGGGCAGCAGGCTTATTACCATCAAGGCCTAAAAATGGCTGCACTACTTGCTCTGCAAACATTAGTTAGCTAAATGCCAGGGCTTTGAGATAAAAGTGGTAAATAAGAAACACATGCACATGCTCCCCCAGCTTCTGTATAGAAACACAAAGAATAAATATTTGATGTCTATTAAAATGGAGTAAAGAGAAACACAGAACAGCTTCTCACTAAAAATAGCTATCAAAAAGACATGGATCTTTCTTTAAATATTTAATCTTATCACATGCATTTCCCCCATACTACAGCAGGAATGCTAAGTGTCACATCGATTCAAGACAGCGTCAACCACGTACCAAGGGAAAAAGAGAAGCTTTTTCTACAAGACAAACCTAAACACACTACAGAACTAGTCCTCTTTAAGAGGATTTGAACATGAGCTGTCAAGATGTATTTTCTTTGGATTTCTCCCAGAAATCTGCCATACAGCTAAGTGAGCACAGGGATGTGATGTTTTACCTCTGCTCCTCCCTGTTAGTTAGATTTGTTCATCCATGTTACAACACTCCCAGCACACAGCAAATGTGCAATGAACTCTTTAATCTCAAAAGCTTTGCATTGACAAAGACCCCTGTGCACCACAGTTTTAGGAGAAGGTGCTTTCCTTCAAAACACAAAGGCTCCCAGGAGGACAGCAAGCCATAAAACAAGTAGCTATGCTCAAAACATCCTCAAGCTTACTGTAGAGATTGCAGGGGGGGAGGGTGTTTTAAGTATAAGGGAAGACCCTAAATACTAGAGCAAAGGAGTCTTCAAATGCTCCAGCACTTATGCTGATTAAGGACATATTCAGACATGCTCTCTCAACACGATTTGAGACATGAATGCCTCCCACTTTCATTCCTGTGAGTTTCCACTCCCTCCACGAGCCACTGTAATGGACTGCACCAAGGCTTTCAGTTCCATTTAACTGCCAAGGCTGGCAGATTTCTCCTCAACCAGCCTTCCAGCTGACACAGGCAGTAACTGACAGCTGGCGAGAGCTCAAGTCACAAGTCCCAGTATGCCTGCAGAAGCACAGCTGAAGGCATCTGTAGTGGCTGTGTTTATCTTTTCCATCTCTTCTCAAACGTTAAATGGCATTTTACTCACTGCCTTTACCTCATGCCTTTACTGACTGAGCCCCTCCACATAAAAGGCCATATGCTCAAATCCCAAGAGCTGACTTGGGTTTGCACCCTTCTAAGATGGCAAGCCCTCCACCTCTCCTAAGAAAATGATGTTCCTAAAATGTTACCTACAAACACCACTGAAGTAGAAGCACCCCAGCACTTATGCCTTGCAAACAACTTGTCAGAGCTTGAATACAAAGAGCTTCATCCATCCCCACAGGGCTTTACAAACCTAAGGAACTTATTGTAAAAGGGAGAGTTAAACCAGGATGTGGTGGTCTGGCACAGCAGACTTCATGAAGCCAGTACAGCCTGAGAAGGCAGCCCTCTTTTACAGCAGCTGCAGTTCCCAACAGTACACACTTCTACAATCCAAAACCTTTCAAAATAAATTGACAGCATCAGAAAACTGATTTTTATGTTAAGATGAGTATATTAAATATATCCCAACTAAGTGAGACATGCAGGTAAAGGATACCCTAAAGCTTCTAGAGACAGGGAACAGTGACACTGAGCCTAATCAATAACACATGTGTCTTAGAGAATGGATTTTTTTTTTTGATAAATGAACACACTGGCCAGAGCCATGCATTTTTTTTATAGGCCAGCATACTTTATCTTGCTCTCACAAACATTGGAGTAAAGCAGCTCTTAGCAAGCAGTGAAGAAACAGAGCTTTGCCGACATCTAACAGAAAAGAGACCTGTTTCTGTAGCAGTTTATACAACAAATTCCTGAGTCAAGGGCTACACAAGTTCATCATTTTATTAGGAACAGCACTGTGAGCAAAATGCCTCAAAAATTTCTTGAGCTGTTCTTAATTGCATATGCACAGCCAACAGCAAAGGAGACATGGACAGCCCAAAGGGAATAAAAATGACCCAAGAGAGCTGATACAATCTTGGCTTAACTTTCCCACATCTAATTTAACCATATGTTAGCTGAGTCAGTTTCATTGCTGATCTATTCCAGCAGATCAGAGTAAACTTTATTGCATCTATGTTTACCTTGATCTGTTGACACATCCCTTCTACTTTGCTTTGTCTCCTCTACTTTTACCAAGTTACAAGAAATTATTTTCCATATTACATACTTCACTACTATGAACACAACACCAGGGAGGATTCCAAACTACTCTAGGATTATCATTATGCAACGAGAAAACCACAAATTAATTACAAGTGGTGTGATTAACAGTACTGAACTTCAAGCACAAAGCACATGCTCAGCCTGTGAGATGTACTGCAAGGAAATACAACAGACAATTCCTATCTGAACAAACCAATGCCAAGAAAATAAAGAAAGTGGGGCAGAAAAGGAAGAATTTACAAGCAACACAGAAACTCAAGAAAATCCCTCAATGTTATATTAGGAGCTAAGCAAAAGTAAATTCAATGATTCGCTTTAACACTAAAACAGCCTTGCCACATTCTTGCTAATAACCATTGCTCAAGAAATGTTGGTGAGAAACAGATGGGCTGGCAGGACCCAGATCTCACTTGTGGAGTAGGGAAGACAGCAATACCTCATTCTGACACATTAAGGAAATGCATTGCAGATAATTCTCTTTAAGCTCATGTTAAAGAAAAAATATGCTGAAGACAGCACATTTCTCAACACTTGGAAGGGACAGGACAAATCAAAACAAGAAAAGTTGATGTCAGACTTCACAACCATCTGTCTGCAAAACACAGGGAAACCCTGAGATCCCATGGAACTTCATCTCTATTGCTCTTGACTTAATTAGATTTCTTGGCTCAGCAGGTTCAACAGGAAAACAGCATTCCAATCCAGCATGCTTAATCCAGAGATAGTCCCTACCAGCTCTCCTCCTCCTCCTTCCTCTATGACAGTAAGGCTACACTTTAAACACAAGCTCTTTCTTGAAGATTTTAAGCAGGATACACAATTGAGCAACACAGCAGCTAATTAAGAAGAAAAATCTCAACTCTGCAAGTAATTATTTATAATGGCTGAAAGAACAAGCAAGACAGGATGCAGCATGGAAACACACATATTAAATCATGGCAACCTAATTAGGAATAAACTATTAATGACCTAAAAAGATTCATTCTTAGCTCTGATTGGAGCTTCTAGAATGAAAATGGTTTTTTCCTGTCACTGTAAACCAAAACTGCTTAATAGCTCAGACTCCCTCTGGTGTCCCTCTTTTCTGTTCAATGCAGTGTTTACTGTGACTCAACAACAGACCTTCAGTACTAAAATGATGCTTTGCTGGTGACCCAATTAATGCTGCACAAAAGTTCCAGCTGGCTTTCTCTCTCTGCCTGCCTCCCATACCCTCCCCCCCCTTTTTTTTTTTTAATTAAAGAAAGAAGGATGCTCATAGAGCTTCCTCGCTGTACAAAAAGTAACAAAAGCCACCCAGGTAGTCATTCTACACCCATCCATCACGGCTAAATACGATGCCCAAGAAGGCTTGAAGTACCAAGATAATGCACTACTCCATCTAGTGGCCTTGGCTCAGACAGTCCTAATCCCATTCTGCCTTTTCTGGTTGGTGCCTGTGACCACACGACTTTATGTCTCTTGGCGTTACTGTGCTGCAGTGAGCAAAGGCTTTCAGCAATGCTGTATTGCAGCCAAATCATATTCACCTTTAAAACCAACATCAGATCCTTCAGAAGCTCAACAAAACCACCCCAGGCAGAGCATCACCCTTACAATTAAGTGTAGATAAAGGCTGCTGTGATTTGCAGCACCCACTCCCCACACAAACAATATCCATAATTTTACATTCAATTCCCACTACCCCAATGCTCTAGCAGAGCACATACTGACACATACACCTTAAACATCATTTCAACACTTAAACCTCAGCCTCAGCTACTAGACAGGAACTCTCCTGAACATTTCCCAAAACAGAGAAGTGTAAGAAAAGTTGGAAACGAGTAGTAAAGCCTCTCTCAGAGACTGCATACGAGTATGGATCTTCTTCCTTGGAGTTACCATTAGAAAATTAGGTCACCAAAAACAACCACAACAGCAATATGTAGACTGAAAGCAAATAAAAACCAAGCCCTCAAGCATCTTTTGAATAAAAGGAAACCTTGGAAGGAGAACTAATATAGCACCAAAATTTGCCTAATCTTAACACCAAACTTATATTTGCAGAGATCACAACCAACTTCTGTCTGGGTAATGATGGCATTTTAAAAAAGGGAGAAAATCTCTTGTTTCTCAATCAAAAAAGCTTTTCGTTTTTCTTTTAGGAACCTATGGATCATTTTCATTTGTAAAAAATGAACAGCAGGTGCAACAGTTGACTGCTGTGATGTGCTGACATAGTGGTAAGGTTTCCTTTTGCCTTTGAGAAATTTGCAGAAAAAGCTGAAACCATGTCCAAAGAAAAATTAGAGCCTCCAAGAATGAAATTACATGGGGAGAAATTTTGCTTCTCCATACAGGAAAAAAATGGATGGGAGGCAGTTAAAAATTCTACAATAAATTCTATTCATTTTTCTTTTTCAATAAAAACAGTGTAAAGATGTATTAAGGGAAGTGAAGTTCAAAGCAAGAACATGTTAAATTGTCTTCTGACATGGATGCAAGGTGGATACATCAGTAAGATTCCATCAGACCACTGGGTTTTATTTTCACTAAAAAAACCCCATGTGACTAGTACACTGCCCTAGCTCATCACCACTGATCTCAAAATTAAATTTATATCACTTCCTATTCTGCATACAGGACTCTTGCTCGTGGAAACAAAACTCTTGCACTGATCACTTGCAAGACTATATTCTAAGTTATCAATAGAAGTGAGGAAAGCCTGTAGCATCTTTCTCCTGCTGGGAAAGTGTGGATTTTAACCCATTGAACTCTGAAGGAAAAAAAAACAAATCTGGGAGATAAATACTTCAATCCTGGTCAAGATAAAAGCTACACCCTGTTATATCACAGGATAAGAAAAAGTGAGAAATACTGCTTATAGGAGAATTTTACCTTGCACCCTGCATACAATGTAAGTTAGACTACCCAAGAACAGTATCATTTACAGTTTTTGTTCTCTTTCATTAAAAAAGCATCAAGCCCTTAAAGAATTAGGAAAACTCCCTGTTGTGGTCTACTGGGACAACTTAGCTGAGGAAGTGTGCACATAGCATTACAGTTGTAGTCAGTAGTCCCAGATTTTTAAGCCATTAAAAACCACCACACAAACACTTCTGACCTAAAATGTGACCTGTAGTGAGGCTAAAAGGAATGAGACATTCACCTAACCTGGGATACCACATCAAGCATCTGGGAAAGCTGCTTCCTTCTCAGCTGATACCTTGCCTTCTATTATAATCTTTTAAGTTATTATAATCTCTGCAGCTCACTCTCCTGGCTCATGCATCCTGACACAGATCACTGCTGCAGGAATTTTCCAGGGTCAATGTAACAGCAGAAACAGCAAGTTATGTGCAGCTCCTGCCCTTCAGCTGTCATCTCCTGCTCACATAGGGAAAATACAGCAAAACAAATCCATAGGCCACAAGTCTTACCTTTTTCTTTCTTCTCTCCATCTAGCAATCTCTTCTGGACTATCTAATTTTATTCTTTTAGCACCAGGTGCATGTGCCTAAGGAAAAAGTATTTTACAGGTGCTTAAAAGGGGAAGGAAAAAACCCACAAATTAAAAAAGAAAACATCATTATGTCAGGCATAGTGGTATCACACTGTTTTCACCTCCAAAACTGGTGTGAGTGTACACAGAGATGATAAAATGAATCCATTAAGAAAACCCCATAGTATTTAACAAATTTTCATCCACAATATTGTCTTGAAACACATACTCCTCAGAGATGATACATTTTCTTTCCAAATGAATGAAGGGAAACCACTGAAGAATGAGAAAAGGGGCCATGGTAAAGATGGCACAGACTCCTATTTTGGGCCCAGAGGGTTACCTACATTCTTCCAGTGTATCTGAACGATCTTCTCATGGGCACTGAAAGTGCAACCTTCTTCTGAGCACTGCAAGATAAGAGGGAGAACTTAAAACACACCAATTTACACAAATTATAAACAAGCTTTTGAGCACACTTCAAATAAACTCAGTGCCAGTTGCATGTACAGTTTGTTGCACAGGCTGTGTAAGTTACCCTGTTTGCCAACAAAGGTGATTGTAAAAACAGCAAACAAAGAAAATGTACTTTTAAATTTCATCTGGTTTTAGAATAACCAGTGTAGGCAATGTATCTGATAACTGAAGAGAAAGTGAAGCTTACCTAAGATAAAAATTTGCAAGACTCTTCAATTTCAAATTTTGGTACTTGCAAATTTTGATAATTTTCAATAAAGGAAATTTTTTAAATGTTTCCACACACAAAAACTGCACATGCTATAGGGGTGTCAATGAATTAATTCCTATGACTTAGTAATACTTCACAAGAAAAGCAGTTTAAAAGGCTTCAGTAATAAAACCAAAAATACAGCTGAAGCCTCTCCAACATACAGCATTCATACCCCACTAATACTTGACAAAGCTCTGGAATCTTATCCCTATGTCTACTGTTCAAAGAGTGACTACAGCTGTTTGTCAGGCACAAAGGAAAAAATGAAAGTGTGAATAAAAGAGGCCAAACTCATTAACCTGCTTATGCTGTGAAATGTGTTCATCATACTTCTCCTGGTTTTTATAGCCACGGTCACAGGTATCACAGTAATGAGAGAAAACTGGCTCTTTTTTCTTTTTGGTCTGAAAAAAATAAAGAAGAAATCTCAGGATTGCAGTTACAAGATATTTCATGAAACACTATTATTATTTTTGTTAATAAAGCAGTTATATGTTTCAAAGGTTTCAAAGACAAGCTAACATAATACAGAAGTTAAGTTCCCATTACTTATCTTCTAAACAAAGCACCCTGCACTCAGGTCTTCCCACTACCACGTTTCAATCAATTATTGCTTCTGCAAACACACCAGTTGGCTGGCACAGACTTGCAGAGGGCTCTGAGATTTAGGCTAAAGCCCCATGTTCTTCTCTACCAAGACAGACCATGACTGTTCTCCCATGAAGGCACAAGTTCAGAGGGCAGCACAGACCCTGCCTTCTCCCACTACACACGTCAGTGCCATCTGGCTGCCGGCTCTTGACCTTGTAACAGAGCACTACTTGAGGCAGTTGAGCATCACCACAGCAAGGTGACATAAACCTGTGTAACAATTTGGTTGACATGTATCTTTCAAGAGTTACAGACTGTCACATGTTTGCTCTCTTCTAAGGGCAAGCAGGTCAGACAGGAGAATGGGATCTCTTATAGTGCCTTGGGACAAGTCCCATCAGACTGACACCATCACAAAATGGTTTGGGTGGGAAGGAACCTTCCAAGATCATCTGGTTTCAATCCACCACCATGGGCAGGGACAGTCTATGACTAGATCAGATCAGGCTGCTCAAAGCCCCATTCAATCTGGCCTTCAACACTTCCAGAGACAGGCCAGTCACAGCTCCTCTGGGCAATGTGTGCCAATATCTCATCCCCTTCACAGTAAAAGTCTTCCTTATGTCGAATCTAAATCTACTCTGCTTCAGTTTAAAACCATTACTCCTTGCTCTACCACTACAGGCTGTATATGAAGTCTGTTCCCATCTTTCTCCTAAGTTCCCTTAAAGTACTGAAACGATGATGCAGGGTTCTACCTAAAGCCTTCTCTTCTCCAGGATGAACAACCCCATCTCCCTCAGCCTTCACCTCCACCCCCTAATCATTTTCATGGCCTTTCTCTGGCCAACACGCACATGTCCCTCTTGCACTGGGGACCCCACTCCGTACCTTTGGCTTGTTATTTTCTTCTGGGCAATGTTTACTAAACGCAGGCGCTTGCTTGCCCTGCCGTTTCTGGGAGAAATTACCATTTCCACCTTCAGAACAGAGAAAAAAAAAAAAAGATGAGCCATTCACAGATACACCTGGCAAAACACCCCCCCCTCCGCCTACCTCAGTGGGCAACAGAGGAGGATTTAGGGAAGAGATAAGAGAGGGACTGCATGACCAACGTGCTTGGAGGAGAGTCCTGCAGGCCCAAGGGTGCAGGACAGCCCCGGGGCCCCTGCCTGCCGATGGGATGGGATGGGATGGGATGGGATGGGATGGGATGGGAAGGAGCCCACGGGCCCAAGGGACGGCTCCTGCCCCGGCCCCTGCCCCTCACCAGGGTGCGGGCCCCGCGCTCCGTAGGCCGGCGGGAACCAGGCGCCCGGTGAGCTGTAGCCATGAGGGGGAAGGAAGCTCTCGGACTGCGGGTATCCCTGAGCCGGCGGGTAGCCCTCGGCGGGCTGCGGGTAGCCCTCGGGCTGCGAGAAGTTCTGGGCAGGCTGAGAGTAGCTCTCGGCGGGAGGGATGCTCTGGGCGGGATCCGAGTAGCTCTCGGCGGGTTGCGAGTAGGACTCGGCGGGCTGGGAGTAGCTCTTGGGCTGCGAGTAGGTGTCGGCGGACGCGTAGGGGCTGTCGGACGGCGGGTAGCGGCCGGGCGGCGGGTAGGGCACGGGGGCAGCCCAGAAGCTCGCGTCCCAGGAGGGCGGCGGGCAGAAGAATGGTGGGGGCATGCCCGGCGGAGGCAGCCCCGGCGGGGGCGGCGGGTACCAGGCGAAGGGGTTCATGTCGGGCCCGGAGAGGCCCACCGGCTGTGCAGACCCCGCTCCGCGACGCTCCCGCACCACCACGTGGGGCCCTCCGGTGGCGGCCGCTGAACGCGTCACGTCCGGGCTGAGGAAGGCGAACCCTCCCTCCCTCCTTCCCGGCGGGCGTGGCGTCATCCGGGAGCGCCGCAGGGGCGGGAGCAGGGGAGCGGAGCGGGACGGGGAGGGCGGCCGGGCTGCCCGCCGAGCCGGCCCCGCCATGGCCCGCCAGCTGATCGGCCCCGCGCTGCCGCCCGGCTTCCCGCGCCGCGCCGAGGCCGAGCCGGGCGAGGACTTCAGCCAGGGTGAGAGCACAGGGACGCGGTGGGAGAGCGGGGCTCTGCGGCCCTTGTGCCGCGGCGTGGGGTGCTCCGTGGGGGCACAGCGGAGTCTGCAGCCGGTGTTCCATAGCGGGAGGTGCTCTGCGAGGGGGATAGAGCGGCTCTGCAGCCCGCGTTCCAGGGAGCGGGATGCTCCGTGGGCGGGAGAGCGGGGCTCCACAGCGCGGGGTGTACACCGCCAGTGCGGCGCCTGGATGGAGCTAAACTCACCGGGACGGTCATGACAGTCACTTTTTCAGGGGAAAAAAAAACCCAAAAAAACCAAAAAACAAGCGCCGTATGCGATGGAATGCTACAGATATGAAACGCTCTAAAATTAGTTTTAGAAAAATACTGCTTTCGGTCACTTACTTTCGTCCCGCTCAAGTCTCCCGTGCTCTTTGACGCCTGTGCTCTTCAGCAGCTCCAAGTGTGAACTTAGCGGGTAGGAAAGGAGGAGGCCGGGCCTGTGCAGCGGGCTTTCCTTTGCCAAGCCAAACCACTTCATCAGCTGTGGTTTTCCAGGCACAGTACCTCAGGACGTGGAGCAGACTGCCGGTCAGTGGGGCTGTGGTGCCTTGCCTGCCGGGGTCTGTCCTGTTGAGAGCTGTCACATGAGAGGTGGGATGCCACCGGGACCAGCTGACGGCCAGGCTGGCTCTTCTGCCGCGGAGCTCAGTTTCCCCACTGAAATTCTTGCATGTCCTCTGTCAGTAATATCTCTGGAAGCAGCACTTTGAGCGTTTGCAGTCCTTGCCTTTAATCCAGATTCAAGGCACTAGTTCATATATTCAGTTTCTAGCAGTATGCCACTGACCGTTCGGTTACTCCAAAGGAAGCAGTTTTGATGGGAAAGGTTTGTTGTGCTTGTCTGCTCTCTAATGTTTTAATCCAGAAGAGGGAGCAGTAGCAAGAGGGACAAAGCTGCTGCATCAGCTGACACCATGGCAACATCAAGCTCTGTGTCCGGATCTCTGCTTTATGGAGAAGCCCTGGCTGCATGAGCTGGTGCTGCCTTTCCTGGCCATATCTGTGTTAATGCCTTATTCACTTTCCATCAACCCACTGAGCATGCTGCAAGTATTTGTATCATGTATGAACAAAACAACTTAAACTTGTCCTTAGGCCATGGGTTTGTGACATTGGGTGTTTCATCAGTGTCTAGTTTAGGTTAATCAGCTGAGTTTGTCCCCTCTTTGTCCCTGTGTAGATCAGTCCCATGGTATTACAGTTGCTCTGGCAGCTGATCCAAGATCTGCTTGGAAATTCCTGTGTGAAGTGGGTAAAGGAATTTATTTACCTTTGCAAACAAACAAATAAAAACCCCAAACTCCAGCTACTGGCAGGTTGTTTGTTTTTATAATTTTCACAAACTTTTTCTGACTTTGACTTACAGCAGCACAGTGTCCCTGCTCACCCCATGAGGCAGACTGCTGCAGTGCAGAGGAAGAAGGGAGAGCAAGTACTTTGGCATAACACACTTTGCTGTACAGAACTGCAGCTCCATCTGGAGCCCTGCACCTGGAGTGACAAAAATCACACGGTGTGGCTGCCACCAGCACCTTCTGTGCTACAACACTTGCTAGGTCTTGAGTCAAATGGGCCTAGAATTTGTTCTGTAACAACTTCTCCTATGTGTTCTAACTATTTTAAGAAATGCTTCACCTTTGAAAGCTGAGCAGCTTTTCCAATATTTTTCCTGTCACAGTAGTCTCACTGATACTTGAGCTGCTCATTGCTTTTCTTGAAGAGCACTTGTTTTTTTTAGTCTACTTTCATAGTTTCTGTCTCCCAACAGCAAGAAAGTGGGACTTTGAGCAGTCTGTGGCAGAGAAGACTCTCAGGCACAAGAGAAGGTTCTCAGACAGACACCAGAAATAGGAGAGTGACTATGTATGATTATGATCAGATTTATTGCTAACACATTCCTTCTGGAGACAATCCACCTGGGAGCTGTCTGCAGCCTTGGGTGACTAGTTGGCCCAGTGTCCAGCAGCATTTTTACCCTTGTGCACGCTGATGTGCACCACAGCCAGTAGCAAAGATCTCAGTCTCCCTGAGCCCCACTCTGCCACCCCTCTGGATACAAGCATCCACTCACTTTGTCCCATGATACCCACTGGTGTTCTTACCATGAGACAAACCACATTGCCTGTACTGTCAGAGAGGTTGTTAATAATACTTCCGTGACCCTTAATCAGGAGCAGGGTGGAAGCAAATGGTAGCTGATCAGACCCCAAAGCTCATCCCTAGTAAATCCTTTACCTTCTCCATTGTCCAGCCCATGGGATACACTTATTTGTTGATTCTTCACTTCACAATGGTGCTTTGAAGCTGGACTAACTGTGCTCCTGCTGGAAGAATTGTACTTCCTTTGGCCCATTTGTCCCTGCCTCTGGGCTGTCCTTGTTCCAGCAGGAAAGAAATGCTAGGGAATGGCTAAAAATAGCCAGAGGCACAGAAGGGAGCTTTGTGTGTTTCAGCATTGAGGCCACACATAGATCTGTTGATATGTCTGAGTTGATCTACCACTGTGCTGGAGCTGAAAGGCCTTGTCTGTCCTTGAGAGCTTCCCAGTATATGTCTGATGGTGTGATAGTTTGCTCAGAGTCCCCAAATACAGCAGAAATAACCCTAACAAAACAAAAAGTAGCTTTTAATTTGGTTTATGAATTGAATTTACTTAATTTTCAGGCAGATAGTCACCAGAGCCAGCTCATTAGTGGGATGGGTCACTTCTAGTAGTTGTGAAACATTCACTTCAGTCTCACTTGGTCCTGTTTCTCTCCTCACTATCCCAAACATTTTCTTCACATACATTTTTATCCCATTGCTGTGTTCTTAATTGTTCTGAGCTCTGGTTACTTTGTTATTTTTCTGTTGCTCTGTCGTTGCTACATCCATTTATCCTCCTCACCTCATTAGGTTTAGTTTCCTAACTCTTTGAGCTCTCCTCTGCTCCTCCTTTCATCTGTATTTTTCCACTTTTCCGTGGCTTTTGGTGAATTTTACAAACTTCTGATTAGATCTTGGCCTCCCTCCTCACCCTTTTCTTTCTTTGCTCCCAGAATTTATGCTTAGCAATTTGCTTTCCTACCTTTCTGCTCTTTCTTGTGGCTCCCCAAACCATCCTGATCCATAGCTGTATATTTGCCTGTGCTGATTGTTAGTCTCAGTCAGTACCATGATCATATTAATTTTTAATCCCAAGTCTCTTTCCCCTCCATTTCTTTTCACCATGTCAAATGACTTTTTCTTCCTCAGGCTTTAAATGCCATTTTCCCTTCATTAGTCAGTCTCAGTCTCTGTTTAATTTCTGGTTGTCCTGCTTAGGCTGCAGTTCCACTAACAAACAGTTCTTTCAGGGGAGTGCTGTGTTTTGCAGTGTTATTTTTATGCTTTTTAAGCTCTCTGATCCAGCTTATTGCATAGCTCATGCAAAGTTTTGCCAACACAACAGAGAGGAATTGGGATAAAAGTATTGGTGTTAGCCCTGGTGTTGAACAACATGCCAGTGGGACCACTGTCCTTCCTTAAACAGTTTTGGTTTTACTAGATCTGTGAAGCTCACAAAACTACTCCTAATTTCTCTCTTCCTCTCTAGTATCAGAGTCATCAAATTGTATCTGCATTTGTTCCTTCCACTCCAAGTCTTTTCTTTTGCATTTAGAGCAAATGAAGTCTGCTTGCATGATGTCAGGGCACCAGGTGGCTGCAGAAAGCAGTTTTGCAGGTTTTTGTTTGAGCTTTAAGTGCTTTTATTCAAGTGGTGCTTTTCATACCAGAAGAGGAGACTTATTGATAGCAGTTTTTATTCCTGCTTATCATTTATCTGTTTGTTTCTTTCATCTTGAACTTATTTTACCTTTATAGGCTAGGGTGTTGTGTTTGGTTTTTTCAGGGTGTAAGAAGTGGTTTGTTGGTTGGTTTTTTTTTTCCTTCCTAGTGCTGAAATGGATTTGTATGTCCCTGGCAAAGTCTTTTCCATTAGAACAGGAAATAAAGAAGTGCATCCAGTGGCTGGATGCTTTGTAACTAGTCTTGTGCTAAACATGATTAAAAGCTTTGTGAAGCTCACTCGAAGGACTTGATTTCTGCCTAGCCTTTGTCAGCTAACAGTGGAACCATCATATGCATTAGGTTGTATTTTGTACTATCAAGAATTGTAATTCTTCAACTGCAGATCTAATTTCCTGGTACCATTTATCATTTCATCTGACCCTTGACTGTTCATAAAGGGAACAATGTATTTTCCTCACCAAAGCACCTCTCTGTCCTGCAAGTCTTGTACTCAGTGCTTGAGATATTAAGAGGGGGAATGGTGTCTGTGTCTCAGGATGCTAAATCATCAGTAGAATCAAATCTCCATTACATGGGAACGTGGGCTGTTTGCACTGTGTTTGTGTAAATGGTGCCTTGCCCTGGATTGGGAAGGCCTCTTACCTGGGAACCATTGATGGTTTTTGCTTGCTCCAGCTGACTCCTTGTTGATTGAGCCTGTGAGGGTATCTGTGTTAGGGGTCTTCTTTGGAGGGCATTTGCTGTTAGGGTCAATGGCTATGCTGCTTCTGGACGCACTGCACGTGGTGCTGTAGCCAAATAAATCTCTAAAAATCAGTGTCTGCTGGTGGGCACAGTGCCAGAAGCAGCTCAGACCCGTTAGCAGTAATTCTGCTGAGATATTACCCCAGAGCATGGAGGTTTTACTGGAGCATGAGAGCTCCATCCACTGCCCTGGCCTTCTGACAGCAGCAATTCTTTGAATTCATTTTCTGAATGCCTAAATCATCCCTTTTTCAGCAGAGTACTTAAATCTGTCCATGCTCTTCATATTTTGCTGAACTGATAATAACCTTAATCATTAAACCATTCCCAAAGCAGGCTGGCAATTAATTTAATACTTTATGGTCACAAATGCTCCCATTTAATAATTTATGGTCTCCCATGTTGTGTATGTAAGGATGATGTGTTTCTTCACTAGTAAGCTTCAAATGCTTTAATAAAAGTGTTTCTTTTAAATATACTGGTTTATGCCACATCCATTGTACATTAGTTGTTACACAAATCAGGGCTTTCTAGTCCTGTTCCAGAGGATGCTGATGTAGTAATGGATCAGTAATGTCCTAAGAGCAGTTCAGTGTAGGTTGTTGATGGAAGTAAGGTGCTGAAAGAAGTAGCTTCTAGAAATTTGTTTAGATATCTTCTCTAAATGCTGGAGAGAGCAGTGATTAAATAAGCTTAAATCCAAGTAAATATGTGTTTTGGAGATGCTGTGGTAGATCATACTTATTTGAAACATTTGGTAGGTATCCTTATTTAACCTGGTCTAGTAGAAGGTTCCCTGCCCATGGCAGGGGGATTGGAACTAGATAAATTTTAAGGTCCTTTCCAATCCAAACCATTCTGTGATTTTATGATCCCAAATAACTCTGGATGTTCAGTTGCAGGACCAGCACTGCCTCCAGACTACAAAAGCAGCTGTAGCTCAGAAACTCCTGACAGTGATGATGACTCAGAATCTCTTCCTCTACCCAGAGACACAAACAGAGACTCTGAAGAGGAGACAGAAGATCCAGCACCCAAGTGAGTATGTTTTTGGGTTATTTGTATATTTACAAATTGTATTGCAAATGTAATGTGGCCAATTTATGAAGAAGGGACAATGTTGTATAAAAAATGTAAACTCTGTACCTGTGTAAAACTTTTGAATCCATGTTCTCCATGGCCAGAAATGTTCAGCTGACCTGTTTGACATCCTATGGTGTAATTACATTATTTGGGTCAGCCAGATTTCTATATTTATATGTTTTATTTTAGTTCTGCAAATTTGCGTGTTCATGCTAAGGACAGACACCACTTACCATGGGCATAAGTATTTGTTACTTGTGGGTTTGCACTGGTTTTGGTATACTGATTTTCTTTGAGAGGCCATAGGACCTTTTTATGGATTTATGCATTCAGTTAAGTCAACTCTAATGAAAAAAACCTGAATTGTTTAGCAAGTAACAGGAGTCTGCAATTACTCTCATTTGTTGGGTTGATTGCTCACAATTGCTGTGTTAAGAATTTGTGTGTATTTGCTCTAACCCTTGTACAAGGGTCTTGAAGGCCATTATGCCATCTTAATGAGTGCTAGAGTAATTATTATTCATTTTTTTTCTTGTTTTCTTAGTCAATAATTTTTCAGCTAATTAGAATTGAACAGGAAAAATACTACTCAAAATGCAGACAGCATATAAAAATGGGGAAAGTACTGAATTTTAAATTACTTTGTGACTAGAGAATGGTATTTCAACATTATACTAAACTTCTTTCTACAGCAAAAGCATTCTTAATGTTGTTTTTAAATTTTTTTTCTTTTTTAAATGTCAGAACGTTTTTGAAGTGAATCTTATACTCCCAATTTTTTAATTGCTTCAAATAATTTTGGATCCTTTTGCACTGTTTCCATGGTAACAGCAGGATATTTAGTAGAGAAGACCCTATGAAATAATTTTATGTGGTTTTTTCCTTTTTAAAACATAGGTAATTGCTATGCTTGTCAAGGTAATTATTAAGTGAAATCTGTATTTGCAGAAAGCCAAAAAGAACTCACAAAGATGATGATGATGATGGCTTTTTTGGGCCAGCTCTTCCTCCTGGATTTAAAAAACAGGATGATTCTCCAGAGAGGTAATTAAAATGGAATTATATTTGATTTCTTTTCCTCAAAACACAATTATTTTAGATTAAATGTTTTGTGTCACTATTACAGAACATTTCAGTTGTGCACTTGAGATTGAGATTATTAGAGGTAATGCTTCCTCCATGTTCTGAGAACAAGAACAGCATTCCCTTGAAACAGAGTACCAAGGGCTGGTGCTCCTAGAACAGGTTGGAAGGAGATTAAAAGAACTCATGTAAATTTTCTGAGATGTATTTTGGACGACAAATTTCCTCCATTTCTTTTGATAGGTCTCAGATCAGTGGAGAAAAAACAAATTATAGGTACAAGGACCTGTAGTTCTGTGGTGTTCATTCAGATCTGTGAGGGACTGGGGCAGTTACCTTGTGTGTGGTGCAATACCATGTCCTTTGCTAATGCATCAAGGGTTATTGTTCACATGTCTCCAGGTACAAAACTGTTATGAACACTGTAGGTTTCTAGAAAAGAAGCTGTCAGGTCTACACAAATAAACATTATTTATGGTCTCTATTAGGAAGTTTTCCATTTGATTGCTTACAATTATAAAATACTTCCCCCCCAAAATATATTGATTTTCTATACAGAACTCAACAGTGTCTCACAGCCTTTTAGTCTTCACATTAATCTGGACACTTCCTTCTATAGTTTGAAATTACAGTCCATAGTGGAATGGGTGCTTCCAAGGGGATACTTCCTGATGAGAAGTACAAGAGTCCCTTGATCACTTTTATCTTCCTCAGAGCAATAGGAGTTGGTAGATAAAATTATACTTGCTTGTCAGGTATGAGTGTTCAGTTCCAGGAAAGTGTCTCAATTTACTGTTGAGCTATGTGTGAAATATACCATCTCAAAAGAAATTTCAAAGTTATTTCTTCTTTTTTTTTTAAGTTTCCATAATTTTTTATGATACTTGGCAGCATAAAATTTATGTAACTAAGCAAGAATTTATGTAACTAAGGTTATTTGGAAATATCGTTCTTATGTACATTTGGTCACACTTTGCTGTAATCAAAAAACTCTTTTGTAGTTGTGGGTATCATGCTCAGTGCGATCGTTTGGTGATTTCATGGTCCCATAAACAACTAATTTTTTTTTACTTTTTCTTGTGTATCCACTAAGCATTATTTTAATTATAAAATATAGCAGGTCATTAAAAATAATGTATTATTTATTAAAAAAATAAATGTTTGTAACTTCTAATATCAGCAGAGGTAGCCTTCTTACTTTCTTGATTTTTGACATGAATACTCATGGCAAAATGGAAGAGGAAGGGGCCATTCACTCAAGGGCTGGACTTGATGGTCCTTGTGGTTCCCTTCCAACCCAGAGTATTCTGTGACATTGAGGCAGGAGTCTGCTCTGTGTCTGCGATAGATTAAAGCAGTAGAAGGCACTTGGCACTCACTGTATTGTTTTTCCCTACCTCACCATACAATTGCTCCTAGCACACACTGAGAAAGCAGATTGAGGAGAGCTGTTTTGCACCCAGCCTGATTCCCTGAATAGGTGGGAACAGTGAGATGTGTGGGAAGAGCCTTGTCTGTCTTCCACCCCCGCACACCTGGGAGTCTGGGAGGCGTGTGAGCCCTGCAAGGCGCAGACACAAGGCTGCTGTCTGCCTGCTGCATTGCCCTTAGCCTTGAGCAGATTGCCAGCTGCCAATGAGCCATGAATAATTGAAACAAATGCAGGTCGTTTGTTTCAGTGTATGGACAGGCTGTTTATCAGCTCTGTGTGACATACTCGTTCTTTTAGGAAAGCTTTTATTCTCTTACATCTTTTCCAGACTTGTCAAAGCAACGTGTTCATGATTAGGGGCAGCTCATGTGGCAATCTGCAGCTTGTTGAAAATTGTTTGAATCATTCCAGCATAAAATATATATATGTGAAAAGATTTCCTTCAACTTTGAAGATTATATTGCTGTTTATCAGTGTTAGGTAGAAGTACAGCACTCATAAATATTTCTGAAGTGTTCACACATCAAGGTAAAGAGTGAAGGTGATCTTAAAAAATTTTATGTTATACATCAGAAGAATGCTGAAACACCCATCTTGAAATGTGCATTAGCAAGGACTTCCAAGTCCAACTACAGAAGAACAGTCTTTGCCATGTATGAAATGCAATAGTCCTTAAATTAACACTTAGTCCATAGGTTTGGGGATATTTTTTGACATGGTACCGGTACTGAAGTTACCTACAGCAGTAAAATGTGTTTACCAGTTATTTATTAGTAGTTAATATATTATTAGAGTAAATATATTATCAGAGTTAAAATATTACTAGTATTTAGATTCAATTCACTTATTCAGAGACCCTTTGGACATCCAGGAAACTGTCAAGGATCATGTCAACTCTGTATTGCTGAGGAAAGACTTGAGGAGATATTCATGTAGTGGAAAAGAAAAAGCATAAGGAATGAAAAGGATGGGAAGGAAGGATATGAAAACAACTTTTCTGTTCCCTAAAGGGCCTTTGAGCTGTGACAGAATCAAGACAGAACATTTGGGATTGGTTCTTTTTCACAGGCTGCAAAGATACAGCCCACCACAGAGATGTTCATATAAATAAATTTCAGGAGAGAGCTTTTTTTATAGTTTGATTTCTCTATCTCTCCATGCAGATTAAAGGTACTTGTATTCTAAAATAAAAGATTCTTTTTGCTATATCTGTATAAGTTTAAACTCTTTAAATTACATTAGGAATTTAAAACATGGTCTTAACAAGAAAGTAGTCGGGAAGGAAGTGTCGGAAGGAAGGAAGTGTCGGAAGGAAGGAAGTGTCGGAAGGAAGTGTCGGAAGGAAGGAAGTGTCGGAAGGAAGGAAGTGTCGGAAGGAAGTGTCGGAAGGAAGTGTCGGAAGGAAGTGTCGGAAGGAAGTGTCGGAAGGAAGTGTCGGAAGGAAGTGTCGGAAGGAAGTGTCGGAAGGAAGGAAGTGTCGGAAGGAAGGAAGGAAGGAAGGAAGGAAGGAAGGAAGGAAGGAAGGAAGGAAGGAAGGAAGGAAGTGTCAGAAGGAAGGAAGGAAGTGTCGGAAGGAAGTGTCGGAAGGAAGTGTCGGAAGGAAGGAAGTGTCGGAAGGAAGGAAGGAAGTGTCGGAAGGAAGGAAGTGTCGGAAGTGTCGGAAGTGTCGGAAGGAAGGAAGTGTCGGAAGGAAGTGTCGGAAGGAAGTGTCGGAAGTGTCGGAAGTGTCGGAAGGAAGTGTCGGAAGGAAGTGTCGGAAGGAAGGAAGTGTCGGAAGGAAGTGTCGGAAGGAAGTGTCGGAAGGAAGTGTCGGAAGGAAGGAAGGAAGGAAGGAAGGAAGGAAGGAAGGAAGGAAGGAAGGAAGGAAGGAAGGAAGGAAGGAAGTGGCGGAAGGAAGGAAGGAAGGAAGTGGCGGAAGGAAGGAAGGAAGGAAGTGGCGGAAGGAAGGAAGTGGCGGAAGGAAGGAAGTGGCGGAAGGAAGGAAGTGGCGGAAGGAAGTGGCGGAAGGAAGGAAGGAAGGAAGGAAGGAAGGAAGGAAGGAAGGAAGGAAGGAAGTGGCGGAAGGAAGGAAGGAAGTGGCGGAAGGAAGTGGCGGAAGTGGCGGAAGGAAGGAAGGAAGTGGCGGAAGGAAGGAAGTGGCGGAAGGAAGGAAGGAAGTGGCGGAAGGAAGGAAGTGGCGGAAGGAAGGAAGTGGCGGAAGGAAGGAAGTGGCGGAAGGAAGGAAGTGGCGGAAGGAAGGAAGTGGCGGAAGGAAGTGGCGGAAGGAAGTGGCGGAAGGAAGGAAGTGGCGGAAGGAAGGAAGTGGCGGAAGGAAGGAAGTGGCGGAAGGAAGGAAGGAAGGAAGGAAGGAAGGAAGGAAGGAAGGAAGGAAGGAAGGAAGTGGCGGAAGGAAGTGGCGGAAGGAAGTGGCGGAAGGAAGGAAAGGAAGGAAGTGGCGGAAGGAAGGAAGTGGCGGAAGGAAGTGGCGGAAGGAAGTGGCGGAAGGAAGTGGCGGAAGGAAGTGGCGGAAGGAAGTGGCGGAAGGAAGTGGCGGAAGGAAGGAAGGAAGTGGCGGAAGGAAGGAAGGAAGGAAGGAAGGAAGGAAGGAAGGAAGGAAGGAAGGAAGTGGCGGAAGGAAGTGGCGGAAGGAAGTGGCGGAAGGAAGGAAGTGGCGGAAGGAAGGAAGTGGCGGAAGGAAGGAAGTGGCGGAAGGAAGGAAGTGGCGGAAGGAAGGAAGTGGCGGAAGGAAGGAAGGAAGGAAGGAAGGAAGGAAGGAAGGAAGGAAGGAAGGAAGGAAGGAAGGAAGGAAGGAAGGAAGGAAGGAAGGAAGGAAGGAAGGAAGGAAGGAAGGAAGGAAGGAAGGAAGGAAGGAAGGAAGGAAGGAAGGAAGGAAGATAAAACTGTAGCAGCTAGGTGGAGATGGAACTTCAAAATTAACCCAGACTTGTTGCCTGGTTTCAAAACCTTACCATTGGCCTTGTCCTGGCCTGAGCTCATATTTATTGCTCATGTCTGTGTATGTGTGGTTGGTTCTTCAGGGAGTCTTTTATTTCCCCTCTTTACACCCTGGCAACAATATCACTACAGCAGGGCTGTCCTGATTAGATTAAGTGGGATTGAGTAAAGGCCATAATTAGCAAATTCAGTTCAGGTGTTGTTACATTTAATAACCTAAAGCTCACAACTGAAGGTTGCAATAAACAAAGTCTCCTCTTACATTGTGAGAATACTGTCATCTGGATGTGTCTTCAGGTGACAGTTGTTTAAGCTTTTAATTAGTTTTTATTAGCTTTAAAGACTATTATGGTGTATTATTAAGAGGAACCTGCATTCAAAAGACTTTCAATACAGCAAGCAACATTTCTTTGAGCTCAGTTTGTAGTAGTCTTTTCACCACTGAAAAGAGATTTTCACCTTTCTGTATTTGTGGAGACAGCTGATTACCATTTCTTGCAGAGCTATTGCTTAAAAACAAATCAGTGAAGTTACCTGGACTACAAAACTTTCTTTCTCTTTCCCACTCCAAGGTAAAATAAAATCAGAGCAGTTCACTGTTTCTGCTTATTAAAAGACAATGAAACTGAGGTGCAAGACAAGAACAAGGAAATTTGGTTTGATTGTGAAGGAGGAATGTATATTTGTCTTATCACCTTTCATTGCTCTTGAATCTAGTGAAAGAAGCTAAGGAAGAAAAAAGGGGATTTCCTTGACTACATGCTGCAACTTTCCTGATTCTGTTTTCTTTTTTTTGCATCAAATCTGCCTGCACAGGTTCTCCTGGAAAATGGAGGCACTCTTATTCAGTTATTTCTACAGTATGCGTGCACAGGGGCACACTTGGTGTGGGGAGGAAGGAAATTCATACTTCTCATTGATGTTTGATTTTTATACTGATTTTTCCCCCTCAACTGAAAAAACAATTTTTTTTTCCCTCTGCTATCAAGGCCCATTATAGGTCCTGCATTACCACCTGGCTTTAGGAAAGCTTCAGAGGACACCAGAAGTAGCAGATGTTTCATAGGACCGTCTGTTCCATCAGAATCCCGTCCCCAGGTTTGTGCAAAGAGAGGCCTTTTGTTTTAGTACAAGCTATCTGAAATGGTAAAACAAGTTGCAGCCTGAAAGAGACTACCAGATACTTCTCAGGATGACAGTTTAATTTTGGACCATAAAGTGTCTGGCATATTTTTGCTGGAGTCAAATACTTGAGCATAAATAAGCCTTTGATAAAAAAGAAACAAAAAAGACTGGCCTGGTTTGTTTTGCCTTTGTTGTTAAATAGATGGTGCACTCACTGAACACAAGCAATCTTGGTATCCTAAACTGCAGGCAGAAAACACATCTTCACCTCCTTAAAGATGTTTACTGGTGGCTACAACCTTTAAATAAGTTTATCTAAAAGAATACAATCAAGAATGGCATTACAGTGTCACTAAATTGTTCTTAGCAGCTGCAGGACAATACCTGTTACTGGGAGTCAGGTGCAGGACAGTGACACTGACTTGTCTTTTAGGTTCACAATTTTTGACTTTTCTGGTCTTGTTAGGTAAAAACTAGGTAGAAGTTCTGGTTGCAGAATAATGCATGTGCTACTAAAGAACAATGAGGAACAAGATGTGTGATAAAAGGCAGCTATGGGGAAGGTTGAACTCCCTGAACATGGGCTTTCAGTACCGTTCTGAGGGATACAAATTGCCTGTGGCAGGGCCTGGCAGGTAGGGAGTAGCACTTTAAGAGAAGGTCATACCCTTCTTGAGCAGCACCTCTTACGTCAGGCAGGAGACACTAAGACACCAAAAATGGTGCTGGATACCAGTGCTTAGGCAAGTGAATCTCTCTCATGCTGTGTTAAACTGAATGTTAATTCCTTGGGAGAATTAATGGTTATTCTGTTTATTTTAAAAACACACACATTTTTACAAGTAACTCCCAGATATTATGGGAGATGCTGGACACACTGGGAAGGAAGGATGCAAAGACTGCTCTGAAACTTCACTTTTTTGGTTAGCAGTTGCAAAGCATATAATTCTCCAGCCTCCTACAGTGAGGGGTGTTGTAATTCATCGTGCAGAAAGATTATCTGACATTTCTGAAGTACTCATCGTCTTATAATTCCAAATAATGATTAAGCAATTTATCATAGTGACAAATCTCTTGAGGCAGAGATGTCTGCTGTCTGCTTTTACATTTTGCAAACAAAAAAGTCTCTCTTCTCATAAATACGTCTTCTAGCTTTTTTACAGGTATTACAGAACTTACCTTTTTTCTCTCCCTAATAGTTATCTTTTTGTTACCTCTTCCTAATAATACTCTTTTTCTTATTTTTTAATATGAGTAATTTCTTGTTGGCTTTTTTAAAAATGTATTTAATTATTTTGTATTCAAGTACATCTTTAGAGGCATGCTGACTCCTCACTTTGCTTTAGTGAATCTAATGAATCACCACCTTGTGTATTCTCAATTTGTGCTTCCTGGCTACACAGCCTTGTCATCCTACTCCCATTGCTTTATCACGCACAGTCAGACTGTAGCAAAGTCTTTGCATTTTTGTAGATATTGTTGCACTTTTAAAAATTTTGGGCACGTTAGTTTTGCACCCAGGGCACTGTGGCATCACAATTTTCTGTCTAGTATTGCTTCCATCCACATCTGTACTGTTTGAACTTGGAGGGAAGCACCAGTGACCTTTTTGTACAACCCCTGGCAAGTAGGAAGATTTTTATTGACATCTAGTCCCTAACAAATATAATTTTTTAGCCCTTCTTCAAAAAATTCCTTAGAATGCAATGTCAGAATCATGGAATCTTTAAGTTGGAAAAGACTTCCAGGATCATTGAGTCCAACCTTTGACCAATCACCACCTTGTCAAATAGACCATGGCACTAAGGGCCACATCCTGTCATTTTCTGAACTCTTCCAGCAATGGTGACTCCATCACTTCCTTGGCAGCCTGTTCTTTGATCACCCTTGATAACCCTTGCAGTGAAGAAATTCCTCCTGAAGGGATCCATGAGGGATCGAAGAAGTGAATGACAGAGCCAAAGGATTAGTTGGAGATGCTGTACTTGCAGGGGCATAGTACCATGTGTGCCACCAGTACCCTACCTTGCACTCCATTCTTTCTGACATCCTTACAGCATCTGAGCTCAAGACAGTTCTTGCAGTGTGAAACTGTGATCCTTATTAGGGAAATGCATCCAAGTGTTGCTGGTGATGGTAAAGCCCAAAATAAGGAAGTTGTATGCTTGTGTGTTCCAAACTCACCCACGGCCACAGAGGCTGCGTGGCTGTGAGCAGAGCAATGTAAAGCAGCAGGGCTTTGTGTGCTGCCACTGCCTCTACCAGCAGTCTTGCCTCAGACAAGAGATGCTGCTTTTGGCAAAATGGAGACAAAGTATCCGTGTTCAAGTGCTAGAAAAGGTCTAATCTGGAGTTCTAATCCAGGTTTTTGTTGTGTGGGAAATGTGTTACATTAGGTTTATATGCTCTTCTAGACAAAGTCATTGTAATTCTATAGAGCTGAAGTGTTCCTTGATGCTCTTAGCACTGTGTTTGAAAGAAATGTTTTATTTTTGGAAGCTGACAGATAGCAGCGAGGATGAAGACAATTTAATAGGCCCAATGCCTGCAAAAGGACCAGTGGAGTCTGATGTGGCTAAAGAGTTTGAACGCAGAGCTCAGAGAATGAAAGAAAAGCTTACTGCAGCAGACAGCGTGAGTTGGATTTCTTAATTTATAGTATTTTGTTGCTGGAGTGCATTTGTCTTTCTCTTTGCCTATTTCTGTGTAAACCTGGTTGCAGTTCTACTTGGGATGCTACGTGTGTGCAGGTGGTAAAGAAAAAGAGTCTGTGATTTCTGCTGGAAGCCAAGAGATTCAGGCAGTGGTTTTTGATTATGCTTTTTTCACTCTCTTCTCCACCCCTACTTCTTTTGCAAAGGATGAACCCAAACAAGTTACCAGAGAATCATGGATGACAGAGCTTCCACCTGAGCTGAAAAGCTTTGGATTTGGCCCAAGAACATTCAAGAGACGAGCTGATGACAAATCAGGTGATAGATCTATTTGGACAGATACTCCAGCTGACAGAGAGAGAAAAGCCAAGGTGAGCATTTATTTATTTATTCATATACACTTGCAGACAGTACGTGTTACTGATGTTCTGTGAAAACAAAGTAAAGATACTGTGGGTTGGTCGGTGAAATTTTCTTTCCCTGATTTTTCTTTGTTATTAAAATTTACTAGTTCTGGTTTAAAGATAAAGGCAATGAAGTAACAGCATTATATATCATTGATATGCATTTATTTCTGCTCCCTTTTTGCAGTAATCAGATACTCTCTATCAGCTCATTGACTTTCCGATTAGCATGTCCAGTTTCTTCTTCCATCAAGCTGAGCAGAAAATATCTGATAGTCTCTATCATGGCCTTTACCCTCCAGATTTAATTAAAGTAGATATAGATTTGCTTGCTTTTTACTTCAGACATTGTGATTACTGTAGCATGTGATTTTCTTCTACTCACCAGGAAAGAGAAGAGGCAAAAAAGTCAAGCAGTAAGGATAATGAAGAAATGGTATTATCTGGGAGGGACAAGAGGCTTATTGAGCAGGTGTCTTCATACAATGTAAGTGTAATCACAAAATACTTCCTTTATTTCCTTTAGTTCTTCACTTTTCTTCTGGTTCTCATTTCTAGTGCTTCTGGTTTCCATGGTGATGCCACTACAGTTTTCCCTTTTAGTGCCCAAACCTACTGCTGTTTTAAGACATTAGAATGCTTGGCGTTGACATCAACAAGAGCAGTTGTTGCAAAGTGACAGAATTTGGGTTTGTGTATATTGCCTCAGTTTTAGATGATGCTTTCCTTCAATCATTCTCATGTCAGGACATGGTTGCTGGGACCTTAGTTCAAATATTAGCTTGCTTCACCCAATTACTGACATCCCAAGAATCAAACAACAATGCAGGTTTAACTTTTAGGCCAACATATGCACTAACCTAAAAAAGGGTTGATGGGCTAAGTAGGTCACTGCATTAATTACCCCCTGTCATTAATTACATTAACTACTCATTACAGGAACATCACCACATGTAGTTTTTCTCAGTCTCTACAGGAGCCGATAATGTTCACAGACAGATGTTGATTACTAGAAATCTGAGCTCCATGTCAAATTCCCTCTCACTTTTCTGTCAGTCAGCCCTGTTCCTCAAAGAGTGTGGACCACTGCCTGCCTTACAGCTTCTGTTTCCAGTTCTTCCCTGATGTACGGCCTGAAATCCTACGGAAGGCATCTTGTCTCTTGAGAGGACAATTAACTTGAGAATCACATCTTTGGCTTATTTTACATGTTTATCTGATAATTAATTTAACTTCTGATAATTTATTTGTAGTTCATTAAGTGATATGTTTCTCCTGATTTTGAGACTTGCAAATCCAGAGCTATTAGCATTCTGTCTTAAGGTTCTTTTTTAGTGTCTGTTTCTCTTGTCACTATGAATATAGTAGAATAATTTTCATGTAAAACTATGGGTTTTGCTCTCTGCCATTGGTGGAATAAAACATGCACAGGCCATTGCTGTTTCTAAGATTCATGGAGTTGTCTCAAAGTTTAAGAACATTGTTTCTTGGGTTGTTTTTTTACTTGTTTTCTCTCTTTTGTTAAATCTCTTTTCTGATTTTCAGGTGGTTGTTGTGGCTATTTTTCTTTTAAAGTTTTTTTCTCTATTCTTTCCTATGTCTTTCTCTACTAACATTTACTAAGGATACTTCACTAGAATAGATTTCATTCTTAAAGTAGTTTCTTCTCTCAATGCTGATACAACATACATTCTCTGGTGCAATTTTGTCAATGCTGGCACAGTTGCATCATGAATAAGTATTGTCTAATTTCCATGAGAATCTTTTCCTAACTCATGCATAAGCTTTTATTTGCATGTGTAATGTAGTAAGTGTTTGCACAGGTAGTGAAGGAAAATCATGAGAAAAGAGAGCTGCTCAACTTTTGCACTTTTTGATGAGAGAATTGGTTTAGATACATGTCACCCTGTTTTTTTAAGATTTTTAAGCTTTCTGATGTTGACATTTTTGTAGTACATTTTCTTACACACTTTTTGTAAATAACTTATTGTTTTGCATTCTTTGATAGAGAAAGAAAGAATTAATAAACTGTTAGTTTAACCAGTGTCATTAGAGAGGTGTCACTGTCACCCTCCAATCCACTGTCACTTTTGTAAAACTATAAATATTAGAGTCAGAAAACAAACTTCCCTTTTTTCCTTCACCTTGAGAACAGTAGTGTGCTTGTGTTCTTTTGTGTCCTATAGCAACAGATACACAAATGCACTGTACCTGAGTAAATGAGGGACCTCATGGTCTTGGGAGAGCTAATCCTGCTCCTGTGTGAAATCAGCTGGAGTTTTATATTGTGCTTGAGCTGGATCATGCTCTCTAAGAAATGCAGCTAAAGCCAGTGAGTTGGCAAAACACATGCTCCAGCTCAAGCCTGTGACTTTGTCCTGTGGGCTTTCAACAGATGATTCAAAGTTAGGAGCACACATGTAAAAACCCATCATGCTGCATGGAAGATTGAAAGGGTGTCTAGCTTGTTCCTGCCCCTAGCAGTCACCAAATCCAGGTGCTTAGGGGATGTGTATAGGAAACTTGGCCTGTACTTTGAGATCTTTCTTTTGACATGGTGTCTTCATTCTGCCAATAATGTCAGAGCAACTTTTATATTTATTTTGCAACATGTTTATAATTTATCTGTGTTGTCTGCGGAGATTCAACATCATGGCTACCTACAAAATTGTGGCCATCTACATCAGTGAATTATTATTATTTTAGCCTAGCCAAGATTGCTCACACTTTCTACTCCATGTATGCTAAATTTATCATTCTATATACAGTTACTAAGCTGTCTTCTTTTTCTGGAATTTTTAGCCTTCCTGACTTCAGTCTTTCAATTTGAATTTTCTGTATGTTGTTGATATTATTTAATACTTTACTTCCTCTTCCTCCCCATTTTTTCCAGGAGTCAAAGAGGTCAGAGTCTCTCATGGACATCCACCAGAAAAAGCTGAAGAGCAAAGCATCTGAAGAAAAGAGCAAACCTCAGGAAAGAAGGCCATTTGACCGAGAGCAGGATCTCAAAGTCAATCGCTTTGATGAAGCACAAAAGAAAGCTCTTATAAGAAAATCCAGAGATCTGAATAGTAAATTTGAGCACAGTAAAGGCAACATGTTTTTATAAGATGTGAAAGCATTTAGCTTTTTTGAAGTGAAGTCCATTAAAATTTGAATACTTAATTTTTATAAGTATTTTTCTGTAAATATTTGTATCCAAAATAAATATCCCAATGTTTAACTATTTTTCCTTGTCTGTAAATACTCTCTTAGGGAGGATCATCTGTACTGAAACTAAACTAGCAAAGGGAAGTCCTGGTATAAAAAAATATAAATTTGCTACTTTAAAGCTCTGATATGTATGGTTTTTTGTTGTTCACATAAAAATAATTAATTAAAATAGGTAGGTTTTAAGGAGCTCTAGGTTTAATCTTGCAAGGGAGTTGGCAGTTTTGCTTTTTTTCTTGCCATGCTTAAGATCCTCTTTCTGAGCCTGAGGTGGAGGCCATGGAAAAATCCCTTTTACATTTGTCTTCAGAACATTGCTTGACTGGAGTTTCTGCTGGGGAGTATAAACTCAAATGGCAGCTTTTACATTTGCCCAGTGCTTTTATTTCTCTAATTCTGTGTCTGTACATATATACAGGTTTATATGTATGCAGTACAGTTTCTGTGCTGTAGCACGAAGAGCTTGGGGTAGCAGGAGTAGTAAAACCTCAAGGTTTTCAGAGTTGGTTGTAAAATAGTAGTATATGAGAAGAGAAAATCTAATTTGAGTTTCAATTTGTAGGGATTGTCATCAGAAATCCATCTTTTTTTAAGCACATACAATGTGAAAATCAAAATAAGGCTTATCTTGTCCATTAATTTGCAGACCAGAGCAGCTCTTCTGTAAAGAAGGAAATAAATTTGACATTTTAAAAAGTCTACATTCATATCTAGAGTTCTTTACCTCTTCTGTGGTAAAGTTCTTTACCTCTTCTGTGGCAGCAAAAGGGGTTGTTAAATCTTGCAGTGGGCTGCTCAAGGAGGTGGTGGAGTCTGCATCCCTGAAGGTGTTCAAGAAACAGCTGGATATGGCACTCGATGCTTTGGTCTACACAGTGGTCATCACTCAAAGGCTGGACTCAATGATTTGGAAGTATTTTCCAACCTAAATGATTCTGTGATTCTGTTTTAATTAAATTTAAAATTTAAAAAAAAATCTGTGTTAATTGAATTTAAAATTAGACCTGTGCTTTTACCCTTTGTCTCAAATGTTTAGGATCCTTCCTAAGAAGTTACTGGAAGTACCTATACATGAAAACAATTTTTTATATGAGATGCTGGTAATTTGTTTGAAGGTATAAATACTGTGGGGTTTGCTGTAATTTGTAAAAAATTCCTGTAGTTTGGAAAAAGGCTACTCTGAGAGACGGTGTCTGTGTTACTTCATGTTTAATCGAGTAGTGACTTAACAAGCTCCAGAAATGAATGGTTAAAAACTTAGTCTTATGTTATTGCATTTGTGTGTGAGCTGGAAACACAGACTTCATGTGCTGAGAAGTCTTAGAGAGTTTCTGATGTTGCAAATGACTGCTTATGTGGAATGCATTTAGGTACCTCTTCTTTTCTAATGGACAATTTATTTTGCCAGCTGAAAAACCTGCTACCTTCAGGAGAAAGATTGATTTTGTATGTTGTTTGCTTTTTATCAGTTTTCAGTTTCTGAGCCTTCTGTTTTGAGCTGAGAGGAGGGTTTAAATAAGGTGTATTTATTTTTCTTCCCCTAATACAGACTTCTCTTGCCTCATGCTTTTTTAACTCAGCAAGCAAGGCCTCATTAAGATTCTACTTTCTGAGCAAATGTAGATTTCTTTATAGGAAAAGCAGTATTAGAAATGTCTGGGACTTTTTTAGGCAACTAAAGCGATGACAGGGTGAGGATGGTATGACTAGCTAAATCTTCACAGCTGAGAAAAAATTACTTGATGAGCACATCTTGCAGTCCTTGCTCATTCAAAGTCTGCAGCAAGGATGAGGGCTCCTTGTATAAAAATTTTGTTGTTGTTTTTCTGTGCTCTGTTTTGATTTTTGTTCTTTGGCCCCTCCTCCAAAGTGAGGACTGGTCATCAGACGTCAGAGATGGCCAGATCCAGTTGGCTCCCTGTTGTTTGCTCTCTGCCCTGCCTGGCCCCATCATGGTCTCCTGCCCTGTCCAAGGCCATGTTTGAGAAAAGGCTTTGCAGTATTGCTCTAGAGGAAAGCTCTCATAACTGGAGTGCAGCAGCCCCTTTGCCATGGTGCACTACTCTTCCATCTGTGGGACGCATGGTTCTAATTAATGAAGCCTTGGTGTGAGCTGGGGACTTGTTTTTGACTCTTCTTTTTTTTCCTCCCACTCTGTGGCAGCTTCTTAAAGACTCGATGATATCAGTGTTATGAACTTGTGGTGGGGGAAAGTGGAGTTGTTGAGAGTTCAAGTTAAGCTTTTCATTACTTTGTGTAAATTGCATGAACCTTTGAACTGAATTCATTCACAAACTCATCTCTTACTCACACCAAGCCATCCCCTCAAGTAGTCATTAGAACATGCAGTAACTCAGTAAATTGCAAGCTCTGTAAGCTTTCATGGGAAAAGATGAGACATCATCTATAATTTGGACAACTTGTAAAGCTTTTATACTGCAAGGTTAGGGGGTGTTTTTTTCAGAATCTCATTTGAAAAACCAGAATCTATTTCACAGAGAATCTTCACTATAATTACTATGCAGTGTTTCTGGTAACCAACTCCCAACACAGATTTAATGTATGCGGTTGCTATTCTGCAGTGCCAGCCCATGTCACACCATACTGACTTTGGGCACATCAGGAAATCCTGTTTAGTAAAAAAATTTCAGAGAGGTTTTCCTGAATGTGAAAAGTCTACCAGCCTAGATTTTAGTGTGCTTGCCTTTGATTTGGGCTGGCATAGGCCTCCTTTATTTATACTGACGTTGAACATTCCTGCTCAAGAGTGAGGTTCCTCTTCTGCAATGTTAAATAGGTGTGTAATTCATAGTATAGTCAATAAAAAGAAGGCTTTTGTGGTAGGCGTATGATAAGTTGGGTGTTTAAAAGGAATTTTAAGGAACATTATATGTTAATAACAAAAAAGGGAAAAGAAGCAAAAAAAATCACTGAGTTTGCTGTTACCAAGGAACAATTAAAAGCAATAAAGACATTTCTGGAAAATTTACTGATTGCTTTGTATGTGTCTTCAGGACAAATATATTGAGCTACCATGCTGTCTGAGATGGGAAATTTTGTTAGATTATGATACAGTAATACCTGGGTAAAATCTCTGTCAATGCACTTCCAATGCAAACACCTTTTTGTAGAGTTATTTTTTGCTTCTGCTGTTGCAGAATGGATATTGGTGGATGCCCTGTGCATGCTGGCTTTCCTGGGATAAAATGCATTTCCCAAATAATCAATGGCAATCAAAATGTGTTTTATTTAGGGCTTTGATGGCATCATATTGATAGCACCAAAATGGCATTGTAGAAATATCTTTATTTTAGAAAGAAACATTGAGATGAAACGTTGATATATTTCTGTCCAGTAGGAAAGGGGGTTTTCTACATAAAAGAAGATTCAAAATGCTCCAGAAACTTCCAAGAGTCCAGGGCTAATTGATCTTGGGAACTTGTTTTGTTTCTGAAATGTAAATTTGTTGTGATTTCTGTCCAGCCAATTACAAACCACATGTTGATTTAAGAGTCATATAGCATTAAAAATCAGAATCTGAAAACTTTCTGTGCATGCATCCTCAACTCCTGCCACCCACCTTGAGTACAGTGCATATAGTTTCTAATTGTATAATTACCTAATTCTCAAATAAAACACATGCATGTGTTTTCATGTCCTTAGGAGTTGCATGCAGTGGTTTATATGCTGGGGGAAAAAACCCAACAAGTTCTGCAATGTCTTTCAGACAATCTCTTCAAATTTTTCTCATGTGCTCACAAAGATGGTTGAGGAGCATAATTGCGGCTCCCTGTTGTTGTGCACCTCTCAAATGCATCTTTCTGATGTTTCCAGCTCTGGCAGATGTATGGGAAGTGATGACCCACAACAGGATCTCACACAAATATGGCATTTCTGTTCTTTCCAAACATGGCATGAAGGCTGAGGCATTACCTGTGCAGAGCTGATTTTTTCATAGCAGCTGCTTGTGGGTCCTCCCAAAATGGCTGTCACTGCAACAGCCACTGGTTCAGTTCATCCATTTTCTTACATTGGTCCTTAAACCAGTAATAAGTCCCATTGCTCTTTGAAATTACACCAATTTCAAATCAGCATGGAAATCAAACCTTAGTTTTAAAAAAACAGTCTTCCTTTCTGAGTGGGAATTTAAGATGTCTAGGAGGCAGCAGCACAAACTATCAGTTCAGCAGGAGCAGATGCAGCTATGACTTCTTCCAAATAATTATTCCAAACATAAATATTCAAAAACAATTTTCATAAACAGATTTAGAGGAAGGGGGAGAAAAAAATGGCTGACCTAGGCTCTCAGCTGCTTAACATTGCAACCACTTGCTTTGCTTCACAGGGCTGTAGCCACTTGTCCTTGCACATGTGACACCTGGCCAGGAGTTCGATAACTTGGGGCAAATGACATCTTCTCTGTGTCCTTGCCTGTCTGTCTGTCTCAGAGGGCCTTGCTGGTACCTGGACATGCAAGCACCCAGCTCACAGCCCTGCTGCAGCTGCACCACCCAGCCCTCCTCTGCTGCTCATCAACCAGACCAGCATCACGTTGGCTGTGCTTACACACACCCACTCAGACCAGAAAGAACACTCTGGTTTAAACCAGATAAAAATAGGTTCTAATGAGAATACAGAACAGATTGGAGTGATCAAGTGCAGGCAGGGCTCAGGCAAGCACACTGACCTGCCCTTTTTATACTCTTTTTCCCTACACTTGCTCCTTTCCAATCTACCTAAATTCCTTCCTTTCCCCACTTTTAATCCATCCCCAACATCCTGAACTAAGTCTTGTATGTTCCCATGGCCCTTGGAAAACATCCCAAAACAAATTGTAGACAATCCCAAAAGTGTTTTTTCCCACCACATCCCTCAATGAGCCCTATACCCATCATCTTATTGTAAATACCTCTAGGTGTTTCTCCATGACCCACAGAGGGTCGTGTGCCTGCTCTGCAGGGCCTCACACACCATTGGCACTGAGGCCATAGAAGCCTAATGATCCTTTCCTGCTTGGAGTCCCCTTTTTTTCTGGTCAGCTGTTTTGTACTTCTCCTGTCAGGGCAATGAAGGGTTGGCCTGACCTAGAGGGACATCTGAGCTGTGAAAGCAAGCAAGCCAAACTCCTACTGCTGCTTCCCAGTGCAGCACCACTCCCCATCTGATGCCCCACAGCAGCAGGAGATGGTAAATCAAAGTAATGGGTTCCCATCGAGGGAGAAAAGGCACAATGGAAAAACAGCAACTTCAGGAAAAGGAGACCAGCTGGCTGCTGGTGTGTACAAAGCCTGCAGCCAGGGGGAAGCTGTCTAGGAGCAATGAAGGTGTTCCTGTTGTTTCCAAGGTAACTTCCATCTTCTGCCACCCAGGTGAGGCTCAGCCTTTATCATCATGTGAGCAGAATACAAATAATGGGCCTGATGTGGAAAACAAAGCTCACACAAAATGCCATGTGTTACTCCAGCTGCTCTGCTAGTCATTTCTCACCTTCCACCCTTCCACATCAGCCTACTGAGGCAAAGTGACAGGAACAAGGAATTCATCCACAGCAGCTGAACCTTCCTGACTTGCTGCCAGATGGAAGTCAGCTAATTCAAAATTACCATAGTGGCTTTCCAACTGGAGTTACAACTCAGGAGCCCAGGAACCTCATCGATGCACAGCTCTTTGGTGCCCACATCACATGGCTCTGACCTTCCCATGTTCATCTGAGAGGATCCATGAGTTCTCCAGCTGGCATGAGCACCAGCTAAGCTTGGCTGTCACCTCAAAGCCATCCTGGGATTTTCTAGGGAAATAAAGGAGTGAAGAGTTTTCAGACTTTGTCTCTGTGGCAACCAAGAGAGCTGGGCTGCTGCCACTGAACCAAGTGGCACTTCTTGTATGGAGTCACATGGGTCAGGTGCTATTGACCTCTGCATCACCTGTGACAAAAGTCACTGGCTTTTAATTGCCTCTTGAAACCAGCACCAGAGAGGAAAGGAGGAGTGAGAGGATGTGCCCACAGTCATGTCCTGAGTGCAATACCTTAATCCTTTGATGTACACATTATTGTCCACACAGGGAGTTTCCAGGAGCAGAGAAACTTAAGGCCATCACTGAACTCTGTGTAGTTCTTCCTGTCATTATCATGCTGTGCACTGGCAGGGAGCCCACACCAAAAATGTCAGCCTTCCACAGAGCCCTCCCAGGACACACACTCCCAGGTTGTGGCCCTGCTGCTGCCCTTGGTCTAACATCTTCTCTCCAATACTTTTTCAGCACAGAGACCTTGATGGGGAGAAGGACACAAGAACCAGGCTGAGCTGGTTGGGCAGAATTTAGCACAAGATCAGCACCACAGTGCTGAGGGCTATGGGGGGATAGTCTTGAGGAGGTTTCTGGTCAGTATTGATACTCTAGCAGAACAAGTACATGGCCAGGAATCAGTAGGGGATCTGCAATGATACTAAATGCAAATATTATATGGCAGCAGGAGGCCCTCCTTTCCAGATATTTCCAGCTTTCCTGGAAGCTGGCATTATCTACTCCAGGTGTCAGCTCTGATTCACCCACAAGAGCCTGTGTCACAAAATATAACATCAATATGATTTTTTTAGAGTTTCAAAGCACAAATCCCAGCACTGCCAATATTGAAGAGTTCCCAGCACTGTGGGCTAAAAAGCTCTGGTTTGGAATATTGACTAAAATTTGGGACTCTTGCTAGCATAAGGAGTATTTTTTTTTCCCAGATATACCCCCACCTACAAGCCTTCAACCCTCTCAGGTCACAAATGCTGAGAAGAAATGTGTTGGTGTCTATGAAGCAGCTCCCCAGGCAAGGAGGCTGCCTGAGGTCTGCTTCTGCATGCAGGGGCTGCAGCAATGCCAGGATGAGTGGATCTGTGAGCAGGGAACCTGTCCACCCCAGAGGATCAGACTTCTCCATCTGTGTGGCTGAGCTGACAGTAGGAGTCTTGTGGCCTGCTCTCTTGAAGGATGTGCAGAGATCCACTTTGCCTTGTCAGCTGCTGGGGTGAAATGATGTATCACAACCATCAGCTGAGGCAAACAGTAAAATTTCTGTCCCATACCTATTTGTCAAATGCTGCTCATCAGGGTCCTGGAAAATGGAGTGTGGAAGGAGCTGCCTGGTCACCCACCAGTTGGTGGCGATTTTCTCTGGCACTCAGAGATGGGCATAGCCCAACAAACTGATACCTCCTGGAACATGGACAAGTGAACTTGTAACCTCTCATCTGGGTTTAAGCACACAGAAAAAACAGAAATCTCTACCAACATCCAAATGGCAACCGCAAGTGAGATGATACAGGCAGCTGAAGCATCATCCTATTTTGACTGCTGTACCCCCTCAGTTAGCAACTGAGTAGTCTTGGTTACAGAGTCATATTAAAAACTCTTCACCAGGAGGAATTCTTGGTTTAGCAGCTAATATGAGAGAGTGAAGATCTGCCAAATGCTTGGGAATTTGAAATGCACTAGGCACAACTTTGCAAAGGCAAAAGAAAACTTCTTTCTCAGCCTGTCAAAAGATACAGCCTTCAACTCTTCAAAAGAGTCAGCTGGGATGAAGTGCTTCCAACAGGCAACATTCCTTACAGTGTAGTTGTTCCATTTCTGATCTTCCAGCCCTGATTCTCAAAGAAAATCCTACAATAGCTTTGTGAGGTAAATCTGGGAACTGTATCTCATTACTTTCCTGAATACTAATGTTTTAGAGCACATTACCATCCTCCTCTCTGCACCTTTCCCAATTATCAATCTCCCAGTGCTCTACATCACGCTACTATTATTCTATAAATTACCTGCATCTCTTTTCCCCCTAGGATATAACTACCAATATAGTCTTTATATTCCATGCTGTCAGATGTCTAGCTCAGACACAGGTCTAATTAAACCCAGAGCAACTGTTCCCAAGATGCAGTTAAGTTTGAAATTCACTTCACCTTTTCTGAGGACTATACATGCACCAAAACTCATCTGCTTTCTTCAGATATACTGGGTGGCTTCAGAAAACCTATTACACCTACATAAAAATCTTTATCTTGAAACCTTTGCTCTTACAATACTGGCATGCCAAAAGCCTTCATAGACTGTGAATAGGAGGGGCAGCAGGGGAGTGACTGGATCTGGTTTCTAAAAAATAGAGGTGTGACACTATGACATGCTTCACAGAAGATCTTAAATTCTGTTTCACCAGACAGAGTGGGGGTTGAGCACTAATTTAAAATAGATGTTCACTTTTGAGTAGCAACAATGACCCATAGCTACAAATTCCTGCAAACTCAGACTCCCCTTCCCTCCTTCAGCCCCTGCCTGGAAGAAACACCTTCAGGAGGCTCTTCTCCATAAGGGAAGCAGCATCTGAGCTGCCCTTTCACTGAGCCTCAGTTTCCCACCTGTAAAACAAGGAAGGAGGACAGGCTTAGGCTTGGGCACTCCAGGCTGCCATCTCCCCCACTGCTTATCCATCACTGCTTGTGTTTGCTCCTGGCCATGGCCAGTCTCTCTCCAGACAGCACCTGCACTGCTCTCCCCCAGGGTTTTGTACATTCACTGTCAACTTACTGCATGAGAGGGACAGTGTGTCCTCCCAACAGCTCCCAGGGCAGCTGTGTAATAACTTTATTGTACATTTCCACAGTGGGAGAAGACTTGAATCTCTTCTCCTTGAAGCCAGGCATCCTGAATGAGACCTTCAGAGATGGCTTGGAGAAGGAGCACTCCTCGTGGAAGGCAGCAAGCAGGGCAGAGGATGAGGGAATCCCCACAGTGTGGGCCAAGCCAGGGCTGCAGCAATGCCCCCATGGGAATTGCTGACAGTGTGGGACTGAGCTGGGCAGAGGAGTGAGTAACCCTGGGACCAGCAGCAACCCAGCCTGCAGGGTGACCTTTGGAAGGAGAATCAACACAAGATGTATTTACCCCATTTAGAGAACATAGGATGTAAACTTTTACTGTGACCAAGGCTTTAATAAAACATGAGACCAGCTGAGGCCTTTCTCATACCTGTAGTATTTTAAGCATTCTTGTCCCTCAGGTTGCTCTGCTAGCTCTTAAGGGCTGGGTTTACACTGCTCTTGTTCTCTCTCACTGCATCTCTAGCAGCATCTCTTTCCTCAACTGGACCTCTAATTTCCACAGATTTGTGTCAGTACAGTACCTTTAGGCTTTGGTTGAAACTGATGGATGGTTTCAAAAGTTAGGGACAGAGCCACTGTCAAGCAGACACCTACAGAGATAATGTGATCCCAAGGGCTTCCTTCCCATAGCAAAACAAGCTAAATGCTATGTAGTCAAGACATTCAAGGCTCTAGTATAATGCAGAAACATAGAAATACAAAAATAATGGTGTGTGAGCAGCCTAAACTTTGGCCTTCTTTAATATTTGGCTACTTGGCTTTGCAATTTTAATGACTCTTTCAAGGAATCATTTTTATATTCAATGCAGTACTTTGTGCAATGGCATGTTAACTTTGATGAACTCTGTTTAAGATGGGGAACATTCCTTGTAATTTTCTGCTGATTTTCACCTTTTTTTGCATTTTTCCCTCACATGCTCTTGCCCACTGAGAGTAGATTCACCAACCTTGTGCACAAATATGCAGAGGATCAGCAATGCAAAAGCCATCCACATCCTTGTCCCCATGCCATGGATGTTGGGAGGCTGATGAGTCTGATCCTCAAGCCTTGCACAGACAGGCTTATTGAACTTGACAGCATCGCATGTGTGCAGGGAGATGACTCATCCGAGCACAGGCTGTGGGATCTGCCCCTACTTGTAGAGCCACTTTCTTCATAGCAAATCCTGGCTGCTCAAACAACACTTATGTTTCTATTTTGGGTCACTGTTTACAAGCACAGACTAACAACAGTGGGAGAATGGAAATCTGCTACCAGCCAGCACTCTCTGACCCTCTCAAAAGCAGCTTTCAGACACTACATTATTGGAGAGGATCAGAATGGACAATTGCTCTAAATACCTTAAAAATATATTATTATCTGCCAGAGACTTCACATTTCCTAAGAGGAAGGTGAATATCTGGCACTTTCTCTATGTGGTTAGAGGAGTAATTACTAGTGCGGAGACATTGACTCTTTGATAAGTTGTCAAGGATTTCTGAGACTACTGAAGTATCACAATGTTTTCAAAATATCAGCAGATTTTCTAGTGAAGAGCTGTACAGTTATGGGTGCTTGACTGAAGCATCTCTTAATGGCTGCCAGAAGTAATTTGCACTGTTGCTCAGCAGAGGCAACGGATGGTTTAATATCCAGGCCTTTTGCTCTGCACAGGCATGTCAGCTAAGTACATATTGTACCCAAAGGAAATTGCTACCCATTCTTTGTACATTTGCTTCTCTTTGTGTGAAATCCCCTGCTACTCCAACAGCTCAATTCAAAGTCCCTCATCAAAACCATAATTGTGGTTCAATCAACAGTGTTTTACAAGAGGGAAAATGACTTCACCACAAGTGCTCAAAATGGACATCATGCCAACCTTACAACTTATCGAGATGTGCGGACATTTAGCACGACCTGCCTTGATTTTCAAAAGCTGAGTTTTATTGAGCAGTCATCTCAATGATTTTGTGCTGTTCTATTTTCTAATATAGCAGTGGGTTCCTTTCTGCAAAGGATTCTGTATGCCTTGAATGTCCACAATGAGCTGGCAGGCACAAGTGACTTCTGATGTCTGGGTTTTCTTCAGCAGAAGCATGGTTCATATGTCACTGAGATCAGAACAAAAGGTCAAGGAAAGCAAAACAAAGAAATCTAATCTTGAGTCTGCTACTCATCTCTCCACATGGTGAGAAAATCCTTATGTATTTCCCTTTATCAGTTTCAGCTCTCTACATGCTGAAAAGTATTATACATCTGTTAATATAGGGTTAATACCTAAGACTAATAATGAGGGAAAAGCCTATCTCAGCCAAAACAAGGACTCAAAGTCAGACAAATGAGATTCCAGTGGAAGAGAAATAAGATTTCTTTATTCCTAGCATTGTTAGAAAGATACCTTCTCTTTCACCCCAGAAATTCTCCATGTGAACAAAGAAAGTTCAGGTAATTTAACAAAGGGGGTAGCATTCAGCTTGGTTAGAAAAAGCTTCAGTGACTCATCCTCAAGAGTATATGAAATGAAGAGCTGACCTGATCGTGTGGGGACTCCAGAAATGACAAGTGTGTGTGAATGTGAAACAGGGGGTGAGCTTCAGGAGGGAGGAAGAAATATCCCACAAGCTCCAAGTGATGATTTGAGGACTGCTGCTGCCAAATGCTCAGTCTCTGGAAGAAAGTGTTCTCAGAGGTAAGTCTGCACTTTTCAACAAGAATCAGGCTATCAAGAAATGGCCTCTGATAAGAAACAATCCTAGAATTATTGTATTTCTTACCCCCAGCCCCATGTGTCATCTGCCAGAAGATAAAATGAAACAACATGAGGCCATCATGAGGACTAGCTGTGGTCTCTGCCCCCTCATGAACATTTAGCCCCTGTGTTCTCATTGGATTTTCTTAATCTCACTGATTTTATTTTCTGTTTTCCTTTGTTCCTTTTCTGTTTATTTTCCTCCCACTGACTGAAATGTCATTTCTGTTCCTTTTTTTTTTCATGTTTAAACCATAACAATTAACTAGAAGACAAAATTTCAGACCTTATTTAACCTCATCCCTCAATGGAAATCCAGTAAAATATGATCCAATCAAAGGTCTGTAACACTTTCTACTCATTCCAGTTTATTTATTTCAATTTGGTGGGAAAGCTGTTCTTTGTGGCAAAGAAAATGTATTTTGCTCTGGTCTGTAATAGCATTGTTAGCTTATACTGAAAGGAGACAAACCACTCTTGCATAATCATATTTATTAGATCATTAGTGCTGTTTTAGAGAAGTGCCAGCGAGCAGCACATAGGAAAAAATGTGAGTTATCAGCAAGGCCATTAGGTGGAAAAACTTTGGAGGGAACCCACAGGCAGCACACAGCAGTAATGAAGCAGACACCTCTGATGTCTCCACTTAATTATCTCAGTGAGAATTTGTTGTGAGGTGCTGCTGTGGCTGAGCTACAACTAGGTGCAAGGGTGGGACAGGAGGTTAGGTGCACATGCATGTGATTCATTTCCTTTAATCACACCACTGACACGAGGCCTTGAAGAGTCCTAGAGTGATCACTTCTGAAGCAGTGACACCCACAAACTGGATGCCTTTGTTGCATTTAGATGTACACACAATCTCAAAATTGTATACACCTGTCTATGCTTTCAGGCTGGCAAGCTTTCCAACAGAAGTGCCCTGTTTTTCTTTAGGAGCATTGTAGATTTGTTCTTCTGGTCAATAATGTTGTTTTTGCTCAGTTTAGTCACACAGCCTTCTCCCAGTCTCATTGGGAAGCTCCCTCTGCAAAACAGTAGTTCATTAGGAGATAATTTATGCATCAATAACATATCTTGGAGACTGTGCATTGCCTATACCTACAAAATAAAGGGAATATCAGTAGCATAGAATCAAGTTTGTTAAATTACAACACAAGGGAAATAAATCCATTGAAAACATTTTTTTTGGTAGCTGAAGAGAAAATGCCTTGCTCTTCACCAACTCATTAGTGGAAAGTCCAGGAGATGAGTGACTGTAGATGCTGCTGACCTTTTGTGCTGAGGTAGTGCATTGCCAGGGAAGAAGATCAGAAAAAAATATAAAGGAGTGCAGGAGAACAGGTTAAACTCAGTTCTATGTAACATTTTCTATACACCTACAATGAAAAGGCACTTTAGAAAGCAACAAGTTGAAGAAACTTCACATTACCTTTGTACTATTACCAAGTTGAAAATGTTGTATGCTTAAAGCTCCTTTTTGAGAGCCACTGGTGAAAAAGGCTAGATAATACTTTTTTTATGCCTGCGAGGCACAAAAAGTACTTTGAGTTAAAGAGATAATGCAAATTTTATGGTCATTAAAAAATTATTTAAAATTAGGTTTAAACCTAGTACCTGAAATTTTCTGACAAGTGTTTTCTTCCTTTGAAAAAAAAATAATTTGCAGTTGCATCTTTCTATTTTCTCTCTTCCCCCACTCCCACTCCTTCCTTGATATGGTGAAAATCCTAACAAGCAAGATACAAGCTGCCTGCAGTCAAATTTACTGCACGCTGTCAATATGATGGAAGACATGGTATGGGTTGGAACTGCAGGCAGATGTGCAGTGCTATTAGTGCGAAAACTAAGTGTTCTCCAATACATAGCATAGATAAAAATGTGTGGCTGTAAATATATAGAAAGAATTAAAAATTGTAAATAAATGAATGAAGACTGCCCTCTGTTCAGAACTGCCTTTTTGTGTCGTGTTTTGCAGCAGAAGTGCCATGTTGAAGATTTCATGCTGCCTAGGATTGTAATGAAATAGGAGCTCAGCCCTGTGCTTGATGTTTTCCAACTCTCTGCCACAGAACAGCTTGGAGTAAACAAGTCTGTTATTAACATGTTGCTCAAAAGCAGTTTGAAAACACAAAAGCTCCAACATATATTTTTGTCTTAAAAAGACACACTGAGAATTCTTTGCTGCCTCAGGAAATAGATATGCAGCTTGATGGGCCATGCCCTGTTTTAGAGTAAGTTACACAGAATTTCTTTTCTCTTATTCAAAAATAAACAATCATGATCTGCCCAGATGTTCTTTTCATCTTTGCAGATTATTTATTTTTTCCAGATGAATGGAAAAATTTCCAGATTTCTTTTTTCCAGCTTACACAGACCAACTGTGCCACAAACAAGAGAATGATGCATTACAGTTGAAGATGGCAAAAGTTTGCCTTCCTCTTACTCAAGCAGTTCAAGCAATAGTGGTAGTTTTGAGATATAAGTTTGAGTATTTCTTGCACCCTCATAAGTCCATGAGGTCTTTGCTGACTGAAAATCCAGGTATTTGGAATACAGGAGAGATCCTTGCTGGCGGGCAGATGCTGTGTTGTACTTGTTACAGAGTAGGACAAGCAATGTTGTAACAATCTCCCTCCAGTAGCTTTCCTCTTCCAGCATGAGTTCCCTGCTCACCTTTATTTGTTGATGAGGAGATTAGCAGGCAGGAATGAGTGAAGTTAGAGCATCAGCTATTGGTGGAATAGTTTCCTGGCTCAATACTCCCAAACCAAAATCAGCTTCTGCAGGAGATTCCCTCTGTGCCTTGCAGCAGGTCTCAGCTCTGGCTCCAGACCCAAATATTTTGACCCCATGGAGGCCCAGCACAGCGCTGGTGTACAGTGCTGAACTCTGGGAGCATCCACATGTAGGCAGCACACAGCTCCTCCAGCATGTGGAAACCTCTCTGATGGTGTCCATCACTGATGTCTTGTGGCACCACCAGCTCCCAGGAGCACATCTTCCCTAGTTCTTGCTGGGCTTTGAGGAAAGCACATGGGTTCCTAAATGGAAAACTCCCATCAGCTTCAACAGGGCAGCATCAGGCCCTTTGCATCTTCTGCTGTGCTGGTTTTCACCGAGCACCACCAGGCTGCATCAATTAGCCTGTTCCTAAAACAGATGAAGAGAAATTCTGTGTGGCTGCTGATGACACTGCCAACTCTTCATCTCACTTAACTGGACAAGGGGAAAATAAAGAATGAAAGGCTGTGCAAGTCTGAATTTGGCGATCCCTCTTCTCAGACACATCTGTTTCCATGCAAGCAAGAAGAAAATGGGTGACTAACACACAGCTCTGCAGCTCAACAGCTGGCCCCTGGGTCCTCCTCCATGGCACTAAATGTGTCCCTGGCAAACACAAGGTTGAGATTTTAAATGAGGAATTAATGAAAATGCACTCTTTTTCCTGCTTGTTGTCCCTTTAAATTCAGTTTCCATGGAAACAGCTATGGAAAGGCTGCCTGGAGGAAGGCAGGAGAGATCTCTGCCTGGCCGCCTTCCCCCCTGGGCTGCCAGCTGAGCCACCCCAATTGTCAGGCTTTTAGCCATCCCAATTGTCAGAGGTTTTTGCTATTGTCATTTACACTTGGAATATAAGTGATGACTCCTCATGGATTCCCTCTCTAAGGAGTCCTAAGGTGGTCAGCCCTGCTCCTGTCACCTGCTACTGGGCTCTTTGCAAGTGGAGCTTCTTTCCATCCATCTGGTGGAGCACAGGCCCATCTGAACCCCCTCGACAATGCTTTGCTGCAAATGTCACCCCTGTTAGAGACATCCATTGCACTGCTTTTTTCTTTTGAAACGTAGCGGTGCATGTGATTTGAGTGCACAGACTGAGCTGGGAGCAGTGGTGGAGGAACAACTTTGTTGTTAATTCAGTGTTTATCCAGGGGAAACATTTGAGATCCCTCCTGGAGTACTGCATCCAGCCCTGGGGTTCCCAGCACATGGCAGGCACCAACCCATCAGATAAGGTCCAGAGAAAAGAAACTAAAATGGTCAGAGGGCTGGAGCACCTCTCCTATGAAGACAGGTTGAGAGATTTGGGTGTGTTCAGCCTGGAGAAACAGAAGCCCCAGGGAGATGTTTTTGTGGTCTTTCAGTACATTAAAGGGGCTCACAAGAATGAAAGAGAGATGCTTTTAATTCAGGGCCTGTAGTGAAAGGACAAGGTGCAATGGTTTTAAAGAGGGTAGGTTTAGATTGGACATCAGAAAGAAATATTTCCAAATGAGGATAGTGAAACATTGGAATAAATCATCCAGAGAAATTGTGGATGCCTTATGCCTAGAAGTGTTCAAGGCCAGGTTGGATGGAATCCTGAGCAACCTGGTCTAGTGGAAAGTGTCCCTGCCCAGAGCAGGGGTTTGGAACTAGATGGTTTTTAAGGTTCCTTTCAACCCAAACTGTTCTATGATCTTATGAGCAGGATCCAAAGCAGACTGTAAAGCAATGGTGTTTGTCTGTGTAGATCCACGCTTTTTCCAGGTGAACAAAACCAAAAGGTCTTAGACCTACAATATTTGGGGTGACACAGTCCTAGAAAATGAGGCTGGTCTTACTGCTGTTGAGATGCACCCACTTCCATTTTTATTAGCATTTGAGGAGCCTCTAGTAGGTCTATGTAAGGTTGTCTTAAAGAAAACTGAATTTTCAGTGGAAGTTGACTAACAATATAAGACCTATGACCTGTCCACCCTCCCAGCTGAGTTCTGCAGACAAACACAGTTCCAAGGTAAAAACAAAAGCAATTTAAAAATGTGATTAATTTTAAATGTAACTAACCCTAGTCAACATAATAGTTCAGTGTTAGCCATTATTGCTTCAGATACATATAAAAATGTTGTCCTCCTTGGTTACCTAGATGATTGCCTATAATTAGAAAGGCAGACTCTCATATCTGAGATATAATACTGAGATCATTTTTTTGTGAGCTAGATGAGCAATTTCTTGCATATTGTACCAGAAAAACCCTCTGCTTGCTGCTGGTACAGACTCAGATGGAGTATAACCTTCAATGTTGAACAACCAAGCTTCAAAGAGGATGTAAATTTCTCCTGGGGGGAATTCAGAGAGCAATGAACATAAGCCAGAGGTCTAGAAAATAGACCTATGAGACAGAATTGAACAAACTGAAGTTATTTAGTATGAGAGGAGGCAAATCAAAGGGCTATATCTCAGTAAAAGGATGAAGTAAAGAAGAGAGGAAGATAATAAAATGCATTCCATGCCATAGAATCATAGAGTGGTTTGGATTGGAAAGGACCTTGGAGATCATCTAGCTCAAACCCCCAGCAGTGGAGAGTGATACCTGCCATTAGATCAGGTTGCTCAGGGCCCTGCAAACCTGGCCTTGAACACTGCAGGGATGGGGCATCCACAGCTTCTCTGGGCAACCTGTGCCCGTGTCTCCAGTGTGTCCAAGTCTTTGTTGTGCCCAGAGTGGATAGAAGGTAGATAACAAGGTTAAACTGCAAATGGGGAAAACTTCCCCAGGGATAGAGACAGCTGTAAAATAAGGACTTAGGTTTTTCTAAGCCAAATCCCACATCTCAAAGTAGGATGGGCAGGTGCTTTCTCTCTCCTGACATAGGACATTTTCAGTGTCTGAGATGCACTCCTATCTTCAGACAGCCTGCTTCAACTCTTCTTCGTGAGTTCCCTTTCTGGGAAGCTAAGCTTAAATCTTTACTTTTTATTCCCAGGAACTCATTCACCAGCTGTGTTTTCCTCACTTTTGTGGCCTTTGGGCACACCATGATGCTCTGATCCCTTTCACAGGAGCTGCTCCTCTAGCCACCATTTCCCTCCCAAACAGAAGGGCACTGTCATGGTAGTGCCTCCTCTGTCCAGGCTTCTCCTCCAGTTCCCCTAATCATTTATGCTGGGATAACTCTTCTGGTACCAGGAGGGAATAACTTCCGGCTCGGCTCTGCGCTATGCTGCCTCACCTTGAATCCTGTGCGCAGTTCTGGGTGCTGCAGTGTAAGAAAGACATTGAGCTGTTGGAGAGCGGCCCAAGGAGGCAATGATGGTAAAGGGTCTTGCAGGGAAGCTGTATGAGGAGCGGCTGAGCTTCCTTGGTCTGTTTAGCTCGGAGGAGACCGAGGGGAGCCCTCATCGCAGTTACAGCTTCCTGATGAGGGAAAAAGGAGGGGCAGACACTGATATCTTTTCTCTCATGACCATTCTGGAGGAACAGCCTGAAATTTCTCAAGGGAGGTTTAGGCTGGATATCAGGAATAGGTAATTCACCCAGAGGGTGATTGGGCACTGGAACAGCTCCCCAGGAGAGGGGCACAGCAGCGCCTGACAGAGCTCAAGAAGCATTTGGACAATGCTCTCAGGCACGTGGTGTGACACTTGAGCACGTCCTGTGCGGGACCGGGAGCTTGATGCGATGATCCTTATGGGTGCCTTCGAACCCAGGGTATCCTGTGACACTGGAACTTCCTACGGCCACCACGGATTCCCGCTCCTTCCCACGGTCCCGCCAGGGCGGGGACTCGAACCCGCGGCCCTGCCTCAGGGAGGGCCCGCCCCGCCGTGCAGTGCGAGCGGAGGAGGTTTGTCCCTCGCGGGCCGCCGTGTGCCGGTGCGCTCCGCTGCCGCGCTCGCCGCCTCTCGTCTCGTCCGCCGCCCGGCCCGGCCCGGCCGCTGCCCCGCCATGAGCGACAAGGGCGAGCTGGACCTCACCGGCGCCAAGCAGAACACGGGCATGTGGCTGGTGAAGGTGAGGAGCCGCCGCCGCGGCCCCGGGCCCGGCCCAGCGCGGCCTGTGGCAGCCGGGTGCCTCCGTGCGTCCCCGCCCCGCCGTGCCCGGGGTGGGTGCCGTGAGACCGGGGTTGCCCGCGTCGGGCTCGCCCTGTGGCCCGGGACGGCCGCTGTGCCTGTTCCCCTCCTCGGGGACTGCGCGGGGCCGGGTCCGGATGCCCGCTGAGTAAAGGAGACACCGCAGGGAAAGTTGGGCTGCTGGGGAGCTACACAGAATCAGAATGTCGAGGGCTTGGAATGATCCTTAAGGATCATTCAGTCCCAGCTCCCCCTGCGGTGGGCAGGGACATCTCCCACTGGACCGGGTTGCTCAAGGGCTTTTCCAGCCTGGCTTTGAACATTTCCAGGGATGGGGCACCCACAGCTTCTCTGGGCAACTTGTGCCAATGTCTCACCACTCTGGCATCTCTTCCTTGTCCTTGTTTGTGATGAGCAACAAACATGGCCGTGTAGCTTTTATTTCCTGAAAACTTTGAGCGCTGGAAAAAGTTTTGAGTGTGCCCAGATTCACGTCCTGATAAAAAACTGTCCACATCCAACAAGGAAAGTAAACACCAGGGTCTTGTCATTACAGCTCTCTTTAGTGCTGGTGAAATACAGCTCTGGTGGAGGGGCTGTGAGAAGGTACTGAGGGTGTCAAATCAGACCTGTTTGGTGCAGGACCACGCTCCAGTCTGGTGCCACCACTCACAGACTGGCCCTGCGCTGTTCCCTGGAGTCAGTGTCTTTGCTGTCAAGACATTTTGCTGCCAATACCAGGGATTGTTTCAGAAAGAGGAGCTTGAAGCTGATGGGGGAGCATGTGCCCTGCCTGCTTTGAGTCCCCTCTGGGCATGCTCCTCTTTTTCTAGACCTATGTTTATTCTCTTTTGGGAGAAGCAGTTCCTTCCTCCCATTCCTCCTTTAGGGACAGGTTCAGACATCAACTTCAAAGACCCTGTGGGGACAGGGTGGTACCCAGATACTCTTCCTGGGCGGTGAGGGGGGTGTAACACTATGATACTTCAGCTACCAAAACTTCTTCTTGCTGTGGTCCTTAAAAATGGTTGTGGATTTCAGACTTGCTTTGCTGTGCAGAATTTTTGGTGGGCAGGTTGCTGCATCTGGTTCCTCCTCTGTACTGACACCTGAGTGTGTGGTGTCACAAAGCCACAACAAGCACTGTGCAAGTGCTCTAATTGTGGTTGCTTTTCCTGGGCACTGTCAGTGACTGCTGGCAGCAGAAAGCTGCAGAACTAGACCATGACATGCTGAGTGACGGGATGACAAAATGGCAGATGAAATTAAGGGTTGAAAGATCTAATCTGGTGTGCACACAGAAAAACAATCCTAATTATAGGTATGCAGCAGTTGGGTTTCTGCTGGTTGTTGTCATTCAGGAGGAGTGGTTTTCTTTTTTCTGTACAATGAGACAACTCTATAAGAACATGTCAAATGAGCAGAGTCAACATTGGACATGATTACAAAAGACACAGAAAACAGAGGAGAAAATATTATTGTACCATGGTGTTGCCTCTGTCTGGAATGCTCTGTGTAGCCATGGTGTCATCCCCCGTGCTATGGAAAGTGTACAGTGCACCTGGGAACAGAACAGAGGAGAGCACCAGGTCTGCTCCTGGCAACAAGGAATGATGGCTGTGGAGGGAACTCCTAAATGCTTTGTTACCTTTTAGGCTGGCAAGAGGATTGATTTGGAAGTCTTGTAGAGCTCTGAAGCAATGAGTAATGTTAGGGGTGGATAAGGAAGAAGTGAATAGGTAAAGATGAACAAGAAAGAATCAGTTCAAACACTAGAATTAGAGGTGTGTCAGATTAATTCATTGGTGGGGCTCAGCATGAGCCAAGGAGGTACTGTTTTGCACAATGTGTAGTTAAATTTTGGAACTTTTTGCAGCTGGAAATTCTGAATTTCAAAACTTTACAGAAGTTCAGACACAGTTAGTCAAACTCAGGCAAGAAAATTGAATTGAGAGATTAAAAAGTAATATGCTGCCAAACTTCATGTCTGCTAAAACACCCTAGAAATTAGAAGAGCGTGCTGGGGAAATAAATTTTCTTCGTATGTTCCTCCTGAAGGAGCTGCTATTGGCTGCATTTGGAGACAGGACACTGAACTTGCTTGTCCTTTAGTCTGATACAGTTTGGTGTTTCCTGAAGCAAGGAATTTTCAGGCACATTTGTGCTTACAGTTGGTGCCACTCTGTTTAATGAGAAAACAGGACTGAAAGGAAAGCTGGAGTATTACTCTTCCAAGTAAATGTTGATGTAGTCCTTCATGCATGTGTTCCGAACTTATGTCTGTCTGCTTGTATTGTAATGATAGTAAAGAATACTGAAAAGATGCTAACAGTGATAGACCATAACATGGGGTAGGCAGGATTTTATACTTTGATTTCCTTTGGACTTGAGCTTGGAAACAACCACATCTGTTAGTAGGACTTCCAACTCAGTGGCAAGACAGTGCATGGTACCTGTACTTTTTTTCTTCACTAGCTGGGACAACGAGGATGAATTTATCCTTCCTTTGGGGGAGAGAGCATTCAGCTCTGATGGAATAAAACACCTGGCTTATTTGATTTCCTTTTAGCATCCATTGTGCTAGCAAAGGAAGTATTCCAGAGAGACTACTTAACAGGCAATAAAAAAATGTAGCGGTGAGTATTTTAGAAGCATAAGCAGTAAAAGGAGGTACCATAAAGAGAGTGAATTACTTTAGTACAAATCCAGAAAGGCACTAGGTTTTTATTTCTGTATTTTCAGTGAAAGCTAAGGTAGAGAAATAGTAAGACTATTTGGTTATGTACTTGTGGTGAAGTGAAGCTCATTTAGTGTTAGCAATTAGAATGTTAATTTTCTTGTTCCCTGAGTATGTTGGTCAGATTTTAAAATTTAATCTGCTGCATTGTTCTATAGCTAGAAAGAGGATATCTTTTTTTAATTCTTCTTTGTATTTTCAAAGAAAAATTTAAACATAGACTCTGACATCAGCCTTGGTTTCTGTTGTATGCACTGTGTATGTATTGCTATATAGAGAAAGAGCTAATTTAGTTTTTTGCAGAAAAGTGGAAGTAGTTTGTTACAGAGAGGGGCTGCTTGAGTTTTCCCTTCTGAAGGGGGGTAGGAAGCTGTGCCCAGGCTGAAGAGATGAGTGGAGCAGGGGCCCTCGTGTCCCACACTGCCTGTAGAGTGCCTTGTGTGTGCTGCAGCCTGGGCAGTGCTGTGATGTGAGTAGCAAGAGGAGAGCAGCAGTGGGGAGAGGGCTTGGAGTGATGCTCCTTTGTATGTCAGATTTGTTCTAGTGATCAAACTGTCATTTTTTTTCTTTTTTGGAGAGAAGAGTGTTCTTACCTACAAACCCCAGAATAAAGACCACTTGTCCTGAAAGGCTGTGTTCAGTTGCCTTTCATTGGGCAGGCACTCTGTTCACAGGTTACTCTTTCTGTGCATATGCAGTTCTCAAACTCCTCCTGTGGGATCTGTGAAAATTCTGCCTTGTAAAAACAGGTTGCTCTTGATTTCTGTGTATTCTTTCAATGATTGTTAAGATTTTGAAACCTGACTCTTTACCATAATTATTATGTTAAAGTTAAAAGAAAGGTGCAAAATAAGATGTCTGTGGCATTTAAGGCTTTAGTCTTTCTTGATTGTTTACGTCATTAGCATGTGGGTGTGTGAGTAGCACCTGGTTTTAGCTGAAGTACCTATGGATAGCTGGAAGTAATCCTTTGATCACAGCCCTGCATAACCCTTTGTCTTTCTCTTCATGGCCTTTGACTGCAGGTAGGCCAGCAGAAAGATGATTAAATGCACTCTTTGAGACTTTCCTATGCAGTATGATTGATCTGCAACCTCTTAATCTGACTTAATTCCCACTCTGAATGTATTATACAGCAAGTCAATGATTTTAACACCATAAGAGCCCTTCACTCCTTGTCCACTCATACTGAATGTGCATCTACCTGATTATCTGGCAGTATAAATAGAGATTAGGTGCAAGCATGTAATAATACTTCTGTTGAGTAGCTGAAGCATGTCACAGCATTTATCTTGAGTTTAGAAAGAAAACAGTATCTGATCTGGCATGGAATCTGTTGTAGAAAGTAACCACTTTGAAAACTGGAAATATATATATCAATAGATTGTGCCAATTCATGGCTTTCTGTTGTGCTTTTGTGGTGTTTTTGACCAAAGTTGTCTGAACTTCATGGGAACCTGGACTATCATTTAGTTTGTCTGAGCAGTTGGAGGCGTCTGGATTTTGTAGTTTTTCTACATGTACTTCATGGGGTGCTATGAGTCTAAAGCTAAAAGTACTAACTAAGCACCAGTTCCAAGAGGTGGAGTTCTTGAAGAACTGATAAGTGCAAAGGTAGTGTTAACTTAATTTGAGCTTCAGGAAGTTAGGAGGTTGTTCTTTGTCAGTAAGTTATTGGAACAGGCTCTTTTTCTCCTCAGCTTTGTTTAGTTTTACTCTGTGCAAGACAAAAATTAGGCTTCCAAGTGCTTCTTTGCTGCTTGAAACAGAAAATGCCGCAGGCATATCTTAGTGTATTTCTCTTCACTACTGGCTGTGCCTCACGCTGTTTTTCCACATGGGCACAGATGTTTCCAGTAGCTGTGGACTGTGTGAGCCAGGACAAACTTTGCTGTGCCAGTAAAGAACATGGCTCTAAAGTTTTGAGGAGTGTGCTGCCAGAGGCCTTTATTGTACATTTTGAGCCCAGGTCACTTGATGCTGCAGATACCACAGCCTTTGCAGCTGCAGGAATTGGTGTGTAGGTGAGGTACCACAGCCTTTGCAGCTGAAGGAATTGGTGTATAAGTGAGGTAACAGCACTGCAGCAGCTTTTAATTCTCCATTTATGCAGGTCTTGTTTCTGTCCCTGGACTAATCATGACTTTGTGCAGCTGTTCTGGAAAATGGCTTGGGGTGCTGCTCTGGTTGTTCCACCTGCTAAACACAAAATCATCCCAACTAAAGCACAGAAGTCACCCACTCCTCCTAGCTAGATCAGTCTGCTCTTTCCACATACTGGCCAGCTGCACAGAGACTTTGCCCAGTGCAGTGAAGAGCTGGGAATGAGTGATGGGAGGCAGATTTGCCTAGTGTGGTTCTGCTGTTGGAAGAGTGGCAGTAGGCTGTGGTCTTGAGGTTTGAGGTTCCCTGACTCTAAGCCTTCCCTTCACTCCAGAAATTGCCTAACTTCTCATCACTGTGATTGGTTGGTTGATTTTTTTTTCCCAGAGAGATGATAATTTCTAATGAATATTTAAAAGTACAATTTTATCTGATAAAATATTGACACTCCTTAGTTTAAGAATTTGATGCTGATCTTTTTCTGCCTTTTATGATTGGATAGTAGCATTTGAGATTGAAGTTACTAAGATTTTTCTCTCATTTGAGACTCTACATTGGTGGTTTTTTTTGTGCTACATTATTCTCTTTGCTCTCTCTAACTGAATATATACACATATGTGTATTTATGTATATGTGTATATCTGTATAACAGCTCACGAAGTGGGGTTGCATGAGCTTCATAAAGTTCAACAAGGCCAAGCACAAGGTCCTGCACTTGAGTTGGGATAACCCCCAGTATCAGTGGATAGTATCAGAGAAAAAGACTGAGAGCAGCTCTGAGGACAAGGACTTGGGGGTGCTGGTAGGTGGGAGGCTGGATGTGACCTGGCAATGTGCACCTGCAGCCCAGAAAGGCAGTTCTGTCCAGGGCTACAGCAAAAGCAGTGTGGGCAGAATGTCAAGGGAGGGGATTCTGTCCTTCTGCTCTGCTTTGCTCTGCTCTGTTGAGATCCCCCTGGATTGCTGTGTCCTGCTCTGGGGCCCCCAGCATAAGAAGGATGTGGACATGCTGTAGCAGGTGTGAGGGAGACCACAAAGATGATCAGAGAGCTGGAGCACCTCTTCTGTGAAGATGGAGAGAGCTGGGTCTGCTCAGCCTGGAGAGGAAAAGGCTCCAGGGACACCTTACAGGTGCCTTCCAGTGCCTCAAGGGGGCTGGTGAGAAAGATGGGAACAGACATTTTAGTAGGGCCTGTAGCAGTTGGACAAGGATGAATGGTTTTAAGTGAAAGGAAATTTAGACTAGATGTAAGGAAGGAATGTTTTATAATGAAAGTGGTGAGGCACTGGCACAGGTTGCCCAGACAAGTTGTGGATGTGGCATCCCTGGAAGCATTCAAGGTCAGGTTGGATAGAACTCTGAGCAAACTGATCTAATTGCAGATGTCCTTGCTCATTGCAGGGGGTTTGGACTAGATGTCTGTTAAGGCCCCTGCCGATCAAAACCCTCTATGGCTCTCTATTGTCTACTATATTCAGCTCATACTTTATTCTGAAGTGGTCAAGGTAAAAGCATTTAAAGTATTTACCCATACACAGTTTATATGGTATTTTAAAATCTGCTCTTCTTGAATTCTGTTGTCTTCTCTTAGGTCCCCAAATACTTGTCTCAACAGTGGAGTAAAGCCTCAGGAAGAGGTGAAGTGGGAAAACTAAGGATTGTCAAGTAAGCCTTTACATTTACTGGTTGCATTTCTTAGAAGTTACCTATGTAAAATAAGAATATGTTGCACCTGTTCTAAGACATAATCCTCTTTCTTGCCAACAGTGTGCATATTTCTCTGATACATGATCAGTGTTTGCTTGTGTAGTGATTAGGAATATAAATTGTACAAAATTATACTGGGGAGTCATTCTGTTGCGTTACAGGAGGTTTGATTTCCTAGGTTTAAGGAAACCTAATTGCAGAATTTGGTTTTATTTACATGTGTTATTTTGCTGCTTCTGTTTTCACATGCTGACTTTTCCCACTTATTCTTGGGCATCAGCCTAACAAAAAGTTGAATAGCCCTGAAGATAAATAAAAAAACTAGAATTTGAATTAGCTTTTTTTTATCAGGAAAGCTAAACTTGAGGAATTAGGCTATGGAAGCATTAAATATTTTTAATATTTATAGAATTAGTTATTATAACAAATATTTATGTATTTATTAAATATTAAATATTTTCTTTTTCAGAAATCAAGGAAGAACGGAAGTAAGTAATTGCTAAAGTTTATGTTTTGAATTCTAAAATGTGTTTAAAATGTGCTGGTTTCTAATGTCACATATTTTTTGTTATACCTCTAGCGAGGCATTGTACCGCAGAATCAGGAGGAGAGAATTCTGTTAGTAGCTCTGCCCATAGATGCCTGTGGGACTTGCATCAGGTCTCTCTGTTCCCTCACTTTGTTTACTTTCTCTTCAGACACTTTGAGATGTGTTAGTACAAAAGGCTGAGGAGGATGCGCAGGAAAAGCATGTGGTGCTGGTGTGAAGCATCCCTCTTCAAGCTTCCTTAGCTTCTCTATTGAGTGTACAATGTGAACATGGCAAAGGAGCTGTGTTTAAACCTCTTCTGGGCTGTACAATTCAGGAGTCCCAGGCTGGTAACACTTGGTGTGGTACTTCAGCACTTTTTCTGGAACTCAGCTGGCTGTGCAAAACATTTTTCAGCACTCATACTGAGCAATGGCTGAAAACCTGTTATGCCATATATTTTAACAAGTAAAATCAAGTTGTTCTCTGACTTCAGGAGGAGGTAATTTACAACTTTTTGAAAGCTGAGTAAATTTCGTTTAGAACATGAAAGCTTTGAATTCTGTATTTTGACAAGAGATCAGTGTGGAAGGACTCTTATATTACTCTTTATTTTTGAAATAGGAATATGCTATACTACTTGTGTTTTCTCTCTTTTTGTTTCCCCATATCTTGGGAAACAGTGTAATTGAGTCTGTTTGGTAACACTGTGGCAATTGTGACTGTTAGGTGTCATTTACTTTGAATGAAGAGCTTGCAAGCATCAGTGATATTGGAGGAAAGCCTGCTTCAGTCAGTGCACCAAGGGAACATCCATTTCTTCTGCAAAGTGTGGGAGGACAGACCTTAACAGTGTTCACAGAAACTTCAGTAGGTAAGTTAGAATTAAAGTTGTTATGACTTTTCCAGTATGTCTGCTTTCAATAATTCAGTGCTGTAAAAGATAGAAGACTCTTAAGTCAGATTTTGGTGTTTTCTGCGTAGATAACGCTGTTGTAATTTTTTTGTGTCTGTCTGTTTACTTGTGTGATTGAGCAGCTGATTTAAGTTCTCTGGGGTTATCATGTACATTTCATCTCTGAGTCTGCTGGAGAGAACAGGGGGAATGTGGAATGCACTGCAGAGTGCAGTACATTGTGTACATTCTCCTTTAGGGTTTTGACTGAAAAAGCATGGTTTTGTGTTCCCACGTATTTTTTGTATGAACTAGTATTTGGTTTTTTTCTCCTTAAATTGGTCTCTGCTGTGAGTACAATTCTGTAAGAATGCTGATTTTTCCTCTGTTCATTTTTTAAAATTTAATCAGTTAAATATTGTGCATTTCCCAGCAACTAGAAAGGGTTATTTGAGGACTGTGGATTTACTGAGTAGAAGTTATTATTTTAACTGGGAGCAAAGGGTGGTTAGTTACATGAGAAATGATTGGGATGAAGCACTGACTAAGCATAGACCCTGTCAAAATTGTTTTTGTTTGAGATTAGCAAGCATAACATACAGTCACTGAGTTTTCCTGAAACTAATTTAAATGCAAAATGGCTAAAATATTTTGCTGTTCTGTTTAAGTTGGTACAGTGACAGTACAGTCAAAAATATACTTTACTGTGCTTTTCTTGCTTGAATTTCTTTGCTTTGAAAAATGAACATGACACAAATATTCCAAATTCCAGTCAGATTCCTTACAGGCATCATATTTCTGAGGTTACACTCACGTGCTTAAATGTGTAGGCATGTTTTGAGCTCCATGTCCATTTTCAACAAATTTCAAAGTGAACTATGGCTGGTGGAAAAACAGGTGTCTGAAGGGTGGACTGTACAGATGTCCCAACTGAAGGAAAGGCTGCTGCTGTATTGGATGCCAGAAAATCCCCATGGAAAAACCCACTATACTGACCATGAAAACACAGTCAGTAAGAATTTACATATCTTTGCACATCAGTCAATCCAGAGTAAGGCAATAATAACAAATTGAAATTCATTCATTCCTAGGTTCACAGATCAGTATGAGTCTTCACATTATAATTAGCATATTTTTTCTGAAAAGCATGTTGTCCTTTTTCTTTTTTTAATCTGCACCATGTAACACAAGCAATATATCAGTTTCAGCCATGGGCCAAGGATTAAGCTGGTATGGAACTGCAGATGTCATCTAGAAGGGTGCAATTGAAGAATTAGGCAAATGAAATATGGATAAAAAGTGCTTCATGCACTACTGCTCTCAGTCATACCCTTATTGAGGACTCAAATCAACCAGAGCAAATGGCGTAAAGCAGTTGGGTTTGTTTTGGACAGGGTGGGGTTTTTGTTTGATTGTGGGTTTGTGATTTTTTTCCCCCCCTCCACCATTTTTTTAAACACATTGAATATCCTAAGATCTATTTTCTATGTAGTCCTTTAACACTGAGATCCTTATGTTGGAGTGACTGTCTTTTTGATGGCTTTTCTGAAATATGCTGTGATCTTGGAAGATGCTGTAGGCAGTTTATATATTCTGGATAATTCAGCACTTCGCATTGACTCATCAGGTCATTTAGAGCAAGCAAAAAAAGGTCAAATTTGACAAGTAATTTAATATTTTCTGCATGATGTAATTTCTAGTCTTCTGAATGGATTTTCTGTAGGTTTTATTTTGCTTTGTCTTAACTGAACTATGCTTCTCCTACTTGTAGTGTTGGGAGAAATCCTTTAGTTCTTTCATTGTAAATGTCTGAATCTCTTGTGGTCCCGTATTTCTTAATGGGCAGTAGACTCTTCTAAGGTGCAATTTATTGTGTCCAAAATGTGGATCTGAGCTAAAAGGAAGCTTGATAAAGTGCCTTCCATCCCAGATACTGTTAAAAATCTGGCCTGTGCTGGCTTTCACATGTGCTACGTCTTCTGCTTGGATTAGCTCTGGGATTTCTCCCATTTATTTTCTTTTCCTTTTTCTGTGATTTGAAATAGCCCTGGTGAATAATACTGAGTACTCTGATGGTGGTAGTTGCAAAGTCCCTTTGCAAGGCTGTTGCACATGTGAGCATTGCATTGTCTCCTTGCTGGGCAGATCACTGAGGCCTGTGGTGGCGTTCCTGAGCATGAGTGTAGCAGAGCTGGTGGGAAGCATGGCTTCTGTCATATCTGCAGAGGGATCCAAAGCACACTTGTCTCTTGCTGTCTAGGTCTTGCTGTCTAGGCTGGTTTTGGTGTTATTTCTGCATTAAATATGAACTACATTCTGTTCCATAAACATCACCATATGTACATCAACTGTTGCTATGCTACAATGCTATTTGTGCTTCCAGTCGTTTTATCTCATCTTTGTCATCAGCTGTCATAGCTGTGGTTTTTTGGTGGGTGAGAAGCAGAAGATTTTGCATATATTTTAATATGTCTTATTGAACAAAATGAATTCTTCATATGTGCATATAGCTAGAAACTATCTAGGGGCAATTCATGGCTCTGATACATAGGGTATATTTGGTTAAAATTGTTTTCTGAGCTTCCTGCTGGCAGACATCCTAACATAAGATAATACTGTAATTTAACAGTTTCTTTCCTCATTGAAGGAATGGGAAGACACTTTTGTTAAACATTTAACTGCAGACTTTTCTGATTATGATTATACATTGCTTTCCTTACTACTTTAATTGCCCATTGCTTAATTTTTTCTGCCCACACGTAGTTTAGGTTTGCTGGATCTTCATGGAAATAAAATTGCAGCTTTGCTAGAGATAATGATAAAAGTTTCTTATTGAACTGGTTTTTGGAAAAATGTGCTGCTAATATGAGTTGTGAAAACACAGACCTTGGCAGGCAATTGCATCCCAGACTGTAAAGGACTGATGGGTGGAGGAGAAGATTTTACACTGTAGACACAGATAAAGTGTAAGATATTTCTGTAAAGTTGGATAAGGTGATTCATTTTATTTAAATTTTGAATATATCTTCACAACTCCCCCTCCATAAGTGAATAGCCGTAATGTCTATTTTTGCATCTTTAAATTCTTTCATGCTCTTTCCATCTTACTGAAAGTAAAAAGTGTTCAGAGAATTCCATTGACAGAACACATATCAGAGCTTTGCTTCTGAGCAGCATTCATGCATGGATTGTCTCACTGCTTCATGCTTCACAGAACATTGCTGGCTTTTAATCCTTTGTTTTTCTTCAGTTTCCTGGGCCTTCTCTCCTTCAGAAATTCAGTTAGTGACACTCAATTATTTTTTGTGTTCTTGTTCAATAATTCATGTAACGCTGCCTATGTACCCAAGAACAGCTCCTTTATTCCCTCATTCCTTGAAAATTCTCCCATTGTTTTGAATTGTTGGGGTTTTCTCCTTTACACAGCTTCTCATATATGAAAGGACCTTTTCTGAGTTCGTACATGAATCACACCTACCATATAACATACAATGTGCAATTGTATTCCAGCAAAAATGAATATTCAGAGGTTTTTATTCTGTATTTTGTATATATATATTTTTAAATATCAGCTATGTTCAGCCATTAAAGAAATGTGAAGAGAACAAACCCTAATAAAAACCTTTCATTAAAGCAGTTTCTTCTTTAATTGCACTTAATTATTCTCAGTAAAATATAGTGTGCTCAGAATCTTGATGCCTTGTAATACTGTTTCCAGTTCTGTTAGGTAAGTGTCTGAATTCTGAAATTCCTCATCAGACTGCTATTTAGGAAATAAACACCCTCACTGTTCTGCCATCTTAGTGCAGCCTGATGAGGAGTTTTGACATTCACCTGTCTACATTAACAGTACTTTCCAATTATTTCTGTTCAGGCTGTCACTTCACCACATAGTCCAGTCTCCAGAAGATTTTGGGATCTAACCTAATGCTTCTTTGTTCTGTTTTGTACTTCAGTCTTTTCTGGACTGTTAGCCGAAGCAGAAAACCTATCAGCAGCCTCATGATCAAAAGTAATAGAAGCAACAGCAGCCTTTCAAAACTATGGCATTTTGCACATTTCCAAATATTTTTAAGAATCATAAAGATGAAAACCTTGATCAGAAAAAGAGAATTTGAGACTCAAGCTAGTTTAATTACAGATATCACTTTGATGGCTCAAAATTTTGTGTGTAATATTGAGATATACAGTCCATTTAGAAAACAATTGCAGTTGCTTGCATCATACCCATTTCTCCATTTCAAAAAAATGGAAATGATATTTATTTAATTACTTATGCTTGTTGGAGGGTTAAAAAAGTACTGTAAAGCAGGTTCAGCTGGCTGGCAGGGATAAGCTAATTTTATTTTCATTTCTGTTATTAAAACTATAGACTGTTAATTCCTGTACAAATTTAAACAATTGAGGATATAACACACAAAATACAAGGTCTGTTAGAATGGGCTCCGTGTGATGGGAAGAGTCTTTTTGCAAACTTCATTGATTTAAAATACCTTTTGTTTCCAGTCTCACTGATGTATATGTAAAAAACCAACACCCTACCACCACCCACTGCCACAATGACAGCAAAAAGCCCACTAACAACAAAAAGCCCCAACTAACCAGCCCAAATCTGTTGATGTTTATCAACTCCTGCATGTTGTAGAGGAGGCTGAGCAGCTGTGGTCTGCATTAATTAAGTATATTCAGTAGATGTAGTACAACTGCCTTTACCTTCTTCATTATATTAATGCTGAGAAGATTTTTAAAGCAGAGCTTGTGACCTAATCATAACAAAACTGAGTTGTCTAATGATGAGGAAGAAAAATGACACTTTCTTATTTGAATTTTGTCTGTTTTTTTGTCCCTGCTGTTGAGGGCAGATACAAACACACACCCTTTCCCTGTAGATATGAAGTACCTTTATTGCCATTTGAATCAGAGATGCTCTTAGCAATGTTCAAGTGTGATGTATTTGGCAATAGTTTCGGTGAGGTAACTCAGGTCTTCCATTGAAACTGAGTTGGAATTAAACAGCTTTAAGCCAGTTCCATCTTGCTTCTCACTTCAGACAGGTGTTTGTATCTTTGTATGTTTGTATGTTCTTCATTTCATCCTCTCTGCTTCTTGTGTGTGTACTGAATGTTTCCTTCATTAAGCTGCAATTGAGTTAGGAATTGGTTGAGCATTTATTTTAAGTCATGCTGTAAATCTGCCAAATATGCACAAAAATTACATCAATGAGAAAATACTTGGTTTTCTGCAAACAGGCTATCCTGGATGTACGTCTGAAAGTTGGCAGGGATCTTTACTCACTTTGTGAATACTCATGGCTGGGAAGGAGCCATATAATGATTGTTTCTCATAGAGAAAGCAGGTGCCTTCAGCTGCGGAGACTAATGACAGCCACCTGTGTAAAGAAAGAAGGAGCTGGAAGATACTGGTTTTTATGTTTGCATTTAGTCCTCAGGCTCTCAAGCCATCTCAATGAGAAAAGAGGGACAGAAGCCTTCAAAGCCAGCAAGAAAAAGGTTTTCTAAAATATTTCATGTTTTCAGTTCTTTTAATACCCAGCCTGTAAATGGCAAAAATTATCAACCTAACTGAACTTGAAAATTACTCTCTGAGTTAGAGCAGTAATTCACTCTTGCCTGTAAGTAAATAGCTTGTAATGACAGCTGTAACTTGCCTGAGTTGAAAGCAAAGGACAAGTATGTTTTACCATTTCTAACTGTGTTTCAGGGAAGTGAAAATGTTCTTTTTGTTCTCTGCATCAGAGGATGCATAAAAAGGAGAAATATAGGAGGAACAGTCAAATATAATACTGACAAATTAATGGAGGGGTTTAATCTTACAGGGCTTGGTAGGGGTTGTAACTCAGGTTACCACAATGCATCTACTGGCAGCCATTTCTTGAAATGTGGGATTGGAATTTCTTGCAGAAAGCTGCTTCGAATCTGACTCTGCCATTCACCAGAGTGATAATTTTTTAGCAAGTCACTTTGCAACACTGTGTCTGTTTCCTACATATGATTCTCTGCTGCATGGAACAGGAGATATTTCTGATTATATGTATTTGTTGTACTTGACAAAAATACCAATGGACCATAGTATCATTGTAGGACAAATAATCAGAGAGGAAAAAGCTTGAAGAAATAAATTCTTCCATTGCCTGTAAAAAGAGTAGAGAAGAGGTTGATCAAGATCAAAAAATTACCTAATGCCAATTAACAACATTCTTTTGCAGAACCCTGATTATTTTTGTAATAACCAAAAATGTTTGTCTAGGCTAACCAGTGAGATAAATGAATAATGTACATTGCTTGAGCATAATCCTGCTACTGATTTTATATAAATGTGTAACTTTGTCCTTGCAGAGCTCAGTCAGAGGTGCAATAGAGTTCTCTCATTTAAGCTGTGAGGGAGTTTGGGCACTAAAGGACTTTTTTGTTGCTGCTGGTAGCAAATTATTCCTCAGAAGGTATATTTATAAACATTAATCAAATCCAGTGATTTTGATTTTATCATAATCTATCATTCTTTACTTTGCAACCCAGTTGTTGGATGTAATTTCAAATAATCAACACAGAAACATTGTGATTACTTTTCTGTTTATTTTTTTTCCCAGAAAACCAATCAGAAGAAAAATCAGAAAGTGGCAGCACTGGTGAGTACAGACATTTTCTTTGAAGCACTTAAGAAATTACTTAGTACTGCAGATTTTTAGTTTTGCTTCTTAAGAAGTTGGTAAATTTAAAAAAGTGCCTTTTAAAAATATTTTGTAGAATATCATTACATTAAAAAATAACTTCATAACTGTTTATCTGCTGTGCCCAAAAGTTTAAATTATTACTATTTTTTATTTAAAAGAAGGGGAATAAAATGATTGATGAGGGAGAGGTTTAGAATGTAATGTTCTTTGCAATGTTGTTTTAGATTTTTTTTTTGTTTCAATTTGTTGTTTGTCTACCTTTAGTTTGAATTCTTTTCTTTGGGTTGGAAAGTTTGTTACACATTTCCAGATCTTTTTTACTTGATTTCAATTGCATAAACTAAGCAGTCATAAAAATAGTCCATAAAAAGTAGTATTATCTCTGGTGCACATGGATTAAATAGTATTGGACTGGAATACACTTGTTACGTGGTAATGGCACAGAGAGGAGATGGCTCATGTGAAAGGTGTGAAAGAGTTTCAAACTCCTACTTTTCCTTAAAAGAATTTCCTAAACAAAACTCTAATGCTAGTGGATGTTTAAAATGTCTTCTCGAAGGTACTTTTTGGACAATTAAACATGGAGATGTCTGCTTTTTCTAGTATGTGACATCTTTAAATTGCCTTTCAGCATCAGATACTGTCAAAAGTGTATAGTTTGTGTCTGGCTAGAGGTAGGGTTTGGGTTTTGTTTTCTGCAGCAGGGAATTTTTTGTAAAATGGAGATTCCTTCTATTACACTGGCCTAAGCATGTCAGAAGGCTGGTGTTAGTCTGCAGACTTGTACTGAATCCAAGGTGTGTTTTATAGCTTGCAATTCCTATTTAATTGGTAAAACCTGTTCAGTCTGATTCTGTGTGAATTGTGGTGCAGTTTTAAGGTAAGAAGGAGTACTTCCTAGAGACTGGCATTTTATACCACTGCAAGACTGAGATTCATGGCTATGCAGTGTCTCATGTAAATCAGATATTGAGATTTTAGCTGCTAAAATGAATCAGAATTTTGATACTTCCATTTAGTTGTTTTTTAGTTGTAAGGGTGCACTCTTGGTTGTGTTTTGTTGTCATTTGTGTTTGAAGGGTTGAATTGTCTCTCTTCACTTGGTGCCTCCTCCGTGTTCCGTGAAAGATGGCCACGTGTTCAATTGTTCGTATTTTTGCTTCAGCCAGAAGAATTAGTTACTGTATGGTATGAGCTGTTTAAATATGCTGACAAGATAAGTTCTAAGCCCATTTTATGGAATCAAACTGGATATGGATTCACTCTTTGAGTCATGGTATTTGGTTACCATGGGGCACATAAAGGAGGACTCTCAGCCATCAGTTACACTATTTGCTTATTCACTGTTTTCTCAAAATCATTGTGGAACTCAGATGACCTTTTCCAAACTACCTCTCAGGTAATTCAGGCTATGTAGTATTCATTTTTTCTGTTAATCTACTGTTTCTTTGCCTACATCAAGTGCTTTTGAGGCAAAGATGATGTCTTTTATGTTTTTATTTAGCATGTTAGCATAAGAAGATCCTTTTGAATCTTACTAAATTAAAATATGTAAGGTTTAGTCATAGTTAGTAAGTAAAGAAAGTAAATGAGATATGACATTCCAAAACCATTGGATTTACATCTTTAAAAGATGTTTACATTGGCAAGGTGCTGTCAAACTTTGAAATTTATGTTGTAAATCCTTAGTATTATGTATGACATTTTTAATCACATTTATTGTTGGGCTAGTTGTAAACCACCTAGAAATGCCATGATAGTGTTGCTACTCTACATGATGCTGTTTGAGAGAGATTGTGAGTGATACTAGATCACACCTAAGTTCATCTGGCTGGTGTCCTGTCCTCAGGGGGGGTCAGCAGCAGATATCTTGAGATGAGAGTAAGAGTAGTGTAAAAGCGCAGTGGTACCTGCCCAGAATACTTCTCATAGAATCATAGAACAGTTTGGTTTGAAAGGGATCATTAAAGCTCACCTAGTCCAGCACCCCTGCAATGAGCAGGGCCATCTCCAACTAAAACAGCTTCCTCAGACCCCTATCCAACCTAACCATGGAGGTTTGCAGAGATGAGCACCTGCCTCCTTTCTGAGGAACCTGTTCCAGCTTCTTCCAGCCTTTAGTGATTCACAGCTCGGAGAGTTCTAGAACCAGAAATTATGGTGTTTTACCTAACAGGACCTCGTGGATTTTTCGTCTATGAAGTGTCCCTGTTGGTTGAGCCTATGTAAAATCTTTAGTATCTATAATATCTTGAATGATGTTTACAGTCAAAATATTCAGAAATCAAGATGTATGTGAGACAAGTTCTCTTAAACTAAATTTGAGTTCCTTTTGCATTTGATCATTTTAGATCAGTTTTCCATACAGAAATCTATTTGTTTAAAGCTTGTGATAAACAGTGCTTGGTGATTCAACTAGTGTTGTTTAGTGCCTGAAGGCTGGTTTATGCTAAAAGTGAAAGGAACATAGCAAATAAGACACTAAGCTAAAGGAAAAGAGAAATGAGGATTGGCTTTCCTTGGTCCTATATGAGGATGAGCAAGCAATTTAAATCCAAATATGTGTATGTGGCTCTTGTTTGTTTATGACATTGCTTGCACCTACCTGAAAGTGCTGTCAGTGGTGACAGAAGCTGTGAAAACCAAGCATTTGTGCCAGTATAAAGTGTGACCTGCTCCTCCCCCCAATAAAAATACTCAGAAGCTGCTGCTCTGAGCCTGTGTAGTCTGCTGAGAATGATACACTAAAGAAATGCATTCTCATGTAAGAGCAAATTCAGTTAGGTGCAGGCCTTGTGGAAGTGCATTATATGGAAGCTCCAGGGGCAGCAACTGAGTATTTAATGTTGCCCAAGCTTTGAGCATGTAGACAGACAATATAGGGTGAATTTAGTATTGAAATGTTACCAATTGTGAGTGTATGAATGTGACTGCAGACACAAGAATACAACACTCAAACTGTTTGTAGATACCACTTCCTTAATTTCTTGATATTGTAGTTAAAAAAAAAGGATTCACATGTTGATTATACATATGTTAGAATATCTGAAATTCATTGTAAGTGTGATGAAAACCAGTGACCTCCATGTGATAAAATCAGTAATTTTTTTTGTAAAGACAGGCTTCTTATGGTATAACATGGGATGGTATAAAGCTGCTAAATGCACGTTTGATTTTATCCTCTTTCAAGCAGTTAACATATATTAATTAAACTCCAAAAGCAAAATCCTAACTGAAAAATGGTTGTCAAGAGGAATAAAACAGTAAATTTTAATTTAAATACTAGCTTGCAACTCAGTGTTGAAGATAATTTGGATGCTGCCATGTTCAAGACATAGAAACAGTTTTTATCTTAGAAATATAACTGGGTTTGTTGGCAGATAAATACAACACAGCCTAAAGTACAAGCTTTCCAGGAGCTGTAATCGGTGTGAGACTCCATTGGTAGCTGTTGAAACACACAAAGAAGCAATGGCTCCTGCTTGAAGGTGAATGTAGTCAAGGCCTATGGTGCTGGTTATAGTAAATATTGTGTAAGAACAGGGAAGGTGCAGTGGTACAATAGCAAAAGGATATGGATTTAATGTAGGCCAGCATTAACTGGAGTTAGTTTTTTGAGAATTTGTGTAAATGTGCTTGGTGCCCTTAGAGTGTGATTATTTATTTAGGATATTGTATGAATAGTCTAACATGTATGTCTGAGCAAGTGAATGTACTTATTGTCAGTTTCTCTCCTGAGAGCAGAACCTGATACAAAACAACGGGAGTTAATCCCATGACTGTATTTTGTCCTCCTATGATGTCCATGCCCAGCTTGTAGAAGTAATGAGTAAACAGAAGTGTGCTTTTGGCTTGTACCAGAGTTCTTGGTTTTCCTTATGACTCTTGAGAAATCCCAGGAATCTTAGCCATGCTGGGCATTGCAGATCATGACTTCACAAATTGTGTTTGTCTTCTGTGAGATATTTTGCTGATTGTTGCAGTTCGCCCACCTACCAGCATTTGATGGATTTGATCACATTTGATGGGTTCAGAGTTTTGGAGTATTGCAAATTCAGAGCCTTGAATGATGGATCAAAGGGGCAGAGGAAAATCAAATGTTTTCTGTCTTGGCCAGTACAAGACTGACATGTAAGGCTTGCAGGAGTCAGTTTCAAAGTGAATAAAAAGAGAAACTCTGTGGGCAAACTCAGAAATCATAATCTTGCTGTGGCAGAAAAGTTATAGAAGTGGACTTTTATCACCATATGGAAGGCATAAGATAGCCTACATGTTAGATTTCTGCCCTGTTGGAAAAGAGCTTTATTTGCTGTTTTTTTTAGAAAATGTGTTGGAAATGTCATGAGACCTGGCAGTGCTGCAGGCCTTAGATAATGTTAGTATTGATAAGACTCCTAACCTCAAGAGTACCTTTTTCTCTCTTTAGCTGATTCTTATCAACCTGGCTGGTAGGACCTTTAATTTGTCTCCTCTGAGACTACCAATTTCAACACTGAGGAAATGTACTGCTTTGTCCCTAATACTTGCCAAAGGCCTTATTTAAGTAGTAGAGAGGCAATAAATGACTGGGTTTGGTGTTACAGTTGCTTGTCTGTTTACATTTTTTCATGCTTAGCCTGTTCATTGCTAGTTTGTTTGCTTATTTTTTCTTCCTGATTGAGAGAGTCCATATCCACCTCTGACCTGGTTTTTTTCACTTTATCTGTTCGCTATGGTACAAAATCAGGAATCTCCTAGGAGGTAACAAATAGCTTTCTGTGGAGCTGCAGAAGGAGATTTGTAGCTTGAAGTTTTCTATTAACAATTTTTTTTTAAAGTTAATTCCTCTGACTTCTGCTACAATAAAGAAAATTGCCTCTTTGAAAGCTGTCATATGAAAAGCAAAAAGAGAATTTTGTAAGTTTTTTGTCCATTATTTATTTATTAATTTCAGGATTATTAGACATTACTTGTATAATCTCAGTGTTGCACTGTGTGAACATCTGTCTTCATCACAAAACCAACACCCTCAGCTGACAGTGAGTGACACTGAGTCCCTTTCTCTTCATCTCATAGTGCTCATAGGCTCTCTCACCACACTTCTCTCTCCTCATTCTCACAGCTGGGGGAGCCAACACTACAGACTTCCCTGAGCATCAGACTCTAGACTCTCTAGCAAGCCCCTTGGAACTTCATCTTCCTGGGGCATTTCCCCAGCAGGCAGCCTTTGGTTTTTAAATCTGAATTCTCATCTCCTTGATGTATTTCTGTTGCTGATAAAGTGCTACCCCCTCACACAGGATGCCAAAATCTCTCTTCTGGAGCTGTAAGCAAGGAGACCTTGTGCTTTGGTTAGAGCAGGCTTTCCATACCTGGAACAAAGCTGCCCCTGAGAGTTTGGTGGTGTCAAAGGAAAAAAAAGGTGTATCCTGGAAAAGCACAGAGATCTAGCTTTTCACAAAACTAAAATAATGCTTGGGGTGGGACTATGGGAATATTCCTTTAATGCCCAGAAAGATAATGGCTTTCATGAACTGTGTGTAAACCAAGGTTATATCCCACAAAGTCACACTGCCAGTGAATGAGGCAGTATTGTAATTTTTAGCATTATCAGGAGAATCTTATAGATATTCAGAATGACTCAATTTATAGGAGTTGTCTTCTAACAACTTGGTTTTGAAATCCTAGCATGTTGAGCTTGCATATCATCATGTTGTAATGGTGTTTTAAATGTGTAGCTGCTGTTTACAGCTATAATTATTTTACCAGCTTTGAACAGCACAGATAGAAACAGCTTCTTGGGAGACTGTTGCATTAGCTGTGTGTGGTACTCCTACCACAAACATTCTTGGGAAAAGAAATCAACTGTCTAGTTCTACAGAATATTACACAATTTCAGAAAGAAAGGCAACTGCAGTTGCTTTTTTGGAGTGCTTGCTCATCCATGTTCCTCAGGTGTCATCATACATCTTCCTCCTACCTTCCCCAGTCCTTGCCATACTGCTTGTTTTCTGGCATTTTGTTGGGAATGATGATGATTTACAGAGGCAGTGTTTTGAGACAATGTTCTCTGAGATATACTAATACATAGTAGTTACAGAATGTCTATTTCAAATGTAAACAAACTCCAAAATGTTATTTTTTCTGATCCTAAATTTCTTGTGCCTTACTTATTGATTTTGTTTCAAAACAGTAAATTATGCAACCCTCTCCCTTTATATAAGGATTCCTTCATTTTTTTTTAACTAGTAGTCACTTTTCTGTCAATCTACCCTGTGTTGCAGGGCAGCAGACAATGTTAGGTTTATGTAATAGTTATTTTGCAAAGATGATCCAGCCTAGGAAAATAGTACTTATTTTGTCACAGACCCAAGTGAACTTGTGCTCTTCATCCCCAATCCTGATTTATCAGTCAGTAGTAGTAGGGCAACATGACCCACAAATAAATGAATGGATTAGACACTGCTCTTATTAAATTGTATTTTTTGTTGCCTGCCCTTATTCTGCTTCTATACTAATGAGGAGTGGGGGAAGAAGACAATTCTCTTAACCTCTTCTCGTCTTACTGAGTGGAAACCTTGTAATGCTTTTAAGAGGCGAAAATAACAATGCCACTGATTTTCTGCAAATGATGTAATTTTTACCTACTGTAGAAAATAAGTGACCTGTTGTCACTTAAACAGTTGTAATAGGTACAAATGCAAAAAAAAAAAAAAAAAAGGCATGAGCATTTGAAAATATCAATAGTGCAATTATGAGGCTGTGAAACACTGGTCTGTGTGTGAGTCAGTACTGAATGTACAGAACTAGAGCTGCAATTTGACCTTGTTGTGCAGCCTCTGTATTTCACAGCATCAAGACTACCTCCAGAAACCACATGAACTCTAGAAGTCATTGGGCAGTAAGACTGGTTAGAGACTGAAGAAATACTTTGAGCAGGCATTGTATATATTTTTCCCAGTATTATTCTTTCCTAGGCATCCCTGACAAAGCCCCACAACTGGCCTGATGAAAAGAAGGGGTACAGTGAAACAAAAATGAAAAATACTTGAATGATGGGAGGAGAGAACAAGACAAGAGAAAGAATGTGAGGGTCAAAGGATCAAAAATTAGCGTTCTCCCAGACATGTGAAGTTTCTGGGTTTAGAAACAGTTCCCAGTCACCAGAGAAAACTGGGCTAAAACAGGCTTTAGTCTGACATAGTGCAGCCACTTGTAGGTTTTGTTCTCAATAGCAATCCATATGGTTGGTATCTATGCCAGTGTACTGCCAAGTGTGATAGGGTCCTTGGCTTCTCCTCCACCACTGGGAAAAGGCGACCGTCCAGGTGTCAGTATTTTGGTTAGTTTGGCAGCTATTTATATTTTTCCATGAGTAGTCATTCAAGAAATTAATAGGGGCCTAAGGACATTTTTTTGTACTCTATGCAATTTAGTCCTGCCTTCAGTTGCTTCTCCTTTCTGCTTGGTGATGTGTTTTCTCACCTGACAAAACGGGCAGTCAGGCCAGCAGAGCTGACCAAGCCTGGGAGCAGGTAAAGTGCCTCCTTGGGGAAATAGGAGGAAATTCCTTCTTATTCCTACTGGAGCAGTTGAAGATCATCAGAGAAATTATGGTAATTGTCATTTCTTCCTTCCTGATACTTGTGGGGCAGTTCTGTAAGTTTGTTGTGATCCAAGTCTTAATGAGATAAAGGAGAATAAAAATATTTTGCCTGCACGTCATATACTATGTGATGTTAATGTTGTTAGAACAACTGTGGGTATTTCTGACTTAAGCCCTGGGTTTTGCAGCTTTCATATTGTCATAGCAGTTACTGAATATGAAACTTCCAGCTTTAAAGAAAAGACAGAAAAGGCAGCTGATGCATAACTGGGTACTTTTTTTTGCTCATCCTACTGTGATGGAACACAAGTATCCACCTGACTGAGTGAACATATGCAAAATATATTTATGATATATTTAGTATGTTTATGAAGTACAAAGGAGACATTATTTACAGAATTGAGGTTTTATGTGGTTTTTTTTGTTCATATACCAAAACATAACAGTCCCACCCTGAAAAATTGCTCAAGTTTATATCTAGTTTGAAGTGTCTAATTGTAGCTGATGTGGCATGATTCAAGACAGTTATGGATTTATTTAGTCAGAGCAGGGAAGGGAATTAAATTTTTTACCTCCATGTTCCTTTCTGCTGTGTAATTCAAAGAGCTGAGGTGCCTTTGATCAGAGATAGCATGTAAAAATTTCAAACCCTGACACTTACAGAAATGCATCACTGCTCATGAAAAAGGGAAAAGAAACAAGATTGAAGTTAGTGGTGCAGCAGATGACATGTCTGCCATAGATGTCAATGTTTCTTACACAGAAATATTAAAAAAATCCAGTTAAAAATACGTAAGGTAATGAATCATTGAATTTTAAAAAAACAAACAAACCAATCTGCAATAAACCAAGCAAACAACACAGGTATTTATTTTAATGATGATTAGAGAAGTACATTTTTCCTTTAAAAAAACCTTTTTTTTCCAAAGTTCTCCTTCATAAGTTGAGAGGGGAGTAGATACTCTGAACCAAAAGCCCAGCAAATAAATATTTTATGAATAGCTATACAATATTCTTAGAAGATGTTTCAGATGGTTTTCATGTTACCTGTGATTATCAGCTTATAAATAACTTATATTCTGAAAATATTTTCTACAATAAATGCAGACCCATGAAATTCTCTACTGATTTTTCATAAGCACAAGTCATGCTCCAATAAAAAACTGGTGCTGCCTTCTGATAGGGGAGTGCTAACAATTGATTTCTTGGTCTTTGCCCTCCTAAGAACTTAACTGAAAGGTGAGCAACCACAACGTATTTTAATTAACTCATATTAATTGTTTGAAATAAAATTGGGTTTTCACCTTCCTTCTTTTCAGCTGCAGCTACATTTTAAATTTTAGTCAAAGACCCAGGACAAATGAAGGTTGTAATCAAAAGTGTTTAAGTGCAAATGGATTGACATCCCAGGAGCAACAGCCTCCTCCAGATTTTGTGCCGATGCAGGCTGTGTATTTGACAGCAGTGTGAGCATGCTGCTTTAAAACTTGTGGATTCATTATGGAGCTTTTTTAGATTGTCTTGCCACTTTATCTTGCTCATGTAGAGAATTGTATCTACAAAGGGCTTTTCATGTAATTGTTCTGTGTGATTGTGTTTCTAGTTCTTGTCCTAGAAAATCAACAGGATTTTGTATTTCTCTTAGGGAAGCTTTCACATTTGCTTTTCACAGAAGTCCTACAGATTCTTATGAGTACAAGAGTAGTGGTTAATGAGAATTTTTTAATACCTCAATTTGAAAATAGCTTGGAGGGGGAGGAGGGAGGATGACACATGCTCATGGCACATGTAAACAATAGTATTTTACTGTGTATCTTTTGTGTGTATATAATTAATGCATTTGGACAAATTCATGGAAGTTTTGGGATACATGGACAGTTCTTCAGCTTCTATGCCTGAAATGTAAAGTAATCTGATTTTTAAACAGTAGAGTCTGGAAAAGTTCCACTTAGAACCGTATTTTTTATAGAACCACATTTTTTGTGAACTGTAAGTCTGTAACAGGAGGACTAGATAGAAAACATCATAATTTCTAGACAGTGTACTCATTGTGATGGAGTATTCTGGAGAAGTTGAATTCCCCCGTTTGATAAAATCATATTGGAATATGTTTCAGTCGCTGCTCCCTGGTCTGGAGATGTAGCATCACTGTATTAATTCATCTCTGGCAAGGGACCTAGTTAACAACACCTGTTGTGTGTTAAAAGTGAAAAAGAGTTTCATGTTGAGGGATAAGTGGACCTTGCATTTGTATTCTCAGTCCGTCATACTTAGGATTGATTTGTTCCCCCTAAAATCCAAACCACAGCTGTTCTCAGCCTGTCTTCTGTTAGCTGTTTTCCTTGGTTGTCACTTCTAGTATGGATTGTACTGCCTTTTGTTGACATTGTTTTTTTCCTGTATAAAATCAATGTTTTGGGAGACTACTTAGTTGTTTGTTTTTCTTTCTTTATAAGCATTTTACTTGAATTTTGGGTTCGTATGAGCTGTGAATGATGATTGGTTTCAATGACAAACAACACTTAGTGCTGCTTCTTCTTGCCTTTTGTGATGATTTTTCAGCTTGCTTTTGTGAAATGACTGGTTTGTAGTACTTGTGTTTAAATTAGTTACAGTTGTTCTATAGAAACTATTAAAACTTTGTTTAAAATATCGATTAAAAGATTTTATAAATAGTGGGGAAGAGGAGAATGAAGGTATTTATTTCGTTACTTAGAGTGAATTGTCTTTAATGCCAGCAGGTGGTCTGTTCAGAACTGGTAGTATTCATTGCATTTAGTAAGCCACTGTGCAGAGCAAGGGCTCTGTTCATTGCCTGTCCTTATGAGCACAAATGATTGCTAGGAAATCTGACTGTGGCATTGTTGGATGCCAATACTGGAAGTTGCACTAAACTTAATGTCAAATACTTTTGTTAGCTATTTGATATGATGTATGATTAGAAAATTTAACATTCTGTGCAGATTGGACCCAATTCCTATAATAAAATTAATCTCCACCAGCATTATTTTGTTGGTTTATGTGTCTCTGGCAACATTAGTGTAGCAATATGGTATAAATTTGGAGTTAAGTGAGTTGAGAAACCATTTAACTTAAAAATTAATTTGTTTTTTTAAATTCTCTTGCAATCTTGTTTTTTGGAAATTCAGTACAATAGATTACCATAAACACTAATGAAGAGTCAAAATCATTTATTCCACTTAAAATCCATTCTTAATGTCTTATAAGCAAAACATTCTTTAAGCCTGCTTATTATCTGAAAACACTTTCACTGCTTTTCAACAGAGCAGTTAGGTATATGCACATTCATCACACAGGTACACAAAAATTCAGCTAGACTCTCTGGTTGAAAGACAGCATTGAGAAAACATATTACAAAGAGCATAAAGCATTCCATGTGTTTACAATGTTAGCAGATAATTCTTGTTAAATTCAGGCATAAAATTTTCATTCAGCTTAAGTAAGCCAGAGATAGATGTCAATTTGAGATTTACATACCATTAGCTCACATCAGTTGATTAGCAGCTGAGCTCTGTGGTACAGGGCTAGTTAGATGCATTATTTGTGATGCCAGGAGGCTGCAGCTCAGGGAGCTTTGCTGGCTGCGTGCTTGTTGCCTTTGCCTTTGTGATTACTTGATAAAATGCAGTGCATCACTGTGAACAATCGACCCTCTTGAACAGTCCAGACTGGTCAGCAGCCTAAATCCACATTTTAAAGCCGTCATTATAGCCTCAAATTTAAGAGTTTCCAGGGTGCAGACAAAGGTATTGTCCTCCTTCAGTACCAATCGTGTACCGTTTTCAGACTTTATGAAGTACTTGAATTGAATAATATTTGAAGATACTGAAAACTCCTCTGGAAATCCATCCAGCCTGCTTTTGGACACCAGTACAATTCTGGATTTTATTTTTGCAATGAATTCAGGAGCATTACAAAAGATTCTAAGTCCTTGTGAACGGTCGTGGCTGTCAGTTATTTCCAGGAAAGTAGTCTCCCGGGATGCTAGCTGTTCCTTCTCCCACCTTGATTTCACTGCCTCTGAGAGTACCTTAAGCTGGAAATATTCAGCTTCTTGTGCCAAAAGTTGATTTTCTCGAAACCCCTCTGGTAGAAGAAGTTCTCCGTTCCGTAGGAAGTTGAGGATGTGTCTAAAAAGGAGTCCATCTCTGTCTATGAAGTAATGACCGTCTGCATCAAATGGGCACATTATTCTTCCATTTATGATCCCCTCCAGGAAAGAATCTGGATACTTGGTTAGTGTCTGTTTTTGTGTGATGTATAGATAACCACCGACATTCAGAGTGATCAGAGACGTTTTATAGTCCTTGTCTAGCTCGGAGCTTTCCGAATTGCTGCTTTTTTCTTCACATTCGTTTTCTCTCCTGCTTCCTTTTCTCTCCATTATTGAAGCTAGGACAACAATACAGCTATCCTGCTTTGCTCTTGTCAGCTTGCAAAGAGGATGTTTCTTATTAAAAAGCACCTTTATTCAGCTCCAGCTCGATGTTGGAATGGAAATGCTGCTCGCATTGCTCTGACTGTCAGCTTGGGTTTGCAGTAGGTGGCGCATCGGCTGTGTGTGCAGGGAGATAGCAGGAATGTGACTGTAAGAGAGAATTTGCATTTAACTGTGTAAGGGAAGAAGCGTATAACAACTGTTTTATTTCTTTCCCTTAAGTCTAAGTAGTTTGCATAGCTTAGGGGGTTCTGCACAGAATTACATACTGCTATACTAAATGGCAACTTATTTTTAATACTTGAAGATGTATTTGTAGTGTCAGCTGGCCAAATCATATTTTGTGCTTATGGTGTTAAACAGCTTCATTTGTGTTTCAAGGGTTTTTTATTTTCACAAAGCCTGTTTTTTCGTGTTGTTTTTTAGTACTGATTACTTGATGCATTCAGCAGGACAACACAGATATGAAAGGTGTCCCTGTGTGTATAACGGGTGTGTCATCTGTGGGATGTGTGCACGTGCATGTCACTCATTTATCGGGCACTCATTTATTGTGCAGCAGTAAGATGTTTCCACAGAAGATACCCTGCAAGTGGTGCTAAGGACTTGTTGGTCTGACTGGTCTAAGTTTGTGGCAAAAGCTTTCATTTGCAGCCAAAGGGTCTATCCTCACCACCAGGAGAACAGCAGCCTGATTAGGTTTTGCTTTTTGCCTTCCTGTGTGCCATAGACAAAAACAGTTTCACTGAGAGGATTTACCATTTATATTGATGATGGGTTTTCAGTCAGCAGAGCTGTCTAGCATCAGTTGGTTCTTTCTCGATAGGAAAACTCAGCTGCCCTGTGGAACAAAGGGCTTGTGTGCCTACAGATAGCTTTGAACATCACATAACACCATAGCTTAGCAACACTGGGGTACAGGGAGGCAGAAAAGTCGGCACAGCACACTGAAATCAAATGCCTATCTTCTCTCCTGTACTTTGAGCCTCTCAATTGCCTCTTAGAAAAAGATTTCCCCTTTAAACATTTGCAGTTTGGAGCAAGAAAGGAAAAGCTCTCCACACATCTCTATGGGTGTGTCCTTGGGGAGTGGACAGATGGGAGCCACTGCACACATTCCCCAGCACGGGTGGGAGCAAAGGCTTTCCTTGGGTTAGACCTGGAGAGGAGGAGGTTCCATCTTTGTCAATATGTATTTTTCACTTTAGAGATAGATGTGTCCTGCTTTGTCTGACTAGCAGTGGAAAGGCAGATTATTTCTCTGTAAATTCTTCTGCTCTAAGTATCTTATTCCTACTGCTCCCACTATCTGTAAGGTTCTTTATTGATACCACAGAGTAATCACTGTACTATTTTATTATTTGGAAACTGACTCTAGTGAAAATGTTTTTCTCTCACTCTTCTCATTGCCAGGGTATCCTGTCCCTAGTGCTGATGCACTAAATTTTTCTGCTGCTGTATATGATATATTAAGCAGGTATTATTAATTAGGTTTGATTTATCGTGGATTAGTAATGGTTTTATTTTTAACTCTTTGATGCTATGGATATGTTTAACATAAATTCAGTCAGAGATTTCAATCAGTTTCTATTTTTTAAACATTTGGACTTTTTTTCAAGATTAACTCCTTTCACTAATTACTAAGGTGTTCAAGTTACTGAATTAGTAATTGAGAAAATGAAAAAGCCAATTAGTTTCAAGTAAGATTTTTTTTCCATTACCGGAGACATTAATTCAAATTTATTTTATTGTCAAGTGATGGAAAATTCACTTAATGTGCTTAGATTGTGCATAACTATAATATTGAACCATCTTATTGTCTGTTAAACCTTAAGAGAATCATTGGTTGTTCTTTCACACACACTTGTTGTTGTTCATCTCACACACTTAACTTGAAATATTTTGAAGCTGAGCTAGGAGCATCCTGGTACAGGTGACTAGGGATTTCCAAGGAGAGAAGGGATTTGTAAAAGACAAGAAATTTTCCATGTCCAGTTAAACTGTCTGCATTTTAACAGACAGAATTTACAGAACAATGTGTGTTCTCTTTTCATCATCTTCTCCAAGTTCTAACACTTGCAGTTGATATTTTCCACTTTTGTGAACAAGTAAGTATTCTTTAAAAGATCATGCAAAATCATTTTAGTGGTTTGTATGATAAAATATTCAAAATGGATTTGGTGTGGAAAATATACTTTGTGGAGTTCATGAATATTTACACTTAAACCTTTGAGACTTGAAAAATTTAGAGCTGCTGTAAAATTTTCATCCCCACAAACCCATGTAGCTTTATTTCACTGCAGCTGACAGTCATCTGTAACACAAAACTAAAGCCTGGCATTTCTCAGTGAAAATTTTCCACTCTCTGTGCCATACTACAAGACTTTCTTAAAAAGTCTTGTAATTCTTCCTTTGCACTTGGTTATACATATGGTATTGTAGCGCATGTAATTTGAATGGGGTGGTTTCATATAACTTACTGTTTTTTGAAGGTATAGCTATGCTGGATTCCTTTTTTCTGTCCTTTTGTCCATGCACTGAAAGATCATCCAAAAGTTCATTTTGGCAAAGATACAGAAATATTTCTTGCAATCAAGTTAGAGACTTTGACCATTTTTGTCCTCTGGGAGTCTTTTGTGATGTGTACCATTTAGTCTGTGATAGCTGTGTCGAGTGCATCCCAGATCATCTTGCTTCCCACTTGGATTGAAATGGAGTAGCTTGCTGCTGGATGCTTTCCCCTGTTGTCAGTGAACTGTTTGTGCCCTATCCAGCTGAAGTGTTCTGTTTACAGTGTGGGGTAGCAATCCTGAAGTGTCTGCTGCTTCACAAACTTTTAGTGTCACCTGTATGCTGGGTTTGCTGTCGAAGTAGGGAATAGTGCTGGAATCCAGCAATTGAAAGGATATTGTTTTGGTTTCAGATTAAATCAGGAAACACACTGAGCACCCTTATACAGACTTAGAAGAGTGGCTGTAGTAGTAGTGCTCCCTTCCCAAGTTATACACACTTTGGGTTGCAGCAGAAGGGCAATCCACAGAGATTTCCAGGTTCTCACTCAGACAAGCTGTCCTGGAGACAGTGAAAATTCAGTGCTGGTGTCAAGCAGCTGCACAGAAAAACAAAACTTAGGAGAAGGGGGGTAGACATCTGCCCCTCCTTCTGCCCTCATGTTTCCTTTTGGAAAATTAGTTCACTCTCACTCAACTTCCACCCTCTTCCTGAACCTCCTGGTCTGTAAGCTTGAGCATGCCATGGAACTGAGGATTCGGGACCAGAACACACCATGGAAAAGTTGGTGCTTTCCCAGTGGTTCAGCTTACTTGCCTATCCAAAGAGCGTCAGCTTTACTGACAGTCAGTAAAAATAACCTGGCTACAGAAACCAGCTAAATTTTTTATTAGAGTACAAAAAAATATGAGGAAAATTCTCAGCTATAGGAGGGAGAGAAATTTAGAAGTATATTAGGAAGCCATGCTAATGCAATCTGTTAGAGTTATTGAGGCAGTTTGCTAGTCATTTAATGTCATAACACAGAAAATTGGCCACATTGTTGGACAATTAGACCATTCAGTAGCTCCTGTCTCACAGTGTTGATAGCATAGAAATTCTCATTTCAAAAATATCTCCAGATGTTGATTAACAGCTATTGAAGCAAGCTCTACATAGTAATTAAAATTAAAGATTTTCAAACCAACAAGTCTTAATAATTTGCATTCAAGAGTTTCTAAAGGGCTGTCTAAGAAACTGTCAAAGTTGCTGTTGATATTTTTAATAATTTTTGAGTACTGCAATTCTACAAGACTGGAAAAGCAAATGCTGTGCCAATACCTGAAAGATGAATTAGATGAGACAGGTATTTAAATATGAAAAGGTACTGTATGAAGAATGATAAAATATCTGACTTGGAAATCAATCAGTTAAACATCAATTAAAAATTAAGGGAGAGTAATATTTCTCTCCACACATGCTAATCAATGTGTGGAGAGAAAATGGGTGGCGCCAATTTGTTTGCCCATTTTTTTTAAAATTAGAATTTGTTCAGCAAAGCAGGTGATGCTTTTTCTGATAAATCCTTCAGTATGTTTCATTTGTCATTTTGTAGTAGAATATATACCACATGATGGCATTTGTCTTCCCAAGTAACTGTTATATGTGATACAGCCCTGTCTTTATCTCAGCCCTTGAGTTTTCCAGCTTTTACCCTTCTGATTCTGTCCCTGATCCTGCTGGTGGGGCAGTGAGTGGCTGCATGGAGCTTGTTTGCTGGCTGGGGTTAAACCATGACAGCTGGGAAACAGCAGCCCATCTTCTAACAGCTGAGGAGCTGGAGGCACATGTGCCCACAGCCTGCCCTTCCTGCACTCTCATCTCCGTTTTCCTGCTGCCTGAGAACCATGCATCCTGAGTGTGGTCTTCTCCTTTTTTCCTTGGCACCACTCACAAGGCAGAGGAGTTGGTAAGCTCCAGAGCCTGACCCATGTGCTGTCAAGTCTGGCTGTGAGAGACAATATCTCAGGAAAGACATACATGAATTGGACTTTCTCAGGCTAATAAGAATGATTAAGAAGCTGAAGAATTGGCATAATGGAAGGTTCAAGAAAACATGATTTATTTTTATTAGGCTTGGTAAAGGTGAAGACTATATAAGTGCTTGGATGGGCAAAAATGCTTTCCTAGCAGGCTCTTCAGCTCAGCAGTCAATGGTCCAATAAGACAGTAGCTGGAAATAGAAGCTGAGTGCAGTCAGACTAGAAGATTGATACATTAAAATCTCCAAATCAGTACATCTCTCTCTCTCTAAAAACTGCAACAAGCCAACCCCTATCAGACCATCTACTGCACAATTCCAGTAAATTTCTCCTGCCTGTTTATTAACATCGGCTTAAGTGTTTCTATCATATTCTGTTCTTTGAAAATGATTGTCAGCAGGATTCCAAGCTGGAATCTGTCTCTCCCAGCATATCTATCATCTCACTGAGACAATAGTTGAAATTACTTTATGAATTGGCACTGGGGCATTCAGGCAGGGAGGTCAGGGTGAGCATGCATTTGGCAGCTAATGATGAACGTACGGGTTCTGTGGAGGAGCCTGTCTGGAGCTGCACTATGAGGGTACTTTGTACCTGCCAACACATGTTGGGCATTTGAGAGTGTGAGGCTCTTGGGAAAATGTCTTATTTTCCCTTCTCATCACTGATCTCAGCTAGTCTTTCAGACCTATTTATTTACTTTGTACTATCTACTTTGAGTAGGTGTTTTTAACAGGAAACTACCAGTTCCATGCCATATTCATCCATTACCTCCTAAGCTGATGTGACTATGGAAATGCCAAGGCAGATGTGTAGCATTTTGGATATCTTTTCATTGCATCTTTTGTCTGGCAACAGTTGAAGACAGACCCAAGTCTCTGAATTTGAGTTTGGTGAATGAGGTCTAAGCAGGCTACAAAGGGAATAAAAGTTGTGTTCCCTGACTGCAGTCTTGCATCTGGAGGTTTGCCTGTATCTTTGTGTATTCTGCTAGACTCAAAGGTTGTGTTAAAATTCCAAAGAGGGTCCAAGGAAAGTGGGACATAAGCCTTGTGTTTGGACAGTGGATGCTCTTAGACAGCAGACAACCTTAGCTGCAAGGTGGTGTTTGGGAGACAGCCTTGTACATTAAGTGATTGGAACATTTTGTCTGGATTTGACAGCAAAAGTCAAATCTGGATCAGTGGTAATGAAAAGAAAGTATTGGCCAAGACATCAAAGACGAAATACCAGAGAAGTTGTGGATTCCCTAGCCCTGACAGTGTTAAAGGACAGTTTGGATGGGGCTTTGTGCAACCTGGTCTAGTGGAAGGTGTTCCTGACCATGACAGGGGAGTTGGAACTGAGTGATTTTTAAGGCCCTTTCTAACCCAAACCATTATGTGATTCTGTGGTCATATTAAGGATAAACATGTTTAATTGGCATGTTCGTTTTCTAAATAGTTAGTGGGTAGGAAGTCTCTGCTTTACTGATCCTGATCCTTGAAACTTAAAAATAATTTGAAAATTGTGCAAGGTGCAGGGAGATTGATAATGACATGTCAGTGTTCAGGCAGCTGGGCTAGATGGTTCAGATGAATATAGGTTAACTAGCCTTGAAACCTGTACCATAGAAGAGAGCAGAAAAATTGTTATGGCGTTCAAGAGGTATCTAAGATTGGAAATGTAATGAATGCTAGCAAACATGGCTTTATGTAAAGTTTTTCTGGTCCAATAAACCTAATTTTATTTGTTTTGAAGATTATGTGTTTAAAGTAACAGCACATTTGCAGCCTGCTTAGCATTTCCTATTGCACATAGTCTAGATCCTTGTGACATTCTGATTTATATTAAAAAAGAAACTAAAACAAGCACAGAACAAGATTAAAAACTATCTGACAATTATCAGAAAGGAATTATGAGTAGGAAGCCTCTTGAGTTGTAGTTTGAAGGGCTTACTCCAGGACAAAGCGGTGAGAATCACTGCTTATAAAATGTGTTGTGATTGACACAAATGCAGGTCAGACAGTGAGTAACTATGACAGGACTGTCATAGTGTGACTGGGATTGCTTAATTCACAGAGTCTGTTTTAAAGACATGTGTTTTCACCAAACCAAAGGCAATTATACACCTAGGCAATGAAGAGCCCATAGATAAAATGCGAGGCTTAGAAAAGATTCAGAATAGTTGTGTTAGTAATATAATAGCCAGTTAGTAATATAATAGCCAAACCCCCAGAACTTGGTTTTTAGAGACAAATGATCTTAACTCATTTAGCCATCTAAGCATAAAGCAGTCATGGGACACAGACACCGTGTGCACCCTCCTCCAAAAACACCTACCAAAAAAAAAAACCACTGGGAAATAATTTAATTCTAAAAGAGATGGGACCATTTTTTCCCCTGACAGTCTCCCTTCCTCCCTCTCTGCTGAATTCATAGATTCTGAATAACATTCAAATGGCTTAAGTGAGGTGAGAGAAATTCCAGCTCCTGTGTCTGTTATTTTACTTCCGTGTATGATTTTCATAAAATCAGTTCAGTAGTATTATGTCTGGTTTCTGGTCTCTGTTATCTTAAAGCATGATTTTGAGATTGAAAAGGTGCAAATAAGAAATCCCAGACTGATTTAAGCCTGGCAAAAATGTCTTGTAATGAGATAATGCATGAGCTTAAATTGGTTCATTTATTGAGAAGGTGATTGAGAAGCAGCTTGATAATGATTTGTAAGTAGTTTCAAAGGGAGAAAACACTAGGTACTGAAAGACTCTTTACCATAGTATAAAAAGTCATGAGAAGAACCAACTGCTAGAAGCTGAAGCCAAATTCTTATTAGAAATTAAGCAGCAATATTAGTACCATTTAAGCCACAAATAAGTTACTAGGTTCTGTAAAGAAGAAAGACCATACAATTTTTCTGTCTGTGATACATAGGAAGTCAGGCAAATCTTCCAAGTTGTCTCTTTTGACCATTAAGCTGGGAATCTACAAAATCACATGTGTTTTAAAACAAATTTTCTTCTATTTCATTCAAACCTATCTGAAAAAATATGGCTTTCTTACTGCTTTCAAAGATTTAGTTTGAATCAATCCAATAAATTTTAGATTAAATAAGTTAAAAATTCATGATGTCTAAGTAATAGTTTCTGGCATTATTCAGGGAGAGCAGACTTAGATGTGTGGACGTAGTAGTATTTCAGTCTATAAGGTGATATAGGAAATCCAGAGGTGTCTCAGAGTGCCTTGTGTTACTTGGACATCAGTATTTCTAAGCGTTTCTGTCACCTTCTGTGACATTGCCAGCAGAAGGTGGCAATGACAGTGTAGTGCTCTTGGAAGGACATTTTTATACTGAGAGCTAGTCAAGCCTTTAAAACTCATCCTTTCTTGTAATGCAAGGCTGTTCCAGAGGTGTTTGTTTAACACAAATTGCGCTGGCTGTGCCCAAAACAGACGGATTAATTGACATGCACTCCTCCCACATCCACACATCATGCACTAGAACATCATAGTAGAAGTGAAGAAATTTGCCCACCATCACTTCTCTCTTCATTTCTACATTAAGTTGCTTTTAATTTTTGGGTTTACCTACCTTTATGGTGTAGGCTGGTACTGCTCTGTTAGTCATCGTTGCTTTAGGCAAAAGGTGGTCACCTAGGGTAACAAAGTGACTTTGTGGTGAATGTACAGAGAGGAGTATTACTTAAATACATGTATGTATGTGGTGTCCTAGATTACTGACTGAAAGCTTTTACTTCTTTTCCCTGACTGTTACCATCCTCTTGTACTATTACTTTTTTTGCATTGTGTTCCTTCAATGTACTTCTTAAAAAAATTGTAACAAGAGGAAAATGTGGTACTGTTTTCCTGAGTATAAGAATAAAATTAGCTTTTGCTTTATCTTCCACTAATTTTGGGTACTTTGATTATTGGATTCTCTTTGTAGATTGTTTTTTTCACAGTCACTGATTGTATTAATTGCCCATTTACAAAAAAGTTCCTAGATAATACTCTGAGTGCAAAATCTAGAGAAAGGAGTTACAATCTCTTATTTAAAATTTGATCTCTGTGATTCATTCTTAATATGTAAAACATCTGAAGGCAAAACAAGGAAGTCTGGATATACCAGCTATGCAAACATGTTTTTACTGCTTATTTCTTTGGTGTCTGAATAGCAGAGATTTTAGAGCCTCGTTTGATAACTTAGAATTATGTTATATTTTGTAAATTCTTAATTAGTGAAAAATAATTCAAATGCTGACCATCTTGCTGGATCTTATTTTCATGTCCAGTTTTACTTCATTTTCTTTTCATTCTAGATAAACTTGCCTTGGAAGGAATAGTGGTGCAACGTGCTGAATGCAGACCTGCAGCTAGTGAAAATTATATGAAGCTGAAAAGGTAGGAGTCCTTCATAACAAATGATATGTGCTATCTGACTTTGGTGCTTTTATTATTGCCTTACTAGTGAGAGGTGATTTCAGTATTATCTGGTCTTACACCAGATCTACACAGGATCAGAACTGATCTTACTTTTGGGGTGCATTTACTGTAGGGAGGGAGTGAAGGCTGCTGTGGGCATTGTATCTCCCTCTGGTTTTGTCTGGTGGGATGATGCAGACTTCTGCATCCATTCATATGCAAATCTGTTACTAGAGCACATGTACCTTTTCATATCTGAACATATGACTGTATTCAAATGTGATTCAAGCTGAACTTGCTGAGACTTAAGAGATTACATCTGTCTGCTTGGGGTGCCCTTCTTGAGTGTGGGTTTCTGTGGATCACCCAAGTTTAATTCCACTTTACACTGTGCCATGCTAGACAAAAAGGATCTCTGAAAAGACATTTAAAATGTCCAAAATAGGAAAGAGTTTCTGGAGAAGTGCTGGACCTAAACTGGCATGGTTCTTAAAAAAGGTAGTGACTGAAAATGCCAGAAGTAGCATGGAAACCACAGCACACACATTTAACAGGATCATTTAGTGACTTCTGAAAATTTAAGCAAATACCTCTAGGATTTACCATGTGATTCATATATCTTATGGGTAATTAACTTGATGATGTTCTCTAGTAATCAGATTTGGGATTGACTTGTGCCTTATGTTAAGTCCATCTTTATATATTTTAAGTATGTATATTAATTTTTTTGGAATAGAGAAATTCAGAGCAGGATATTTTAGGAAGAGAATTGTCTGTGACTGGTTTTAAAATTGTCAAAAGAAACATAAAATGCAAAGTGATGTTTTTCTCCAATTCCTAATCTAATTTCTATGTATCATATACATTTTCAGTGTCTTGTATTTTATTAACCTTCTCTGTCATCTAAATTGTGCCAGTATTTCCTTACAGAGTTCATTCCATTTTGACATTTTTCGACATTTTATGTTCTAGCTGTTGGAAATTAGTACCATGTTTGTTCCTGTACAGTGAACTACTTAATTTCAGACTGAGTTCTACGATTGCTGTCATGGTTTTTGTCATCAGCAGGAAATGGAGATGAGACAAATGTAATGTTATAGAAAAGGACTCATTTCAATCTGGCAATTTTAAATATACATGAATATAGAATGTAAGATGTATTTGCTTCATACTTGTTCTAATCACAGGTTTCCTGATCCAAGTGCTTTTTTGCATTTTGTACATAGTTGATCAGATAAGCTTCTTCTGCTAAGGCCACAGAAGGAGACCAAAACAGAACTGATAGCTTTAATTAAGTACTACCCAAACTTTGAATTTTTCAGTGTTCTACTTTCTGTCACGCATGCATGGATGCAGCCCCTCCTGGTATTCAGTTTTGTCATGTTCTGCTCCTATAGGAGCAACAGAAGTACAAACACAAAAGCACATTTTGTCTCTGAAAACATTGGCAGGTGAAAACAATGGTACCGTTGTTTTTTCTTTCCTCTAGAAAAATTGTCAGGCTCTGTATTCCTACTTTCTAACTTCACATGTTTTTAAAGATTTTTTGCCTTCTACCGATAAGTTAAAAAAAATAAGTCTGATCTGCTGAGAATCAGCATGAGATTTAGCACATCTAGCATTCACAGCCTCAGAAGGAATTGGTTTATATCCAAATACTGAATCTGGTATTTGAGTAGTAGGATCTAACTTTTCTCTCCCTTGATGCTCTCCCACCTTCAACATGTTACAGTCTGTACATAAAAAAAGGTGACAGCATTAAAGATAAAGCACATACATTATAGAGCTGTGTTATATTAAACCATTTTGTTCATTTTTCTATTTACTGTTGTGCTTTATATGAGACAGACTCTTCAAAGATGGAATTTAAAATATTGATTAAACAGCAAGTCTATTGTGTAGGCTTTGAGTGCTATAATACTAAGTTGAGTTGGGAAGGAAGTAAAATTAAAAGATAAATGCAGTAGCTTCAAATGTTTAAGATCTAGAAAATGGAGCTGCCGACTCTCAAAATCTGTAATCACTTTTTTCTGAGAGCTGGCAGTAACCAAAAAGGATGATATACTTCCTGGTATTAAATGCAGATAGGGATCCCCTCTATTTTGCCATCTGCGTCTGAGTCGATGAGCTCAGCTGATGAATGCCTGGCGTGGCATTGGTCTCCTTGCTGCTCTGCAGAGTTTCAGTGTGAGGATGAAGCCATGGCCTTGTGATGGGCTGGCTGGCAGTTCAGTGGGAGATAGCGTGACGTGTGGGTTTAAGGACGGATGATGAAACTGCAGAAGCTGGTGACATGTGTGAGTGAAAACGTTAACAAATGTAGTAGTCAGGAGGGTTTCCTCCCAGCTTTTGATTTGATTACAGAAAGGATGGGGATGGCTGATGTTCACAACACATTGAATACAAGGTACAAATGTGTGTCTAGGGATAGCTACTCCCTAACAAAGGTAAAACAGAGGCTGTGTGACCACTTGGTATTCCATTTTGCAAGTTTTGTTGTCATTAGATTTATTTTAATTTTTTCCATTTTCCTGAGCTTCACATTCTAGAAGAGGGACAAATACCATGAAACTCCCTCTATCCTGCACTAGTAAAGCTTTGTGCTATTGAACTTCTTGCAAAATTTTTATTAGCAGTGTATTTCTTCATAGCATCTTAATGATTGGTTTTACATTTGCTGTTATTGAGGCTAGCTGAAAAATAATATGTGTGGTTTCCAAGCACCTGTCATGATTTCTGTCTTGTGGGAGTGGATCTCATGATCCCATTTAAAAATATTTGGACTGTGTGGGGGAAAAAGTAGGCAGACCATTCCTAACTGCAGTCAGCTTTGCTGTGCAGTATCACAGAAGATGCTGTGCCTACACTACTGTACGATAGCTCCCTTCTTGCCCCATGGAGCCTGTCAGACAGTGGGGGCACATGTGAACTATGGCAGCAGTGTGTGTGTCACAGGTGGGGGTCACACACATGGCTCACTGTGCAGCACACTCTGTATTTGCACCAGCCTTGTGCCCCCACCATCCATGTCACCCAGGTCCAGGTTGCCTTTCCTTTCTGTCAGGCTGCCTTAGGCAGGCTCCACATCCTCCCTGGCCAGTCCCACACAAACCAGACTATTTTCTTACTGTAGTCAGCTTTCCACCATGAAGATGCATGATCTGAGCCTTAATTTTGTCTTTTTGAGGCTTAAGAGATTTTAATTTCGTGATTCCAATGTTTAAGCACCTTGGATTAATGACCCCTCCAAAGAGAGAGATCTTCCAAGCAGCTTGTCTGCACTGGGAAACATGGGGCACGGGAAGAGAGGAGTTATCCAGACATTCAGGATCACTTCAGGGTTCAGATTACTTGAGAGGAGATGAGAATACAATTTTGATGCTCCAAAGGAGTGTTTGCTATTCACAAAAGAGGGAAAATGGAGGGCTGGGGTTGTGCAGGGGGGAAAAGAGAGGTATAAAACATTTTTTTCTTATTTTTTTAAATACACCTTCTAGCATATTAATTATATTGTTTATGGAAACTGAAACTTTATTGAATTTTGGGAGAGATCATTAATCTGATTGCTGGTTCTCAGTTTCCTTCTTTTTGTAATGCCTGGAGACAGAGGATAAAAATGTAGGCTTTGCAGGCTGACTTAGGATTCTTCTTTTGTTTTACCTTAAAATGGCTTCATTACAGCATGGTATGAAATTTGCCAGATCAATATTATTGTAGCCATATCATTGTAGCCAATATCACTGTAGCCATTTCAGATTCTTGCTGCCACATTACCTTTTCTATCCTTGCACTGGTCCTCACCTCCATTCTCTTCATCCCTCTGATCATAGCAAACTCTCTTGTTCCCCAAACCTTTCCCATTTCTGCTTCCCATTTCCTCATAGAAAAAAATATTTTCAAAAGTATTTAGACCGCATCAGTATCTTACACATTTCATTTTAAGGTAAAGTTAAGAAGAAAAAAATCTCTAAGAGTGACTTCTGCAAAGCTCCAATTCAGACTGACGTGGTCAAGTTGAGTAGCTACAGAAAGGTCTCTAGGACTGCTCAGGTCCTCTGCACTGGGGTGGCTGGGCAGCAGACTCACAGTTCTCAGAGGAGGTGTTGAAGGCACATGTGAAGTGCAGCTCAAGCAGTTGATGAATTGTGTGACATGTTAGTTAGTGCTTCTGCAACAGTGGAGAATGGCAGGCAAAAAAGGATGAATTCAGTGCCCTTGTTTCATTCTCAAATGTGATGCTGAAATGCTGGTCACCTTTCACAATGGCTGTTGGAATACTCTGGTTTGACTATACCTAACCTGAGTTACTGAAGTCTCACAAACCATACACCAAGTGAAAAAAGAGAAGGAGTCCTAGGATTATCAAAAGCCTAGAAGAGCCAACATTTAACACTGCAACAAGGGTTGTAATCCCTATAGCTCTCTTAAGTAATTTTTAAATATGTCTTGAAGTGTCATTAGTGAAAATAGCGGTTGCCAATATGACAGCTTATAACAAGGCCGCAAGAATTTTGTGTCTTCTTGCTTTTTCTTGTAAGAGTTTTCTACAGAGAATATATTGAAAGTCCTTATAAAAGCTGCTGGAAGAAACATGCATAATAGACTTTTAGGAGTAATGGGTTGTAAAACATTCTAGAATAATGAACTTCCACATTTGAAAAGTCATATTTCTTTACAACCATATTATGGAGGCCTCTTGAGGTCCTGAAGCTTCGTGTTCTAGGTCAAGTAAGTGGAATTAAATTAATGCAGATGAGATGCTCACTTTTTCTAAAAAGTACTGAGAGAGTATTGACTGACTGACAGTTCAGTATATTGCTGTAAATGAGCATTATGCCAGGGGTTTGGGGTTTTTTTTTGATTGGGGTTGTTTAGGGTTTTTTCCTTTTTTTTCCCCCCACAAATACTTCCCACTAGCAGAAGAAAATGAGTCATTTGACCACCATGCCACTTCCTTATATTCTTGTAGATATACTTAGTTGGCTATGAATTCCTTTCCAAAGTACATGAGTATACATACATCTGTGCATTTTCCACAAAGGCTGACACACTGCACAAATGCTTCTCAGTTTGTTTGAGGTGGGAAGCCAATTTTATGCAGGGCTGAGATTGCATCTGCCTGTCAATCAATGCAACCTTGATTTTTCAAGTAGCAAAGATCAGTTTCTCTCGCTTGAGGTAAGATTCGGCATAGTAAAAAAAACCACATTCCTAGGGTGTTTTAAGTTACTCATCAAGTACAAAAAATATCATTTTTGTTCATATGATAGAGTATTTCCAATCACAGTTTTTCCTGAAGAGTTATGTGCACTTTGTAAAAAATTAATGTTAATCATGTTCATGTAGGTTTAAGCTGTACTGCTAAGATATGTATTTAATATGATTCTTGTGTTCCTGGGCGCCCACCAGTTTTTAAGAAATCAAGCAAATAACACTCTAATTGTGAACAATTGGACTGCAAAGTAACAGACACACTTCAGTATGTGTGTCCATTTTGATCCATTTTTCACATTTTTTACCAGAGTAGTGGAGAGAAGCAAGTTAGAAAAACAAGCTTTAAGTGAGGTGAGCTCACTTAAAGAGAAGTGCTTATTCCCCATTTCAGTGGTCAGGAGTGTTGCTTTTGTTTGTTTCCTATATATTTATTTGTGATCTTAGACTCTTTTCACTGTCCCTTGTCCTTTTCATTTTGTCTGTTGTTTTTTGTTGTTTTTACAAGTGGTGTTCTGAGACTGGATTTTAATAGGCCTTTTATATTATCATGCTTTTTTGTTCAGTGATATGAAAAAGGTTGTAATGTTGGTCGTTGCTTCCAGCCATTGTAATGATGCTAATAACTAAGGCATAGCCTGCTGTTGGTAATGCAGCAGGTATTTTATCGTGTTTCTGTTAAATCTGCAGCTGGATGCAGGAGGTTAATATGTTCTTTCTACTCCATTGTACTCTTCAGCTTATTGTAGCCAAGTGTATTCAGGCTAATCTGAGGGGGGTTGGGCAGGGGGGAAGGGACATAAAAGTGGGGTTTTTTTAATACACTTTTTAGCATATAAATTATATTGGTTATGGAAACTGATACTGTCTTAAATTTTGGGAGATACCATTGATCTGGTCACTGGATCTCAGTTTCCTTTTTTTTGTAAAAGTCTGGGGACAGAATAAAAAATGTAGGCTTTGCAGGCTGACTTATGATTCTTCTTTTGTTTTATCTTAAAATGGCTTCATTAGAGCATGACCTGGGATTTGCCTTCTTTCTGTTTTTTAAGTATCATAATTTCCAGGTGAGAGTCACAGAATCACAGAATGGTTGAGGTGGGAAGGGACCTCTGGAAGTCATCTGGTCCGAACACTCCTGCTCAGTCAGGGCTACCTAGAGCAGGTTGCCCAAGGTTGTGTCCAGATTCCTCTGCATTTCTCTGGAACTGAAATAGCTTCTGAATAGAGAGCATAGTGAATGTGTTCTGTGCCTTTTTAGAAAGGTATGTTGTTCATAGAAGCCTAGCATGAAGGTCATTTTCAGAAAGAAGAGAGATGCTTTGGGATGAATATTTAAGAAGAGTTTATGGCAAATACTCCATGAATTTTTCCTTATACCTTGGGAAAGGAAATCAATTTTTGTAATTGGAGAGTTCTCGTTGCTCTGGGTTTTTTTGACATAAAGTTCATGAAACAGAGGCATTGCATTTAAGAACATATCTAGTTTGCCTTTATGATAATTAGCAAAATAGCATCCATTTCCTTTCTATCTGCTGAAAGCACTGAGGCTAAAAATAGTCACCCTGGAGTATGTTCAGGCTTCAGTCGTAGCCAGCTTCTTCAGGCTGGAGAAAAGCCTCTCTCAGTACCAGTGCTCAGCACCAGAAGTTCTGGATATTTATAATTCTAGTAAACCTTAATGTCAAGGGCACTGATTCCTTCACTTGAAACCAGAATCCTTGGTATTGTACAATGCTGGAACTCCTTTAACCAGGGCAGCAATAATTACAGAGATATCTCTGCTGCTAAGGTGCTTTCCAGATTTCAGTGAGGGACTTGTTTAGTATGTGGGAACATAACTTGTCTTCCCAGGGTAGCACATTCCTTTTCATCCTCTTTTCCATCTGTAATATGATATGATACTATAGTGGGTGAAAATCTGAGAGTTCAGTTTTAACTACCGTGACTGATCTGGTGTTACTGATGTAAGTAAAAAAGCTCATTTCTTCATTGGTGTCAGCATTTTCTCTGTTGCAGAGCTCACTGAAGCTCATGGATCTCTTACTGGTTGCCATTCCAAATTCTGTAGTCACGTTGAGTACTTCCAGTGTTCTGGGTTTGCAAAACTGCTTTGGCAACTACCAGCTTGACAAGCTCAAATTTTCACAATATGTACAATGCCAGCACCATACCACATCTTCTATTTTTAAGCTGCTTTGTTCACATACTACTGATGATATTTGGAGTTTGTAACAGATCAGTAGACTGGTATCATCCAACGGTTCCCTGCTGCAAAAGAGCTCCAAAAATTCTACGGTATCATTGAGCACTAAAAGCTACCTGGTGCAGAACCAAAGATTAAAATCATTAGGTGGCAAGTTCTGTTGCTGACATACTGATTTCCTGGCTTATCAAAACATTTCTGAAATTTGTGAATCTACAGGAAGGCACTGAGACAGTGGTCTGAAAGGTAGCAGGGTGCACGTGTCCCTCCAAATAGCACTTGTTACTCGGGATGTCACCAAGTTCAAGGAAATTCATAGATGACAAACTGTCCATCTTCTGGTTTCTGGTTCTTTTTTAAAGGAATGTCTGTCTGTAGGATTCCAGTGCTTATCAAACTGGGTTACCCTGGGATAAGTGGGTGATTTAATTCCTGAAGACATGGCAAAATTCCAGTGGGAGCTTAAGTCCCAAAGTGCCATAGGACCAAGTACCGTGGAGGAAAGTTGTGGAGGTACCTCCTGTGCTCCTTAAAGGCTCTGTGGGTGGAAAAGATGCCAACTTTGGAAATTATTCACAACATTGCACAGATATTAATACAAGATACTGAAGCACTGCAACAATCAGTTAGTACTCTGGCACGATCCTGAAATGTTTTCCAGTAGGGAGGAAATTGTGCAGCCACCTGCTAATGCTCGAGTCTGGAATGTTTTTAAAAAGGCTTTGGAGTTGAATTCAAATTAATGCCATAAAATGGAAAAGAGCAGTAAATTACTTCCTTTTGCTTTAAGCGAGAGATATAATGTAAAATTCTTTCAAATCCACTCATCTCGTCTAGTTAAACTCACTTTATTTCTCTTGAATCATCTGGATAGAAAAAAATGGGATTACCAGTATCAAAGGCCAACAAATTAAACTGCAAATACAGTGAAGGAACTTTAAAATCATAGGAGGCTTATTTACACTTCAGATCAAATGCAAATAATTTTCAGTAATATTTTTCACAAAAGCTCTTCTATAGACCATTACTTCCCACAGCTTGAAAGAAGTAGAAATTAATACAAAGGACCCCTACCTGAAATATTTCTTATGTATATTAATGTGCATACACAAATTTAACAATTTCCTATAAAAACAATGGCTCACAAAGTCCTTTTTTTTTCCATGCCTTCATTTAAATACAGATATGTCCGCTTATGGCCTTAAGAAAAACATATGCTGCCATTTTCAGTTACCATTGCAAGACTACATAATTGTGAGAGAATGAGGTGGTTTCTCTTTGAAATGGTATTTTATCAACAGAATATTATTTAAATGTCAGTTCTAGTGATATGTAAGTCCTGAAGGTATTCCTTTCTGTCAAGTTTACATTGAGTTTGAAATTTTCAAACTGCTTTGTGCTTTTTAATGAAAAATATTTTTTAACTGAACCTTGTACACAATAATTTCACCATTCCTGAAGTCTGTTACGATGTTTTTGCTAGACTATTGCCTCATTTGTTTGTAGTCAGTAGATTTGCCTGGGATTTGTTCATTGTCATTTTGGTATCTGTGATACTTCGCTGAAAATTTTGCACTGTGCACTAAGCCGTTACCACCATTAGGACTCAACACAAATGCCTCTGCCCTAGTAGAAAGAGTATTACAGCTCGAATCTGGCTGTATGTTTGTTGAATGGTACAGTGAAACTGTTACAAGGCTGGTGTGTTTTATCCATACCTGAGATTGAAATGAGACGTTTTTTTTGAGCTAAGCTTGTACCTTGAATGTTGTGATGACCCCAACAGGGAAGCATGAAGAGTGCTCATGGACTCCACTGCTTAGTTCCTCTCCTGCTGGCCCTGGCAGAAAGCTGGAACTGAGGCAGCTTTGTGACAGCTACCAGTAATCATTAAGGTTTAGGGTCAATGTTACTTTAGTTTATAATTTTGTATAAGTTTCTTCTGTAGAACACATAAATGTATGATAATATGCATATTCTGCACCTGAGGCAGGGCAATCCCCAGTCTCAGTGCAAACCAGGTGATTGAGAGCAGTCTGGTAGAGAAAGACTCTGGAATATTGGTATGAAAAATTGGACATGAGCTGGCAATGTGGGCTCGCAGCCCAGAAAGCCTCTCATGCAGGAGTTGTAAAGATCCGTTTTTGCCTTGAAGTGCCGTGTTCCAGGTGACTGCTCTGTGCTTTCCCAGGGCCTCACAAGAAGACTGAAATATTCAAACCCAAAGTTAAAATGGATAGTGCATCACCTGAGAGTTGTCAGCTTCTCCTGTTTCAAGTTTGAAAGCAAGGTATAGCATAAAGTAGTGAAACTTAGAAAAATTATATGCTGCTACTTGAAATGAAAGTTTCCAACAGTGTAATTAATATAGCAAAGCCACTAAATGGAAATGATTAAAAAAATGCTCTCATCTTCACCCTAGTTTCTGACATACCTCAAGGCTGATAATGTTCCGCACTAAAAGCGGCTCTGCATGCCTGAATTAATATCCTATTGATATCCAAACATTTCGTGTTGGTAGGTATTGATATATGTTACCTGCTCTATCAAAATTATTTAATTTTCTTTTCTTTGAGATCCATTATCTCTGCTAGGGTGTTGTAACATAAGCTACCTAAAGCCATTTCTAGTTGAGCCATCTCTGAACAGTTCAGAAACCATGGTGTGCACAGACCAGAACTTAGATTTAGAAGGTGGTGAAGGGCAATAGTGAAACCTGTAGCAGCAGACTGATTGGATTTGGGGTGTTTTGGAGGACAGACTGACTTTTTTTTTTCCATTGATCGCTGTATGTGTCTTTTATCCCCTTCCTTCCCTTCCCTCATCCAGGGTACTTTTCTCACTCAAACTTTAGGTGTGCTGGATGCTTCTGGTGTTGTCAAGCACTCAGATACTTGCTGGTAGACGTTTAGGGTGGCCCTTTGTGACTAAGGTGGAGTTGCAAGTTTATCCAGGAGTTATCTTCAGCAGCAGTTTTAAAATATAAAGAAATTTAGATCTGTGTTCAACTCATACAGTGTGTTCTATCGATAATTTCTGTTTGATTTTCCAAATGTCAAAGATTGCAAACCTCCTGTCTTATTAATGTATTAGTCTGTCCTGAGTGACAGTTCTGAGAATTAATTGTGCAACTCCAAAAATACCTGCCAAAAATTAACAGGTACAGCACCATCTTGCAGGTCATGGGCACGCTGAAACAGTAACTGAGGAAAGTGTGAACAGACTGGGCCCTAACCAAAGTTAATGGCAATGAGGTCTCTCTGTTAGGTCTTTGAACAGATCCATATTTTCTCAGGGTTATCTGACTAACCCCTTTCTTAATGATAGTGGCAGAATCAGGAGGAACTGTACCCTGTGACTTGTAATATAAATTTGAATTACTGCCTTGCTGTTCCCTCAGATTATGTGTGTGTTCTTGAGTGCTGACTGAGACCTTGCCAAGGAGGAAGATAAAGAAGAAATAGTCATGAATTAGACAAAGAAACAGCTCACCAAAGAGCTTTCCTCTGTTCCTTCTGCTCATGGTTGTATTCAGTTCTGCGGCTTTGTGCTGCATTCCCAACTATAGGCATGGGGAAATTAGGGACTTTACAGGGTTCATTTCTGTTTATAACATAAGGTTCTGACTCCATGATTCCAGTCTGCAGACAGCAGATACACACAGGCTTCTGTCTTTCTTCAGAACTGGTTGAACAGTGTTATCTCAGGTTAGAGTCAGTCAGGAACATGACAACACCTTTAAGGTGAGGCATCTAAGTATAAAAAAATAGCTTAGCACAAATCCATATCTTCCCATAAACTCAGGCACTTGTTAACCCTTAGACTGTCATGACAGCAACAATGCAGCAACTTCAGATCTAAAACAATAAGGAGATGAAAAAAATATCTTTCAAATGGTTCAGATTTTTTAAAAAGGTGTTTAGTTGGGCCTAGAAGTAATGAGACACGCATTCTGTCTGCTAAGCTTATTTTTAAAAGTTGTTGTGTCATATCTGAAAAGATCCTAGCTCTCCTACAGTATTAACTGTAGCTGTTTTTGAGGTTAAAGAAAGCCCTGTGCTCAAAACCTGTTGCAAAGTTCAATATTGTCTGTATCTTAGTTCGCTCATTTTTTTTTCTATTTGAAAAACAGACAGGAGGAACAGGAACACAAAAATAGCCATGGCCAGATTTCTTTTTGTAAAAAAAGAGAAGAAAATCCCTGCATTTCTGGGATATATTCTGAATTGTGAAGTCATCTTGAAAGAGAAATTTCACTGTATGTGAGTGTAGGCGGGAGCAGAAAAATATGTGATAAAAATAGCAGACTACGTGGAAATTAACACCAATATGTGGATGCATACCTGGAGATGTTAAATGATAATATCGGAGAATTACCCTTTAGATCTATATTTATATAATACATTTCAAACTAAAATTTAAAAAACTCAAACCACCCATATATAATTTTCAAATTACATTTCAAATACTTTCTTTATTTTGAATTCTAATTTCAACTCAGACATTGACTTCTGTTCTGACTTTGGGAACTGTCTAGAAAAGTCATGATCATTTTAACTATTCTGGCTCATGTTGACAAAGAACTTTGTTGTTCAACAAAGTCCATGAAAACTAAGTACTCTTTCTCTGAAGTGAAATTCAGGGAATAAGTACTGCATCCTGAAAGTATGAAGCTATGATCGAAATACTTAGAGCATTAAGAAATCACTGTATTGCAGAAAAGGCTCAAAAAAGACTTAATAAGATGTTAATTGATCAAAACTTGATTTTCAAAACAAGAGAATGTTTTTGTAGGGTCTCATGAAGCACATCCATAGGTACAGCAAACAGAATTTTTTCATATGCCATGTTTATGGTATTGGAAGCAAAGGATATATTTTGTAGATTGACAAAACATAGAACTTCATGAGGTTAAGTTGTACTATATAAAATAAATTCCCTTCTAAGTCAGTATGGTTAAGCAGCTGGGAAAACCACTGATACTTATATTGGAGCACTGTTTTTTTATTCTCTTACTGTACCTAATGTTGTCAGAAAAACACACTTCAGATATGCTCTTAAGTATGAGTTGGTTTTGTTATTATCAGCAGGAAGCAGGAGCAGCATATGTCTATGGGAATGCAATTTATGATAAAATACACCTAATTAAATCTCTTGAGGATTTATATTCACACATGCTGTGAAACTGAATCATATGAATATTTCTTAATAAATTAAAGCATCTGTTTTAAATGTCTAACTGTGCACCTAAACTTCAATTCCTGGTCTTTGTACCACAAATTTAAAATAACATGAAATGCACTTTATTACTGCAATATCGACCATAAGAGGTATTCAGGGCAACTTGGAGAGAAACACCTACAGTGTAGTTATGCCACATATTAAAGTAGGAGTAATGGTGTAGGTTTTATAAATTGATGCCTAAATCAGCCAACTGGAGCAGATTATTACAGCTGTTTTTATTGCTATTTCTTCTAACTCTTTTTAGCCTATTTTCATATTAGAAAACGAATACCCCCTGTAGTATCCACTCTAGGGGTAAAAAGTGCTTCCTGCAATTTGTGGGATCTTGGCAAGGACGAAGCTAGCAAATAGATCTGCCAGATTTAAGACATTTCATTGCAGTTTTACACTGTATTTTTCCCTCTCCTCTATCCTGTACTCTTAGATTTGCATGGTCTGGTACAGAAAGAATTATCAGTTAATTCATCCTTTTGCTGCTTTAAAAAATAAAAAACTAACTTTGAATGTCACTTGGATATTAGTTTGAGGTGGTTTATTATATAGCATTTAGATTTTTTTCATTATTTCATGAAGCTGTATGTAAGTGAAATGCTAGGTGAGTAAATGATAGATGTTAGCCACAGTGAGTATATAGGTTTTTGTTCCTGACAGGCCTAAGAGCCAATGCTTATGGAAAGTGAGCTATTGTTTTGTGTATTCAGTGAAGTATATTAGCTGATGCACAGTCTGTATTTATGTTAAGAAATTTGGCAGAACATAGATTGGAATGTGGCAGTTATTTGTTTAATTGCCTTATAGCCCCTTAAAAATCTAAGAAGTTGTTTTCTATTACACTCTACTTTGTGTTTATATGTGTGCATAGTACAGCTGAAAGAAATACTTCACTTGCTTCAATTACCTAAGCATAGCATTTGTGGAAGTCTTGAATCTGACTAAACAGAGGACAATACATAGTATTGTACTTTTGTCTTCTGTGTATATAATGAGACTTCAGCTGCATGAAGGAAAGTAAGACTTGTGAAAGCTGCTTGAAAAGCAGCTGCTTGGTCTAAACAAATGCAGTCATTCATCTAAATTGATGAGAAAAGTGCAAACAAATGATAAACTGATCTATTGTTACTATTTTCCAACAAAGATTTCAGTCTGTAATTTCTTTTAATGTAATTTTTAAAAAATACTTCAAAATTATATGTAGGGAATCACAGGTAAAGCATCACCAGCTTTAGTGAATCCAAGCTGTCATATTTTAGCTGTAGATACACAAGTTAGAAAATAAAATGGCAGGCATACTTTAATTGTGGTTTTATTTCTCTAAAAGGGTCAGTAAATTCAAATGAGTTTATACACCTCAGGGACTTTCTGGTCTCCGAACATCTGGGTGTGAGCCTGGAACACGGCCCTTGGAAACCATAACATCCCTTATAGAGGAATAGAACCAAATGAAACATATGTAATTAGTGGTGTGCTCCAATCTGTACATGGGCAGCTGTATGATTGGTGCTGTGTAAATGCTGCAGCAATGAACATGAGTAATGAAAATCAGGAATTGCCTAATAATGCATGAAGTAATTTGAAGATTATGGGCAGATCCATTTCAGAAGCTGATGAGTGAAGCACAAGTGTCCTATGTATCATCCAAAGATGAAGAGTTCTAAGCATATTTGCCCACATGTCAAATGTGCCATTATTTTAATAAAAAAATAAACACATAATTCAAGTCTAGGATTTAGGAAATCTGGTGAGTGCAAAATAGAAGTAATACTTGGTATAGATATCTGAAGCTTGCTGAAAAGCAAATGCACAAGCTCTTACTAAGTTCAGAAAAACCAGTCATTTTTGGAAGCAGTGGAAGCATCGTGTTACATGGTCAGCTTTGTTGTTTGCCAAAGTCTTTTGATGTATTTCTGTGTCTGTATGAGAAGTGACTGATGCACAAGGCATTTATGTAGCAATATTTAAAAGGCCAAATTCAAACAATGTTGTCAATTCGCGTCATGGTGCACTAACCAAGTAGTTACTAGGAGCTTTGAGGGCCTATCCCTAAATCCTATCAAATTGAGGAAGACTTTCATCAAGTGCAGCAGTTATTGAATCACCCCATTAAAGGTGGTGTGGAAGGTGGTGTTACCTATGTTTTGTGATATATAGTATTTGATTTGCTTTTTCAATTCTTTTGTCCTTTTTTCATGGGTCTGCTTTTACTATGTAAGCAAAGATGATACTGCCATAATAGTGAGGGATTTTTCCCTGAAATAAAATGCAATGTGGAGGCTACCCATTCTGCAGCGCTCCCTTCAGAATGATAAAGTATTGTTCTGTCCCCCAGGTGCTCTTCAGATAACCTGGCTTCTCACACTGGTTGGACAGTTACATCTCTTCACTTCATTAATCAGTATGAACACAAGCAATTGCCCTGGACTAAGTTAATGTCAGAATAAAATAAATTGAACCTGGCTTTCAATTCACACATAAAACTGAAGTGAAGGTCTCCTGTGGAAGGAATTGAGGCTAAAAAGAGTTAGCTGCTTTGAGCTCTCAGGGACCAGGCAATCAGTGCACCCTGCCTTTTTGCCTTCTATTAAGATAAATCAGTAACTTCATTCAGAGTATAGGCATCTTCCTTACTTTTTAAAACATAATGTTTTGCTTTGGTTTTGTTCAGAATTTTTCTGAAGTTAAAGACTGTTGAAGTTTTGGCAAAATGCAGAAGTACTTTCAGTTCATTGCAATATTAATAAAGAAGAGGAAGGAAAATTGTTTTTAGAGGATTTAAAAGCTAGATGACAAAATTATTCTTGTTCACATATAGCTTCTTGCTGCAGGAAATAGGAGCCTTTTAGAAACAACTCCATCAAAGTAACTCAAGCCAAGCAGCTAGTAGCCATCTTCAAGGAAGATGAAACTCTAGACATTAAAAAAACTCAACCAAAAAACCCATAAAACACCGCTCAAGATTACAAGAAAGAGATACTTGAATCCATCCACAGTTTCTGTTCCTCATTGAACTATCCTTCATGATGCCCTATTTTGACTTCTGGATGGAGATTAGAGTGCAATAGTAGTTTCATGACGTCCACCTACAAATGAAAGTGTGTTTATCTAAGAATGCCAAGCAGACAAAATTCTATCTGATGTCCCTCTCCTAAGTGAAGTACAGAAAGTTAATATCTTAGGAAGGCTGTTAATGGGCCTCTCCTTTATATTTTTTTGGTTATTTTTTCCTCCCCGTTGTGCCTTTATTCCTTTTTGAAGAAATCCTTTTTTCTTTAGGTAATTATGACTTCTTGATTATTCAAAGAACTCTTCTAAAACCCTTCCAATTATCAGTCATGTGTTTCTGTCGACATTTTCATTCTTCATTTTCTCTTGCTTTAGGAGGAGGACCTATCTGAATGTCTGTATGGATGCATAAGGTTCCTTGCTTGAGGCTATCCTCATTAAGTCATGACTATGTTACTTCATTCGAAATAATACACTAACTCACAAACTTTTTTTTAACTCAATTTTTATTCTTGTAGTTCTCTTCTATCATGTGTGTAAATATCCAGCTTTGTCATGTGTGTCCTTCTTGAAAAAGTAATTTAATTTCTCTGCAGTTTCGTTGGCCAGCAGGAATAAATGTTTAACATTTTTCCTCCTTTGACTGGTTTTGGTTTAACTGTTTAGCTTGCATTTTATTCCAAAGTGGTACCTCTGTGTTTATTCACATCGTCATGGCATGGCCCACTGAGGTTTGTTTATGCTCTCTGTAATCCGAGGGTCTTAAAAGGCTTTGCCCTTTGAGTGGTCGATTTTATGCTGTGATTTAGAGTGGGGAAATGGAGATATGAAGAAGCTGACTAGTCCTGCTTTGGCAAGTGAGCCGATGGTGCTCTTCTGCATGTCCTGACAGAAATTGTGTGGCATGGTCACTTCGCAGTTTCAGGCAAGTTTCATCTTCTTTTCCTTTTTGCGTATATAGGTCATGAGATGCTTCTTCCCCTGAAAGACTCTGAAGTCAAAAGCCTTGGTTTTGAAATAATACATACTCAACTCAGAAAGTCTTCCTTTTAGTTTTCTTCTATATCTTAGACTTACTTCCACATTAAGATTGCAGCAATATAATGCCTTTGTGTTTTTGTATTGGATCCCATCCTTCTCTTACGAGCTACCTTTGAACAGAAGCTAATTAAATCTACACACATTTAGCATGACATTAATTTTTTTTCTTATCTGCAGCAGCTGTTTATGAAACATGATTACCATTCCAGTAATTAATATTTCTCAGGACTGTGAGAAAAAAATCACAGCAGTGTCTGATGTGTTTTTCTTTCTGGAGGCTCAATTGTATTGAGCTGGAGTGAGTGCTTGGCACATCCAAATCTTCAGTCCTGCGTGGAGCTGTGCTTAGTGACACAGAGCAGGCTGTGGCTGCTTACTTTGGATACTGGCAGGAGGGCATGGCAGAGGGAGTGCCTCACTCTGCTCGATGTAAAGAGGGAGTGCTTGTCTTCCCAGTTTTCCTGCTAAATCCAGCACACTGTGCTTGTCCTGTGATACGCATATCTCAAGGGCTGTTGGGTTGTCCTGGCATTTAGCAGTCATCAATAACGTTTCTTTCTGGGAACCCATATGCACTTTTAGCATTCGTAATACTCTGCATCAAGAAATGATGCCATTTATTTACAAGTTGTCTGAAGAACTGATTTCCTCAGTTTGCTGGGGGTTTTCCTGTGATTTAATGCCTGCTACTTCTGGTATTCACATCATACAGTTGTTCCCTATTCCTGGACTGCATGAATTCATACACCTCAGTCATACCTTCATGCCTCATTTTTTTATTTTTTGACCCTGAAGAGTTCTATTCTTTTTTTTTTTTTTTTAGAGTGTAACTTGTTACATTCCTCTATGTATTTATACCAGAGAAAATTAGTGCCCCAATAGTTCTTGTTTCTTCTATGGTCCTTTCAGAGAGAAGACCACAATTTATAATGAAATACTATTTCATAATTGCAGCTGATATTGTACTCTCCAGGAAATAGCCATCCTTGCTACTGAGGGTAATAGAATAATAATGGTGAAATCTCATCCTGGCTTCTCAAGCTTTTTCCTCAGGTTCATTTTGGCATTACTGTTACATCAGCGTGCCACAAAATTTCACAGCAATGTGTCAGCCTCACTTTTCAGGTGCCTATAAGAAGTGGTCCTGTGTGTGAGATGTCAGTGGCTCTAAAGTCACCTGGCTGGCTGTACGCACTGTGGGTGGTGGGGAGCCATCTGGCCTGGGAGTGCAGGGCTCTGGCATTCTGAGCTGCTCACATGGCTGCACTGCCAGAGAGAAGGTCCTGTAGATACTTTGGCAGTCCCTGAGCTGGAGTCTAAGGTAGATTTTTTTATGTTTGTCCCCATAGCAAGCCATAAAAATGGCAGTTGTGAAATAAAAGGAATTGCATTAATTTCAGTCAGCAGCTGCTGAAGATACTGGGAAAGCATATTTTGTTTTGGGAACATCATGTTTGGATTTCCAAAACAAAATTTTGCAGGATTTCTGTTCCATGAAAACTTCAAATGTTGGCTTACCTCCTGATTCAAATCTGTGGTTTTTTTTCTTGAAAGCACAAAAAAACATGTAGTAAAAATTCAGATTTCCAGACAGCCATATTTAGGACTCAGCTGAAGGGCTATTTTTTTTTTTTTCTACATGTTATTAGTAAGAAACTCTATTGCATCTATGCTTTTTGCATTTGTATTTCTCTCATCACGGCAATGAATGTTAGTGTCCCAGTGTGCTGCTTAAATTTTCTTTTGCCTAATTTTGTTTCATTACTTCATTGCACAGTCTTCAATAACCTAAGTGCTTTTTTGTTTACGCCCTTGACATTTTCAAATGATGATGCTTTTCAGCCATTCTGTAGCTAAGCTATACCTATTTGTCTTATAGGCTTCTGATTACAGAGTAAATATGCAGCTATGGAAAATACACATTCTCTAATGTATATTAGTAGAAGCAGATGGTGCAATCTGTTCATTGATGGAATTTAGTTCCTAAAACTGATTTAATCTGGTTTGCAGCAAATACCATTCCAGTACCGTCTGTCATGGAACATGTACAAAGGGAGATGTTCCATTTCATGTTGTTTGTGTTTCATTGCAATAAAGTGCTTGTTTCATGTGTTACGTGGGGTAAGGCATAACAGAGTACCTCTTCTAAAGGCAGGTTGTTTCAATGCACAATACTACATTGTTCATTATTTGCTATTTTTATATGTTATTATTTTTCGTGGGCCCTTTTGTATTACAAAGCTGCATGCTGCTGGTCCCCTTTGTAAACCTACTTTTCATGCAGCCATTAATAGAATTTGCACTTGAGAAGAAACAGTGGACAGTTATTTTCTTCACTTATCAAGTGGAGAGGAATTTTAAATTAATTATAGCAGCATTTTGCGTAATTTGGCATTTTTCCTGTTATGAAAAAGAAGTTTCCTTGTTTCTTCAGAATAGAGGATTTTCCAAAATTATGAAGGCCATATAAACAGTTTGAGTTCTGCTTCTGCTAAGTCAAATGCAGAAGAGAATCCAGTGCATAGTACCTGTCTTCTTTAGCTCAGAGATCCTGTAGTCTCTAAAGCAGGAAGTCTTGGCCTGAAGTGCTGAATTGTCATAGAGGTCTTGAGGCTCTGTATAGCTCAAGGCTACAGGCTTGCAGAGACAGCTTTCTTCTCCCCACTTAGCACAAAATGTTTGGAGCTATAGCAATAAAGTGGTAGGTAATTTATGTTTCATTTCCTGTTGCAGTGAAGGATGTGTGAATCCTCCAAAGTCTTGTGGAGTTATTAAATTAAAGGATGTAGTGGAGCAGGGCAAGTAGTCCAGAAAGTATTGTGGAAATAACATGATATAAAAGCATCTATTTGGAAAAAAATCTGTTGGGCTTCTTACCTATCTGAGTAATTGCTTGACTGTTCTCTACATTTTGAAAATTAAATATTTGCTACAGCTGTGTTTTTGGGAGATTTTTAAGTAAATGTGTTCTCCATTTCTTTTCTCTAGAATGTCTTAACCTCCTCTAGACTTAGAACTAGAATTTAAAAATTGATCTCCCATGGGGTTTTACACAGCTCCAAAGAGCTTTCACAACTTTCAAAAAAGCTGATTTGTTTCTCTTTTCCCCTAGAGATGCTTATAATTTTGTTTTTGTACAAAACCAATAAATAATAACAACAAAAATTATTAAGTGTCTTTCAAGATGATTATGTAAACCAAAATGAACTTAATAAGAGACATGTCAGTAAAAAAAAAGAACACATTTGCTTCATCTAATCAAATAATAGCTTGTGTTGGAAGGGATCTTAAGGATCACGTGGTTCCAAACCTCTGCCATAAGCAAGGACACATTCCACTAGAAGATGCAGTAAAATATGAAGTATATGTGATATCCCATGATTGTTCTTGGAAGTACACCATGTATACCACTGAAGAAGGAGCAGATATCCAGCAGTTCACATCATTCTGACCTGACCTATATTGACTGCTGTGTGTTCTCTGCTAACAGCAGTGTGTATTGTTGAGTCCAGAGAAATTCTCCCATTGATGTTAAGTGTTTTTAAAACACTGTCGCTCTAAATATCTCTAATACTGAGCTAACTTTTTATAAAGTTACAATTTTTTTTAGTGTTTTTAAGTGTGGTAGGTTAACCTTGGCTGGCTGCCAGATGCCCACCCAGCTGCTCTCTCACACTCCCTCCTCAACAGGGCAGTGGAAAAAAATAATATAGAAAATATCACGGGTCAGGTTATGAGCAGTTTAATGGAAGAAAGCAAAGCTTGTGTGTGGAAGCAAAACAAAAATATAGATTTAGTCTCTACTTCCCGTCAGCAGGCCACTTTATGGGAAACTGGACCTAAGTGCACATAGGAGCTGCTTCAGAAGAGAACACCTTCATAAGAAGTGTCATCCTCCTCCTTTCTCTTACCTTTTGTTGCTGAGGATGACACCATATGGAATGGGGTATCCCTTTGGTCAGCTGGGGTCAGCTCTCCTGGTTGCATCCCCTCCCAGCCTCTTGCCCATCCCAGGCTCCTGGGCCCTGGGGCTGCTGCTCAGGCACTTCTGGGGCTGCTGTGGGGCAGGCTCAGCCTGTCCCTGTCAGATTCACTGCACTGATAGATGCTCTTTTATGCTGCCATTTGAGAAACATACACACACTGAATTTAAAACTAGAGAAGTTTTGGGAAAATGGAGGCTTTTGTCAGTAATAATGGTTTCACAGTTTATCAGTACAGTAATAATGATTTCACATTACATTTCATGTTTGGATTACTGACTAACAAATTCAGTTAATGACAAACCAGTGAAATTTATGTATGTGGAGCATTTCTTCTTGTATGTATGCATTTTTTAAAATTGCAACCTTTAGTTTAGTTATTAACACTGTGCAAATCAAGCTTTGAAATATAAGGGTCCTGAAACTTTTTTCATGACTCTTCCCTACCATCCCCCTGCCTCCCTCCCATTCCCTGTGGAAGACACACTCAACCAAATTGGAGTCTGCTTTCACACAGATCTTATGGAAAACCCAATTATCCAGCTTCCTCTTGGGGAAGTTAGACAATGTTTGTGCTTCAGCCACTAACTGTTTTTGGAATTTGTCATGCCAGACAAATCTGTAATCAAATCTTTGGGGTTTTTTATTTAATAACAGAATAGGTATGGCTTCACAAAGTCTGGGTGAGTTTCTTTGTGCTCACAAATAAGATGGATTCTTCTGAAAATCTCTAATTAAGAGAATACTAATCTAACAGACCTCAAAGTACATGGAGCTAAGTTTATTTCTTAACAAGTAAGCTCTCTAGGGAGAGTTCCAAAGATCATGTTCTAAACTACTAAGCTTATGTTGGTTTCTTCTTTGAAACAAAGGCTGAGTTATTTTTTAAATTATATTTTTCAAATGCAAAATGAAATCTTAACACTTTCTGGACTCAGTTGCCTTAAAACCTTATCATGTCCTTGTTGTGCCTTGTGGTTATCAGTGTGCTTTTTAAAGAAAGCTGTTTTGAAATAACTTTAAGAATTGTTGGTTTAAAGATATAGCAGAGCTTGAAGCTGAGTCTTGAACCAGTCTCCTGATCCTGAAGGTATTTTCACTTTACTGACAGCTTTTATTGGGGCTAATGGTGATACAGCTGTGGCTTTGATAAGCACCACTCTGAAGATGATGCACATAAGGCAAGTTAAAGGTTTTTAAGAAAATAACATCCAGGTTTGCCCTCTGCAGCAGCATTTCAGAGGCCAGACCTTGAGGAGGGTGACTCAAGGTCATTGAGTCACCTTCATAAATTGAGCAATGCAGGGCTGCTATAAAACCTTCCTTCACAACCTGGCAAGCAGGAGCAGAGTCCTGTGGCAGGTGACTCTTTGGTGGCCCTTTTTCCCCATTGCCATCACCTCCCAGCTGCAGGGCAGCCCTGCAGCTCCCAGCCCTGTTCCTGCTTGCTGGACTCCTTCCACACAACTGGTGTCTGCCTCTGGCTTTGCTGCAGCTCCATATCCTCTTACTCTGCTTGTGGGAGCACAGTTCCCACTTGAACAGGTGAGGGACGTCCACCTGCGTCCAAGGTGCAGCAGTGATTTCCCAGTGGAGTTGGGCAGGTATGTAATATATTGGGAGAGGGAGTTGGGGGAGCACTTGTTTTGCAAAATAGGAGGAGGTAAAATGTAATTACTTGAGCAAATGCAGCAGAGCAGTAGTTCTGTACAACTGGCAAAGGAAGTACAATTGGCTGAAAGAATGATGATCAAAGTTTTTAAAAAATCTTCAATTTTCTGTTTAACTGATATATCTTTCACTCTGTGCTGTGTTACCTCTTTTTTTCCCATGGCTTGCAGGAAAAACTGGTGAATTTTCCACATGGAGGATGAGCAAGACTGCTTTTTCACATGGACTGAGGAAAAAGACAGGTTTCTTTCCTGCATTTGCTTTGGTTTTTATAGTGTAGGATTTCTCAGGTTGCTGAACTAAGCATGATTTCAGAGTTCAGTTAAAACTAATTTCATTCTCTTTGTTTGCAGGAAAGAGTGTTGGGTGGGTTAATTCAGCAGTTCTGCCTGAGCTAATTCTGCAGTTTAGTGTAACCATATATTTAAACCATTGAACAGCAGCTGAACTGTGCAAGATTTCCCCTTTAAGCTATCAAAGGCAGTGTGTAGTCATTAAGCCATGGGCATGTGCAGTACATTTTCCCAGCACCTGCCTTTCAGTGCCCTTGTTCTTGAGCAAGGTGCAGCAGTTCTTGATGCATGTTTCTAAGCATATTTTAACTGAAGGGAAGGGTGTGTCCTCAAAAAGGTGTTCTTGCTATCCAGCATTTTAGAGTGTGCAGGCTAAGGAAGGAAGAGACAGAGAAAAACCTTGAGGATTTGAGCTAGCTAGGTTTTCTAGGGAAGCAGTCCAAATGTTTTCCAGATTGTCACAAACTGTTAAATTGTTTACAGTAAATTTTAACTGGAAGATCCCCAGTTGAGCCAGATGCCATAGCTGTTTGCAGAACAATCAAGAGAGTGGTGAATTATTTGGGAATTGGAGTTTTAGAGATCGCAGCAAGTAGTTGGAGGCAGAGTGCTGGCAGCTGTAACTTGATAAAGACATTTTGCAGGAGAAAGGGAGGAGAGGTTCAGATTGAGGAGATGTAGCTAAGGTGCTGTAGTGATTTTTTTGTTGTTGTTAAGGACTTGTAGCCAAGAGTCTGCCTCTTTCTTTCCACCTCCTTAGCTGTGAGCAGTTTCATTGTGGAGTGAATTGACTGAGCTTGTAAATCATTCACCCTTTTACCAGTAATTGAAGAGCTAGGCCTTTCAGGGTATAGTAAAGATGTACCTTTTCTGTCTTAAAAAACTAGTTTCTAAAATTCTCTCTTCTTGTTCCCATTAGCAAAATGTACACAATTTCTCTATCTGCAGACTGACAAAAACTATTTGGCTTGTGTTGCCCAGACCTAAAAATCCCTTTTACTTCTACCAATGATTTCAAAACAGTTCTAAGCACACCAGATGAGTGTTGGCAGGAGAACAAAGATTATGCAATTTTGAGACAAGTCTATTTGTTTTACTTTTAAGAATAATCGTTCGGAATTTAGAATTCCTCTTCTAAAATCTGAATTGAAATTTTGTCTAGCATGTAAATCCATTTGTTGTGGAGAAATTTGAGGACTGAGAAAAATAGGAGCGAGAAAGGAAATTAAATCTTTGCAAATGGAAGTGAGAAAGGAGACTTTATTTGGCTTTAATTCAGGAGCTAATATTAATGTTAAAATTAAAGAGCTGGGCTTTTTCTCTCTTGCTTAGTTTGCTAATGAGTCACTTTTCCTAGATCACCTTCTCTAGTATTAGTAATGGGCTTGTGAGGCTGCTGGTGCTTCCCCCGGATGCAGGATCTGCTCCGTGGTTACTCATCCCTACAGTATTTCAGATGCTGGCATCTGCCTGTGCCAAATAGACTGCAGTGTCCAGTGTCAAAGGGTTGGCTCCACAGGATCATCACCTGGATGTCTTAGCTGAACAAACCCAAAAGCTTTTCAACCTACTTTTTCCCTTTTCTTGCTATTTTTCAGGAGTATGTGCCCCAGACTCCTGCCTATTCAGCCATTCCTCTTGTGTTGTCCTCCTCTTGCAGCCTCTGTGCTCCCTCTCTTTTTCCATGTGGGAATGATGTGTGTCATGTACATTTGCATGGTTCTTATAGCTCTCTCCCCAAAATCCCACCTGCATTCCTATTTCTCCTGGCATGTTGCCTAATTTTTTGTTTGGTATACCTTATCACTCAGCCAGTCTCAAACCTTGTCTCATGCCTGTGGTTAAGGTACCCTTACATTCTCCAGACAACACAAATGGACATCCAGATTTTACTTCATCCTCGTTTTAGACCTTTCTGTCACTGGAATAAGCCGCAAGTACAAGCACTGTGGTATAAAAATCTACTGTGTTTCAATCCACTTAGGAATTAAGATGAAGTGCCCCATATGGAGCTACAGCCTGTAACTGAGCATGCATGGATGCACTTTTACCCTTAGTCCTCAGGGAAGACTTTCCCCTTCAGCTCTGCTTTTGCTTGTTCTTGAACTTGATCTTATCACTTGTGTTGGGCAGGACAGAGATGTTCGTGCTATATGTATTAATAAGAAAATACTGGAAGTGACAGGAACCAATAACGGAGAGTTCTTTTCCATTTTGGGCACTAATTGATTGACTATGATGACCATAGGTTGGAAAGGAGGAGTGCAAAATCCTGACATTTTTAACAACTGCAAAGCTGCAAACCTCTCTGCTCTTCCAGAGTACATGAATTGTAATAAGGAAGTGTTCATTTCTTTGCAATAAATGGTAGGGCAAGAGGAAACAAGCTCAAGCTATAGCAGGGGAGGTTTAGATTGCATTGTAGGAAACATTTTTTCACTGAAGTGGATGTCAAGCTTTGGAACAAGCTGCCAAGGGTAGTGATTGAGTCACCATCACTGGAGACATTTAAAAGGCCAGGATACTCTGGGACATGGTTTAGTGGTGCATTTGGCAGTGCTGGGTTAATGGTTGAAATTAAAGACCTTTTCCAACCTAAATGATTCTGTGGTTGGTTGTGTGATTTTCTATCAATCCACAGCCTAAACAGTGCTGAAAGGGCCTTTTCACCTGGGGGGCAAGGGGTGATGCTGTGACCCCAGTCCTGACTTAAGTCCTCCTGAAAGGACAAGGAGGATGCAGAGGCTGCCTTGCTTCACAAGGTTGAATGGGAATCTCTGCCCTTAAGGATATCTGGTCATGGACCCTTTTCACTGGAAAAGGGGGTGTGTGCTGAGTGAAAGGGGGAGGCAACAAACAAAACAGAGACCCAGACCTGGACAGATAAACCTTAGAGGCAGGGCCAAGAAACAAACTTTGTCAGCCACACTAATGGATAGGCTATTTATAACCTCATGTAATATAGAATATACCTCTGAAGTATGATTCCTTTTTGAACTTAGTCTCAGATAAAACTCTTCCGCCTTGTCCCCAGTGTGGACCAGGCAATGCCAGATCCTAACTTCATCAGTGTCAGAATGCTTCCAGTGGAAGTATCTGTAGACACACTTGATTAAAATTATCTGTGATGTCAAGCAGATGTTACAATTTTTTTCATGCTAATTGCATTTAGTGCATCACTTAACATGTTTAAAGTAGTGCATCAAACAAATAGAAAAAATTATTGAATTATATCACTACTAATGCTAAAATAGGTTTTATTTTATCTTTATATTATTTGTTTACACAAGCTTAGCTGAGAAGATTTTAGTCATTTGCAATTCTAAACTCAGAGAGGAAAACTTGGATTGGTTTTAATCAATTATTCACTTTTTGTCAATTCAGAAAATAAAATGCTTAAGAAATTGTTTTACTTATTGTTGAATTGCCTTTTGTAACATCTGATGTTCTGTACTGAAGGAAGATACAATATGTAGACTTGGAGTGTTCAGTCGTGCCTTGGTGGCTGTCTGAGAATTAGACATGAAATTGTCATATATTCCTATGATTCATTGCTTATCCTTCAGCATATATAGTTGAAGATGTCAACTTCAGAAAAATCTAATATCTGAACACATAATAATTACAGCTCTTTTCTTGAAATGCCAGGGTTTCAGGACTTAAAATTAGTTATAAATCGTATCCTGTATTAATAATCTGAAACAGTTATTTAACGCTGGCAAATGCGCTTCTTAATGCCATTTTCATTCAGCTCATGCTCTTCTCCGCCTGCCTGTCTAGTCTTCAGAAATGGGGACAGCCTCCCTTTGCTTTGACTGCGCTGGAGTAGCGCTGAGTGTCTGAAGAGCAGTGGATTCATCCATGCGATGGAGGCTGTCATCCGCCTCCATGGAACGTGAGACACTGGGGCTCCTTGCAATGAGACACAACGTGCAGGATTTGCATGTTGTTCTTATCTTTCAGAATATATGACAGATTGTTTGGTGTAGCAACAGATTGTCATTCTTGTTATTAGACAGTGCGTGTTTTTACTGGTGTGGCCATTCTAGTAATTTCCTATGTTGTTTGTGCTTGAGCACTGCCATGGGATTGCTTTAGCAGGATGTGCACCACAGGGTGCTGAAGTCACTTAGTTCTCACAGAGCTAGTGAAACTTTAAAGTTTCAGTATCTTACAAGAATGTTCATCTCTTGTTGATCATCTGCTTGCTTCTTACATTACTGCTATCCTTGCTTGGAGGGAAAGTCAAAAGAGATGCTGCCTGAACCTCACCAAGGTACAGAAGTCCAAATGAACAAAAGGAGTGTGAGGCTATATTGTTGCATTTATTTTATTAGTTTGTTTTGGATGAGGTTTTTCAGGATGTATCTATTTCTGTCATGTTTGGGCTGCTAGTGAAACAAGGAAGCAAAGGAAAAGCTTCATGGCCCATACCAGGTATCATGAAACTTCATGTAATGCAGCTGTCAATGCCTGGTTCTGGTACAAAAGTACTGAGTAAGGGATGATGAGAGCATTAGCTCCCTGGTATTGGACTGGGAACTTCTGTGAGCAATTAGAGAAAAGCTACAAAACTGTGCACAGATGGAGAGTTTGTGTTTCTTCCCCTCCAAAGCTTTGGGCAGTGGGCTTGCTCTCTTCCAGTGCATCTCTGCCGGCTGACTCCTTACTGGTGCCCTGTGTACAGATAGCCAAGCACAAAAAGGAACATAAACTTCCCTCTCTTATCTGTGAAATAATTTCTTTAGAAAGGCAAAGAATTTGAGCCCTAGCAGTGTTTGTGATTAATACCTGCTTCAAATCTTTGAAACATTTGTTTTGTGACAAAAGATTAATCACAGTAGATTATCAGTTTTAAAGGTCTTTGGTTTATTTTTTGTTGCTGAAAATTACATGTATTTAAAAAACAATGAATATCTCTTCCTAGGAATGTACATACTGTCTTCATCTGTCTTTTTCTATGAGCCTGCTACATGTTGCCAAGTCCTATGGAATTATTTCCAGTCTGTTTGAATGTTTTTTTCCCCTTATTCAAGTATAAGCACAATGACAAATCAAAGCTGCGGTATGAAATGTGTTTTGTTGGGAAATGACCATGGTGGATTCAATGCCATGCTGGTTACTTGCTGTATTTCAAGGGGGAAGAGCTATATTTGATCTTGGGGGTGGAAGAGAAAACCACAGTGTGTAGGCGCGGCTGCTCCGCTGCTAATTCATTGGCAGTTTGGGGGAAAATATATCTCAATTTTCTCTTTATTTTTTAGGCCAGATATTAGCATGAAATATGGCTCTAACCATTTCAACAAGAGTTCAGTGTAAAATTTAATTCTTTGGATATTTTTCTATTTTTCAGAGCAATAACTAAGTCTTTTAACTCCTGCAAATCATAATAAAGAATAAAATAAATAAAGGTAAAAAGCCACGGCTCCTTTAAATCAGTGTCACCAGTGACTCAGAATATCTGTTGATTTTTTTCTTTATTCCTACCAGCAGTTTAGTTTGAGATTCAGCAGGTCCACTCTGAGAAAATTCTGCATAAAGCACTGCTGGACATTCTTGGTTAATACTGCTTTTTTGAATTCTGTTTAAGAAATTCTAAGTAAGTAAAAGTACTTATATCTGTAACATGTAAAACATCTATCTAAAATGCTAGTACAATTTCCAGTTTATAGCTCTTGTTACGTATTTTTGAGTCTATAATTTTTTCAGACAACATCTATGCAAATTTAAAAAGTCAATTATATTCCCCCAGACATACTACTTTCTGAATATAACAGAATTGCAGCATGATTTTGAAAAAAACCCCAAACAACTATGCTGTATTTTCCCTGCAGATAGTGTCTGTATCAACAAATCATCTGGACAAAATTATTATGGGCTGTTTGTCTTTACCCTTTGTAATGCGCTAAGCAAATTTCAGTGCTTCATCCCCTCATGAACCTCTTGCTAATTGGTGTTTATACCATGTTTGTCAGTTTATTCCTCCATTTTTGTGAGGCCAATTCCAGATGTGCATCAGCTATTATTCCATGTGGGATTGTGTGACAATATGCCACCTGCAAGCCCAGTGGAAGGAAGGTAAAGGATGGTAACCTGAGGCTCTGTGAAATCGTGAAAGCTGCAGAAAAATAAATGGGAAGGGCAGCCATCAGGGAGAAGAGCAAGATGCATGTGTAGAATAAAAGCTATTAATAAAAAGCTTTGCCTCCTGAGTCACCGTGCTTCCCATATAAATTTCCATCTTGGCATGTGGCCACGGCTGTAATTGTTTGCATTAAAAAGTAGTATCAGGAATGTAGTGTATTTTTAGCTGTCACTACAGCAGTAAAAACCAAAAAAAAAGGTTAACATTGTACTGTAACCCAGTTTTCTAAAGACCATCTGAGATCTGTGAGATCTGTGGTTGTAATTTGGAAACCTTTGGCAAGAAATATCAATGTACAACACAAACATCTCTGAAATTCCAGAGACATACATTTGCAGCTGATGTATTTGTTACTTCCTGTGTATAGATATTTCTGAAGTCTTCTGCCATTTCACAAACCAGCTTAGATGGTCCCTCTCCATTTTCACTTGGTTGGCTTTCATTCTGTTTCCTTAGCAGGCAGTAAGTTTTTTCTTTGTTTTCAGGGTTATGTGCTAGAGAACTTTACTTGTTAAATGTATCTTCACTTCCATCAGCCTTCGAAGGGAGGCCTCTGAGAAGTCTGTTAGCTCTCTTACACATTTGATTTTCTACTGGTTTGGAAATTTGGAAGTTAACATAAAAGAGCTGAAATGCATATCCTGCATGGGGAGTGAAAAACGTTAAGAAATAAATTGCTAGTGTACTTTTGTGCAAAGAATTAATTTAAGGAAGCCACACTGAATGGAGTTGAAATTTCCTCTATTGTAATTTTAAAATGCCAGATCAGGAAGAGGCCTTGAACATGAGTGGTATCTAAAGTCCATGGCTGACAATTCGTCATTGAAGAGTTCTTTGGCTGTGTACCTGAAGAAAGAGAGATATTGTTAATTTACATTGTAAAGAGTAATGAATATAAAGCCCAGTGCGAGGAGGATTAATCATGAAGATAGGTCACTGTTGAATGCCTGGCGCTCCCTGAAAACGTGACACCACCTGATGTATTTAAGTATTGTTATGACCCTGTGCTGTAGCTGTTATGAGAAGGACTCTGGAGCTACATTGTAAATCAAATAACTTCATCTGATGCACATGAAGTTGGTGCAGTGGCCTTGGAGGGGAAGAGGGTGACAAGAATTCCCAGTTTGTCTCAAGGAGCCCCTGTCTCTTGAACAGTAGCAGTATCAGTAAATAGATTGAGCAGGAAATCTCCTTTATGAAGGAAAAATGGGGGGAGAAGTGAGATGAAAAATAGCTAGAATACAGGAGAGGAAGAACTGGAAAACTCCCCAGATCAAACCAATAGAAACATGATGAACTGGGAAAAAAAATGAAAGAATTAAGTCAAACTGTGTAAAAATTAAAGCTAAACTATTTAAAAAGTCATTGGGACCAAAAAGAAAAATCTTAAGCAATGGAGAAATAGAGAAAAAGACAGATTTGTAGAAAAGATAGTGATTTAGTTTTGGTCTATGCCTTTTGTGAAACATGAGTTTAGAAGATCTTTGGTAACCAGATGAAGAAAATCTTTAAAATCATTTAATTAGATTGAAGGCCAAAAGGTAAACTCTTGTGATAAGCAAAACATGTTCACTGTTCGTTTACCTTCCAATTGATTTTCCTTCTTCCTTTTGCAGACTTATCATTTTTTCTGTAGTTTTTAGTACTCTTAAGCAACCATTGCCTCATGTTCTACATTTTTATGATATAAAGATTCGAAGGGAAGTAAGTTTATCTATGTATGAGAAAAAACTCTCCCCACCTACTGTCCAGCAATACCAACTATGAGGGATGATTTTCTGCCTTTCAAGTCGCTACAACTGGAGAATTTATTTCTTGATTTATTACTTCCTTCAAATGTAATTTATTTAGGTTGTTCAGGTGTTCATTCAGAAACACGCTGAATTTAAATTTTATCTTTTTGGATGTAAATGATATCTTTACAAAAAGAAATCAGTGATCTCAAACACTAACAGTTGTTTTTAAAGATCTGTCAGTTTTATAATTTATATGTTTTACACTAATAAACATGCAGTTATTATTGGCATTAAGGTCACCATATTACTTTTTGTTTGGAAAGAAGCAAACATCACTGTGCATTTATTGGGCTGTGGTATACTGTGTTTAGTGGAAATTGACTCCTCTGCCTACAAGATGCAGCTTTGGAAACAAAAGTGCTTCACTGATAATTAACATGTTAATCAGATGTGCCATAAAGCCATTGTGTCTAAAATGCCATTGTCCTGTGCTTTTCTAGAGCTTGGTTTCTTGTCTCATCATTTCAAGTAGAAATTCTTGAGTGCTAAATCTGAATTAAATGGAACACTCCCTCTACATCAACATACAGAAGCTTTAAATTACATTGAATTACGTAGGGATGAACTTGACAAGATATCCTCAACCAGTGACCTGCTAAGAGTCTTTCCCAAAGAGAATTGAAGGTCACCTATTGTTATTTGTGTGGTAGAGACTTGATTGCACATTGATTTGAAGCTGGGTAGATTTTTCTGTCTTTATGTCTTTATAATGCTCTTAAAACTGTTATTTGCACTCTCTTACTGTACTATAATGCCAAAAGAAAGGTCACAGAAATTTATGTTTTTACATTTCAATATATAAGAGAAGGTTATGGGTTAGCAGAGGTGAATGAAAAGCTTTTTTCATCCCTCAGCCGAGTAAGCTGTGAGATTTTGCATTCATTTGGGTTGGGTTTGATCTTTTTTAAAAGCAAGGGCTTTTTTTCGATCTGAGCATTAGGTTTTTGCAGTGAAATTTGTGTTCAAAGTTTGGTTTTAGTATCTTCACTTCAGCTGTTTGATTTTTTGCATTTCAGTATCTTCTGTAGTTTACAGCACCCTAATAGTTCAATGTCCTTAAGCAAAAATAGGGTAAGAAGAACTTAATCCAGAAGAGTGCATCTGTTTTGCCTTATAGATTGTTTGCATCTGACCCTTGATAATGTCTGGTTCATAACTGCAGATTTTTAGAATTCACTTTCAGTGTGTGCTGGTCTGAACTTTTTATTCTTGTTTTCTTTTTTGTAGATTACAGATAGAAGAATCTTCTAAACCTGTAAGGTTATCCCAGCAGCTGGACAAAGCTGTAACCACGAACTATAAACCAGTGGCTAATCATCAGTATAATGTAAGTAGCTTTTAATATTTTCCCTTCTTTTCTTCAGGAGGAATTTGGCTTAGGACCCCAGGACTGCTCTGCTGCTGTCCAGCAGCTCTTTTGCTCACAGTTGGCCACTGTCTTTGTCAATGCTCTATGTCACCTGATTTCTCCTTGATTTTGTCTTCTGGGGATCTTCTTTCTGTCTCAAGACCAGTATCACCCTTGGGGCTAAGGTCTGCCAGTAACTGTCTTGTGTTATCTGATGGAGGGCAGACCACCTTCACCCAACCTGTTTTAGTGGCTTTATTACATTCTTCCTCTAATCTTTTTCTTAATGTAATTTTGAGATTTGTGGATGAAAGACAGTTCTGGCTTTGTGCTATGAGATGTGGAAATGCTCTTTTGAGCTAAATAACTTTTCATCTGCAGGAGGGTAAAGGACTTGAAAAGAATCATTAGTTTCCAGTCCTTTGGAGGAATTGGCAACAAGTAGAAAAGAGTAACAGCTGACAATTTTTCTCAGTTTCCTACCTTCAGCATACATGTTATTGGCATCATTGGCTTTGTCAATATTACACCCACACTACTGTTCCAGATCAGTAGATGTACATATAAACTATAATGTCCTTTTCCTTAAAGATACTCTTTGAGTATGTTGAATGTGAGCAACATTAAGTCATACTGAAAATGAATCACTGTGTTAGTCATTTAAACTTTTACACTTTTTATTAAGATTTTATTTACATAAAACAAGTGACAATATACTGGATGATATTTAAGCATTATTATGAAAGTCAGTCTATTTGCCACAGAACCAGAAATAATAATTTTTCTCTCATGGGTCTGTTTTGTAGTAGTTACTGTTTAAAGTCTGCTCTGTACATGGATGATCATACCAATATAACTATTGCAGCTGAGGGAATGCCATTTAACCAAAACAGTCACACTGATGTGTCCTACTGTGCAGATGCAGTTTTACATCAGTATATTGTTTTATGATGCTGCTGGTGTTCTTCTTTAATTCTGGAATAAGCTTTGGTGGGGTACAGCTTCTCTTTTTAGTGGGGTGCTGTTCCATTTCCCTGACACCAGCATAATTATGGTAGTATGACTACAGCTTAGAGATAATCTTTGTATCTTTATTCCAGCTGCAAACTGCAGGTCACCATATCATTATGGAAATTTAAATCTTGTATGAGATTGAGGGGGTATAACCAGGCCTGTTAAAAGTAATGATGCTCTTATGTCCTAATTATTATATTTTTATTGGTTACACAGCTGTCCATGGTCATGGAAATCCATCAGCAGTGTGTTTAGTTTTCATATCTACCCTAAAGGTGTTCTGATGGGAAAAATCTTGTAAGACATACTTGTCTTGAGTCACCTTCACCTTGCCTTGACTCTAAAGGCCAAGGCATGACTACTTTCCACAAAATCTTTCTTTTCATTAAGTCTTCTATTAAGGTTCAGGTTAGATGGCTGAAAGGGTATATAACTGGGAGAAAAAGTCCATGAAGTTCTAAAACCCCTTGGTGGAATTTTTCTGCTGTTTTCAAGCAGCAACTGCTTTTTTAGAACCTGCTGCATTGCATGTAATTGTATGGTGCTGTGCTGGGGACAGGACTTCCACAAGAAAGAAATAAAAATGTACAAACTGTCATATATGTTAATGTAATCATCATCTGGGCAGTTTCTGAGGGAAGAATGAGTATCTACTAAGTAAGACAGAAAGGGCTAGCATTTCTTGAAGGAAAGAATAAAAAATGAGGCTTAAGTGTGGCTGCTTCATGTACCTATAAATTAACACACAGCAGGAAGGAGGAGGGAAATGAATTACATGTGGATGGGGAATAGCAATGGCTTGTTTGAATTCAAGGACTGGGAAAGTGATTAGGTTATTTTTGCAAGAAATTATATTACACCAATATTTTTATTTGAAGAAATTTCAATTCCATTACAATATATGCTAAGGTTGTAACTTAGCTTTTCTTCTCTGGGGAAAAGACCTTCATTATATGTATAAATATTAAATGTGTTTGCAAAGTTGCAAGGTTAATATTTTTGAAGCTGGAACCTTTCTGTGACTTAATTAATTTTTATAATACAGCAGAAAGGTTCTTCAGTGGTTCTGGCTACCCCTTCAGAGGCTTCATTTAGTGGTTTCTTTGTGGTCCTCTCTTCCCCTGTAGAGGTTGGTACCCATGCTCCAGGAGACAAGAAAACCTTTAGGACTACTTTAAAGTATCTTTAGATGAAACTTTGGATTTATTCTAACTTTTCTATGACTTTTATATTTGCTGTCTACCAAAGCAGTTATATCAGCTTCAGTATTAATGATACTTTCAAAAGGCAATTTTGGCTGCTTTTCAGCAAGCTTAGCAACATCCTGGGAAGGTAAACAAAGAGAAATTGATTTCAGTATAAAGTCTTCTGGGGATAAACTCACAACTTCTGTGCTAAACAGCTTGTTCTAAAATGCTCCTTCCTGGAAATCAAGTAGTATTTGAATGTTTTTTAAATTAAAAAAACCACAGAATTTTAAAGACATCAAATTAGTTTACAATGTAGGTGCATTCTATTACATGACTATTAAAAAGTGCTTTAAGCCTACTACATAGAAGACCCTGTTTGCAAAGAAAACAGGAAGGAGAAAAGTGAAAGGCTGCATTGTAACTTGCTGTGAGCAGTGTATTCACAAGGCCAAAAGAAGAAATCAGCAACAGAAGACACCAGGCTTTTTTTTTTTTAGCACTTCTCAATGTGCTCTTCTATCAGACAACAGTGGAAACTGTTGCTGAGGTTAGAGGAAAATGCTAGAGTATTGCTAATTAGAGAGTGGGCAGCTGGGGCACCAGCAGCTAGTAGCTTTTCAATAAAGGGAGGGTTTTATACACAGTTTTTTATGTGAGTTGATTTTATACATTAATGAATTAAGAATATTAGAATATTCACATGGAATTTTTTTAGTAATTGCCTGTTGGACTTCCAGAAGAAGCAAATGTTTTGACATGTTATTGTTTAAGGGAACGCCAGTGACATAGTTTAACGTTCCTCTTCTCGTGTCTGTGGTGCAGCAGTTCTGCTGTGGATCCTGGTAACCAAGATGATGTACTGCTTTGCTTGGTGTTACACTTTGCTATGTTGCAAAGCTATTACTGTTTTGAAGATTTATTCTTCTTTAAATGCACTGGCTAAAGAGTTAAATAATTACACTAAACTGTACTTACTGGATAAAAATCAATTGCATGATGGGTTTGGGTGGTGAGATTGTAGCTTTTATAACACTGCAGGGAGTTAGAAAAGCAGACAGGTATTTAGTTGTGCACACCCACTTTAGTTTAAAGCAGAAGTAAGAGACTTCAAGCTACAGGTTGGGAACAATTGCTCTGCGTCCAGTTTAATGATGTACATCCATTTCAGAATGTGAAGAAGGTAGTTAGCTGGCTGGAGACCTGGGAGCCACAGCAAAGGTGGCAATATTCTTTAGCCACTTTGGGACAGCTACCAAGAGACAGGCTATTTTCACTCTGAGAGTAGGAGGAGTTAGCTGGCAAGGACACATAGGGAAAAAATGAATTGAGCCATAAAACCAATCTTTCTGCTCAAAAATAAGATCTTTAGTATCTAGTAGATCTGTCTGTGCATTTTCATTTCTATGCTTTTCATCTGAAGACCTTCCTTTTGAGAGTCAGAGTTGAGCCATCAGAAGCAGAACAACTCCCATACAGAATTACCTCATTTACAGCCAGGCGCGTGTCCCTTATTGATCACATGCATCTTTTCTGCTGTACATTGTGCCGCTATGGATTCACCCACGCAGTTTGCCTGAAAGCACTTGATGATTACATGACTTACACCACCTTCTGGATCACTTTTGTTGGTTCCAAGGAGCTGGCTGGTTTTCTGTTCCAGGGTGGTGTTGGGGGTGGGTGGGGTGATGTGCTGGCAGGTGTCGTGGTTGGTGCTCTCTGGCAACTGGGGTTTGTTTGGGGTGTGCTGGTCTGTGCTTCTGATGATGAATCAGAGGAAGTATTTTTGGAGGTGATAAAAGTTTCTGTGAAGATATATAGTCATCTGGTGCAGATTATAGTGGTTAAGTAATTTTTAATGTACAGTTTGAAGTAGGATGATGTGTGGCAACAAGGGGCCTCTGCCTGCTTAGAAGGTTTGGTTTTTTGGGACTAGTGCAACTTCATGTGTGCTACTCTGGTTTCTCCTGAAGAGAAACCATCCCGATCCTCAAAGTGTGTCTTTAAAGATTGGTTGTATATTGAATAGAGTTTATACCTTGAGTGCTGCTTCTGGAGAAAATGAGGCAGTGTCCAAGGGCCATTGGGAGCATTCTCTGGGCAGGTGCTTGTTATGATTGTGAATGTAGCCATGTTAGCCTGTGGATTGTCCCGAGCATGGCAGTTTGGAGGTTGTTTGACATTTGTCATTGTACCTCAGAAGCTGGTACCAACAGAGGTGGAGTTAGAATACTGTCTCAGTTTGGATTCCTATATTATTATTAGTTTTTTTTCCCAGGTTTGGGCACCTGCAGGCTCTATTTCCATTTTTTTTTTCCTGGTTAAAGCAGATACATCTGAGAAGCTTATTTTGCTGAGGACAAAATGCTTAGTTTATGCTCACAAAAGAATATTTGTACGTTCAAAAGAAAACTTTCCAGGTGAAAAGCACTCAGCCATTGAACAGTGTTTTGTTAAATAGAAGAGGTTTTTGTAGCTTAATGTTCAGCACTGGGAATTATACAGCATTACATGTAATGTCTTTAAAACATGTGTTGTAACAGATTGAATATGAGAAGAAGAAGAAAGAAGATGGAAAAAGAGCTCGAGCTGATAAACAACAAGTGTTGGACATGCTTTTTTCAGCCTTTGAAAAACATCAGTATTACAACATTAAAGACCTGGTGGACATAACCAAACAGCCAGTGGTATGTACTGCAAGTCTTGTAAATACAACCATTTTCAGTAGTTACTACTGTGTGTATTTTACATATCTAGAAAAGAGTTTAATATGTATTATAGGCCTTAGAAACTCCTCTCTAAATATGTTTTACAACAAACTGAAATCACCAAGTTTTAAGTTCAGCATTGTAGGACAGTGTAGGATACCAAACATTGTAGTGAGTGTGCTTTTTCTTGACAGAGATGGTTTAAATAACCTAAATGGTCTCTTTTTTGTTTAGGTTTGCTTTTATACTAGGAACCTAATTCTGTAATGCTCTCATGTCTCCCCTGCTACTCCTGTCCTCACTGAAGCCTAGTTCTCTTGGTAGCAGCAGCTTATGTTAGTCTATGGTTAGCCCTTCCCTCAGCATCTGAACTTTATTTTGGCACAGCAACAGGGGTTGCTCTTTTTCTATATTTCATGAAATTTGTATTAAATGAAAGGATTATGCATATTAGAAGCTCAGGCATCATGAGCTCAGGCTCAATGCCTCCAAAATCACTGGATTTCCTTTACAAATAGGGTAATTTTTAGGTTAAGAGTTTAGGTGCTTGATATTTAAGATTTATTTATTGCTTTTAAACAGTGCTTTGATACACAGACAAGAAAAGCACCAAGACATCTGCCTTATGTGATGGTTTTGTTGTCTTGCAGTGCCTGTCAGCCTCTTCATGTATGAACCATAACTTTCCAGTTCTTTCCCTTCTTTCTGTGTTCAAGCTTTCCTTGAGCAGACCACGCAAGAGTGGCCGGGTGACAGTGACATGCAAAGGACCTTCAGTGGTTTTGATGTTTTTCACTGCCAACTTCAATATCTATCCTCAACCCAGCTGCAGATTTCAGAAGACTTAAGGGGACTTAATTATGTTTGAGTCTAAATGGAGCAACAATGTCACAGGTTATTAGAGCTAAGGCTGAAAAAAGAACAGTAACAGCTGGATTGTGGAAAAAATACTCTGTAAAAAAAATGAAGATGCTTGCTAGTTTTACTCACTTCACATTTAGAATGAAGTGTATCTCTGTCAGAGCCTTTGTATAGGTAAACAGTCTGTTTGGTTAGAAGCTGCACAAAGACGTTACACAAGTAAAATCTGTGTAGGTTCTCTGCGTTCTAGTGCCTTGAAAGAAACTTGAAAGTTGAGTAACATATCCATGTCTTCCATTCATTTATCTCATGAGTCAGCTCCATATCTGTGCAGCAGAGAAGGTGTGTGGGTCATGGGAGCTGAGAAGGAGGAAGGAATAGGAGGAAGGTATGGAGGAAGTGCAAGAAAATTCTAAGTGGCTTTTATTTTTGGTAAGAGAAGTGTGGCAGTCACTATCTCAATCACTTTGAATGCAAGCTGGTACAGATTTATCTCATCTACCATGACATCAGCTTGCAGTAGACTCCCACTTAAGCCACTGGAGAACTTGAAGTTACAAATAAATAAAGGTACTTTTCTTATGTAATGGTAAATGTAAATGGTAAATGAAATCCTTGCTATAGAATATGTTGCATGTTACACAAGAAGTTGCTGCCATCTTTATTTGTGTCATGAAATCACAAAACAAGTATTTTCTGAATGTAAATGACTGCTATATTAGGGAAACCTGGATTTATTTGCTTTTCATTCTAATGCAAAAGAACAATTTGCAGTAGTACGCAAATCTTTTGCCACCTACCCAGATGTAAGTACTGAATGCTTCCTGGAAATATTGCAGTAATTCCAGACTTGGGCTTCATTGCTGAGAACATAATACTGTCTGTGAGAAATCAAATATTTGTGAAGAATGGAAGCAGGATGGAGCCAATGGCATAAGAACTGTATTTTTAAAAATTTGAATGGATTGTTTGGATTTTTAATTCTGTTTTAGCTTTAAGTAATGGTTATCCTAAATACAACAGGGTTTGTTTCCCCCTCAAAGTTTCAGAAGTATTTTTAGAGCATGTAAGTTAACTCTTCAGAAATTTTTATCCCATAATTCCATGCTAACATCTCACTTTATGTGGAAAAAATCATGAGGAAAGGTAGAACAGAGCAGAAGATGCTTTAAATATATGAACAGATCCCCTACAGATGATTTTCTATGCTAGAATTATATGTACATAAACACACTGGATCCCCTTCTGAGAAAAAATTGTGGGCCCCTGATTAGCAATCACCAGGCTCTAAAATTCAGTATTTGGCATCACTGGGAGTAGTGTGGGGTTTCTCTCCATGGTACAGTGTCAGAGCACTATACTTCAAGATACATAGACCAGCCTGGTGCACTGCAGACCCAGGTGGGGAATCCTGGTTTCTAGAAGGAGAACTGATCCTGCAGGAAAAATCATAGCATCCCCTGAACTCATCTCTTCAAGCCATTTGCTCTCAGCTACAGCACAGCACAGTGGGATTATCCATGTTTCATGACAGTCTAAAAACTCCAGCAGCTCAGTGTTGTCTGTGCACACACAGTGATGTTTTGGGGTTAATGCTCTCAGCTGCCTTCCCTAACACCTTTCCTGCCTGGTTACCCCCTGCAGCAGAGATGGGAAGTAAGTGGCAAATCTTCAGCCGCTGCAGCTCACGGTTCCAGCTTGAAGTGCTGTTACCCATGTCACAGACCTTACCTTGCTCTTTGGTTTGGGTTGGTTTTGTTCCATTTTGTTACACTCTTGGAAGTTTTCCTCTGAGAGAAGCAGAACAGCCTGGGTAATTAGGTCTGAAAAGCAATTGAAATTAAAAATAGCCTTCATGTAGCTGGGTGGGTGGGTTTGGGTGGGTGCTGTGGAAAGTTCAGCCATAGTGGTTTTACTCTGCCTGAGGCCAGCAGCACCATCACACCTTGTGACCCAGCTTCCGAGGCAGACTAGATCTGCCAGTTCAGGAACTGCACATCAGTGTACCTCATGGCACTGAGTGCAGTTATGGGGGATTTTTTCCAGTTCTCTGTCCATGTGAACTGGAGCAGCAGAATTTAACCTTGCAGCCAGGTGTTTCTCCCACCCACTGTGCCATGCTCTGAGGTGTCTGTCGGTGACACTGCCTCGTGTGCAGGCAGGGGGTATGCAGGTGTGCACATCTGCACACACCCATGCAGAAATGGCTGTTTCACCTGCTCCCAGCGCCTTCGGCACCGTGCGTAGGGCATGGCTGCCGTAGCGAGCTGTGTCCCGGGTAGCTGAGGGGAACAATGACGGCATCGCTGCAACAGACGAGGTGTGCGAGGGGACACCGCGATCTGCTGCTGCCACCTGCTGGGGTGTGCGTCTGCGCCCCAGAAGGCTGAGGAGCCATCCCAAGGAAACACCCTAGCAGACCTAAGAAGCTGGTTTATATGCACGTCCCTGGCAGTCACCTTTCTTACGTGTTGGGCTGCTTTGCATACTTTTAGTGTGTACCTGGAGAGGGAGAGTAAGGATAAGTTTTACTAAAATACACTTATTTTACTGACTGAGACCATATTTTTTGTTCATGTATTTCCTAGCTTTTCCATTTAGCAAAAAGGGAAAGAGTGTAAGGAACACTTAGACAATCAGCCTTTCTTATTTTCCTGTATCTTCAACATGTATTTGTTGGTTTTAATAGCTTGGAGTACATTGATATTTAGTGGAACTGCAGATGCAGAAAATACAAGCATTCCAACAACTCCAGTTCAATATAAGCACTCCAACAGGATTAAATTGCTCGAACTCGAGCAATTATTAATTTAATGTGGGGATTCTTAAACTGTGGTCCGTAGTTGCCATGACAATCCACTCATCTCAGTCCCAATTAATAATTAAACAAACAAGCAGGCTCTTGTGACTCTTAAGAAAATTACTGGTGTTTATTATAAAGAGCAAAGGAGGGCAATATCAGTGAGTTGTGTTTTGTCAAAGATTATTATACTACTGGCATAATAGCTCTACTTGTTATGGTTTTTTTCTTTCTCTTCCAAGCTTTAATATTTTAAGGTATTAGAAAATTCTCAGACACACACTTAGCTCTCTTCTAAAAATGAGGCCACAATAAAATGCTTAAAGCTTTGCAAAATGGCATGAAAACCAAAAGCTTGAGGCTTTGACAAAGTTTGAATAAGGCAAGGATTTTCAAGATAATCCCAGACCAAGCAGGAAGAAAGGTCAAGAGCTTTTAGCTCAATTGGAGAAAATCCAGCAGGAGGAAGATGTGTGACATAATAGTTCCCAAGAGGTGTGGGTAACTTCATTTCAGCAGCCCCTGGAGTACTTGCCTCTCAGAGGGACTGACTGGGAGCCATCACCTCTGGGGCTCCTGTGCTCCCTGCTGCATCCCTTGAGGCTTGTGCTAATCCCTGCTGGTGCCTGAGGGTAAAAGTCTATCCCAGAGTCCTTCCCACACCAATTAGTGCCCATCAGCCAGCCAGGCTGTCTGCCTCTTAGGAACTGAGTCCGTGCAATTGAGCAGGTGTGCAGGAAATGTGGGAATTGCCTGCCTGTTTAATTTGAACTTTTGTTTCCTTTCAGATATACTTGAAAGAAATTTTGAGAGAAATAGGCATCTACAACGTGAAGGGGACCCACAAAAACACATGGGAGCTGAAGCCAGAATACAGACATTACCAAGGAGAAGAAAAGAGTGATTAGCAAAAATATTTATGATGTAAGAGTGATTGCACTCAGGGATCTGTGGTGTTCACAGAGAGGACTGAGCACAGTGCAATTCTGCAAGGATAAAGATAAATTAAAGCAGCTGATACTTTGTAATTTTCTGTAGCTTTTTCCCCCAAGGAATATTTCTTGTATGTTTCTGTATATGCTTTGTCTTTTGACAGGAAAAGTTTATAGAATAAACTTGTATTAGATTTATCTTTATTAGAAATCTGCTGAGTTCTCCTCTTACTTTTTCTTCGCAGCTTTGTGGCTTTTCCTAGTCTTGATAACTGATGGAAAATGTGTCTTAGAGGAAACCATAACTTTGTGGGTTTGCATTCCAGTGTAACTGGGTTAATACCCTGGGTTCTGCTGGGATCTGTCAGGGCTTTGTCTGGAAGCCTGCATATGTGCACAACCCTTTGTGCAGTGTCTGTGTGGAATGGACATGCTGCTCCTCCTGGTATCAGGCTTTGGGAAGAACAGCCACAACCATGGTGCTCATCACAATCCTTAGACTCCCTGGGAACAAACCAATGCAGTTAAAAACCCGTAAAGTGAGTGGGAAGATGTCAGTCCCCTCCATGTGATTACTGAGAATAAATGACACGTCTGTTAGGTACAGGAAGGAACAATTTTCTCTTTTGTTTGGTTTTTATGCTGATATCTATGTTCTGTTTAAGTATATCAATAAAAGTATTATTTTAATTTGTACCACACAATATTGACTTGAACACATTATGATTTAGGTGGCATAAGTCTGAAGTGTTTGTTCAAAGCATGTTTTTATTGCTGGCTTTGCCACTGGGTTCCTCTGTGGTTTGGCAAAGATTGCTAAATGTGTCTGTGTCTCTATTCCCCCATTTTTTAAATGCACACTGCAAGGGTTATTCCTTCAACATCCTTTTTAGGAGGGAGCAGGGAAGGAACTATTTAATGATATTCTCAAAGCTTTTATGTTAGAGCAAAGAACACAGAGTGGAGATAACCTCATTATTATACCTGTAAATTAAGCAGGTGAGGTTTGATAGCTCAGCTTTCACATTCTCTCATGTCCTTCAGGTGTACGCATCATTGCTGCTCACCCTGATGCCACAGGAGGTCTGTGTGAGAAGCAAACATTCCATTATTAGTCCACTTGGAAGCAGTGAAAGGCTTAGGGAGTGGTCAAATGCTTTCAGAGGTCTGTAAAACAACTCTTAAGTCACACAATTTTGCTCAATTGATTTTTTTCTAGAGTTTTTTGTTTAGGTATCTCTCTACAGCTACATTTTGAGCTGGTGCTCAGCATCCTGTGTCATTAAGTGCCCAGTTCCCAGGGAGGGACTGCTGAAAGTTTTGAAGAGCAGCTCGCATTCCAGGGGGCTGTGTGCTTTCATAAATACTGCCACTGACTCGTGTCTCCTCGGGCTCTACAGCAGGACCCCGCTGGCAGATGGCTGCAGGAGCCATCTGAGGATGCTGAGAGGAACACAGGAAGTCAGCCTTTGTGTCTTGCTGGAACATGAAGTGCTCCCGGGCAGTAGCCAGGGCCTGCTCACACTGCTGTCCTCATCGTACAGCTCGAGTCCTCTGTGGACTTGTGTTCAGGGATGAGTAGGATGAGAGCTCTTGCCTTTCATGAGCTGGACTCCTCTGTGGGATCTGTGTCCTGTTTCAGCAGGTGAAGAGGAAGCACCCAGCAAGTCTAGGTAAGCTTCTCCATTTTATTGCCCCTCATATGATCCTCTAAAACCATGCAGGGAGATGCCATGCAATCCTCGTTAGGTTGTGGTGTAATTCCTTACCACAGGTAGAAATGACTGTGACATTCCAGAGAGAAATGGTTACCTTGAGTGGAATCTCCAGCAGGAAAGTTTAGGATCTGCTTGTATTTCTGGTTTTATGTGAGCTGGTTCACAGTTTGTCTTCAGTTGAGAGGGACATAGTCAGCAAGAAATGCCTGAACATGTAAGTAAAGGAGGTGTTTTATTGATCTGCAGAGTGCCTTTGGACAGGGTAAATAAGCTCTGCTCGGGAGTAATGGAAAATGTGCAGAGCACTACGTTTTTTATGGGGTTTATGGTGTTTGCAAAGGGCTGATTTTTTATGGGTATCATTAAAAACATGTAGAGTGCTAGAAGTAAACAGAAAAAAGAAGCAGTGGGGTTTTCAACCAGTGAGCAACCAGAAAAGTTGAGGGATGCCAAACTGTACTTCTGTGAAGTAGCACCAGTTACAAATAATGAGCAGGACAGTGAGGAAACACCATTTCAAAAATGGAAATGCTGTATCATAGTAAACTAAGAAAAGATAACCAGTGGAGAGTCCAGAAGCCAGGTAGCTTGTGAGCTACTTTTTTACCTGCTTCCTGTATGATTTTAAAGTTTTTCTAGCATGTTAGGGGATAATTGGAATTTTACCCTCAAAAGCTGCCACAAAATCCAAGTGGCATGAGAGAAGGGAACAATGAGCCCACAGAGATGCTGATCTAAAGCATGAAAGATGCTCTCCTGTGCTGGCAGCAGGACCTGTGCCATGCATTCAAAGGCTCTGCTGGCTCCTGCCTGGTGGGAGCATGCGGAAAAGATGAAGGTGGAATATTTAGGTGCCCTTGGCATGTCATCATCCAGCCTGCATCTGAGCCATGGGATCTTACAGTACAAACCATTTTAGAGACAGAAGCAGCAAGATAAATATGCCACTATGAGCCCCATATTCTACCTTCTGCAGTAACCCAGGGCACTGCAGGACTAAATTCATGCAAGGCTGGGATAATGACTGAGCATTTGGGAGAACCTCGTTTGGATCCATCACTTAATAACCAGGAAAAGCTCTGCAGCTCTGCTGCACTTGTTCTGCATGACGCCCTTACACAAGTGCTGTTGGCAGGATTTCCATCTGCCAGAAGAGGAGGCTCAGAGGCATTCAGGTCTTATTCCCTGGCCCCCACATTTGGATTAATTTAAACTCTGGACTCACAGCAGTGATGAACAATTCCCTGCTGGTCTTACCATATGCTGCTGAACTCTGCTCATGCAGATGTTCTTGAATATTAGCGGTCAAAATGCTGCTTGGTGAGAAGGTCCCACAGGCATGAGCAGAAGTTTCTGTGTGCTAAATGCCATTAAATGAAATTAAAAGCATGTCCACTCTCCAGCCTTGCTTGGCCTGAATGACCAGTTTGAGTCATTGGAAATTGCATACACAGGAAGCTCAGGCAGTATCAGCAGGGACCTGAGCAGACATGAGGTGACAGCCACCCCTTTAGAGATGCCCTGCTCACTCAACCTCCCTTCTCTTTCCCACCGCACCAGGGAAATTCTCCTCGAGAGGAGGAGAATCAAAGTAAAACTTGTGTGTTGAGAAAGAACAGTTTAATAACTGAAAATTAATAAAATACAGTAGTAATGGTAAAAAATTATTAAAATGCTAATAAAAAAGGAAAAACACTTAGTGATGGACAATACAAGTGCTCATCACCCTCTGATGGCAGAACCCCCCCTTATGGGTAAGTTCCCCCGTTTATATACTGGGCACGGCATTCTGTGGTGTAGAATATTCTGTGGTGTGGTGAGCCCAGGGCCTTTGTTCTAGTTGTGCTTTCCCCCCCTGCCCTGTTTCTTTTGCATCCCTTCTCACTGGCAGCACATGAGACAACATAAAAACGTCCTTGACCTAGGGTAAACACGACTTAGCAGAAAAACAACATTGGTGTGTTACAAACACTGCTCAGATTCCAAATCCAAAACACAGCACTGTAACAGCTACCGAGAAGAAATTAACCCAGAAATGAGCACGGCTGAAAATCAGGGCATGGGGGTACCAGGATGGCACACGCTGCTGGGGGTGGCTGGCAGGCTGGGGCAGCTGCAGCTGGTGGGTGAAAGGCAGAGTTGAAGCACCTTTTTGTGGGCAGCATGAGGAAGCACCAGCAGCTGCAGGCAGTTCTGTGGCTGCAACAGCACAGCTGCAGGGACAGCAAAATCATTCCTCCCTACTGCTATGGGAGAGGCCAGGGGCACCCAGCTGTAGGTAGAGCAGCCAAACCTCTGCCCTTGAACCAGACAACTGCAGTGGCAACACTGGGGTTTTATTAGCTGAGGAGAACAGGAGTACCCAGCTTTACATGGTCATTTTTCAACCACTCTGCTACAAGTAATTTGGGAAGTTGATCTTTAAAAAGCTTTCTCAACATTTATGTTCATGGACATTCCCTATTAAAAAAAAATAAACAGCTGGACTGCTTTGTGCCAGCACATCTGCACCTCACTCAGATAGGAAAAGAGGTTTGCTCTCCCATGCCAGTGGGATGCCAGCAGTGCTTCCTTCCTACTGCTGCTGGTTACAAATGGGGAGGTGAATCCCAGCTGTTAGCTCCCAGGATAAAGTGTGGGCTGCAGAGGAAACAATGGTTCAGCATTTTATCAATAAGTCCAGCTGCTGCCACATTGGCAATACTGGCATCACACAACCAAAATAGTCTTAAGAATGTCTTCAAGGGTGTTTGGATCCCTTCTGCCTCAGGTGGAAGGTGATGAATGCAGCTCTAGTGGATTAAAATGCCCAGCAGCCATGTGCATACTCAACAACATCCCACCCACTCCTGCAGAACACACTGGCAGGGTTGCCAGCATTTGCTGGCACTCAAAAAGCTCCCTGAAGCCACCAGCCCTGGCCACAGGCACTTGGCTGTGATCTTTGCTTAACAGCTTCCAGCTGCAACTTCCACCAAAAGGCAGCCAAGACACAGGGACTGCAAACCAGCAAGATTGTGCCCTTGTGAATGGATTTGGTACTGTTTAGGGCAAAAACGTCCAGACTTGGCTAGGGTTTTTGCCTCCTACAAAGATGTTTATCCCTGAGCTAATGAACATGGTGTTTAACTGCTGCTCTCCCACTGCCAGCTACAGTGACAGAGATTTCCTGGTCCAGAGCAAAACATCCCAGCTTACAATGGCAGCGACACCCCAGGGAAGTGGTACAGAGCTAAAGTGCAGATGGAGGTTCAGGAGCAGAGGGAGACATCCTATCTGCTCCAAGTGAGCAGCAGAGTATGAGAAAGAAGCATCTTGATGTGGATACTATTGCTCTTTAAAGAAAGCATCCTCCCTGAACAGCTGCCCACCGCCAAGACTGAAGTGGGCTGACCTGTGCCAGCTCAACAGCCAGGGACTTGCTTAGGGAAGTAAGCAAATTGCAGCTTTTCCATTTTTTTCCAAATTAAAAAAAAAAAAAAAGAAAAGTATTATTTTGTTTGGAAACACCCATGTCCTGTGCTTATTGTAACTGCCTTCTGGCTGTGAGCTAAAATGAGTGAAAAATTCACAAAAAAAAAAGCCCCCAACACCAATCAAACCCAATTGTGTTCCCTACATACTTTCATTTAGAATCTTCCTTTGCAGGTTCTCCCTCCTTGTGCCAAAGCTGAGGGCTGCACAAGGCTCAAAGACCATCACTCACTTGGGCTCTGGCATCCACCCTCAGGTCAGTGGGCAAAGCTGGGCACCCCAGAGGGGCAGTGGGGGACACCAGTGCCTCTCCCAGCACACCAGATGTTCCCTGCACTGCATGAACACCCCCAGGTCTGCACCCTTTCTCCTCAAAGCAGATGGCCAAGCAGCAAAATGGACATTAACATCAGTGGGTGGGGCATGGAAAGTGTTTGGGGTTTTTTGCTTGCTTCCAGAGGGCAAAAATAGCATGGATTTGTAGGTGAGGTGGCAAAGACTATTATTGTAAGACAATAATAAGACATTGAGGGCAAAAAGTCAAGGAGACAATGGGACGTGCCCAGCACAGCAGCTGCTTCCTTCAGCCCAAGGGATCACTCCTTTAACCACAGAAGCCTGAAACTAGAAAGGCAGGTTTGTTTCTCTTTTTAAGCAAATCCACCTTCCTTCTCCTGTCAGCATCCAGCTCCTAGTGGGTGCAGGAGTGGCCTCCTGGCCCCACAGAGCCTGAGACCCCAGCCAACATAAGGGAGGTTTCTACCCAGCTGCTTAACCTGCTCCATGAGGCTCAAGAAAAATGCAATTTGGATCCTTCCCAAATCCACTGAAAGTATCTTTCCAGGAATGCGAGATGCAAGCCTGATAAGCACATTCTAAAACAAGACTGGGCTAAGTCTTAAAGCTGTCCTTCAGTTGTGTATCTTAATTTGTTAATTAAATAAAGCTAATTTGTTATCATAGGGAATTTTATCAGTTTAAGAACTCCAAAGCTGTTGTCTGAAGCATGAAGACTTTCCTTTGCAAACCACTTCAGCTTTTCAGGCCCAGAAACAAAACAGCTGCTTGAGCTGAAGATGGGCCGGAAGAAGAGGAGCTATGCCATGAGGAAATACGCAGACTTTCTCCCCAGCACAGAGCTGTGTCACGGACTGTGGGCAAGTACATTTACCAGCACGGGCTCCCCTGCCCAGCATGCAGTGACTCCCAGCTCTCCCTCAGCCTGACTGCAGAGCAGGCAGCTACCACAGCAGTGCAGCTGCAACAAGCACTTGGCACTGCCGCAGTCCTTCCCTGCCACACCCTCCCTGGTGCATCTGACAGATGTGATGCTGCAGAGCAGCAAGGCTTATCCTGAGAAACTGAAGGCAGCAATGCATGTTTGGGAAGTGCAGTGAGCCCAGCAAGAACATTTCACTTGCAGCTCACTGAAGAAACAAACAAAACCCCACATCTCCAGAGCCTCTGAACTGGCACTTCTTACAGCAAGCTGAAAGGAGCCTTCCCACCAGAGGCTTGCCGTGCAGAAGAGCACACCTGCTTGGAGCACAGAATTCCCTAGTTAGGAATGTTTGCACACAGCAATTAAATACCCCAATGAGCCTGGAGTACAGACAGGATGACACACAATTTGCCATTCAACCAAGCAGCAAGGCTGTGTTCATTGTGCTTTGAAGCACCTGCTTTTCAAAGCAGCTCTCCATCTGTACACAGGTGCCACGTGGCAATTTGCTCCAGGCTGGTGCCCAGGGCTCCCAGCCTTGGCAGGACCAGCCAGCGGGGGGGAGGAGTCATTTCCACTCCCACATATCAGCTCCAGAATTTTAAACATTGACTCACAGGAAGTGGGAGCCAGGGCTATGAGGGGCAGCACAGGCATACCAGCATTGCCCTGCCCACACTAACTTTACTCAACTGAGGACTGTTGGCTCTCCCTGTCTTTTAATGTTCTCATTTTTAATGAAGATGCATCAGGAAAGGGGAGAGAACATCCTCACCTGGCCTCATTAAACACATCCTCTGCAAGAAAACGCACAAGCTGCCTCAGTGGCTTTATCTAGGCTTTGAACTTGCCTCCCAGCCTCAATGGGTGAAGCAGGCCACACCAAAATTGTACCTCATCCACTACAGCTGACTCAAAATCCTTTACTGAAAAAGCTTAAAAAACAAAAAAAATTTAAAAATCCGTATATATAACGTTCCCACAGAACTAAAATAGGGTGTATTTAACCAGACAGGAACCTGGGAGATAACTAGGGCAGGCTCTACTCCCTCCTCCAGTCTCTCACTCCTCCCAGCCTTCTGCCACATCTATCTCACCCCTGCAGAACCCCCTTCCACCTCCACCCTGCAGCACCAGGGGCCAAAAATTGACACAAGACAGCAAAGATGTGAAAACCCCAAATGAGATAAACAGCAAGTGGGCCATGCCCTCCCCTTTCAGGCACCTTAGCCTTCTATGCCTCTGCCATCACTGCAGCAGGAAAAGTTAATGATTAGCAGTCCAAGGCAACATCCCTGCTCAGGAACAGGGTCAGCAGCAACACACATCCCCTTGATCCAGGTGGGGCTCTGGATCTGGAAGAAATTTGTGTTCCTTTATTCAATCCAAACTGCCACCGGGTCAGACAGGCAGAAAGCGCAAGGAACCTGTTACTGTTGCATCTCAAAAGAGAACCTGAGAAGCAACAGTGTTTGCTCCAGGTCTGTCAAACAGATGCATTCCCTAACATGGAACACAGCAGGAACATAACTTACTAACACTCAGTTAAGTCCCAAATACAGGCATACACCTGGTTTGGAGGACATCTAGGGCAGAGCTAGGCCATTCCAACATCACTCTCCAAGAGGCCAAGTACAGAAAAACCACAAATCCTGCAACTTGACTGAATTCTAGTTCATATGCTCCCCAACAGCTGTCACATTCAAAGTACCACAGCCAAGCCGTGTTGGAAAACTGAGCCATTTCACCTTCTCTCCCCAGTATTCCCATTCAGCCTCCTGCCTTGATCTTGGAGACCTACTATAGCTCAAGAGAGGCTCAAGTGCTCTTGTCTGACAAAGCAGTTCGGTGCCAGCATTCAGCTTGAGCAGCACATATTCCATTCAGGGATGTTTTTGTTACTAATTTCTTATCTCTTCCAGACATAAGACTGCAAAATCACAAAAAATGGTGGTCGATTCCATTATGGCATTTCTTGGACTTTGCCTTATTGATATCAACCTGCTTTTGCACTCCAGTACCACAGGCAAACTGTGAAATCTGTCTGGAAACAGTCCAGTTGTATTGCTCTAGCACCAGCTGTGCTACTGGCAGCATCAATCCATGGTGCAACCTCTCCTTCAAGTCACCTTGAGAGACACATCAGACCAAAAGACATCACCTAGAATGGGTTTAAATGAGTTTTATTTTAGACAACCTACATGATAGATGTTTTTTTCTTTTTTTTTTTTAAACAATGCCTCCACTCCAAATCAGGGTCAAAATAAGTGAATAAAGCTCAAGATGACATCAGTCCAGTTAGACATTGCTGATTCCTGGTGTTGTGCCGATGAAGAAGAAACAGCAGCCAGCTATGAAGACAAGTGATCCAAAACCATACTGTATGATTTGTTACTGAAACAAGAGTAAGCAAGTGTTAGTTAAAGGTCTTGACATTACCAGCAAATTTCTGTAACTTGTTTGTGTATTCCCTAATTCAATCTGGGCTGCCACAGTCAGGCAGGCAGAAAGCGCAAGGAAGTTATTTTTGCATCTTAGTGCAAACCAGGGAGCAACAGGAAAAGTGCTCATGGTCTATCAGAGGATGCTGATCATTTTTACAATTGTACAGAGCAACTGGCACCCACCAGCTGCTAAACAAGCCAGGCTGAGCACTCATTCACACTCTTCCTGCTTGACACACCAAGGTTCATGTTTCCCCTCAAGCACATCCTAAACAAGTACCAGAGCTTACAATGTACCCAGCTGTCTCTGAAGAAAGCCGCACCAAGAAGCTGAAGCAGGTTTTACTGCACATGGGAACACCTTGCTACTGTTCTTGTACTCCACCTTGAAGTAGGTGGAGTTATCCAAACAACACATCCAAAAGGTGTGCCCCCATAGAGAAGATGCACAGAAGCTTCTGCTCCCAGGAGGTGCCCTGCAGGTGATCACCTGTTCCAGGACCAGAACAGACATCCCCCCTCATCAGGCTGTGGGAGGTGCTGTGTTTGTCTGGCCAACTGAAGTGTTCCTTTAATTGGGCTACTGCTGCACACCAGAATCTGGCTCATCTTTACATGACTTGCATACCAGAAAGCCTGTGAGAAGCTTTACAGATAAATTTAGCTGTCTATATACAGACTTCACAAGTCCACAATGGGCAAGGCAATTGTTGGTCCCACACTGCAGTGAATTCCACAGGTGTCCAAGCAAACCAAAAACCCACAAGTGTTGAGATCCAAATACTCTCTTGTGGGCAACCACATTCCAGACCATAGGAGCAGACCACAGGAGCTCAGGTAGTTGGGAGATTCCAGATAGAAAAAAGGTTAAGTACCTGGTCAAGTAATACTGTGTTACCAAATTTAGGGCAGTATTTATACTGACAGTTCTTGTATAAGGGCATCAGATTAAGTGAAAGAAGACAGAATATGACCATGCAAGGTACTTCACAGTTAACTCCCAGAAAAGAGATCCAAAGTAGAAGTGCTCCATTTCAGAGGACTTGCTCTTTAATCTAATGGTTTAAACCCATTCCCAATTACATCTCACCAGGGCCATCCCTTCTGCATTTCTTGGCCATAAGTCACCATGAATCACAGCAGTGATATACATCCCCTTTTAGTACAACTGAATAGTACTCAAAGTTTCAGGCATTTTGTATAATATTAAAGCACCAGGCATTTTGTATAATATTAAAGCACCAATCAGGCTGTACTTGCACAATACTTAAAGTTTTCAAACTGGCAGCTACTGTTCAACAGGGATACAGGAGAACAAAAGATGAAGGAGCTCACCATGTACTTGGGCACATTAACTCAGTTCAGTACTTACACATTTCTCGATTTCTAAGCCGTCCTTAAAGAAAATCATATATGGGGTCACACCATCCTCACGGAAATCCAGGAGAGCCACCATTCCATCTGGATTCATGTTCTCCCCTACAAAGAACTTCAGAGGAATGTGTCTCTAAGACATTTAATTGGCTAATGCCAGGAGAAAATGCCTTTTTATACAATACTTTTGTATAAACAATGCAACATCACCAAGCTCAGTTTAAAAGTCTCCCTGACCAGCCACAGGGATTTTCCTTCCCTGCAGCTTGTCAATCTTTGTGCTACCATGGCTGATACACCAGAAGAAAGGGATGCTATCCTGAGGGACCTTGACAGGCTGGAGAGGTGACTCCATGGGAACCTTGTGATGTTCGACAAACCAAGTGCAATGCCCTATACCTGGGTCAGGGCAAGCCCAAGCACAAATACATGCAGGGCTTGGGAACGGATTGACAGCAGCTCTCGGGAGAAAGACTTGGGATGTTGGGTGACAAGTCTGTGTAACCCAGCACTGTGAGCTTGCAGCCCAGAAACCCAGACATCCAAAGAGGAGTGACCAGCAGGTCAAGGGACATGATTTTGTTCCTCTGCTCTGCTAAGCCCTCACCCAGAGTGCGGCATCCAGCTCTGGAGCTGGGATCCCAACACAAGAAGGATGTGGATCTGCTGGACCAAGCCTAGGTAGGCCACTGAGATGGTCAGAGGCCTGGAGCACCTCTCCTATAAGGACAGACTGAGGAAGTTGGGGCTGTTCACCCCTAGAGGCTCCAGGGAGACCTTACAGCACCCAGTATGTAAAAGGGACTACAAAAAGTCTGGAAAGGGACTTTGACAGGGGCACATGGCAATAGGACAACAGGAAATGACTTTGAACCTCTAAAGAGGACAGATTTAGATTATATATTAGGAAGAAATTCTTCACTGTGGCACTGGTGAGACACTGGCACAGACTGACCAGAGAAGCTGTGCATGCCCCATCCCTGGCAGTGTTTGAGGCCAGGCTGGATGGGACTCTGAGCTACTGGGTCTAGTGGAAGGCATCCCTGTCCATGGCAGGGAATTGGAACTCGATGATGCTTTTCAACCCAACACCTTCTGTGATTCAATAATTTTACCTTGCTGCTATGAACAGAGCAAGAGACAGCAGGGGCCAAAGTGATCTACCTTCCAGGTCTAACTGCACAGTCCCTGAATCACCATAACAACAAATGTAGCTAACTACAAGCACTACCAGCTGAAATGAGACCACCAAACAGCTAACAGTCTCTGGCTGTTTCTCCTCCCTGACTCTCAGGGCCATTATTACTCTCAAAGACTGTCGAGTTAGCATCCCCACAACAGGTGCCATCAACAGTCTCAACAAGCTGTTCAGCAGATGAACCAATCACAGCTTATCAATACTGCTGTAAGGAGACATAACTCACCTGGTAGTTTTTGAAGTTGGCAAGGATGTGTTTGATTTGTTCTGCAGCCCCGGTCATGAAAGGCTTTACTCTCTCTGGCTTGTGTTCCTCAAGTCTGGCTTTGATTCTGGAAGGACAAAGAAAAAATGCTCTGAAAACATGTTCTAGCTTAATATCTTCATTGTCTGGCAGGATGCCACAGCAGAAAGGGTTGACCCAGCTACATGTCAAACTTAGATTTTGCTGCCTTTCCCCCCACTTCCTCTCAAAGCCCCCAAATTTTAACTTAGTTTTTTAAAGTAAAATCACAGAACAGTACCTGCCACTCCTACCAAGGTTATTTTACAACCAGGCTAGTGATAGGCAAAAATCAGCAAGCCCTTTCCACAGCACCAGGAATATCACCCACATCACAAAGCTTTTTCACTTTCAGTATTAACCCCACTGAACACCAGCCAACAGCTGTTACACCATGAACTAGCAAAAAGACCCATTCACACACGGTTTTTAGCTGTTTACACTGTCACTCTAGAAAAGCTCCAGAAGCTTTTCTTTACCACCTCAGTTCCTCCAAATGAAGGTCTGGCATGGACAAATAGAAAACAGCAAAGCTACAAATAAGAGCCAAAGCACACGATCAGTTCCTCTACCTCAGCCACAATAAACACACGTATTCCATCCCCCATTCTTTAGAGCCCCGGTTCTGCCAAGCATTAAGACATTACTGAAGTTCACAGCCAGTTTCACACCTGTATCAGAATGAACACCTGATAGGAATAAATCCAATGCTGTTTTTACAATCTCAAGCACACAAAACCCCTGCAGCCCAACTGAAAGGAAAGGCCTACCAACACTTACGCTTTCATGTAATCCTTGATGTACTTCTTGTAGGATTCTTTTGTGAAGCTGGTCTCCTGAAGGTGGTGGTTAATTACTATGTCAACACCAGTTATGACCGTGGCTTCTGTTCCATCTCCCTCAGGACCTTCAGCAGAGGCATTGCCACCAATTAGAGAGTCATCAATTTGACCCTCTGTCCTGGTGACCATCTAGATTTAGAGACATCAAAAAACTTAACGGCTCTGCAAAAAACCTTAGCACTACCGCTCTTACACTCCTATGACCTGACAGCAGGGCACAACTTGAGACACAGTTCAGTGCAAGGAACCTGGCTGCAGCTTGAGCACTAATCTCCCAGTGACAGGAAAAGAGGGAATGGGTTAAAATTGAAAGACAGTAGGTTTAGATTAGATATTGGATAGAAAGTCTTTACGTGGGAGGCACTAGCAAAGGTTGCCCAGGGAACCCGTGGATGCCCCACCTCTGGAACTGTTCAAGGCCAGGCTGGATGGGGCTTTGAGCAACCTGGTCTAGTGGACGGCGTCCTTGCCTATGGCAAGGAGGCTGGAACTAGATGATCTCCAAGGTGCGTTCCAACCCAAAGCGTTCTATGATTCTATGACTCCCAAGCACGACTCCCACACGGTGCACAACCGAATCTCCATTACACTCCAGCCTGGCTGACTCGGGCTCTCTCAGGCACCATCTACGGCAGCACGGGGCACGGGGCCAAGGTGAGTCTTCTCTCTTTCCCTGCTCGGGCTCTTCGCAGGGAGGCCACCCCCCCTCCCCACCGGCCGTGAGTCACCGCGGCAACCCTTCCTCCCTCCCTCCTTCGGGGCGGGCGGGCACTCACCTTCCCCTCCACTTCCAGGCACAGGCCGTCCGCCACCTCCCGGATCTTGTAGATGTCCGAGAACATCTCATCCTCTGCAGGGACAGAGAAACGCACATACACACCCAGCCGCGTCAGCCTCCGCCTCCCGGCACCCACCACTATCCCCCATCGCTCCCGCCCCCGGGCTCCGCGCCCCCCCCGCCCCGGCCCAGCCCCGCACATGCGCGCCGGCACCGCCGGGCCCAGCGCTCGGGCCCGGGCCGCGCTTCCCCCCCCCCCCGCCCCGCTCCGAGTGCCGGCCCGACCGCCCCTCCCGGCCGCGCCGCCCCCCCCTCCGCGGCCTTACGGCTGATGCAGTCCCGGTAGATGATCATGGCGGCGGTGGGGGGCGGCGGGGGCGCGGGGTCTCAGCGCAGCGACCCGGGCGCGGGGCGGGAGCGGGGCGGAAAGGGCCGAGTCAGCGCCTGCCGGGGCTCATATAGCGGGCACGGCCCCGCGCGTCACCGCGCACGCGCACTGCGCGCCGCCCCGCCCCTCCGCCAGCGGCGCCCCCGCGCGGCCGCGTCCGGAACCGCCGCGCGAGGGGGGCGCGAGCGCGGGGTTCCCGGCGCGCGGGCCGGGGCAGCGCCACAGCGGGGACAGCGGGCACCAGTACCGGCACCGGCACCCGCACCGGGAGCTGTCAGTGCGCCGAGGCCTCCCCTCCGCCTCTGCAGGATCAACTCACCGAGCGACCTCACACGGCTTCCCCTCAGGGCCCTTCACCATCGTCACTGCCCTCCTTTGGACGCTGTAATAGCTCCATGTCTTCCTTACGTTGTGGCGTCCAGCACTCGAGGTGAGGCCGCCGCAGCTCAGAGCAGAGCGGGACAATCCCCTCCCTTGCCCGGCTGGCCGTGCTGTGCCTGATGCACCCTAGGACAGGGCTGGCCCTCTGTGTGCCGGGGCTCTGCTCAGATTCACCTGCCAAACGGCGAGCGGGGTTTCATCCCTCCTGAGTCAGAGGGGCAGGGCTGGCAGGGACCTCTGGAGAGCAAGCAGACCTGCCCCGGGCCAGAGCAGGGCTGGTGCCTCTCCCTCATTGCCTGTGCTTGCATTTCAGGAGTTTCAACACCAATTTTCCTCTTGCTCCTAATCTTTTAAGCTCTCAGTAACACATTTATTTTTGTCTAACTTCTTATGAGGTGTCCGGGAGGTGTGATCACTGGCTCTTCTGTCATTATTCAGAGTCACTGAGCTGGGGCGATCACATTTTCACTTTCTTTTGCCAGTTGGTGCAAGATGGTACAGCTTTTGGGCACACCTATGCATCCTTTCTTTTTCCTCTTTTTTTTTTTTTTTTTTTCAGGGAGGCAATTATGTATATCCATTCTCTTTTCCTTGTCTTGTATTAGGAAGCGTCTTTGCACCCCCATGTTCCAAACTAGCCTCCAGTTTAACACAGGCAGCCTGGTAAATCCACACACTGACTTTCCAAGGAGAAGTGCACCCAGCTTTTCCCAAGCCCCCCGGGGAAGCACTGCTGCCCATGTTCCATCACATCCAGGGTGTCCCCTCCATGGGCAGCCTGACAGGGCTGTGTCTCTGTGAGCTGTCCTGGCCACTTCCAGCTGCTGCCTCCTCGCTGCCATCCCCACACGCTGCTGAGGGGCTCTGGACCTTGCAAGGGCTGTGACACAGGGACACAGAAACTCATTCTGTTATACATTTGCTGTACTGGGTACTGGATCTCCTCCAAATAAGTGATGTTTTGAAAACATTTATAGGGCAATAAGTAGGAAGCTATGGAACTCTTCCTGTTATTACTCCCTCAGGGAAATTGAGTTGGGGATGTTCAGAGGCACTGCTTATGCACTCGTGAAAGGGCTGCCTGGGACAGGTATATTTTTATTATTTTTCTTATAAGGATAAGTGAGATTTAGCCCAGTAGTCAGGGTCGAGATAAAAGACAGAAGGGCAGTAATGCCTAGACCTCTTTTTCCCCCTTTGGACTTACTTTTCTGCAGCAGCCTGTCAAGCTGAAACAAATCTAGACCTCACTTGAACTCCGATTCTTAAGAGACATTGATAAAATACCTTCAAAAGACATCATGGGACCTGAAACACTTAATGCTGCTAATGATCCTGGACTTGGCAGAGACATCAGGGCACAGGACACAATTCCCTGTCCCTCGCCTTCCTTAGGCAGTGAATTGCTCATTGCTTTCCTTGTGTGTGCCAGTGGAGCTCCCTTTTTATCTCCTCCTTCCCTGCTCTTCCTTCCTTTGCTCCAGATATCAGTGCCCTTTTTTTTAAGATGGTCTAGCTTCTTACATAATCTAATTAAATTTACAAGTCGTTCTCTGCTGGTTTTCACCTTCAAGACTACTGCTGCTATTTCAGGCCTGAAGAAGGGGCTTCTTCCCAAAAGCTTTTCCTGCTTTTTTTTTTCTTTTCCTCAGTGACATCTGGCCTGATAAAAGATAGCCCCTCTTTTTACAAACCACAATAAAAAAAGAGCAACTTACATCTTTAGCAG